>NC_081148.1:21226566-21882816 GCF_958295425.1 Solea solea
AAGACGCAATCAACAATCACTGTTCTGTTGTAAATTTCAAACATGTTTAATATTTCAGGAAGACTCTGATGTGCTGTAAAATCGTGCCTGTTAATCTCTCACACTACAGGATAATTTGGCCAGATAATCTGTTCAAATCAGACTATAAAGGTAAACACGATTGTTAGAAGAGCAAGATCAGGACTGAAATCATGCCAATTATCCTCTGGTGTGAGGACAGGCATTTTGGTTTGTCTCTGTCCAGTGTTCAGCTGTGAAACTCAGTAATAAGCGCTCTGTGTATCTTGTATACAATGTAGACACAGCGTGTGAATTACAGGTGCTGGTAGGTCAGTTACTGTACCTGATAAAGCACAACCATCCCTATGAGTGAAGCTTCTTATCCCCCGACCTTCTGTCATCCTTCCGCCTGCTATTCCTTGGAACATCTCCTGGCTAGAAAGAAGAAAAAAAAAACACACACACACACACACAAGAAAATGTAAATTAAAATCAGTTTATAATTATAATTTTCATCTGACAGGAGGGGGGGGGGGGGGGGGAAAGCAGCACACCAACACATAAACCTGAAACAGCAAAAATGAGACAAAGAGAAAACACAACATGACAGGAACACTAGTAAATGTTAGTATCATTATTGTTAGAAATGTGTTTATAATAAAGACCCAAACCACACACACACACACCAAACAGACACCTGGAGGAAGAAAAACAATCTACTGATATGGAAAGTGCTGGAAACAAGAGGGAGATTATGTTTTCAGAGCAGAGTGACCGCGCTGATTAGTCACAGTGTTGAATGATCAGTTAAATGCTTTAAAAAGACCAATAAAAAAACCACAGTCAAGAGGAGCAGAGTCAGCATTCCCTTATGTTATGGAAATACAAAGGACACCACACTGTCTAAAAAGAGATGAGAGATACGAGAGGTCAGTTATCCTGAAAACAGAGAAAACATTTATTTGACTTAAAGCTGCACATTTTCATGACTTAGGATGTGACTTTGACGTATTCAATGAGTAGAAATGAAATGTGGTATCAATAAAACCCAATTTACCCCTCAAAATGCCCTTGGTTTAAGCATTTCAGTTAGAGACTTAGGTTGGTGAAATATGATGTATGGAACATTAATTCTTATCTCGTGCAGCTTTAAGCCTAAACATCTGCACCAGATGCGAGACTCCCACATGCTGCTGTTTTCTCTCACACGGAGATAACAACAGCCCAGGCATCCGGTGGAGATTAGACTTTAAACCCAGGAACACACTCAGGTTTTCTTTATGCCAACCTCGGACACATCGTCCTGCAGAATGGGACTGCACCGGAGGTCTTGGTGCCAACTGTCACCTCCTTGGCTTTCCGGTGTGGGAGTAGAAACCCTCCGAATAATCTTCCTAATCACCTGCCCAAGGCAGAGGGATGTGGGGAAAAATGGGAAAAATCTGCTTTTGTACAAACGTTAAGTGACTCTCCTTGTGGTGGGTAATATTTCAGCTGAATGGGGGGAAAAGGAAATGAGTTATACGTTACTTTTCTACTGATGAGGTTACCATCTTCGTCCATATAATGTTCCTCTGTAATAGACTCGCCGGGGAAGCTCTTTGCTTCTTCTCCCTGCAAGCACTTGTGGTTAGCACATGAACAAACAACTAACGAGCGACGGATTTAAACGTCATGAACTAATAAAAACCCACGCGAAAGCAACACCTCCACAGAGAAGAGTATCCATGCCAGAAAGAGCCTGAACGCTAGGTTAGTTTTCCACCATGAACTGTCACGATCACAAAACACACAGTACAGTGTCTCTGCTCGCACAGAGCCACGTGGGAAAAGAGGAAAAACACCAAGCAAAACTACTACTTTACACACCAGACCAAACAAAACCAAACCAAACCAAACTAAGACCCCGTCCAGCGTCTTCTCCACGTTCCTATGGTACCTTTAAAATGAGACGGCGCCTGAAGATTCTGGTGGTTACGGTCTGCTCTTCCTCTGAACCGGAATCTACATTAACCCCCTGCTGAGGAAGTCATCATACAGTCATTACCCAAACACATGGATGCAGTCAAAAAAAGCACATCTATTAGTTAATTGTCCTTCATTTCTGTGGTTGGCTGCGTCAAAAAGAGGAACCTGGAATGCAATATAGTTTATAGCAAACATAGAAAAGACCATTTCACTATATGTTTAGAGTCTGTTATTCAATTGTACTCACTGTTATTGTTATTATCAGACACCTTACCTTGACTTTTTTCTCCGACACCAGTGCTCCGTCTTCCTTTCTGCCGTTCGATGACTCAGAGGAGCCGCCCTGAGGTGAGTGCTTTGAGCTGCTGCCGTTCTGCCGGGATCTCCCTGATTCACCTCTAGACGAGGAAGTGATGGAGTCACTGGAGTTCTCTTGGCTGGTGGTGGGTAAAGAATAAAGATCAGGACTGACATTGAAGGACACAGGTAAAGTGTGAGATGAAAGGTGTCGACTTGATGAGACTCACCTTTCCCGTCTGTCCAGCCGGTCTGAGCTTACACTGCGACCCTGCGTTGGTGGTTCCACGTTGACGCTGGACGTATCACTGTGCCAACCTGTAAGTGAACACATGTCTTTTTTCTCTGCCTGTTCAACCTGATTATTTTTCTCCTCAACTGTGGCCTCCACCAACTCTTCGCCCTCCTCTTTTTCCTCTGTGCCTTCTTCACTCTTCGCCTCCTCCGTCAGAGCTCCTAAAGCTCCTTCCGTGATTTGTCCGTCTCCGTGTCCCTCCTCCTCTTGCTCGTTTGATGCAGATTCAGTAGAAGGAGATTCTCCAAGCGCCTCAACCCAGGGTTGAGGGGAGAGGCGATCTACAGCCTGGTCCTCGGCTGCTTGGTCCCCTTCTGATGTCCCGCAAATATCAATGTCACTCCCACACAACCCTCCTCGATCTGTACACTGAGCTTCTCCGTCTCTGTTCTCGTTATTTCCTTCCTCACTGTCCCCATTCGCCCGTTTCACCTGTGGTTTTTCATCAGTATCCTCTTCAATGGTCACCGCTTCTACTAAGGAACAACCTTTTTCCACTCTATGGCCAAATTCCATCAGATTATGCAAATGACCTACCTCTTCTACCTCACAGGCTGTCTCCTTATTCCCATCTTGAACAAGCACATGCTGCTCTCCCTGCACAGATCCCTCCTTCTGTTCCACTAAAGTGCTATTTTCCTCTGCCAGCCTACACCTATCTTGAGTTATCATCTCACATTTTCTTTCTACATTTTTTATCAAATCCTGCTCTATCAACATGCCGACTAATTCGTTCCCCCCCACTATGTCTGCTGTAGACATCTCAACAACCGTATTTATTTCTTCTGTCACTTCACTTTCGCTTCCTTTCAACCGGACATCCTCCAGCATCCATCTGGTGCCACCCGTCTGTGCTCCTGCATCTGATCTCTGTGCCCTTTCAGGTGAAGAAGGGGTTATTGACGATAACGATGACACCGGCGAAGGCGAGGATGTGGAGTAAGCCAAGTCAACTTCTAACTCGCACATCGTAGGGAAGGAGGGTGACCTGGGCTTGAAGGTCAGCTCCATTTCATGACAAGACCTGTCCTCCTCCTCGCTCAGCAGCAGCTGGTCGTTCAGAGCAATGTGGGGCTTTCTGACCTTGGAGGGAAGAGGATCAGGTAGCTCAAAGGCTGTGAAGGTTAGGGAGAGCTCAGAGGGTCTGGGGGGGCTCCTGGGGGGACTGCTTGGCTCTCTCCTACTGGGTTCTATCTCGGGGCTCCAGGGTAAAGCTTGAGAGTGGGAATGGGCTGGCAAAGGGGTTTCTGGCTCTGGCTGGTGATGAGAAAGGGAAGGGTTTGGAGTGACTGGGAGTTCGGGTTCCAGGAAGTGGGAGTCAGAGCGCAGTGCAGCGGGAGACTGCAGCTCTGCTAGAATGCTCTGATAATCTGTGGGTGACAGGATGACAAATGTGGAGACATACTCACACCAAAGCATGCCACAAAGGAATATAATACACACACCCGCACATATGTGTACACCGTATGACATGGACAATGGCACGGAGGGTGAAGTGGAAAGCATGGATCCAGAAACCCACCGAGCTCATCAGCAGCTACTCAACAAAATCAACCTCACACATAAGGAGCAAAATGTACTGTATGTGTTTGGGAATGAAAAAAAGTTCATTCAGTAATCACAGAGGTGATTTCATCAGCAAATGCTCACATTTTTTTTTTTTAGTGATTGTTGAATTAGCAGCTATGGTGAGGAGAGATGTTAAATTTGGGAGTGTGATGAGCGTAGGATGTTAATCATTCCCAAGGTGTTCTGTTACATGCTCACAGACTGAGAGAGGGTGAGAGGGAGCAAGGAAGGAGAAGGAGGCGAGGTGAAGGACAGAGCACTTTAAATGAATATTTCCATTGTGGAAGGGTCGATGCGGGTTTGAGTGGGAGGTGGAGGAACCGAGGGAGCACAAGGGCACTGGCAAGCAGGACAGGGAGAGAGGGAGCGCAGGGGAGGGGAGGAAGGACTGGGGCTAGGACAGCGAGACCCTGAGGGGGAGATAGGAGGGAGAGTAGATAAGGAAAGAGGGGAGACAGGGCAGGAGGAAGCAGCCAGCTGGGTCACTACGGAGTCTTTGCTTAGAGAGGCAGTAACGGGAGGTGAAACCCTACTTGAGGGTGAGGAGGGAACAGTCATAGGGTCCACAGAAAGTTCGAGGGTGAGATTAGTGGGTGTGGTTACAGGTTTGGAGGGAGCAGGATCATAGGAAAGGTCAGAGGTTGATCCAGTTACTGCGAGAGAGGAAGTGATTGGTTCTGAAGGATTTAGAGCGGATATGGTGAAGGTGGGTGAGGGTGGAGCGGAGGTAGGAGAGCATGGGAAAGACAGACAGGGTGACAGAGAGTTAGCAGCAGCTAAGCACGGTAATGGTGAGGTGATGAGCGGGATCGGTGAGGACGGGTGCGGGCAGAAGGGAGACAGAGCGGCTTGACAAGCGTAATTAGGGGGACACTGGCGAGTGAGGCATGGAGAACTGGGGGAGAAGAAGCTGCATTGTGGCTGTTTAAATGGCGCCGGAGGAGCCAAGTCTTTGAGTGAGATGGAGGACTCGTAACTCAGAGAGCGGCGAGGGGAAAAGTGTCGGGAGTGAAGTACTGACGTGGGTGTAAAAGGAGAGAGTGGGGGTGTTGGGGTGGGCGTTAGAAAGTAGGAGCTGGGCGTCTGCATGACGAAGGGAGCTTCAGTGCTTCCCGGAGTTAAGGGGATGATAATGCAAACTATGGGAAGGTTATGAGGCAAGATATTTGTGGAGGAAATCAAACAAAGAAAGACAAATGTTAGACATGCTTGATCAACAAGAAAATGAGAATAAATGAATAATGACATGACCGGAGGATATGAGGAGGAGGAAGTGGCATGTGAGGAATGGATGAGGAGAAGGGACACGCAGATATCGGTAACACATGACTCTTAACTTGTTAAGAGCTGTTATGTGCTGTTAGCAGCAGTGGATACTGCTGAGCAGAGGTGATGGGAGGCAGGAGGAGGAGGAGGAGGAGCAGCAGGAGGAACTCTGGTTTCACAAAGGAAGAGATTCTCTCATCTATCCGAGGGAAGGCTCAGAGGAACTAGAGGAGAACTAGGAGAACTTATCTAAATCAGGAAAGCAGATTCTACAGTTACATCATTTCTTTTCAGGTTTGACACGACAAAAAAAAACATTTAAAGTGGTATGGATTATGCAGCATGCACTTAGAATGGGATTTTAACAATGGATATTGTTCATTTAAGACAACTGGATTCACTGTGTGATTTATAGAGGAAAGTCAATTCAGCTGCTAATACAACATGATTATAATTAAAATTTAATAAATAAAGGTTGACATGTTTTCAAGTAGAATGCCATAATTATTTACAACATGCCAATGAATTATTGGCATGTAAACTCTGAAACATGGAAATGCATTTGTGCAACATCAGGAGCCAGTTGTCCAAACAAAATCCAAAACGGACTTTAACTTTGTTTATCTTAAGGTTTGCACTAGGATTATTTGTAAGCCAACCATGCATTTGAACAACGGAGAGGTAGCAGGGAGAGGTAAGAGGTCAGCTAGACAGAGCTAAACTTTACCATCAGCCTGATCCCGGAAAACAGCGTTATCATCGGCAAAACATCTTGTGCCTGAAATGTTACCATAGTCGAATATTGGGCCCTCCAGTAAAGTCACAATATCCATCCGATTGATTTTGGTCAGCACTGTAGTTAAGGCATCCGCTGTGGAAGTAAGGAGCAAAATATAGATTGAGTCACCTGAAAAGCAAAATTATTAGGTGGGAAAAAATATCAGGGAATCTGGTGAAGGGAGTCTGTGCGTAAATGTAAAAATCTCTGTCAAGAAACAATTCCTTTGAGTTTTTCTGTTAAATCAAAGAAGAAAGACTGAAAATAGACACAAGACAATTAAAGAGAAGATAAATGTTTGAGATAAAAGAAGTAGTCTTACTTGTGGCATCTTTCCCTTCCCGACTGACCCATTTCTTGAGTAGCATGAAGCTCTGTGCTGTCAGAGAGTTGGGGTTCTCTAGTCTGACGTGGTTGATCTCATCCACTGTGAAGTTCATCTCCCGAGCCAACTCTGTGACGGGACACAAAGAGTATTTAAAGTTCCTGTATAGTGACAGAAACATCCCTTCTGACTTTGTCACCCGCACAAGAAAACGTGTTGCCAAATTTGAAGGATTAAAAAGACGTTAAGTGTTTAAAAATGAGGTTTCATATCATGTAAAAATTCAGTAGTGGTCTCTGCTCAGAGATGCGGTTTTAGAGAATTAGTTTTTATAGAATATACGTTAATGCTCTGGTATAAAACCGCTTTTTTAACAAATATTAAGTGACATTTTCACCATTTCGCTCGTGGTTTAATGAAATAGTTTCAAAGTTTTACATAGTATTTGAGGAGGAGATATTCAGACATATTTTAGACATGCATAAACATCCTGAACCCAATACTATATAATAGATGAAACTCTGCGTTTGCTTTTCAGGGATTTTAAATATCTTGACTTTTATTCACAAGGCAAATACAGACTTTGTATCAATGAAATTATAATATGAACACAGGTATTTCAACATAATTCAATTCCTAAATAAAATCTTATGAAAGCTGCCTCTTGAAAGGTAGACATATATATATGTTATTTTTGTCCCCACACTTTCAAGGATATAGCCAACATTATAATCCAAGGTAAGATTTCCTGTTAGCCTGCAGATGGCAGTAAATACCAGACTGTGAAAGAAGGGAAGTTTGGTTAAAGAGGGCAGAGCATTAGAGCAAACTAGAGTATGACTCACCTGTCCAACTGAGTCCCAGGTGATCTGCAACAATAGCCATACGCAAGTCCGTTCTCTCACAAGGACTTTGGGGACCTGAGGAGATAGAAGACAGTGACTCATCAATACCATTCACATTCTTCTCCCCCTACAGAGCAATGCAAGAGAAAAAATTAACACGTACAAAATGTTCCTTTTCTGGCCACTTAGTTGTCAGAAATGACATTAATCGAGGTTGTGTTAATAATATTTCCTTTCCATTTATATGAAATGTAACTAAAATATGGGTTCAATTGTTTCTCAAGGATGGCTAGAAAAGGGTATTTGACACTCAAGACATTATGGGCAACTTAAATATGTTCATAGTGTAAGAGGTGTTCTGTGATTGTGTTTGTGGTATGTATGTTCTACGCAGGCAGTAACTGAGAACCACAAAACAATGCATAACATAACTCTCAACAACAGACGTATAGTTCTACAAATCCAGGGTGGAACATTTTATTTTCTACGATGTAAAAAAAAAGTCGACATGCGAGACACTTGTGTGTGTCCTTTGCCAACACTACTTAGTTTAAAGGACAGTAAGATAGAATGATTTTTTCTTTAGTGAGAGCAAACTGACAATAACTTTGGTAGCCACCCTGCACAGACAGACAGACAGACAGACCAGGGAGTTGTTAAACAAGGGACTGGTTGTGCCAGTGGACCAGTCATTACTACTGGCATGCTTACTTTAATATATGGGGGTTAAAAGGGGTTAAAAGTGGGGAACAGAGGAAAGAGAAACTTGCAACAAGGACAATACAGTGCACAGTACATCAATGACAAAAAAAAATACATTTAAATGAAAGCTACTGTTCTAAAGAATATATGTAAACACGCCACAGGCATTCCAGTCAAACTATTAAACAAATCACAACGATGTCATGCAACTAAAAGTGAAATATATAAATATATAGATGTATTTTAAACATAGTGTGAAAGTTTTACAAACTAGGCTTGATCTCCGCGATGGGAGGCGTTCGAGACCCTGTGAGTCCCTGACTGCCCTCCTTCCCACCAGTCCGCCTACTCCTCCTGCTCCTCTCACTGCCGGAGGCCCTGTCCGTCGTCGCCACCTTTGCCCTTACGGACGCGGCCCCGGCCTCAGCCCTCGAACCTCTACCAGACCTGGATGAGCGGGAGGGCTGGGAGGGCTGGGAAGGCTGGGAGGCGTCCGACAGAGAGGTGCTCCGGGAGGTGCTGTCTTCCTCCGACTGCTCTGTCTGCGTCTTTTTCTCCTCGTCTGACAGGCGGTCCACCAACTTTAGCGTCTCCCCGCTAATGTCTTTAAAGTATTCAATGGTGCGCTTACAAATTTCATTGGGGTTTTCCTGTCTGTCCTGTCTACATGATCCCTCGCTTGTGACATTGCTGACCTGATGCCTGTCCCTCAGTGGTAGCCTTGAGGGCAAACGTATGGCTGCTCTCTCTGAGTTCAGTGCTCTTGTTGGCTGCGAGGTAGCTCGAGCTGAAACGACTGAGCTAGCGGCAGCAGCAGGGCTGCTCTTTTTAACACCCTTGATTGGTATTCTAGACCTGGGCTCTACCTTGGCTATGGCTGGCTCTCCTCTTTTCCTGACTTCGACTTTGACTACTTGCTTGGGCTTCTGTTTGCCTATGGCTTTTCCCTGTGTGTGAAATGACCACCCTGCTGCTTTAACTGGGAGCCTTGACTTGGGCTGCTGCTTCACCTCACTTTCTATGACTGCTTCACTTTTCTGGTCCTGCACGTTTTTGTGTGCATCCACACTTTCTTCTACATCTCTACAGCAGAGTGTTTCTATCCTGCTAGCTTTCTGAAGAGTGGGCTCAGAGGAGGACTGCAAGTTAAACACCACACTACCACACTGAATGTAGTTGGCCTGAACACTGGATGACTCAAGGTTATTGTTGTTGTTGCAGTTTTCTGAAGGGTAATCTTTTCTCTCTAACTTGGGTTCAGTTTGTCTGCTAGACTGAGTGTCTGTACGCTGACCCTCAATACTGATGTATTCTGGCACCATCTGTCCTTCTGACATCTCAGCTTTACAATCTGTGAGATCCCCCGAGTCTTTTTTCACAGTTATCGAGGCAGCTATGCCCATCTTAATAGGAGTACGTAATTTGGGATCAACCTTAGAGGCTGTGATTGTGCAAGAGGAGGCGGACTCAGATATGGCTTCACAGGTGGGGCCATCAGTACCGGTATAGCCAGTGTCACTGCCAGGCTGTGCAGGGCTGCCTTTTGCTGCTGTTGCTGCTGATGTTGTTGGTGTAGTGCTGCTGTCTGTGGTAGTATCTATAACCTTCACCTTTCCATCTACTGTGGCCCTCTCCCCTGTTTGTGACTGAGAGGAAATTACCCCCAGGCTCTTGCCCCCTCTCCCCTTTTCCCCTGTTTTAGGGTCAGAGGAATGCTCACCAATCTGGAAAAACTGAAGCCTCTCTTCAACAAAGTCCCGCTTGCTCATGTCAATAGCACCACTGCGGGTCATCTCAAACATCTTTCCTTCGTGGAAAGGAAATGGGTTAGGCTCGCTAGTCGGTGTGCTCTCATCAGTCGGTGTACGAGCAGGAGTTGTGTCAGGTGTTGTAGCCTGTGACTTGTCCTCCACTGATAAGCCAAAGGGTTTGGGGTCATCCTCTTTTGCTTTAGACTCATAAAGTCCCTCGTTATCACTCCCTTTGGTGGACCAGGGGTCAAAGTCCAAGCCTTTGGTGGCAACAGTCTTAAAGGTTGAATTCAGCTCCTCTTCAAGTTGGTAGGCAAAGTAGTTGTCCCCAAAGCCCTGCCTCTCTGGATGTCTTCCTTCAAGGGTATAATCTTTTTCTTCTCCACTGCCTTTGTCCCCTGCTTCTTCACATTTCTCTTCCTCTATCACTTCAAGCTTAGACTGACTAAATGGACGGTCAGTTGTTTTACCATCATGAGACAGGCTTGATGTTTTAGGGTCTTCACTCAGTCCATCATCCTCATCCTGAAGGTCATACCCATCTAAAGAGTCTATTTCAGTTGCATCAGTGTCATGGGAGAACTCAGCAGTGGTTGCTATAGAGCAGTCAGTGATTGACTGGTCATTGCCATTTTGTTCGAAGTCAACATCTTCTTCCTTTACTACACCATTAACCCCAGACTCATTATTATTTCCATTTTTCTCTGGTCCTTTTTGTTTTGGGTGCTTATCTCCCTCCTCTTTCATTTTGAAAGTGTACTTTTTGACAGGGGCAGGATGGAAGACAGACTCATCATCACTAGAATCACTGTTATCAGCACCAGGGGGAATGGGGGATGGTGGTTGGACCCTGATGATTGGCTCAGCTAAAAGGTGCCTATCATGCTCCTCTTGGAGATTCACCTCCATCATTTCTGTGTCTGCCTCAGAGGAAACACGTTTCCCCCTTTTCTCAGGGTTAGACTGCTCTGCCTCTAAAGGAGGAGGTGGAGGGAACTCTATATAAGCCACTCTCTTTTCCTTTGACTTTTGTCTCTCTACATCTTGTTTTTTGCTGTGATTGTCTGAAGAAGCTGGCTTCGATTTTTCCTTTGGGGGCTCCTTGTAAGTGAAGGTCTTTCCTTCCTCCTCCTCAGATTCCTCTGGAATAGGGCTTGGCATACCAGTCATTTGGCCTATCAAAGTGTCTGGTGCTCTTGAGGTCAGGCTTACATCCTCTGAGCTGGGGGTCTCTGGGGTAACAGGACTTTTCCCAGAGCTGTCCAAGAAAGTCACTTGTTCTAAAGTGTCATCTTCTGGACTTCCTTGAGGAGATGGAGACTGTTTTTGTTTAACAGCGTAAAATGCACCCCGAGTCTCATGTACTGTCCTACTCTCATGGCTTACTATCTTTTTGTATGTCCCCAACTGCCCTAAGGCCGTTTCTTTCTCATACTGCTTCCCTACTTGGATGCTAACATACACAGGTAAGGGTTTAATATCTTTGATAGCCTCTGATACAACTGCAGGGGTAACTGGATCCAAATACTCTACTGGGCTGCCATCAACACCATTACACACTATGCTTGATTGGCTACCATCTGATGAGTCAATGGATTTCCCTACTGATGATCCACGAGTGGACTTATTAGATTCAGAGCTACTGTGTACCCGATTTCTAGCTAAAGTCGGAATATGACACCCTGTCCTGTCATGTGGTTCAGCAGAGTCTTCTAATTTTGAAGAGGTGGATTTTTGATTTTCTGAGAAATTAGATGGCTTTCTAAGAGGATTTTGCGATTCCGAGTTTTTTTTTAGACTATCATTGGAATTTGGACTTTCTCGAACAACAAATTCTGTGTAGATTATTTTCTTGGTCGTTTCTTGTCTTTGGGAATCACTATTATTGCCATCTTTCATTGACTCATGAATTAAAGAATGCGATAGTTTGGGCGATTGTGGGGTGCACTTATTTGTCTCACTATCTAAACATCTCCTCTGGTTTACTGGACTTTCTGGTGTTTTAGGAATATTTGAACCAGCAAACACCTGATATACTGGTAGCTTACTTTCATGAAGTTTCCTGATAGGTGGATTTGAATTTTGGACACCTTGAGGAGTTCTATCCTGCCTTTGAGCTTCTTGTTCAAACTTAAGCCTTACTGCATTCACTTTTGAAGAGGATATTTGGAACTGTTTAGAGCTTTCACTTGATATTCCTTGTGTTTTGCCATCTCCTTGTTTTTTTGAGTCAGAATCACTAAACTGCAGCAATACTCTCCTCTCTGGACTGCTGGGTAAGCTGGCACATTTCCTGTCACTGGTGCCGAACCTATCTCTGAGCCGTTCTCTGCTCCACTCTTCACCACTACCCCCATTTCTATAAGCTGACCTCTCTGGACTGCTGTGTGTAGAGCTTGGCCCTGATCGAGATTCTCTGAAATCAGGTCTGCGAGATTTCTTCTCTGGCGAAGAGAGCTCATCATTGAGCTGTTCTGTTCTATCACGAAAAAACTGAGATACCTCACTGAGTTTTTCCTGTGCCTCTTTTACAGTCCTGTCCACTCTGTCCTCATACATAATCTGTTTTCTGTCCTCACACTGTGTTTCATCTGGCACACGCATCCAAACAGACTGCTTTGGGCTACCAGGCTCAGAAGAATACTGCAAAAGTGTCAGTTTGTCAAAGTTATCTTCAACATTAGTCATTCGTCCAGATTTGTCAAAGACATTTCTTGGAGACCTGAAGATATACTCTGTCCTTTGCCCAAGTGGTCTACCCTCACTGTGACTGTTTCTGTCTGGTGAGTGGAAGTGAGACCTATCTCTCAGATATTCCTCAGAGTCAGAATGAGACTGGTCAAATTTCTCAGAGAGTAGCATTTTTTCTGCATAATTATAAGATTCTCCCCTAAGTTCTGATGATTCATCCTCTTTGTACTCTACAGATTGCTGGCTAAGTAGCTTTAGTGTTTTGTAAGAGTCATCTGCCATAAGCTGGGCTGAACTAGGGCGACTGTCTTCCTCCTGTGCCATTGGTGTGTACACCGGAAGTGATTCTTCAGGCTCGTCTTCTTCTTGTCTGTTTCCAGGGTAGTAATACATTTCCTTTTCTGCGTGATTTTTTGTCTCTCTGATGATTACCTCTGTTGGTTCTGTTTTGTTTCCCTTTTCAATGTGAACCTCAATAATTCTTTCAACTTTAGGTTTGGAGTTGACGTCCTCAAGGATTCTCTGTGACGTCTCTTCATTGCCAGTTTTGTGTTCAAACAGTCCAGCCAGTTCTCTTGAAGGGTCTTTGCCTGCCTGAAAAGCCTTCATTATGTCATGTACAGACATAGTTTCCTCGCATCTCTCAGAGGGTGTGTCTTTGCCAGGTTTGTGGTACACCATCCTGGTGGTGGTAGTGATGTGAGTCTCCTCCTTTACCCTCATCCCTTTTCCCATTGGATCCTCATCAGGGATGACCTTTACTGAATAGCATTTATTCTGTTCTGGAGTTGGTGTGGCTTGATTTAGATGCCCTTTAGAATCTGAATCAGTATATCTGATAGGATGTATTTCCTCCATTAGAGATTGTTTGTTGTCCTCTGGGGACTCATAGCTTCTGATGACATGAACAACCTCAGTTCTAGTCTCTGTGATAACTGGCGGAACTGGGATATCCTGAAAAAGGGCCTTGGGGCCCATGCCTTCTGCACTTTGAGGGGCAGAGGGTGTCCTTTCACTCCTGGTCTCAAAACCACTGTCTGAGAGGGGGCTTTTATCCTGCTCATGTGAGATATCATCAGGGGATTCTAGCACAGTGTCTGCTCCAAAAAGGGCATCTGCTACTTTACTGATTTCTTTGTCTGAAGGGGAAGAGCGCATGTTAGTTGGAGGCATTTTGAGCTTATGCTCCTGAACTGCTATGGTGGGTTTTAGGACACGTTTCTGCTTCTCCTTGCCCTCTCCTTCTCTCTTGCCTTCATCTGCTTTATGCTTTGTGTCATGCATTTTGGAGAAAGAACTATTACCAACATCATTAGCTAGGTAGTCTACCACTTTGGACAGATTGAAATCCCTATCTGGTATTGTTTTTGATTTGGCCTGAGGAACCACAGTCTCATATCTTGGTGGATAGCTCCAGTTGCTTGGTGGTTGTTCAACCTGTACTTTTGAAAAATGAATGTCATCCAAAGAGCCCCTTGAGAGGGAGACCCTACCATCTTTCGCAGCATCTTTGGTAAGGATTTCACTGACTTTTACTAAATCTTGTTTTACTTTTTCCACAATCCTATACGGCTCCTCATCCTCAACCATCTTAACCTCCTTGGGAGAATCAGATTGAAATCCTTTGTTGGCTGTGGAGTTTGGGTCTGTCTGCAAAATGGCTGACATCCGTATCAAGTCTTCTTTCATTTCAGCTACATCCTTCAAAATCTCCTGGCTGGATGACAGTGGTGATGTGGTGTTTGATTTCAAGCCAGCAGAAAAAAGAGAGGCTTTGATAGGGGAGAGAGTTCTGGCAAAGGATGACTGCAACTGAGCATTCACCTCAGTGGGCATGGTCTTCCGTGGGGACAGGAGGGCAGCAGCTGACTTGGACACCTCAGGTAACTTTTTAAACTGAGGCTCTGGCATCACATTAATGACAGAATACACTGGAACAGTCACTGTACTGGATGTAACAGCTGTGGTGACATTAGGAGGGGATCTTAGTGTGGCATAAAGGGAATTAGAAGCTGAAGACCTCATCGACTGAAAAGAGGAGGAAGCAGAAGAGGACATGGACTTCAAAGTGCCGTAGCCTGCAGAACAAGAATTTAGTGTTTTCTCAACCTCATCAAAGGCTGCATTGACATTTGTAGTTGCAGCATTGGTGGTTGCCTGTATTCTCTCTTGCAGGCTACTATGGAGATGTGTTGGGGATGAAGAGCGGTAATGTGTAGATGACGCAGTTCCATTGATTAGAGATGCAGCACTTGGAGGAGAGTTGTTGGATTTGAGTGGTGATGAAAGAGATGAGAACAGGTTCCTTGCAGGGCCAGTGACATCGGAAGCAAAGGAACGCATAGATGAGAGACCGGGGACTGTTTTTATTGGTGAGGACGATGCTGATGTGCCACCGGAGCCCCCCATAACAGTCTTGTATGGTAGGGGTGAACTAAACATGCTCAGTGAAGATTTGGGGGAGGTTGGTGGGGTCATGCCTATGGATGTTCTCTCAAGAAGAGCACTTCCTCCAGAGACAGTTATAGGGGAGGTCCTAGCAGACAATGTTGCCAGCCCTTTCATAGACAGAGGATCTGGGGAACTTTTCCCTGGTGAGGCCAGGGGACTCTGGGAAATCTGGCTTGGGTATTGGGATTGTTGGACCACAGTTTTTATAGGAGAGGAGATGGTTCTGTAAGATCGTATGGGGGACGCCATGTCACTAACTGACTTAACAGACGAGGCAGGTGAACCAGGGATATTGGTCTTGATGGGGGAGGCAGAGTTGATGGACCACACAGACTTTAATGGAGAGGCAGAGGGTGTGTTGGATGATGAACTGGAGAGGGAGCCAAACCCAGATTTGGCTTGGCCAGGGACGGGGACAGGAACAGGTGACCACGCCTGATAAGATCTCGTTGAAAAGACAGGTTTGTGAGGGTAGCTAGAAGGCTGTGTTCTCGTCGAGCTTCGATCAGTTGTTTCTTAAATCATAATTTAAAGCAAAAGTAACAAACATAAAATGGAACGTAAAATAATTTGAAAGAAAACATAAAAACCAGAGAGAGAAATTTGAGTCAGTCAGAAACACCATTAATCACAGCAGCAAGACAAAAGTTTAAAACAACTGAAACAACTGTCAAATGTAATACAGGCCCTTTAAAACAAAATCAAGATGGCATGTTGGTCTAAAATCAGTCTACTAATTACAATATAAACCTGGATAAAGGATGGTGTGTGTAGGAACAAAAACATTTGATGTGGTAGAGATGAAAAAAAAAAAAGAATTATGTATCCATAAAACAATTCCATTGACTTTTGATGTGCTTAATCTATTTGCCTCCTTGCATCAGTGCCTTTCTCAGTACATGACTCATGGACACAAGTTTATGCGTTCATTTCCAATGCCAGAGATGACCCCACAAGTGTATATAATTATCAGTTTGCTTGTTTGGTCACAGCTTTAAAGGTGAGGTTGCACTTTACAAAGTTACAATGAATAATACTTCCTATTGTTATTGTTCAAATCACTGTTTACAATGTGGTTGTTTGAACAAAACACAGGTGGACAAGGTTGGAGTAAAAAAAACAACTGTGCCCTAATAATATGACATGCAGTTTACAAACTGCTGCAACAATTTATAACGGTTACATGGGAATATATGCCAATATTTTGTAAATGGCAAAAAGTTAGGTGTACTATAGTCTCAGCATATGGTAAATCAAGCTGATATAAAGTGCAACCTGTTAGCACATTAATATACACAGCAGCACACAATCATAAAGCCAATATGAGAGAAATGGCCAATAAAAGAATGAGAACAATTCAAAAAATATTTTATTTGACATGAATTGAGTGAACATGATTCTTTTTTTCAAATGATAAATGAACAGACAGACATTGATTCCCAGTGTTTTCACAAATGTAAAGTAACTGTTCAAACAGGGAGACTTTATGTCAACATGGGGTGGGTATGTAAAGCGTAACAGACAGGAAACCATGCAAATGTATGACGCGTGACAGATGACCAAAAGAGTATGTGTTAGATGAAGAGGGCACCTCAACTGATTAACATTAGAAAATGTGTAAAAATAAATAAATAAATCAATTCAAAATGTTCACAAAAGTAAAAATGGGGAACTCACTCGCTGCTGGGTCGGTCAAATAGCTGTAGCGCTTACGCAAAGCTAAGGAGGCAAAGGTATGACGTCGTTCTGGCTTTTCAGTCTGAAACAAACAAATAAAGAACAAAGGATGCTTCAACACAAAAAGTATGGTGAAATGTGGTTTGAATCTTTCAGAATTGGGTTGATGTTGTTTGCTGGGTTAGATATGGCAATGCACAGCTAAGATACTGTCCTGGCATTAGTCAATAAATACATGCGCTTAGGACTGGCGCAAAAACAACACGTCAGGTGTATTATTAAGTCTCGTCTGTAGAGTAACAAACTTTTTCGTTCACGGACTCAACGCCAAATAACTACCAATAATTTGTATTTTGCCTTTCCTACTAAGTGGTAGGTATGGGTACACGACGTACAAATGCCTATTAGGAATTCCCTCAGCTCATCGTCACATTTGGTGACATGGTACAGTTTAATACAATTTCTTCAAGTAGCAACACATATTCAGTCCTGTCGGTCACAATTGTTTTGTTTATATTATATTATCATTCTGCATTTTATGATTTATATAAATAAAAATCTTATCTTTACATAAAGACAGCGTGTGCATTTTATGTAACCAGGTGAAACATAGTGGTGTGATAAATCTTTTCAGTGTTTGTGTTCCTGTGTCCACTGAAACTAAGTTGTATGACAAAGTGTGGATTTGTTGTAGGCCTGCAACGGTTATTCGATTAATCAATCATTAATCAAATACTAAATTGGTCATCAATAATTTTGATATTGGATTCATAAGTTTGAGCGTTTTTTGAAAATAACTAAAAGAATTTTTTTTTTTGTTTTTTTTCTTACACTTCTTTACTTTTTTTTTTACGCCATATAACAAAGAAATGTTTGGTTTGTGGACAAAACAAGACATTTTTAGAACATCATTTCCAGGTTTGGGAAACACTGATCAAACTTTTTCCACATTTTCTGACATTTTGTGGCCCAAACAAGGACAGATTAATCAATTATGGAAATAATCGTTAGTTGCAACTCTAAATTTTTGGGCATATTTGGTGCTAGTGTTCAATAAAATCTGAATTTAATAACCTGGTGGCTGATTTGTCCCATATAAACATTCTGTTTAGCAGATGGGTTGATATAGTAAAGTAAAAATAATACAATAAGCACTATGGCTACTTTTTAATGGAAATATTCATTCTCAAAAACCTATTTCCCTTCGATTGGACTCACTCTGCTATAAACGTCATTGACATGCAACTAAGAGTGTTAGTATTCTCTGTAACACACAAGCCGTGGACAAGGGTGAAGAAAGGAAATACAAATAAACAACGACTAAGTGGAAAAATGGTAAGAGTTAGGGTTTCGTCCTCAGCTCGAGAGACACCTAAGTCCTGTGTGAAATGCTCTTCGAGTTAATAGTAAAATGGCGAAATGGTGATTTATGTAAAAGAAGGAAAGAGATGGAAAACAAGCCAAAGTGTAGAATAGACTCTACGGGAGACTTGTGATGATAACGACAATAAATAAATCCCTGCTGATTAAAACGATTGCCATTTCGTCGCATGCACTACATGGGGGTTACTTCAGCAGTGACGCAAAACACGCAGCTGTGTAAGAAAACGAGCGGTCAGAAGCGGCGTTCACGTGCAGGTGCTGTACAGAGACAAAGTATTAGCAACACGTATATATATATATACCAGACAGTTTCTGCAGTGAAGCAAACCAAACAAAACAACAAGGAGGAAGCAGCTCCACGTGATGATGAAGAATCTGTTTACCTCATCATCAGGATCAGACTCCATATCCTGTGGTATTCCAAGATGCACAGCAGGAGGAGAGAGATGACAGAATGGAGAGCAGGGACGTTATAGTGAGCGGGGAGGGGGGGAAGAAATAAAATTCAGGGGATGAAAATGGAGCAGCAAAAACAAGAAAAAGCATCGGAAAAAATCTGAGATTAATAAAAAAAAAAAATACAAGAGCAACATAACAGAAACAAAAGCAAAAGGATTCAAATGTTCTTGTGATCAATCAACACCACAAACACAGGAGAGGTGTTTTCTTTTCTATTTTTTTGCAAAATTCTGCTTTAACCACAGTGAGCCAAGCAACGACAGAACATTCCAGCTGCAGTCAGAAGTCGGAATATCCAAGGTTTGGAACGTCGAGTTGAGCCTAACTCACAAACCCCCGACATAAGACGGCTGCAACTCGCGTCAACAGTAAGCAAACACAGTTTTACTGTTTATTTGTTTAACGCTAAGTCAGCGCGGTACACATAATACTGTTCAACTGTATCTAAATACAGTGTAGAGTGTTGTTAGTGACTGGTATATCTAACAACAGCTCAGGTTTTTTCCACATTTTTCCTGATTTCTCAGATGGACCGCAGTCGACTCGGAGGCGACGTCACCCTAACTTTCCGACTTCTGATGTAAATGGAACGCACCACAAAATAAAAGCATGATGTGCATGTGTGGCTGCATGTGTACGTTGTGGGGTCGTATGACTGGCACAGGCTTTAACACTAATAGACACAAGCAGCAGGCAGTCTCGTTCATACGTAAAAACGTCAGGACAACGCTGCTTTTCTTTCTTTTTTTTTGTTGTCTTTCACTTCATTAACATGTGGATGATAATGATACGGCCTACAAGGACAAACTGTTCCAACGAAATGGTCTTACCTTCCGGTGGGTTGGCAGTGTGATATTCAAATTGCATATGGCAGTCTGCGGAAGGCCTTTAGAGGATTTTGGCTCTCTCAAGAAGGAGAGGCGTCCGCATGGCTCCTGGCCCATATCTCTAATCTGAAGGAGATAGTCATGAAACATTAAGTGATATAATATACAATATTTCCAAGAATGACCCTGTAAAATGAAGTAGAAAAATCTTTGTTTTTCTCACTTTAACTTGAAAATCAAACTGTTCTGTGAGAATCTCTCACTTGTTCAATCATTTTAACTTCCTGTGGAATAATCCATCAGATCCAGCAAAGGAAAACAGTTATAGAACAACATACAGTACATAGTAAATCCTCACAGAGATAGAAAGACCGTGTTGTACCTTCACATTGAATGGAAGTCTGTTTTCCTTGAAGGAGTAGAAGTTAAAAACCAACTGCTGGCCGCTCTTGACCAGAGGCGAGAGGTTGCCGTAGCAATCCACGTGGATAGGCTTGCCTTCAAGAACCTGCAGAAGTCCAGTGATTGAAACGCGGTGTGATGAGGTTCATGAAAACAAATGTACTTTATTTAAATTCACAGTCATTTGCCTGTTAGTTCTTTATGAAGGTCTTTGCACAGCAATGGAAACTTTAAGCAAACATAAGTGACAGGAACAAGAAAGAGAAATAATATCACAGGTTGAGAGCAGACTTTACGATGTCTAGTTTATTTTTAATTAAATTTAAAGCATATTTCGATTGGTAAGAGGATAAATAAACTTAAAAAATAGTAAGAAAGTAGTAAAAAAGTAAGGTGCAAAGTCACTGATGTGAAGTTGCATTGACTGGATATGGGTTTGAAAAATAACAATGATGTGTGAACAAATGGTCGAAAAAGTGTCCGGTGTGCAAAAGGCCTTTAGACTCGCTTTGCCTTTCAGTATTTTTTCAAGTGTACATAAACCCACCTCGATGTCTTTGCTCCGGGCCACTTCTTCAAAGTTCTCCTGCTGCTCCAGGGTCTTGTCCACTTTATCGTCCGTCATGCAGAAGCAACGCAGCCTAGCCTCAATAATGTCGTTCATCTTGGCGAACACCACAAACTTGGCCAGATACGGCACGCAGATCAGCTCCCGGTATAACTGAGACGCTAGACTTACCGTCTCAGGAATCTGGTGACAGTCTGCGAGCCAGAACCTGAGGAAGAGGAGGAGGAGGAGGAGGAAGAGGAGAGATGTGAAAGTCAGCTGAGTTAACCATGTCCCTGATGTGGGGTTTTAAATGTGCCTTTATTAAATCATTAAAACTCTAATCTAAAGGGAAGAAACATCTCAGCATTATTAAATCTTTATCGTCCTCACAGAACAATAGTTTGGAACTCAACACATTTCAATCATTTTTCATGGGTCTAAGAAACTGTCAAGTTGATGAAATGATAATTAATTTAAAGTAAATAAAACAAGTAAAAGCATTTCTTTGAAGAGTAAAAAACAGACACATGACAGCAGTGTAGGGAGAAACCCGTTAACAACAGGCTGCACGCTGATCGCCACATGATCCAAATCTAGTTAGGATCAGATCCAGAGTTCATGACTTTTTATATGTACAGGGACCTCGTCGGTGTCAGGAGGAGAAAATAATCCACTATCTAGTTACTTCATCAACTCAATAGATTAAAGTGAACAGTGCAAGGGCAGCTAAAGTGTTTCCAAATTCACTTTAAGAGCACATTTTGATGGATCGCTGTTAAGGGTTTTGCAACATCAGCAAAATCTCTCTTTTAAGAATCTTTTAAGCCTGGAAATTAGCTCATGATTAAAATAACTAAAGTCAGTTGCTTTTGACTGGTCAATGACAGACAAATCCACCCATTTTTTTAAACTTGAAATGTTCTATATTTTGACACCTAGTCCCAAACTTTGGCAAAACTAAAAAATGTAATCAAAAAACATGGATTAGTTAAAGTATGTGACAGTTAATTCAAAATACTGTGTGTGTGTCTGTGCCTCACCTGGCCGACACATTTGTGGTGAAGGAGACACAATCAGTGACAAAGGACAGTGGTGTGGTCCCTGTGATGTCCTCCCACTGGGCAGGGGACGTCCCTCCTGCATGATATAAGAGAACAAAAGATGAGCCCACTGTTTTTCCAGCCAAACAAGTGTTGAGCTGTAACAATCCACATCACTTTATCTTCTCAGAACTGACGTTCTCAGCGATGCGGCTATGTGACACTGCAAACATAAACTATAGAAAATATCTGGACCCAAATGTCTGGACGTTGGACATCATTTATGATGAAGACAGTGGGAGATTGTCTGGCTCAGAAGCAAACACATGTCCAGATCATCCAGGTAAGGTGTGCAGCCTGGATTGAGCATGGAGGAGAAAGTACATTCACCCACTTGCTCTGTGTGCATAATCTGAATCTTTTCTTTCTATGTTCTCATATGGACTCACTCAGACATTAACCAAAAATGTGACTAGGGATCTGAGAGGAGTTCCAGAAAATTGCTGCACAAATTTTGTTGACATTTGGGTTCTCACTTACAGCCCATCATGACAGTTTCTGGAAAATATCCACCGGCATGTCTTCAAACAGCTATTCTCAGTAATAACTATAAGTGGAAATGCAGATAACATCTAGTTGTATCTAAAGCTGATCTTCTAAACCTCCACAGCTCTTCCCTAATCTGTAAATCTGCAGGTCTACTCGCCTGTGATGCTGCACAGCAGACGTAGGCAGGGCGCAGCGTCCCCTCTGCGGCCGCTGGGGTGACCTTCTGCCGACCTGGGAGGGACGGGGATCGTCATTGTGATCGGCTTGTGGAACTTTCTTCTCCTGGGCTCCACGGTGACGATGGGACTGAAGGTGGCTCTGTTTCCAAGAATAGCCCTCGCCATGTCATCTGGTACAGGCTGGGCCTGGACGGCAAACACGGGACGACAAGGAGGTACAAAGTGTAAAGATGAACCACGAAGGCCTGACCCACTTTCAACTAAAAAGTAGGCCAGCTATTAAAAGTCTGTGGACAGTATAGTTATATCACACTGTACCTGCAGGCCAACACGGATCTTCTTGGTGAGCGCCCCCTGTGGGAATGATGCCTGCACCATGGGCACAGTGCTGCTGGTCAGAACGCCTCCGTCAGGACCCATGTGGTTTGACTCCTGCTTTATCCGTGAAACCACGGCAAAATACTGAGGGAAGTCTCTGGTGACAATGCGGCAAATGCGCTTCTTCTCCAACTCAATGGGGCTGTCCAGCTCTAACAGAGAAAACAGCGACAATTAATGGATTCTTTTCTTATTCTAATTAGACTGACAGTGACATACTTTCCATCAACTGGTACAGTGCGGTTTAGTTTGCCATAAATCCTGATCTGGGTTACATTTTCACCACAGGGTGCGTCAGGCCAGATGGCAGTAGCTGTGTCAACTAACTAAATAGTGTGACATCACACTAGCATGACACTGTGTAATAAATTTAACGAACGAGAGCTCTACACAGTAAACACTTTTGTGCACTGATATCATTCATTAAAACAGAAACTTGGAACTTTCTTGAACCCTCTATCTGTCATAATACACTAAATATTTAATGTTTTTCCCCCATTCCATTCCCACTTGTGACAATTCCCTGACAAACAAGTAACTGATTGCAGTGTACAAAGCTTCGCCCTTAAGGTGCTGGACCTCTGTGTGGACCTCTTGGTACAAAATTTACCTCAAAACAAAGTAATTGAGCTGTAACGTTGTTGTGTATTTTGGACAGAATCACTGCAAAAAGGACCAAATAGAATAAATAGCTTGAAAGATACTTCTGTGGTGAAAATTAGATTTTCTAGGTCAACAGCTGACACTGTCCTGAGTAATGAAGTTTAGCTTTTCCTACGTGTCTCAGTTCAACTCCAGTCATTAGTGTGGACCAACAAAGGCTCTTTGCGTCCTGTCCTTTACCTTCATCCATTCCAGTCAGCAGGTCAACAAGGTCTTCTGTTCTGGCGTCGGACTGGTGCTCCTTCCACGTGTCGCCATTGTCACTTCTCAACACAATCAGCTCCCTCTCTTTTCCCCGCATGGAACCAAAATGAGGGATTTCTACAATCACCGGACTGAAAGAGAAAAGAGAGCACCACAAAAAAACTCAAAAACAGGTGCGATGTTTCCTTGGTTAAGTGATAATTGCTGGTAAATAGGCTGGTAGATAGAAGAAAACTTTGTCAGCAAAAGTCTTGAGCGTGTTACCCGAGAAACTGAGCCCCAGCCGGTCCGACCTCCACCAGCCGGCTGACCAGCCCCTCTCCCTCCACCATGGGCGGAGGGTAGGCCAGCTTGTGCCTTTTGGCTAAGCGGCAGGTGATGCGTGTAGGCGCTGTGCACTTCCTGGGAGGGATGATGATGCGCATGCCATTGTGGCGGCTTCCTCTCATGGAGCCCCCGCGGGCATCCACCATGAAGCTGACCAAGAACCTGCGCGGTGACAAAGAACAACGTTAGAGTAGGGGAAAAAAAAGACCCAAACGTAGAGAAAGAAAGACAAAAGTCAAACCACAGACACAGGTGAAGAGGACGAGTCCCATGCTGTGATCACCGTACACCCAGACAAAGTTAGAAAACGAAGGAAAACAACACAAAATAGAGGAAGCTGGAATGATAGAAAGAAGATAAAAAGATGCTTTGAGTTCTGAAAGTTGGGAGTTCTCACCTTCATTTGCCTGATTTTAAAAAAATTCACACAGTCAAAAACTAAACGTGGTGCTAATGAAGAAACTTTAGTTTCCAGTTCTGAGGCAAAAGGTGAGATCGTCGCCAACATTTCAGTTCCTCTAAAGCGACACTCTGTGATCAAATATTAAACACCTGCACAGATGTTTTCATCATGATAATATGTGTGATGTGTCCCATTCTTCAATTTAAAAACACGGTTTGACCTTCCCTTTAAAATAACCTTTGATAAAAGGAGAGAACGAGGAGGATAATGTGGCGTAAGAGAAAAGTAGTTGTGTTAGGTACAGTATGTGGCAAAAACCAGAATAATTTTAAGTCTCTGAGGAGGATTTATTCTTAGTGTGCAGTGAGAGACTGTGTGTGTGTGTGTGTGAGAGAGAGACAGACATCGCACAACAAAACTCCCAAACACATTGACTATACACTTCTAACATCTACTCAGTGCAAATGGAACACCAGACCACACAGATGAGATGAGCACAGGTACGAGGAGGAGAAGAGGAGGAGAGAATGAGGGGAGAGGAGAGGAAAACAGAGGTGGTGGAGGAGTGAGAGACACCACTGCGGCATCACGGGTGAGAGCAGTGAACTCAGACATCACCTGGAGTCATACTGTGGGAGTGGGGAGGACAAGCTGCAAAATAAACACATGGGGACAATGCCGAGGGCAAACCCACAGAACCTAGGTTTAGTATCAAAGTTTCACAAAGCAACGTTGGGGTCTGTTTCAACTACTAGAGGAGACAGGAAGAATTAAAAATAAATAAATAAGGGAAACAAACACACAAAGAGACACCGAGGACAATGAAAAAAATATACACACACTGACAGAGAAACACACAAAAGCACAATAATGACACACAAAGACTTCAAAACTGTACATGACACATCTGAGTACTTCATTTCTGTAAAGACAGCAAACATTACAGTGAGTTCTGTGCCCTGTTTATAGCATTTTATACAGTCATAATATTCAAAGTAAGTGAACGAGAGCAGAATCGTATCAGTTTATTCAAATGAGCCACTGAGCTCACAGAGAGCCTCTACTTTGTTTCTGTGGCGATAAAAATCAGTGAACATGGCGGTGACTTCTGGACCATGTCCCTGGACTTATGGTATGACATAGAGAGCTTTAGAGGATGAAGTGTACATTTGTGCTGAAAGGTGATGTGTACAGCAGCAGCAGCAGCAGCAGCAGCAGCAGCACTGCAGAAATCCCACAGCCCTGCACCTTTGTCTGCATCAGTGCTGCAGGGTTTGCTGAATATTGACTCAAAGGGAGAAAAGGAAATACAACTTACTTGTAAAATATGTGATTTTTGCTATAGTTCATGCAGTGTGTGTCTGCATATACAGATATTTGTTGTCTGTGTACTATTGTACATGCGTCTGCGTGTTAATAAATCATCATCTCAGATGAGACGGCCCCTCGTCGTTCTTACCCAGAGTGAATGGGGCTGGACACGGTGTTGTGGCTGTGGTCCATAGTGTCTGGAGTCCAGCTGTAACGCCGCATGCACTCTGTGCTGATGTCTCTCGTCACTGCCAGATGCTGAATGAGAAGAAGACAGAGGAGGAGGAGGAGGAGGAGGAGAGAGAGACACACACACAGGAAAGAAAAAAAGAGGATAAGAAGGTGATAGAGTTGGGGACAATTGAACTTGAGTTGAGAAAAGAGGAAGATGGTGTCGAGATGGAGAAAATGAGAAATACCGTAATTGACAAGAAAACATAATAAAGAGGAGGATGGAAGTAGATAACAAGTGAACGTGCTTTGATCTTGCAGTGAAAGTGATCACGATGAAGCCCCAGAGACCGGAAATTAACTTTAACATATGTACAATGTGCTCGTACCTGTCCAATCGCCATTGATCGAAACTAAATAAAAATAGTTGTTGTCGATGCCTTAAAAAATGCATTTTGATAAGCTGTCAACACTTGAGGACGTAGGTATTACACTGTAATATTTAGAGCAGTGTGGCCCATTTCATTATTCTGCAGAATTTCAGTTGAACAACACCTTTGGTTGACTTTCGCCCCAAAATAAACAATTTTGTATTAGAATACTGAATCATGAGAACATACTGTGAACACAGACCCCCACTAATGTATGAGATGAGAACGGCATGGACCCAAAAAAAAGAACACGCAGGAAAAATAAGAGCTGAGCCACACTGACATGGACGGAAAAATGACAAGTCAGACTTGCGTGGACACTTTATACCTTATTGAGTGGGTCAACCAAGTAGGAAATGTCTTTACAGACACTCTGAAGCTTAGGGGGAGAAGAGAGACGGTTCAGAAGTCACAGTCTAATTCATGAAAGTGATCAGTTTCAACCAAAGAGAGCATCATCTCATCTCAGTGACTTCATCATCTACCACATGCAGCAGAGCATACTGTGATAACAACACAGAATTATCAACCAGGAGAGGGAAACTGTTTTGTTTTTATAGCTTCTGGTAGATAAAGAACCTGTTTCATAGAAAGTTTGTCTCGTTAAATGATGTTTATGAGTATAGTGAGAGAGTTGAGCTCAGTAGTGTACACTTTGGCCATGTATGGATTGAGATTTTGGAGGTGATGTCACTGGAGTTGCAGCTTATGTTACAAACACTTCAAAAAAGCGAGGCTACAGTTTCTGTTTTTGCTCTTGGACACCAAAACAAGTAACGGACAGGCAGAAAGCAAAGCGTGGGCCTCCCAAAGCCCTTAGGTTTGAATAAACTTTTCAGCCAAGGTGCTGTACACTCGCTCTCAGCACTTCAGCAAAAGCAAGGCTGGCATTGTGGCTGTTTTCTCTTATGACCTTTGTGTAAGACAAGTAAAGCTACCCTGCTCCTTCCCTGCTTAAATCCAACCTCAGTCTATATTTATTCTTTTTTTTTTTTTTTTAACCAGATCATAGACAATATAAGAACAGTACTAGAAAACTAACATCAGCAAAAGTTAGAATTAGACTAAAAATAAAGGTGTGATTAGGGTAAAAGAGGAGATTGACTGTCAGGAAAAGAAAGCCCAGATGATGAATAACAAGAAACTGATCTTACCGTGTCCTTTGTGGGGGCCAGAATCTCTTCAATCATCATGCTGTCTCGTGCAAATGAGCTCCGGTTGAGTGTGTTGGACCTATCCGAACTGAAGGAGCGGAGGCTACATGTTACCACGCAACCCAATGCCGCGGGCAACGACAAATGAAGGACAGCGGCGCGGGGGGGGGGGGGGGGGGCACAACATAAAACAAAACAAAAAAAAAAGCAAGGTATCCGTTACTACATGCAACCTCCAGGGAATCACTTTTTTTTGTTTACTTACTTACTGGACACAGAGAGAGTGTCGAAAAGCTATGTGAGGAAAATAGAGAGGGGAAGCGGCAGAGCCCGCAGTTGTAAAAGGATAAGATGCTGCGGCGGCAGGTTATTCAGAGATGGAAATGAGAGTGAGGTCGGCTTGTTTGCATTAAGAGAGGAGAGAGAGAGAGAGAGAGCGACGGAAGGAGGCAGAGGGAAAAGTGGGTTGGTTTAAAAGAAAACAGATATTAAAGGTAATGTTCCGCCAACACAACGCAAACACGGGTGTCAACGGTGTCAGTGGACTGTTTGCAAATCACAAATCTCGTTTAGATGACAGTGAAAGATCTCTTTCAGACTCATTTCACAATAAAGCTCAACGACTTGACAGATCTGGACCCGTTTCAAAGGAGCCAGAAAGCTGGAAGTCTCCTCTGTGGTCATCCTGCTGCAGTGTGCTTTATGGCTACGTGTGGTGACGCGTGTCTGTGTCTGCAGCCTCTCGGGCTCAATGCGGTGCTGTCGATTCCTTTCAATGTTTATATCTAAAGCTGTTTTGGTTGGTTTGGTTTTTGTCGCTACAAGAATCTGGAAAACTTCTCATGATGCACGTACTGTGTTTGTGTCGGCGTGTAAATACCTTACATACTGTATGACCCCGATCCCAGCGACACAGCTGAGAACTATGCTTTATTTTGTGTCGAGTGTGTGTGTGTGTGTACTGTACATGTAAAGGGTGAGTGAGAGGGAGAAAATGCAGAGCTCAGCGTGTTTGAGTGGGCACACTATTCAGCACAGAGAGAAGCCCTTTATTCAGCACTGCCTGCCTACCCCACCATCGAAGTTACCAAGCAACTCTGCACGGCCTGAATGGAGTCACTGGCATTACACCCCCTCCAACCCCTCTGCTTTCACCGGGACTGTTTGTTCTTCACAGCTTCTTCCTCGTTCTCATTCCATCCATCCTTCCTCCTCTCTCTCTCTCTCTCCAATAAACATCCGTACGTACTTTTTTTTTCCAGTTTCCATCCTTTTTTTTTTGCTCCCTCTTCATTAACTGTCATGGCTCGACTCAGCTCTGGTCTGTGTAATACTGTCCCGTCATGTTTAACTTCCAACCCACTCGTTTTTTTCCTTGTCACTCTCCTCATATCTTATTCTTCTTCCTCTTTCCACATCACTTCTATAAACTTCCAATTTTCCATCCAATCTCCAGGGTACAATACCAACGACAGAGGGAGAGACACCTGTGTTGACTCAGAAAGACAGACTATTTGAGTCTTTGTGTATCCGTGTGAGCGTATGAGCAAATGACGCATGATGAGGAGAATTTGGTTCAAAATTCCAAAATAATCGTGGGCCGCACAGTTTCCATCTCTGCAAACCATAGTTTCACATCCAGAGTCACGCTGAATAAAGATGGGACGTATCCAATTACTAACATGTCAATAGGGTGGATTAAAAAAAATGTAAATTATGCATAAACTGCTGTGTTTAATCCCTGGAAGTTACACAACAAAAATATAGGACAGAAAGTCACGGGGATTAGTCCACACCACTTAAAAAACAAAAACATGAGTGCTGCTTTTCATTTCTCACGTTCACCAACAACTTTTCCACACCCGCTACAAAAATAAATCTCTTCTTTTATTTTGCAGATATGATGTGGACACAATAAGGTGATGGGTGATGAGCTAAAAACAAGAGACAATATTTAACACTTAAAAACAAATCAGCTACTAAAATAAGGGACACGACAACACTGGACGACGACGAATGTAAAATGGATCAACTGGGTTAGAGGTTTCCATGGATGAAGGTTTGGAGATAAATAGTAGTTAGGGACTCACAAGGAGGGACACCATGTTGTCTACTACGATTACAACCACTACAACTATGTCCTTACCTGAGTCTAGGGCTAGAATGAGGGATAGGTGCAGGGAAACAAGGAAAAGAACAAAATAGAAGAGTGAAAAGCAAAGCATTTTGAAGACATTGAAGCATGATGTGGCTTTCTTTCTTTTCTTTTTTTTACCCCCCCTCCATCATATGACATTGATGCTGTGCTTTTGCA
This sequence comes from Solea solea, assembly GCF_958295425.1. Taxonomy (NCBI): domain Eukaryota; kingdom Metazoa; phylum Chordata; class Actinopteri; order Pleuronectiformes; family Soleidae; genus Solea; species Solea solea. The sequence continues at coordinate 21,255,927 of NC_081148.1, forward strand.
TGGGTGCCACTGACGACTACAGGCTCCAGTGTTACTCGGTTTCCATGAGCGTGAGCGTGTTTCTGCGTATGCAGCCCAGTCAGAAAGCAGACCATGCAATGTCAATGTCATAAACAGAAAAGGTAAGGAAATTAAAAAAAACTCAGCTTGCTCAGCATCATACATTCGTTGATCAATAAAATGTGTACAGTTTTTCCCGGGCATTACGTCACACCTTACAAAAACTGCTCTCTTATAAAAAGCAGCAGAGTAAATTACGGTTTAAGTAGCTGAAAGTGTCCCAGGTGTGTTTGTTTCACACGCAATGACAACACAAACTTTATCAATAGCACAAAAACAGAACTCTTTCCAGTGTTGACCATCAGCCAGGCTTGTTTCCATGGAATCTCCATTGAATTCAGAATGTTTCCCCTTGTTTGCAGAGGGCTCGCTGATGGCAGCAGCTTCCTCTCACAGTTAGTGGAGTTGTTTTTATCAACCCGACCATCACAAGGCGCATCGGCCATCTGTCAGTGTGGCCACACTGACAACCACACTGTGGAGCTGCACAAGAGTGCGTCGCTCAAGTGTTTATCACCGGAGCCTGCCAGCCTTTCCACCGCATTCTTTGTTCACTATTTGAAAACTACGCTTGGTCTCGCGGCACAGCTGTGAGTGACAAAAGTTCAAAGACACAACAAACAGCTCCTGTGTGTCATTAGTGCTTTTTGAATGGTTTTGAAAGGAGGCCGCACACAAAAAAAAGGCTGAATCATTTTTTTTTTTCCAGGTTGAATCATGGATGGCAATTTTCCAGCTGGTTTGGATCTGGCTGTTTCTGTTTGAGTCTATGCATTAGTGAGTAAGTTGAAGTGAGAGCACATTAGATTATATAACCTGTATAATAATGTGCTCACTTTAACTGCACAACACAGTACAATCTAGAGAAATGGTACAGTGTATCAGACATGACAAAATCTGGGTACACAACAACAGCATCAATGAAAAAACACAATCTCACATACTTTTTTTAAAAATTGAATGTGGCCAGATTAATCAAATCTGGACAAATCGTTGACAGCAATGCACCTAAGTCAGGGCCGGCCCTTAAGTGGCTGCTACGGGCTACTGTGGGCCCCCAGGAGCAGCATGACATATTTCACATGAGAGCAACTTTTACATTATGCCAACAAAGATGGAAATTTACTGTACATCAACAACTTGAAAACAAGTACACCTAGGTTTTTTTCATCCTGTGGTCACTGCCTTCAATACTAGAGCTGCAAGATATGGTCAAAAAAGGCACATCGTGATTATTTTGACAGATATTGCAATTGCGATGCGATTAAATATTGATACGACAAATCATTTTTGCAATTTAACTGTTGTTTACGCCAAAATATGATGTATATAAATTAGGTCTACAACTATTAATCGATTAATAATCTATTACTATATTAAAGTGTTTTTTTAATAATTAAAACAAGTTTTCTGAGTTTTCAGCTTCTTAAATATGAATATTTTCTGGTTTTTCAACATTTCTGACTTTTTGTGAACCAAACAAGTACTCGATTCATCTCGAAGATAATCAACAGATGAATCAATTATGAAAACAATCATGTGTTAACAAATAAAACCTTTTATAATAACACATTTTCTCAGCTGAAAAGCGAGATTTGTGGCCCAGTTTATTAGAACTTGGTCAACTGAGATTTGGTTATTTCTGGATTAATCGTGCAGCTCTACTTCCTACAGTGTGTAAATGACCAAACATGGACCACAGGTCCACAGGTCCAGCAATAGTGGTGTTGTGGTCAGGACCCAAACAGGTTGGAACCAGCTCTGACGTAATTGCATTAGTGTCTGTGATATAATAAAAATAGCAGGTGCTTACCTGGCTGAGCGAGCTCCTATGCTGAAACCCATGTAACCCTCCTGAGGGAGGGAGTCGTCGCCCAGCTCCTTGAGGTCCTGGGGCCGCAGGTATTTGTCCGTGTCGCCGGTCATCGCATCCTCACCTGGTGGAGGTATGAAATCATAAAATCCTCTTGTTGAAATCCAAATCCCAACAAGAGAGAGCTGATGGAGAGAGAGGTGATGCGGCACCTCATGACAGGGGAAAACAACTCCTAATATCATAATAACAAGCCCTTACTTTGATTACAGTGCTTAAGAGGAGGCCCGGGACAATTCATCATCACCAAACCCAACATAGACGAGCTCACAGCAGCAACTGCATAGAACCACTGCAACTTTTCTGTTTGTCACATCTATTATCATGACTGTGGCATAACAACAACAACAGCATCACGAGGCTGGAACACTGGGCAGCATCTTCTAATTAAACTGTTTTCAGAGGTGAGACAACAATTATTTTTAGAGGCAAATATCACAGCAATGAGCCACTGTGCGGCATAAGTGGAGCTCTGCTGTAAAACCAAACGCAGTTGCTTTCACTACAGGATGTGCGTGCAGCCAGCGAAAACCCCTGAGCACAACAAGCGCAGACTAAAAGCAGAAAAAGTGCACAGCCCCACCGCACCGCACCTCTGTCGGCGGACCGGTGGACGATGACACGCCGGTCAATGAAGCCGGCGGAGCGGCCACAGTGTTTCTCCTTCTCCCTCATGTTCGGAGCTGCGTCCTGTCCTCCTGCCTGCAACACTCCGCTCCTGCACCGCAGCCCCTCCTCCCCCCGTGCCTTCACCACTGCCGCACTCCGATCACGCACCACGGCCGCCGGCAAGTTACGTCACAACCAGCACCCGTAGCTTCCGGTGTCACGTTTCAAAATAAAAGCAGCGGCCAGCTGTCGATGCCAAAATGTATCAACCGCGATGAAAAAAAACTCAACATTCACAACTAATATTGTGACAAAAACTCATGGGACCACGTGTCTATATCTAATCCCCCCATTAAAATGCTCCAATATATTTATAGGTTGTTTTTCTGTGTTTTTTTTTTAAAAAAACGTCTGTTTGTATTTTTACTTAAATTAGTGAATATTCATATTTATCATTTAAACATACACTTGTAATTTTGAAAATGTTGAAAATAATGTCATAAAGACCTGTAATTACAAGGAATGATGACAAATTAATTATCTGTAGTTATAGAATGAAAAAACCTTGGTGACTGGTGAATATCAGAGCTAAAGTTTGAGTGTGGTGCTTTTATATTAACATTTGTTTTAAAGGTTTTTACTTTCGATACATATCATGCTTTTATTCTTGATGATCACATCAGCTCTTCCCTTGTTTCTGTCTGACTTGACAGAACTCAGTGAGTGAGTGTATGAACTGTAACAGTGGTGCTGCATTTCCCCCTTTTGTTCTTTGTGCGCGTCACATTTTTTGTAATAATGAATTAATGTAGTTGTTTAGCTGTCTTTGTATTTATTTGATTACAATGCTAACCTCAGTCTTTTTGAAGTTCGGCTTCAAATGCATTAACCTTAACTTTCTTCAACACTAAAATGACAAAGCCAGTTTATATAACGGTTCACCATCACCTTTCATCGGAAATTAACCAGCAAATATATATATATATATATATAATATCCATATAATGAAAACAATATCAGAATTAGAATTGATGTGCAAATAATTTATATTCTCTCTTTTTTCAACATTCAAGTTAAAAACCTTACAATGATTTAAGACTTAAAAGCCGCAAACTTAGTTCTCAACTTACCTTTAACCTGTTCGGCCATTTTTACTCTTCACAATCCTTCTTATACTTAAGTTATTTCCGTCTCTCTATTTATTCCACACACTGTAAATCCACAGACTTTATAAGTCACACGGTCAGAACCTCTTCTGGTTTTGATGGAAAATGTTGCCCTCCGCTCACCCCCACGCTCTTCACTCCACTCGCACACAATTGCGCCTGCTTTGTTGCTGGTGCGCACATCCCCGCAGCCGCAATAAATACGGAGTAAAAGTCCAAACTGTAAAACATAACGGTTGAGCTGAAACAGTCGCCATGTGACAGCAGCAGCGGGTATAATTCTCCTCCAGGCGGCTCAAAAAAGAAAGCTCATCTTATTGGATTTGCGGGGAGAAAGTCTCCGTGCGTCCCTGGCTCAACGGCGTCCACGGCAGAACTCAACACGCAGGGAGCTGAGCTGAGGACTGAGCTGTGCACACTCTGTCCGTCTGTCCGTCTGTCAGCTGACAGGAAAATGCACGGGGAACCTCAGTGGAAGAGACACAGGAAACTCCTCGTGCTTCTTTTTTTGTGAGTGAGACTACAGCAGTGATGAAACATCCACATGCATCATTTTTGCCAACTTGAATCATTCTTGGGCAACTTTTCTCTCTGCCCAGTTCTTGCTTCTACAACTTCCCACAACTTGCACAAGAGTGAGCACATTAAGAAGAAAATAAGCAATGGCATTTTAGCTGAGTCATGTTGTGGGCTGGTAATTTCTTCTTTATGGGAGAAGAATATTTGTTACACAGATGGAGAATTATGTCTTTGAAATAGCTTGAAATGGTTTAAAATTTGTCAAAATAACCGTATCGGGCTGATATTGGTACTTGAGATTGTGATATTGGTATCAGTATCGGAAGACATGAAAAAGTAGAATCATGCCATCCCGAGTTATTATGTTTTCACCCCGCATGATGGCCCTTTTCATGAAGTTACGTCATGAATGGAGGGCAAAATTATATATGCAGTATGTGGGAAAACACACCCACTTGATGCTCATTGGGTCATAGTCAAGTTGAAAGCATTAATGGTTAGGGTTACAGTTAGTGGGTGTTTTTCCAGGGATGTGATTTCATGAGATGGACCTTTCTCAGAAGAGCGAGGAGTTAGCAGAGGGGACTGCTCTGTTTGTTGCAATCTGCAGTCTCACCATAAGATGTCACTAATTATTACAGAACACGCCTTCATCCGGTGTAATGGACATGGACACCAACTGCAATACGTCCATTGCTAAATGTTGTGACACATTAACAGACTACAGTAGACAAAGCACAGGTGTAAACAATCAAACACAATGGCTCAGTTCCTCTGTGAATGCTAGCTCACCACTCATCACTGATGTTATCAGTATCACCTGTGCTTTTCATGTTCAAATGCTGTGAAGAGAATTCCTAATGATTCCATTCATTAGGACAGCCTTAAACACACCCTGACCTTAACCTGACCACAGTTCAAATCTTTGCCCTAAACATAACCAGGTCCTCAGAGATTAGGTTATGCCTTATTTGGGACCAAAATCTGGTCCCAAATGAAAGGGAACTACTTTTTCCTGGAAAAGGACAGCTTATAACAGAAAGGTCCTACAGAGGTTACAAACACAAGTGCACACACTCGCACAAAGTCCAGGAGTGACCAGTCGTATTGGCTTCGACCAACGTCTTAATAGGATTGGCCTCCTCCATATAGGATTAAAGAGAGACATGGAAACTATTTACTGCCTCTCTCTCTCTCACACACACACACTGACACACACACACACACACTGAGACATGCACAGGACTACAAACATGAAGAAGTGCAGGTCCGTGCTGCTACTGTCGAGTAAAGTGCCTGTCAAACAACGCTGGGCAAAAGCAGTGCTGGTGAATCGTGTATTTTCATGGGTTACACGTACACTTATTTATATTGTTTAATGATATTTAGAATGTTTTCATAGATATATTCATGTGTATATCAATTTATAATTCTTTGCCTGATAGTGATACTCGGCTGCTGAATCATAAACGCATCACCGTGGATCTTCTTTATCACCTGATACAGTAAGCGTGTGTGTGTGTGTGTGTGTGTGTGTGTGTGTGGAGCCTGTTGAGTCTCGCTGTATCACCTGACATAGAAACTCCACACCCACAACCACCGCCCCCCTCCCTCCCCCCTGAGCGTCCCCTAAGCAACAGTCCATGATCGGACTCATCAATTTTACAGGCCTGTTGACTCTGTGGTTCCAAAACAAAAGACGCAACGATGGGGAAACGTGCAGCCTGGAACGACGACGCTGACCACAAACCCGACAGTGATATTTGTGTATTTCAGTGTCACAGCTGCAGCGACAGCACGCTCCACTGTCGGCTTTGATTTTATTAATGTAATGTAATTGTAATTTTTTTGGTTCCATTTTCATACAGCAGCTCCTTCTGATCACAAGGCTGAAGTCAGGAGGATCATTTACACGGTGTCTTAGATTAAGAGCAGACTGAGGCTTATGATGTGGTTAATATGGGCTTTTTTTCCCCCTAAGTTGCAGTGAAAATAACATCAGTGGTGTTGAACCTAAAAACCAAGACGAGGTTTAAAGATAAAACAGCTAAAAAAAAAAAGGAGATGGACTAAATGGAAAAAAGTGAAGAAAACAAGAACAAACATCACACAAATAGAATATCAAACTCTATCAAAGACGCTTTTTGGCTCCTGAGATGAGAGAAACTTAACATAATCAAGATTCACAGAACTAAAAACAGCATTGTAACAAAAGTGAATAATGTAGGGTGGTGAGTAAGCTCTGATTTTGGAGACTTTCTAGAGAAAATAAGCAGCAAAGCAGAGGAGTAAAGCAGAAGCTTGCCGGTTAGCGCTTCAAACCAGCGGATTAAAAACAAACAAACTACAGAGCGATGGAGGCAAACTGGTGACAAATACCTTCATCAACATCTGAATAAGACTCCTCACTGAGAATTTCCGGCACATTGGCCCGGACTGTGTGGTTTGGATACACGTGAAGCAAAAACATGCACGGGTTAATGACCATGAAATCATCCAGACTTGAGATTAAAAACACAGGTCAAGCAAATATCAAGTTGTTGACAAAGAACTTTTTTTTTTCCACATACCTTCGTCGTCGGACACGTCGAGGAACTCGTTCATGGTCTCCGGAACGTTCATTTTGTGTTTTTCTGATGCACTCTGCAAATGTGAAAAGAGGAGAGGCAGCTGAACAACAAGTGGATGCTTTCTGTGTTTTGATACAGCTTTCATTATCAATGAATCACTGAATTCATCTTTGTCTCAATTAGCTGTTCTGTTATTTGCATAAACTGTACATAAACAAGGATAAAGTCTTCCAGTTTCCTTGGTTAAGTCAATAGGGAAGTAAGAATATGTTGAATAGCCACCATGGGACAACTCCGCTGGGTGCAAAAAAAAAGAAAGAAGAAAAACTCAATTTGAATGGAAATCTAGAAATTGAGCCAACTTCCCCTTTAATTTGTCATGTCAGTAAACATTTTCCTAAGGATTTAATGGTCTCAATCACTAGTTTTGAATCTTCTTCAACAGAACATGATGGTAGGTTTTAAATTATGTTGCCCTTTAGTGGAAAATAATTGAGGAAGTTTAGCACATATGAGTGTGATTGACAGCTGGTGTTGTCCAGTAGGAACTTCCGTGAACCTCCGTTTGCAAACCGTCAACATGGCGCTGGCCAGACTCGAGGTTTCACAACAGGAGTTTTAGATTCTTATGGCTGATGTCATGACCAATTGTCCAGTTGCTTGGTAATTTGTTCCACAGAATGACAAAAAACGGTTAAAATGCTGATCTGCGTTTCTTCAACCTCAAAATGACGACGTCCTCAAATATTTAGTCCACTCACCGATAATATTCAGTTTTTCTGGTATCTTTTGGTAAAGAGAAGTAAATATAGACATTTACAGTAAGATAAAAGACATTTCCCATCAAAACTCAGAAGTGACAAAATTCAGTGCTATGTGTTGGTTTCGTATCTGCTTGCCAAGCAACGAAATTTCGTTGCTAGTTTTCACTGCTGTGTTTTCTGTGCAATGACAATAAAAGGAAGTCTAAGTCTAAGTCTAAGTCTATACAACTAGATAATATTGATATTTATGACACTGAAGAATTACAGTGCAGAGAATGATCAAAATGACCTCTATGGTCTTTCTAGTAGGTACATCATTTCCACTAGTTTGAGTGTTAACCCATATTTAATATAGTTGGAGATTAATTTAGTGACTGATTCATTGTCGCAGTCCTATTTGAAAAACCCAATATGTTTATTAAATCGTTTTTACATGCAGAGTTCCAACACCTTGGTTGCCATCAAATCCAAGGAGTTTCCAGGACCAATTCCCTTAAATTCAAGGACCAAAAATGACGACACAGCTTAAGATCGGAGGGCAAATTGTTAGAGCCGCTTCTCCCGTGGCGTCCACTTTTATTGATTTGCAGCATGCTCTGCACCTGGACAAGTGATTGTCCTTGGGATCTTGGTCAAAGTCAGTCTGTGTGATTTTCTTTGGTGAGTCAGAGATTTGGGAATTCGCATTTCCCAGACATCACGTCATTATTTCTCTTGCTCTTGTTACTCACTCATTGTTCTGCACGGAATCTCATGTCAACAGCAGAGAAAGACAGTGTTCACATTTGTTTCAGGGCATGAAACAGAAGGTGGCGCCCTAACAAACAAGGGTGTGACACTGGATTATAAAGCGCTGAGCAGAGAGAATATTACAGCAGTTTCACAGTATTTAGTGAAGTCAATTACTGACAACAACCACATTTATATTTCAAATATGTGACATGTGACCTTCTCATAATTGTCCTAGGACACAGACATTAATCTGACTCTCAGTCGTGGCTTCTGTCACAGTAAGAAGTACAATAATGGGGTATAAAGGCCACGTTACTCCAAATAGATGAGCGGTAAAGGTCCTGCAGGCTGGAGGTGCAGGTTCAACAGAGACATAAAACAACAGCAGAAGCAGCCGAGCAGTGAATAATAGATCACTCACACAGAGGAGAGGAGCAGGACGATGACCTCGATCTCCGAGCTACGTCCTCATAGACGGTTATAACTGCCGCACTTTGCTGCTGATTGTGCGGTTTCCTCGTTGAACACGCTGTCCATCGTCTTACTCACTGTCCCTCCTTTCGCTCCTGTCACCTCTTTATTATCTCACTATGGTTCTCTCTGCTTTTCATCTTCCTCCCACATGTGTGGGTCAGATCACTGTGACTGACCTTTGAGGGAAAAACCTCAAATTCTAATCTATGCCTCCTCCTCGCTCACTCTCTCTCTCTGTCTCCCTTTCGTTCTGACTGGTAGATTTCCACACTGAATCAAACTAGAATATGCTGCTGACTGATCAGCCATGTTTCTAGTTTCAGCAGAGTTGTTCATTCACTTCAGGTCAGTACAGCTGCTGAATAAGACACTTGTTTTTACCAGTTTTAGTCCAATAGTGACAAATAACTAATAAACACAATAAACTTTACATCCCCTCGTCCAAAATTCTATTAAAAAATTCAAAACCTCTGTTTGCAATTGCAGTGCAAACCTAAATATCATGACAAATGACAGAACTGGGCTCCTCAAGGCTATGTAGTCAAACAAAAACCAAGAACTTAAAATAATTTATCCTTTAACTCAAATTATCATGGGTGCACCTGTGGCACAGATCCGTGATTTCATTGTTTTTTTTAAAGAAAATAAGTTGTTGTTTTACTCGATGTCTATGTTTATTGAAGACTAGCTGTGACTAGAGTGGCAGCAGATTGGGGGATCTGATTAATAAATAAATAATATTAACAGTGATGAAAGTTTAATAACAGTTCTCAAGCTCCTTCAAAGTTGATTCTCACGTGTTTATGCAGGACCTGTTGTTCACCATCACCATGCTCATTTAAAGTGAGGATCCTGGTTTAATAAAACACCCCTAACAATTGCAAAATCCAACTTTTCAGGTGGTGAACAAGATAATTTCATGTCAAATGTTCGTGTCAAATGCAGTTATTGAATTGGCCCGTTGAATTTTTCCACTTAGATCCAAATGATAAAATATTAATACAAATAAAGTTAGTTTGGAACTTATTGTTGACATAATAGATACTGGATTAAACCACTGACAAGAAGGAAGAAAGGAAGTGAGTGTCTCACCATGGTCGTCAGGTTTTCATCTGTCATGGGCCTCAGTGTGTCCACCACGGAGATGTAGCCGAGACGGTGGGCGATGGAAAGGGCAGTGTTCCCGTTCTGACAGTGACAGATCAACAGGGAGTTATTCACGCAGAAAACACAAAGAGCTTTCAGTATTTCCCAGAGCTTCAATTTACCGGAGTGTATGTGTCTGTGTGTGTGTGTGTGTGCCAGTGTGTTTGTGCACTGACCACGGTGAGATCGTTGGCCGAGGCCCCGTGCTGAAGCAGCAGGTTGATGATGTGGGTGTGGCCTTGCTGAGCAGCCTGGTGAAGAGGACTGTACCCGTTCTGCACGGACAGAGACACAGACACGTGGACACAGTCAGACAAAGAGACAAAATGGATGAACACACACACACACACACACACACATACGCAGATCTGGAACAGTATAGCACACAACGCAGCATAATGATGGTGTTCGTGCATTTTGTCTACCTTGGTTTTGGCATTGATTCTGGCTTGGTTCTGCAGCAGGAAGTGGGCCATCTTAGTGTTGCCATAGTGACAGGCCACGTGCAGTGGAGTGTAACCCATCTGCATAAAGGAAAGAAGAGGGAGAGCAAGAAAGAGGGGATGAAAAGAGGAGAAAAGATGCCGTGATTTTGTGAAGTTCATGCATATGACGGGTTAATTTAGGCAAAATGCATTTGTTTACATTTGTTAGTGCACACTATCTCTGATTTTAATGCCCATCCCTGTTGAATTATGTTCACAGTGTATCATGATAATAGAGGAGATGAGTGAGTGGATAACCTATTCAATGTGAACTGTGCCGTCGCACACTTACACACACTCTAATATTCAGTCGCACTCTGTCAATGACATTCATGTACACACACACACTGACACAAACTTGTTTTTATATCATAGTGAGGACACATCTAAACCCTGAAAAAGCCCTTTAAAGGCGACACAAATGTCCCCACAAAGATAGGTTTGTATGTTTTTTTGGACCTCACAAAGATATAAATACGAGTGCACACACACAAAAACACACGAGTGTGCATACACCAAATAACCTTGTGTTAACCAACCTTCAGGTTTGTCTAAGTGAACGTGAGCAGTGTGTTATGTGTAGCCTGTGTGTGTGTGTGTGTACATGAATGTCATTGACAGAGTGCGACTGAATATTAGATCTTGTAAAGTGCTCACGCGCGGGATCTAATATCCTGCAAGTGTGTGGTGAATTGATAAAAACGTGAACTACTTGCACTCAGGTGTCAGTTCACATAGTGTATGTCACAGCAGAGAGTAGTGAAGTGTGAGTGTGTATTTCTCTAATGTAAAAAAAAAAAAAAATACACTGAAAGGAAAGCTCCAGGTCGAGCTGCGAGATAAAATTTGGCTCTCGCCTTAAACTCAGTGAAAGAAAGCTTTACCTTTGTTTGTAGGTTGACATCGGCCCCGTGGTTGAGAAGGACTTCGGCGACATTGACCTTGTCCTCCTGAGCTGCTAAGTGAAGTGGTGTTAGTCCGCTCTGTATATGAGGAAAGGAGGAACATAAACACGTGAAAACACATAAATCATTTTGAGATGGTTGAAGCACATATAAATACAGAGCTCATTGTTTGAGGGATGACCAAGCAAAACATAGTCGAGAAAGTGTTCGAAAACATTCGTATAGATTACAGGCCGACTGTATCTGGGGTTAATAATAAAGTGCGCGTATGAGTCTTGAGTTCACCTTATTGCACACATTGACGTTGGCATTCTTGGTCAGCAGCAGTGACACCAGGTCCACGCTGCCCTCCTGCGCTGCCAGGTGAATGGGGCTGATGCCCTGCCGCGTCACTGCGTTGGTGTCCGCTCCGTACTCCAGCAACGTGGTCCCGATGTCCATTTGGTTCTTTTTGGCAGCGATGTGGAGCGGAGTGTAACCATTCTTGAAGCAAGGAAAGCAACACATCTGGGTTAGGAGGTCGGATGAAACTCTCTGGGGTTTCATTTTTGTTACAGTGCTGAGAAATGCTGCTTAAAACAGGGACAATTTGATTCGGTGAGATGTGTTCTGTGATGTGATTCTATTTTAGATTTTTAATGAAACTACATGACTGCTAGTGCATGCCGGCAAGAGAATGGTGTTTCTACACATTATAGCCAGTGGTTCTGGCACGATTAAGAGATAGAAAATGACTTAAAGACGATTTCTGCATGAATCAAGATCTTGACATGAAGTAATGAACCCGCTGAGCTTTAACGGCGCACAACTGCAACCAAGGAAGTCATTCAAAATATTATTATAATTTTTAGCATTAGGTGTGATATTGTAAATTGTGGATGAAAAGTCTTTATACAGGAAAAAAATACCCAAATCAAACTGTTTGTGCCCTGTTTGATCCATTTAGTCAAATCAACAATACACATATAAAATGTGTGGATGATAATATTGAAAAAGTATCAATAAAAGGACTTTTTGGTTTAAAAACAATGATAAAACAATCATTAGGCTGCCTATTATACAACAGCACAAAAAACATAAACAATATACACCAATATGTGTCATGCTGAGCAAATGTAAGGATAGTTTTATATTTTATCTGACTACTTCTAAGACAGCATATACTGTAATTTAATTTTACATGTCAGGATTCATGCTGGTGATCGTGTGAACTAGAGGTGGACTAGTTTCAACCCTGCAGGCAGCTTGGAGATCCACAGAGGTGATTTTTTCTTAGCTTAAGTAAGAGTCAGTAAAAAGAAAAGGTCACACACAGTATACGTCTATCCCTCTCCTAACTTTAGGCTTGTTGAGATTCATTTAATATCCTGTCAACGTGCAGATATGATAAGAACAGATGTGGTTTATGATCAGTCACTGCTCACTATTGTGTGCACACGACTCTTACTACACACACACACACACTGTTCCCTCTCCAAATAAATGTGCTTAAATTACACCAAACAACCTTACTGTCAAGCCAAAATAGAAAACAATTTATAGAGGAGGAAAGTGAGGGAAAAGGAGGGCAGGGAGAAATGAGTACGAGTGCTGGTACGAGACCGAGCCAGAGACGAGAACACACAGAGACAAATTACTCTCACAAGCTTTGGTGTCGTGTGAATGGACGTCCGTCTTAAATGTCAGTCAACGGCCAAAATAAAGTTCCTGCCATTTTTATTTTGCTAGTTCTGCAATTCTGCCCATTCTCCTCGAGCAGGAGTCGTCAAACCACAGCTTGACCATGAGTCAGTGACTAAGTCTGTGAGACATTTCAACAAGAGCAGTAAATTAAACGTTTTCTTTCATTCTTCCTTTTTTTTTATTGGGAACACACAGAATTTATAGCCCTGGAACAGTGTGGGTGTGGGAGTACACATCACCAGCCAGTTAACACGTGCAGTGCACAACTTTTAAATATAAACAAATGTCCGTTAAGATTGAAGCCATTGTCAGATGACTTCAAAAAATACTGATTAAGCCTATCTGTGTTTCTAAATATAACTATATTTTCCCCCCACGCCGCACACAGGAAGTGATATGATTTATGGGAGGCAGCAACAACATTGCATATACTTCAATCACGGGTATAGCCAAATTAATTAAGATGGAGCGAGAGATAAGGTGACTCTAATTATTATTACTTCATTTAATTTAATCTCCGATCACATACCCTGGTATATGCCGTAGAACAGTATTTCTGACTTTCCTTCCAAGTATCACCAGAGGAAGCTCTCTTACCACTGGTGGTACACGTACCAGAGTTTGAGAACCATGGGCATAGACTATAACTGAAGCATAAAGAAGTGCCCAAAAAAGGTTTCTGCTAGTACATAGTTTCCTGAAAAAACTGCCTTGTTTGTTCGGAGAGAGCACAAGGGGAACTAAATCTTATTTATCCCCCGATGAACCACCTAAAGGTGATATATGTGTTTCTATTGCCACATAGGAGTTATTTACTTTTAAGTTACGTATTTCCAAGTTTCTCCAAGTTCATTGTCAAACTTCATGAATTGGGAATGGTGGAGGTAGGAAATACCAACTGTATTCCTGTTTCCACCACTGTTTGCTTTCTGTCTCCTCCTACATTTTACAGCCAATATCAACAGTCCTGTTCTTTCCCTGGCTGCAGCTGTATATACAGCTGTATAACAGCTATATATATATATATCATACACAAACGCTCCCTCAGTCGGCGCTGATAGTTTTGCTTGACACGGCCTGTTTTCAGTGGAAGGAAACAGCATGCGAATAATGTTACTGTATTCCTGTCCGACAAAAAGAAGGTAAAATAATATCAACAAAAAAAAAATGTGGCTTTAATTTAATGAGAAACACGGAACATAGCGGACTGAAAACCACTAAACTTGTTAGGCTAAAAATAAGACTTTGCTGAGCTCAATAAAAAATAAAACACAGGCTCACTCGCAGTGACTAGACAAGATGGAATGAGAGAAAATTAACTGGTATTAGATCTGCACACAAGCACATGTGATGTGTGACATTAAAAACACTGTCAATGAGAGCATGAACCAGGTGGACATGTTTCTGTATGTGTGTTTGTGTGGATACCTTAGCAGCAGCGTGCGGTGAAGCTCCCTGATCCAACAGCAGCAGTGCCACTCTCTGATTATCGTAGTGAGCGGCTACGTGCAGTGGTGTTAGTCCACTCTAAAACACACACACACACAGGCATGCAACACAGCACTGGGTTAGAAGATCATTCATTAAACACACGTGAAGAAATATGGAAAACACACTGATGGGAGATATTTAATACAGGAGATACAGTAGTTATAAGCCACAATTTCATGCTGGAATCTAGAAAAAGGAAGCCAAATGAGGATGACATTATCAAAAGAGTCCAAACTTTACTTAGCTTTCCAGGTAATAAATACAATATCCTCCCCCTGTTTAAAAAAGCTCTCACAATAAATGGAGCACTGCTCTCCAGTAACACTGACTGACTCACACCAGAAAAAGACCAAAATTGATGTCACACAACCATAGTCTTCTAAATATATTGTCCAGATTTCTGCTGGCTGATCCTTCAGCTCAATACTCCCTTCTGGAAAGGGTAACCAGAACAAGTACGGCGGGCACAACTCGACTGTCTTTCTGAAGGTTTATTCCACATAGACAGTTAAGCAGCAGTCAGTTAGTAGTTAGACAGTTATTAGTTTGAAGTTAGCTTGTAAAACCGACAAGTCGTACAGGTTCTGATGATAGATAGATTTACAGAGGCGCATACAAAGGCAATATATAACGAAACATGGCTTTGACAATGCACCTTAAAGGCACTTTAAAGGCAACGGTGCTTTAATACCAATTACAACAATGAACAGATAAATAGAATGAAAGATAAATAGCTTTGCCTGCTAGGAAGTTCTACATATATTATCTCACTCGCTGCATTGTTTTTCTATTTTTTGGGGGAAAATTAGACCCAAATGCAACTGTGGACCCACAGAGAAGTTTCATATCTCATATCTCACGGACTCAGCTAGGACTGAGTCAGAATTCAGGATGATCAAAAAGGGCCAAACTGTCACATAACACCAGAATCCTGGAAAAATCTCATGATCTGTTATGATGTTCAGGATTTTTTTTCCATTGTGGAAGAGGAAGTTAATAAGGAGTCTTTGTCTCTTCCTGTCTTTTGTCTAAAATTAGTATCATTAGAAGTACGATGAAAGTCTGGATTTACTCTGAAGTTAAAACCCAGTATTACAATGGGACGGATTTTTGGTGTGACACCACCACCACAAAGCAGTGTGGAAGCTCAATTACCATACCTGACTGCCATTATGTTAAACGCTCTCAGATGGAGGCACACACACAAACACAAACACACACACTCTTCTACAGCATTCTTAGTGAGACATAATACATTCCTTGCCCCCTTCCCCTTATCTTAACCATCACAACTAAAATGCCTAACCCCAAACCTTCACCTAATCCTAACCTACACCAACTTCAGTCATAACCCACAAAACGCCCCTTTAAGCTGTGAGGACCAGCCAATAGGATACTCACAAGGTCATAAACCCCTAACAAAGATAAGTTTAAATCCAAATGAGTGCTCACAGCTTCATGTAAACATGTACAAACACACGCAACGATGTCATCACGGCAATAAAAGCAAATCTGAGCAGGGTTTTTTTAGCAACAGGATAACCAAGTGTTTACTGTGTTGTCCTCGGATCAGTCTTTAACCTGCTGTTCCTCCTAACAACCCGCTACTACACCAAACCCCCCGTGTCCAGGTGCAGGCTGGAACACTAAAGTCAGAAATAGTTCTATTTCCTCTCTTAGAGACAGGTTGGAGGAGGCCAAGTCTGAGACAGGTTTGCTGAATGATAAATAGAGACGTTATCTGCATGATTTCCTTCATTTTAAAAAAAAACTTTGGCTAAAACACATGAATGAATTGAGTTGTCAATGTTTTCCACTTGGTTTAATTATAGTATGTAACGCTCCACACTGCTAGTTCCTTGCTAATTTATACTCCTGTAGCTTTTCGTGTCATCTCCTTACACCTATTTCTCCCCACCTCAGACAGCTCATGTTTTTCCAGTCGTATCTCATCTGAAAACATCCTTCTATGTAGGTCACTCACTCCCTAAAGTGTGTTGTACACCAGACCTCTCCACTTTTCTTTTTTGTTTTTTTTTGTTTTTTAAAGAAGAAGAAGAAGATCTCACCTTTCCAGCAGCATCAGGAGCAGCTCTCTTCTGCAGGAGCAGACTGGCCACCTCCATCTTGCCGTACTTTGCTGCCACATGCAGTGGACTGAACCCTTTCTGTTTGACACGGAACAACAAAATAAAATGATCAACACGAGAGATAATGGGAAGATGAGAGAGATTTTCTCACATATTTGAATTATTACGACAAGGCAAACTTGGTCTTTACACCTTACACCTTATTTATTTCACTTAATTTACTACATTTCCATTTTATGACACCTTAATACTTACTTACTGCATTACTTCTTTACTTGTAACACATGGACATATGAGTATGATTGTTTTAGGCTTTTTGGAACTATAAATTGCTGCCGTACAATGTTCATGTTAGTCTTGGCTTCCGTTCCGGTGTGTGTGTGAAGATATTTAAAGACCGTAGGTCGTATTTGAGGAATGTGGGACTCTTATTTGCATGCTCTGAAACACTTGACCTCATTTTCTGCCACTGCTTACAGTCAGTTCTTTGGCTGTTCTGGCTGAAGGAATAAAATAATCAATAGTTGTAGTTCTTATTTGCCAATTTCCTGTTTTTCCAGGTTATGACATCATTATCTTGACTCAAGTGATGTCCCAGAGAGAGCGAGAGTGAGCAAACGGTTTACCCTTCATTAGTCTCCCTCATTGACAGAGGACACCTTGAAAGACAGCCTCCAGCAACATATCACTCATGTGCAGAAACCAATTCAATAAAGTCGACACTATATAACTCTTTTTTTCTTCTTTTTCTTTTACCTTGATCTGATCTGTGCAATTAAATGGAAACAATTGACAATATCCGTCCACAGTTGACTGTGCAGATGAAACAAAACCCTCCCGAGATAAAGGTAAGTGGCTTAAATTACTGTGTGTGCCACCATTAATGCTATCCCTGACCTGAGTGTGAACACTGTGAAATAAACTTAATTAGTTGTGGACCAGGCTGTGAGTCTAAATAAGTGGAGACTGTGAAGGTTTTAATAGCGACAAGAGCTACAAACACTGAATAACAAACATGATAAGACGAGCACCACAGAGCAACAGACTGCTGCCCACTAGTGGAGACAAATGGCAGTTAATTCTCCAGATCAGTGTATGGTGTATGTGACGCCTTTCAAAACAATTCATTTCCATCATTATAGACTTGCCTTAGTTGAGGCAGCGAGTGAGGCTCCGTTATCGAGCAGCATGGCAGCAACATCGTGGTGTCCTTCGCGGGCAGCCAGGTGAAGTGGGGTGTAGCCTGAGGTGGTGGCAGCGTTGGCAGAGGCGCCGCACTGCAGCAGCTGCTGGACGATCTCGACTTTCCCCAGTCGACTTGAGATGTGCAACGCTGTCTGATCATCCTGCACAGAAGGAAACAAGTGACTTTTGGCCCAGTGTTTTATTTTTTTTCTACCTCGACAGAGTGACTGGTCAGCTTCAGTGCTCTAACCTTGGACTTGGTTTCCACCTTTGCTCCGTTCTTAAGCAGGTACTGGACGACGTCTGCTTGCCCTGCCCTGGCTGCCATGTGGAGAGCTGTCTCTCCTCGCTGGAAGGGATAAAAAAAAAATGCAACAATGTGGAGCGAGACAAGGGTTGAACTCTGAACAGAAACATATAAGTACTTGATCTATACAAGTGCTTGAGTAAATGATCTACTCACCACGTTTGTGGTGTTGGGTGATGCTCCGTGGTGCGTCAGTGCATGAACAATGTTCTCATGGCCCATGAAGGCAGCCACATGGATGGGTGTGAGACCAGACTAGAGGGAAACAGATTAGATCATCACAATAAGTAATACTAGCTTTGTTCCAGCAGCCATTGCACAATGGAATTATTTATTTAATTGTTGATGTATTAGATATATTATTCAAGTGTTGTTCTAGTGGTTGGGACTTGATTAGTGGAGACTTTTTTAACGTGGCTTTTCAAATGTTCTTATTCCATGTTTTATTACATTTGTCAAAATTAAGGTGACTTAATTTCTGTCAAACAAATCCCATACAAAGAAAAGCCAGAGTGAATATTAAACAGCACAGTTTGAAGGAACCCCTTCTTGCAGAGATGATGGAGCAGAGCAGAGTAAATGGGGTCGTGTCTGGCGTGGTACAGTACCTCAGTAACAGCCTGGATAGATGCTCCATGTTTGAGCAACAACTCCATCACTTTGACTCGGTTCTTCTTGCAGGCGATGTGAAGTGGAGTGAAACCATTCTGCACACACAGACACAAAAAGAGAAAATCTTTAGGAAATTACTTAGGTACAAAAAAATGAGGAGAAGTTTTGCTCTCAAAAGTATTCTTCTCCCTTGCATCCTTCTTCGTATGCTTTTGTGTTAGTCACAATAAGTCTAGACTTCAGAATTGAAGCTTTCTACCTCATTTCATCAATTCTCTGCTTCTCTTCCCTCTGGCCACAGTGAAAACTCTCCTATCACATTATAACATTATAGGAAAATCAGAAATATTCAAGACTGGCAGTTTATCTGGACCCAAACACAGCACATCAGTAAATTCAAACTCTGTCCTCAACAATCAAATAAAAAATATCTTTTGGGTGAGAGTTGACATGATTTGAGTATTTGTCCAGTTATCCTTTTCGTCCCTACCAAGGCCTTGGCATTTGGGTTGGCCTTCTTGTCCACGATGAGCTTTGCCACCTTGTAGTGACCGCAGTGGGCAGCGACGTGCAGTGCCGTAAGGTAGTCGTTGGTGACGTCGTCCACCGGGACGTCATGCTGGAGTAGCAGCTGGACACAGTTCAGGTGGTCGCCCTGAGTGGCCATGTGGAGCGGTGACAGACCGTTCTACAGGTGGAGGGAAGAGGGAAAGAAAGAGAGACGGAGAGACACACACACACGCAGACGGACACATAGATGGACAGACAGACACGGTCAGTTAGGGGCGTGGCCGTGTGCTGCACAGACAGACTGTGAAGGAAGTTGTTGAGGAGGGTTACAGGAGGAGCATTGTTATAACGAGGTCATTACAACAATGTCAACTATTTTGTTACACTGGTCGTCCTGCGTGGTCAAACTGTGGGGCTACGCAGCGGAGACAGGCTGTTCTGGAGCAGTCGACGCACACACGTTATGGAGACACTGCGGCAACACTACAGCAACAACAACAACTGACCAGCTATCTGATTATATCACAACTTCAAATGGCTCTGGATGGTTAGCAAATCAAGGAAAACCGTCTCTATTACAGTGTTATTAACAATGTTTATCCTGTTTTGACGTGAAGGTCTGTGACCTGTCCTTTTCCTATTCTGATTTAAACAGTACATCCTGAAATTGACCATCCCAGTAGCTACCTTGGTCTTGGATAGGATAGGTGCTCCTCGGTCGAGTAGAATTTCTACCACCTGCTCGTGTCCGCTCCTCGCCCCACAGTGAAGAGGTGTCAGGCCATCCTGGAAAAGTAAATTGATGGGAAAATTCAAATCTCAGTCACTGCCTTTAAAGTTGAATAAGTTTAGTTTAAAACAAATTACACAGGGCTTCCACACTGCCTCTTATACCCTTATTAATTAGATATTAACTGGCCAACATGGCATACAATGAGATTTGTCTCTTTGCACAAAATATATACTGTAAACAGCACTTCTCACCACAAAGTTTACATTTTACAGACGCCTATGGATACATAGGTGGGAGTAGGAGCCACTTTCACATTCAGTATGTGCGGAATACACAAAATTTAGTCGGCACTCATGTCTCACCTTGGTCTTTGCATCAATTTTGGACCCTCTGTCCAGAAGCAGCTTGACCATGTTGCTGTTGCCCCTTTTCGATGCCACATGAAGTGGTGTGATGTCATTCTGAGCAAATGAGAAGAAGAAATGTCAGCAATCAAATCAAATGTAATAGGCAAATATTATCTTTACCCATTTAAAGACTATTATTGAATTGTATTAATTCATCACATACAGCAGATCAGGTGCAGGTTTTTTTTTCAACATATGAGATATTTCACTATTTTCCCCCTTTCTTCTTGTTAGTACACCTCCCAAACAGCAGAGGGCAGAATAAACTCACCCGAGCCATGAAGTCCACTGCAGCTCCTCGGTTCAGCAATAACGTGGCCACATTGATGTTGCCATAGTGAGCCGCGATGTGCAGGGGGGTGAAACCGCTCTGAAGGTTAAGAAGAGCCGCACAACACACACACACACATCATATTACAAACTATGAAACACTCATGTACAGTTTATCAGCTCATTTGAGACCTTTAGCTTCAACAGTGGCTCTCAAAGGCCTGTGGTTGGCATTCAGTCACACTCCATCAGACAGGGACACGTTACACTACACACTGTTACACTAACACCTGACTTTTCTCTCACAGTGGCAGAAAAAGTCTTCGTGCTGAAGCATCACACATGGGCCCAGTGGTATACTGACAACTTTTAGTGTCAGTATACTGTGTGAGCCTCTATATGCTTTTGTGACTCTACTTTACACAGTAACACTGAGACAAGTACACTTGGATTAAGTAGCCCAAAGGGTAACGTACAATAAAACGTACACAACTTAGATGTTATTTATGGCTATTACTATACAATCACAACATTCAACATGTACAAACACTGCCCTGCAAATGAACCTGATGTCCATATGTAGACGTCTTAATCAAGAGTCACTTCCTGTCAAAAACCCCTGGATTAGTGAGCAACAGCTGCCAAAACAACAAAAGGACAGTGGAAAGAATCTGTGAGGGAGTCTCATAGTAAAGCATTTTAATCTCTTGAGACCCTAACGCAAATTATCTGCTGCAAATTGAGCGTCCATAATATCTACTCAAATGGATTTGTACAAGTGCAACCAGATCAGTGTCAAGAGGTAAACTATATTTACATTTCACACAAAAAAGGCCAAAGGAACATACAGCACTTGATCTCTTGTTTTCCTTCATAAAATCGGTGTCTAATGCAGACTTGTTTACCACATTGCACATGCCTCATTTAAACAAAGCCAGATAACTGGCGGCTACGCCAAAGCTAGAATTATTGCCAGCCCAAACAGTCACACCCAGAAGGCGGCACCATTGCATTAGTGTGACAAAAGGCTCCTCGTTGCCATGGAAGCGGTGTTGCAGTAGCTTGTTGCTTTTGGTCCCATGCAAAAATGCTCGAGGTGCAAGGATTCAGCATTGGAAGGCACTAAAATCACAGAGGGGGTCGAGTAGTAAACTCAGACTGGCTATTTGTTCGCTGGAAGGCTGGGCTCCTTTACAGCTTAATTGGGGGATTTGGTTGCCATGCAAGTACTGGACAAACCGCTGCTTTTTTTTCAGTGCATGATAACCACTTTCCATGCCAACACTGGTTATCATACTGTTTAATCGGTTTCATGGACAGGCTGTGTCAGGACACATTGGAACATTTTGTCAACAGTCACAAGGGTTTTGCCAAAAAAACGAAAATAACAGCCTAAGCTTTAAGCTTTGGACACCATGAAACCATTAGAATCAAGAAAAACCTTGATACCCCGAGCCTCCAGCCTCAGGAGTAACTAAATCAATATTATTAGTGTAACATGCACTACTCTGACTTTCTACATCACTAAAGATTATTCACTAAATGAATGAAGCAGTGACGAGTCGGAAGATGAGTTCAAATGGAAAAAGGGGGGGAAGTGTGAAGAGGGGGCAGCAGAAACATTACTGGATCAAGTCAGGGACACTGTTTTTTTTTTTACCCCCGGGCTTTTTTAATGAACTGCGATGAGAGACTACATAACGTACAGTATTGAGGTGTACCTCTGTTGTTCTATTCACCATCATCTACAAAGTCAGCCAAGAGAGGAGAGAACGGGCAGTTAGTGAGCAAAAACAAAACAAAACAGAGAAGAGAAGAGCCTCCACTGACACAAAGAGGAGGAGCAGAGAGGAGGAGAAGGAGCTCAGTACAGAGTCTGTGGCAATAAAAGAAGCTGAACACAAAAATCATTTCAGAGGCAATTACCATACTGTTAAAGGTCTAGTGGGTAAAATTTGGGTCATACTCAATTTTTATGGAGCCTTAATTTTCTATGGAGACCATTATTAGCCCACAATGGACAAACTACACATATTTTGTGATTTGATGGTAACGGAAGGCTACATAGGTTCTCCAACACACATGGGAAGGGACGGGTGAGGTTATTTTACACACTGTCCTTTAAGGAATGAGTGTTTTTTTTTTTTTACTGTATATACAAACTTGAATCAAACTGTACTTCTGCTCCTTTCCCCTCTCTGCCAAAAAGACCATCAAACACAAATTTAACCAAGAAAAGAGATTAAAATAGACACAGAAAACCAAAGTATTAAATAAACAAAGATTTGAAGAGATAAAAAACAAAACAAACAACTGGAAGATCCTCGAGCCGAGACATGCGCCACCGTCGCCACTCACCTTCGACTCAACGTCCGCGTTGTGGTCGTTCTGCAGGAGCAGGGCCGCGGCCTTGGTGTCATCCTTGCGGGCGGCGATGTGCAGGGCAGGCAGGCGCACCTTGCCCTTTGTATCGTTCTCCAGGAGCAGGGAGACCACCTGGTCATGGCCCTGCTGGAGAGCGACGGCGAGAGGGGTGAAGCCGTCCTGCATGTGAAAGGAAAGCAGAGGCGAGTCACTGACGCTGGAGGGGAGCTGTGGCGCATCACTGGTTATGGAGCTGATATGGGATGTTGGATGTGACTGGATGTATCATATAATATGAGCAGGTTTAGTAGCAGATTAAGAAAAAAAGATGGTGACTCAACATTATATGAAGTGTAAGAGCAAGGCATTAAAGTAATGCAGGTGTTATGATCCAGTGGTTGAAGATATAAATCATCTGTATATTGTACGAGTAGTGCTTTGTCAGGAGAACTGGCTGAAAATAGGTTTTGTTAGTTATTGCTTAAAAAGTAAAAGCTGCAGTGGAAAGGATCGCTAGAAAAACAGTTGATTGTCGAAGTTTGTGTTTCATTAAGTTGTTAATTTACAGACAGTCACACTCTTTCACACACTATATGGACAAAAATATTGGGACACCTGACCGTTACACTAACAACTTCCACTCCTCATGGAAGACTTTCCTCAAGGTTTTGAAGTGTTTCTATGGGAAGAAAACCATGTCTTTATAGCCCTTGCTTTGAGCACTAGGCACAATCATGTTGGAATAGAAAAGGGTCTTCCTCAAACTGCTGCTACAAAGTTGGAAAGCATAGCATTTAGACTCTGTCCACCAAAGGGACTTGCACAGTAGTAATGGAACAGCCAATATGAGTGCTCTGTCCCTCTCTATGAACTACTTTGTGATAAGTCAAAGCCTCTCATGGTGGACCTGAAATTGCAAAGGCTCTAAAAAGTGTCATGTTCTCTCTCAGGTTACTTTATTTACATTATGCTGGAAGGTTAACATGCAATCATTGCTCAGCATCACCAAAACATTCCTGCCGACTGTACATTTAAATAGGTGTGAAAAGGAGTAACAGTTGTGTGTGCCATCTTCAAACAAGTCAAGGTTTATCTCCTGATTATGAGAAAACTTTGGAGTTAAAACCCCATGTTTCAAAAATAATGGAGATTTACAATCCTCTCTGCATATAGGACACTGATGTGAGTTACATAATGAGAGGACGTGGTGGAAAAAGGTTTTAATGTATCTCCCACACACACACATTCCCCGTGTGATGCATAATTAACATAACTGCAAGCTCCCTGTTATAATCGTGTGTCAAATTGGATATTTCAGAATATGTGTATAAGCACATATAAGTATTGTTTATGTGCTAAATGTGTGTGTGTGTACAAAAACATTTTTCTGTAAGTATATGCATGTCCGTCCTCAAGGGCACCCCCCACCCCCCGTTCTGCTATTCAGCCTGTAAATGTAAACCAGCGGACTATACACGAGCGTGGGTATATCATTAGCCCCATCAGCTGTTTGCCTCCATACGTGCACATGCTGGCGTGTGCTCATGTGCGGTGACGGGTGATTATGTGTAAGTACGGGATCCACAAGCTGAAGCAAATGTATGAGAGTAGTAGCGGCGGCGGCGGCGGCAGCAGCGGGTGAAGCGGAACCTCATGTGTGACCCACTCAAGGTCACTCTGCCTCCACCACCATACACTACCAATCAATGAAGCTCTGCCTAGTCCCTCGTGAAGGAGATCGGGAGAGGTGGGAGGGGGAGGAGGAGGGGAAGAGGCAGGCAGAGGAGAGGGGCGGGGATTAAAAGACGGAGAGGTGGAGTACGAATGAGTCGTAAAGGACGAGCGAGAGAAGTGAAGACGGGACAGAGACAGGGAGACACAGAACGAAGGGAAGGAAACAGAGGAGGAGGAGAGGAGATGAAGGTGGTTAGTACAACAGATGTAAAGAACACACATGACTGAAGCAGAGACAATGCATAACACTACACGCACACACACATACACATTACAGTACCTCAGTGGCCATACTCTGGCTGGCGCTGTTCTCCAGAAGGTACCGAACCACCTCCAGGTGATTCTCCTGAGCTGCCATGTACAGAGGAGTGAAGCCATTCTGCACAAAACATCAACACCTTCATTAATCATCGAAGACGACATGCTCACGTCTACTACGCTTTCCATACAAGATCAGAACAAGTGCAATAAATGTGTGCAATATCTCTCTTACAAATGCTGCAACACCTGCAACTGTACTTTACACGTGCACGGTGTAGTTACCCTGAATCTTGATAGGTAGCGTTCTCGGGGCTGCGGGTTACAGTTCATACACTGACAGAATTAATACTACTATATTTAACCACATTTTATAGCGCGGACTCTAAAAGCCTGTACAATAAAATTTTCAAAAATGGCAAATCGAAATCTTGTATCTTGACCATGTTTGAACTGACAAGCTTTGCTGGAACTTTATATGTTGCTTGATTTATTCTACACTGTAAGCTTTTCCCTCTATTCTACATGTAAGGCAGAGTGTAGATGCATGTAGTAAAGTATACCCTCAGAGAAGGTCAATGTGAATAAGAATCAGACATAATGTTATATGTAACTGCACAATAATAAGCTTTTGACAAACACAGTGTTTAAGTTTACCACAAATGTGTTGATCGTGCACGTTATTTCCGGATGTATTGATGTTTTAGACAACAGCAAGAGAGAGAGAGAAAATATTTCCTTTCACCTTCACCTGAAAGAGTTAAAAGTAACGTGCAAGAGCAGCAGTTCTTCCCTGAGAGGCTGAGGCCTACTTGGCTTCATTCCAGTCTCTGTCAGTAAGGAGTGATTCCCTCAATGTCATTGACTTCATGAAACAGTATCTTCCAAACACGTGTGTGAATCAGCAGCAGGGCAAATGCACTTCTGCATGCATTCTTTCTTTCTTTTTTTTGCTGTATTAACTATCATTTTGACATGTACTGTGTACGTGAGTCTGCATGTTGAGAGTGTAATAACCCACCTGAGACTGTGCGTTGACATTGGCTCCATTAGTGACCAGCTCTTTGACGACTTCCGTTTGGCCAGCCAGCGAGGCTATGTGCAGAGCAGTGTTTCCTTTCTGGATTATATGGAACAACCACAGGGACATGTGTTAAGCTCTGTCCCACCTGTCTCGGCACATTGCTTGTGTGTGTGTGCGCGACAGTAGTTTGTATATATCCACATCACTATCCATGTGAGTCCCCTCACGCCGACCTCACTTTGGGTACCGCGCGCATACCAGCGCTGGCATGTTCCTGCCTGCGCTGCCAACTATGTGTCACTTCCAATGCCCTCCATCCCACACAAGATGAGCTCTCACTGAGCCTCTGCCATAAATAACGACAGGACAGGATAGCAGCAGGCTTCCTGCAGGATCTGTGCAGGTCTTTGGGCAGACAGAGTCAAACCTCTAGGTGCTGTAGCTCAGTTCAGTCATTCACTGTCTGCCGCTTTATCCTCCACACGAGGGTCGCGGGGGCCACCGCAGTACAACCTCACGCAGGGTCTCACACTGCTCAATAGTGATCATTTGACAAATTTATCATAGATTACACAATGTCATGCCTGCTGAGGCAGAGGCAGATCACCACACAATAGCAGCGCAATATAGTGCAATCCAGTGCAATAGCTCTGAATTATACAAGATATGTGACACTCGGAGACAATGACGGACGACCAATATCCACTCTTGCACAGCGATATCTGCTCAGAGCAACTAACGCCTGATTAATTATTTATATTTGCTATATTTAGGAACGTGAAAGGGGGTGCTGCATCTAAATAATAAAGAAAACACTTGGAGAACACAAACCTCCAACAAGTCTACTCAGTTCTCCAGTGTCTGTACACTTCGCTGTCTCGCAAGTGATAAGACTTATTTTAAAAGAATCTGGATCTATGTGAGAAGTGGTCGGACATGTCCCATATTTTTTGAGTTACGCCGCTCGTAACCAGCGTTTAGTGAAGGTTATAATTCCTCCGAGTCAGTCATGACATGAGCTGTTCACACAGTCCTACAGTCGTCACAAATCACAAATGTGATGCACCACAGTAAAAACACAGAGAAACACTGAAAGCTTGAGGAATTGATGGTAGATTTGCTAACCAGCTAATGAAACGAGGACAGAGCTGCGTGTTTAATTCACCCCTAACAGCTGCAGCACAATGTAAGAGGGGGTGGGACTGGATACACAATAACTTTGAGCATGAAAAAGCCAACACACAGTGTAAATGTTACCAGGCATCATCAATAGTAGTGTTTCCCTAAATGCATTTTGGGGGTCTCTAATCTCAAACTAATCCTTAAACTCCCTTGGGGTCACAATAAAGAATTTAATTGGGGAGATCTTGAATATTTTATTGTGCTTTGTGGCCCTGTGGCAGAGACACTGATAAAGAGGGAGTAAAAACCCTCTGGGCACAAATCTGGCTAATGTTTTCACCTGTTTTCCATCTGTTCTGCTCCTAACGTCTGAGTAAAAGACGCTTCAGAGGAGGAGACCACAAGCCCTGATGTACTACAACACACAGAATCACACTGAACACTGTAAAAGCTGATGGGTTAGCTCAACTCAAACTGTCTGAGGAAACCGACTGCCTTGAATCTTTTAAGTTTGAGGAGATGTAGCATGTTTATTAACTTTTGAATAAAGTACGTTTTATTGCTTAATAAAACACTAATCTTCTGTGGTTTTCTACAAAAAAATTAATACATTCTGTTGTTAAATGATACTGAACTAATTTTGCTTTGATTCTGATGTTTAGTTCTCCTGGTTTTTTCCAGTTGTGATCCCGCCACGGATATTGATCTAATATTAAACCCTAAGAGCCTTCACACATGCAGTCATCTTACTGTAACTGCATGCTGTTAAATCCACCACTGCAGCTACAGTACGTTTTGCACTGGAGCCAAATATAGTCGGCTGTAACGTCACGGGTAGGTGACGGCACATACAGTTTTACCTTTGTGGCTGCGTCCACAGCGGCTCCAAGCTTCAGCAGCTCGGCGACAACCTCTACGTGCCCCTCCTTGGAGGCTAGGTGAAGAGCGTTCAGACCATTCTGAGGGAAACACACATTCAACGAGTTCAGTGCAGCTCATCCACTCAATAACATGATGACTTTATTTCGGATTGTGCTTAATAAATCATAAAATATCTTAAAAACAAATCAAGTTTTCACAAAATTCACAACATTTTAGCTGATTCAGCAGTTTGATTGAAGCCCTTTGAAAGTGGAACAGTCACATGAACACGTCAGCTTCTTTCTCAGGAAACTTACCTGATTGCAAATGTTTATTTCCACCCCAGACTTGAGGTAGTCAAGGACCTTCTCAAGGTTCCCTGCCCGAGCAGCTCGAAGGTAACTGGCATTACTGTCAGACTGCAGAAGAAAAAACAGAAGACAGGAACAGACAGTGAGAAGGTGAGTACGTCAAGTCACTGACGCTGTTACGGTTCGTCATACAGCAGCACAAAAGCACAAAAGCATACACCAAACGTTACTGTACCAGGTATAACTCTGTCGTCATTTCTCAAATGTCCAAAAGACATTGTAACAAGGGGAAAAACAAAGCCAATATCCACACGCACACAGAGTCCATTGTCAACGTCTACGTCTACTAAAACCCAAAAGTAAATCCACAAGAACGCCAGCACATCTTCCGCGTATCAACCCAACAATTGAAGTCGTCCTCCACCATCCGTTACATCCACCGAACTGTTATTTCAGCTTTGGTATTTCCAAATGTCGCCGATTCCCAAAGGTAGGAAGCAAAGTGACTGGGTGGTCCTTCCAGCTGCCACAGAGACCATGTCCCTCTTCCACAGAACTCTCCACACAATCCACCGGGAAGGCAGCGGTGTCACGCTGTAGCTGTGCTGCAAGGAGCAGAGCATCTCCTATTCTGCTTTGCTGTCCTTTATTTCACTACAGAAATAGAGCTTTGCACTCCAGAATAAAATGATGAGGCAAGCATGTTTGGAGCCTGTAACAAATGTGGTGTGCATGTATACAGTTTGTGTGTGTGTGTGTGTGTGTGTGTGTGAGGTGAAGAGAGAGGGAGGGAGGGAGGGAGAGAGAGATGGAAAGAAAGATGAGAACACAGAGATGGAGAAAGCTAGATGAAAGAAGAGGGTTCATGTTAGTTTATGGTATAAAATGACACGCAGCAAACTCGGCACATTTTCTCTTCCTTCTTCACAGCAGCCTTTTTGTAAATCTCAGCACTGGAGCAGCTGAGGGCAGGAGAGAGCGAGCAAGAGAGGGGGAAGCTGTAAAATGCTGCTTCATAACATTGGCTCCCAAAAAAATCCCTTGAATTATCAAAAAGACCAGATCTGCTAAATTTAGCGTCCAAAGACATTTAGGATAAACACTGCAAACAGTGAGAGCAGTTATCTAACATTGTGCTCTCCACCTCCCCCTTTGGCCATGCTTTTCCAGAAATAACTCTGATGAACAGAGAGGGATCTGACCCTCTTTGGGTGAACGAGAAGACATCCTGCATGAGATTGTTCCTCTGATACTGCTGCATAGAACTGTGAGAGAAAACAAGGTTCTCAAATGTATGCTCAGACATTCATAAGACCTATGACGTTAACTGAAAACTGGGCGATTCGCAGATTACAGGAGGCTAAAGCTCATATCAGCCTCCATCTACAGTAAATATGTCTTCTTTTCCCAGAAGACTATTAGATAGCACCAGATCAAGCCACGGGTCAACGGTAATTACAGATGAACCGCTACCGTCGATAGATAGAAGCAAGATACTAAAAACAGTAAAAGGGTCAAAGAGGCATCATAAACTGGAGCTTATTAAAGACTACGTGGATGCTGTAAACAATCAAGTGGTCCGTAGTAGCAGCTTCAAAAGATTCACTGCTGCACTGTGCAGCAAAATAGGCCATTGACTCAGAAAACTCATAAACATGCAGCACAATGGCCCGAATCCCCTGTTGCTTTGCTTCAAAGAGTGGAAACAGGTAGAAAGAGTGCAGATTAGGAGGACGAGAGAACTGCTTTTGCCTGTGCGTTACTGTATAATCTGGCATGGAAAGAAATTACACTGATAACGGATGGAGGGTATGAAGGTGGAGTTATCTATACTTAAGCGATTGGACTTGCTTAAGTTAACAAGCTTTCAGTTTTTTCAGCTCCTTCAATATTATTATTTCCTGGTTTCTTTGTTTTATGGAACAAGGAAAACATTAAAACTGAATCATTTTGGCTTGTGGACAAAACAAGACATTTGTTTTAATGGACCAAACAAGAACTCAATAAACGACAGCTTAATCAGTTAAGAAAATAAGCCCTAGAGTTGGCTCTTTGACATAATTCAGCATAATGCGAGTCCTACAGTCCTCGGGTTCACCCAGAGTGACCTGGACACCGAGAGTCCATCATGCTGACTTTGGCCGTGAAACACTTTGGCTCCGGTCCAGTCTAAACTCAGCCAAACAGCACTCTCTCAGTCTCTTCCAAACTCTTGTCATCACAGTGTCTCACCTCCACCACTGCACTGAACTTAACCACCGCACTTCCTCCTCTGTGTCTGTCATATCAGAATGAGTCACTGTGTGACTGCTGTTTACCAGCGCTGCCCAGAAATATCTTTGCAGTCAATGAACTATTATATTCTCCACGAGAGGGGAGATGCAAAACTGAGCGAGGCAAACAAATGTCACTAACTCCTCCACATGCTCCCACTGACCTTTACATTTCACAACTACCAATTATACTGTGATGGTTTTCTTCTTCAAGATGTTGAAAAATCTGTCAATAAACAAAAATGCCTAGTTTCCGTTCCACATTTCTTCACTTAAAATAAATATATATAAACTAAAAATAATATATACGGCGTGTACAGGTGTAATTGTCATCAGAATCAGAAATATCTTACTGATCCCTGGAGTAAATTGCTTTTCATTACAGCTACTCCTACAAAAATTAACAGAGATTCACAGCGTATACTAAGACACACGATCCTAGAAGTCTTTGTGAATGGAGCATTACAGTGGGCGGAGCGGGAGATTAGCGAGAGAAATATCATTAAGCCTCCACAGATCAGAGGTTCAAAGAAAATGGAGACATTAAAGACTAGGTAAGCCTGAAGGAAACCATTCATCTAATGTCAGATAGATGGAAGGATGGAGAGCGACACAAGCTGTAACTGGCAAGGCTGTGAATTATCATTCCCAATTATGGTCATACAAAAGTCAGAAATGCAGCTAATCTGGTATAAGAAATGTGAAAAATATGAAAAATAAAATCTTCTCTTCTCATTTTAAATGAATAAAAAAAAAGTAGTTACTGGCTGTTGTCTTCAGGATGGAAAAGAGAAAAAGTCTCAAAATTAAAGCTCACTTGTTTCAACAGTTTTGACTTCTGACACATTTGATTGTCAATAGTATTTGCAAAGTTATAACATAGATAAAACACCTTACTAGTGAATGGTTGGTTTACACAAGTAGTAAGAGCAGTGGTCAGCAACTGGCGGCCCGTGGGTCAAAACTGGTCCACTGGCATTAATATCTGGGCTGGTTATGTAAAAATGTTTTTTGAACCGTTTACTTTTCTTCACAAAAATGTCAAAGTCATGCAGAATTCAGAGCTACTATTCTGAAATAATATGAACTGAGTGAAAGAGCCGTAATACTCTGTGGCAAACACTGTGGCATCTCTTAAATGTGTCATTTTTGTACGATATCGAATTGTTAGTAAGCTTAAACACAAGTTTTGCCTGATGAAGATATTATGTTTTGGCCCAGTATTCAAGGGAATGATTTGAACAACCCTACTGGAGTAGATGCTGTTCACTTCTTTACTAAAGATGGGGATTCCTCACATTGTGGAGCAGCAGAGGGTTTGCTTACATTCTGCTGAATTGGCACTGACACAGTGATTACAGATAAAGGATGTATCAGCTGATTATGTCGGTCCCAGACTCTACACTGCACACTGAGCGCGAAACAACCTCTCACCTCATTTTGCAAGAAACACATAAATGTCGGCATTAGACAGGGTGAAATGAATAGTTGCTTAGATGCATTGTGATGTACAGTAGATGCGGGCAATTCACAGATTAGACAGGTAATAGTGCTTGTTGACTTTGTATAAAGTGCAGCTCGACTGCGTGGGGATAAAAAAACAAATGAATTTCCTTTGAAAGTAAATGTTTTTATATACTCGGTATGTCATTTCTGCAGCGAGGCGTCGCTCAATCAAAACAATAATAAAAGAGCTCATTTGAAGACTGATGAAGATGTTTCATAGGTGGTTAACCCCCGAAGTTATACTAGAGACGTGCAGATGATGTCATTAATAGACGACCTAAAATGTATAAAAAGTAATAAATGTGTATTTTTATGGATTTAAAGAATGTTGGAAATGTTTTGGTACTACTCATGATTCTGATAATCCACTGAATGTCAGCTTCTTAAATATCAAATATTTTCTGTTTTTTTGCCCCATATAACAAAGACTTAATACAAATTGGATAATTTTGGTCTGTGAACGAAACAAATACATCGTAATCAATTAAGCATTAATAAAATTAACAGAGTAATCAACAAATGTCGCATACTATATCTTCAAGTTCATATTTAACTGACTGCTTACATTGTTGTATGAAAAGTAGCCACAGAAAACATGGAATTCAACTAAATCATTGACAAGATAAACATAATGAAATCGTTTTTTTTTGGGAACGTTCACATGCAGGTTCTGCTCACACAAACAAAGACACACGGGACACGTTGATGTTATCGCCGTGGGCTTTGGGTGAACTGAACGAGCACAGAAAAAGAAGAGCCAAACCAGCAGCGGCTGCATTGTTTTACTTTATCCCAGCTCTCCCGACAGCACAAACGTTCAGTTATCCACAGCTCTATGAGCACAAAGCCAGGGGCTTCCAGTGGCACAGGCCACAACAAGCACCTGTGCAAAAAAAAAACAAGAACACCACCCCACCGACCGACCAACTCATGACTACACCGCTCACTCCCTCATATTACCCTGATTGCCCTCTTATTTTGAGGCTAAATATAGCAAAAGCTATTGATTAATTAATGCCCCCGTTTAATTGTCAACATGCTCGTGGCAGAAAATCGTTTTAAGCCTTGGAGACGTATGGATGTGAAGCACGTTATTGGCAACGCCATGAATGATAATCTATAACAGGAGCATTCAGACTCTAGAGCCTCCTCGGGTTTAAAAGGTATGTTCAGTTCAGCCACTTCTGATTCACAGCTCTCGTGACTGTAATACATGAGTGTAAATAAATGTTAACTTCAGCGTCACTCAGTAAGAAAGCGCCACATGATGCAAGTGGTTTGGACAGTGTGGTGCCTCCTGATGACCACTAGGAGGAATAACTGTCACTTTACTGTAGAGTAAAGGATACAAGCCAATGAATTAATGAATGAATGAATGAATGGGAAGTTTCAGACTCCATTAAGTGTTTCGCCTGAAAAAAACTTACAAATATATATACATTTCTCCACTGAATGAGAGGTTTACTGAGTATACTTGCAATATATACGTGACTCAATTCATGTCTTTCACTTTCTCAAAAACAGACCCAACACCTGCAGCGGTCAATAAACACATAAACTATTAAATAAGTCCTGAAAAAACATGCTTGTTGCCTCCATTTTAAAGTAAGAGTTTAACAGTTTTATAGAAGTCTCAATGCTAAACCAAGGAGATTTATTTAGCTTATTTTAGCATCATGACTAAGATGTTGTTGTGTATTATTGTTATATCAGTGTCTGTGCACGCATATAAGCATATTTCCCATGTGTTAAATAATTCCCTTAAAGGTAAATTGTGTAAAATGTAACAATATTTATCAGTGAAGTCGCAGGTGTATATCTGTCTCCTCCCACTTCTGTTCCAAGTATGTATTATATGGCCTCCAGTTGGCATCAAAACTCAAAATGTTTAGTTTGTCCATTGTGGGCTACTGTATTCTGGTCCTGATAAATATAAAGGGCTCATTCTGTGGTAATGAAAAGTCAGAAATGAATGTTTTACCTTTACCTCAGGACAACCTGGATGCGGTTGCTAAGCAGAATCAAATGAAACAGTTGGCTTTTCAAGTTCATATATTCCCCCTAAACACAGTCTGGGGGGTTTAGTTATAAAAAAAAGCATGATACACTCCCATATAACCACAACATAAATCAATAAAATAAAGAAGCATGAATAAATCCAAATGCCAGCACGACTCACTTGTGTAAGGAAGACGGCACCGTCTTCCACAGCCATGTTCACTCCTTTCCCCCTCTTTCTTTCTCTCCTATATGGAGGAACGAGGGGAAACCTGAGCCAAGAGTGGCCGTGCCAGCCACGCAGCCAAACACTTAACCCGCCATCTATTCAGTCAGTCTACTCTCTCTTTGTCATGAACTCATGGGGCTGGCATCCCACGCTGAGGGAAGAGTGAGGTGCCATTGGCTCAAATATCAAAAAAAAAAATCAAAAGCACACCAAGAGATGCTGACTGGAGGATACACCAGCTTCACCGTCTGGTCAATGCCTTGCACCGGATAGAGGGATGGTGGAAGGAAAGAAGAGAGTGAGCAGACGAGGATACTGTGTGTGCAGAGGAAAGAAGATTGCCGGGTCTATCATAGACTGCAGTGGTGAGTAAACAAAGCACTGGGAATCTTAATAGTCTCCCGGTGCTGCAGAAATAACACACGGCAAAAATCCTCTCTGCTGCCTCTCGCCTTCCCGATCCCCGCCCCCCATTTTCCCTCCCTCCCTCCCTCCCTCCTTCTATCGGTGTTTCTCTTTTATAAATGTGTCAACATGGGTAAATCTCTGCTTCCTCACAGGAGCTGAACCCCTGCCCCAGGAAAAGCATTGTCTTGCAGGGAGGTGTGCAATAAAAGGACCTGACTTACCATATTATCTGAGGCTTCTCCCTCCTTCTCTGCCTCCTTCTTTTTCTTCCTCACCTTCATTTACTCTGGGGGAAGGAGGGAGGGGGGTTTCTGTCGGTAAGATCTTGATATCCAAAGGTTGGGGAGGGAATCAGGGACAGGGGTTGATCTGAAAATAGCAGCTGAAACAAATACTTTTAACTACAGTGACTCCCTCTCTCTCTCTCGTTATCCCACCCTCTCTTTTTCCCTCTCTCCCTCCTCCCACTCATTCTCTGTGGTTCACTCCCTCTGTCGTCCTCAGCCTCTGCCAACACATGGCTCGTTATTGTCATCCTGTTTATCTGCTTTTTTTTTTCTCCTAACAAAGAGGAGAATTTCAGGAAAATACTCGATACTCAATACCATTTTCAATAAGGGTCTTTTAAATAAAGAATACAACATAATAGATGTTTAAGTATGATACTGTATAAAAATATACGGTATCATTTTCCTTGCTTTCTGTGATATTTCTAATGCTGTTCAAATAAACCCATTAAGGTGAGCTGACACTATATGTATACATATATGTATATATATACATATATGTATATATATATATATTTATATATATATATACATATATATAAATATATGATATGACAACCCTCGTTCAGTGTGTTTGTACTACAGTGTATTTATACTACAGTGTGTATTTACTACATCGGTGTGCACTACAGTGTGTTTGTACTACGGTGTGATTGTACTACAGTGTGTTTGTACAACAGTGTGTGTACTACAGTGTGTTTATACTCCAGTGTGTGTACTACAGTGTGTGTGTACTACAGTGTGTTTGTACAACAGTGTGTTTGTACTACAGCATGTTTATACTACAGTGTGTTTGTACTACATCGGTGTGCACTACAGTGTGTTTGTACAACAGCATGTTTGTACTACAGTGTGTTTGTACTACAGGGTGTGTACTACAGTGTGTTTATACTCCAGTGTGTGTACTACAGTGTGTTTGTACAACAGCATGTTTGTACTACAGTGTGTTTGTACGACACAGGACTTTATGAGTCAAATAACAGCAGAGATCTACAACAATAACACCACCTGCTATTTTGGGGATAAGTAGACCAGTGGGGCCCTCCCAACAATCAATGGGGGACACTTTATAAGGGGATTAGGGGCTTTTCCTTTGGTATTAGGGACACCCACTCCCGACCCCCACCACCTCTCACCTCTGTAGCAGAAACACCCCACTGCAGTCAGCTGAGTGGGGGACTGTGGATGAGAAGCGCTCACCCCACTGATTTCTCGCCACAAATCCTGCTCATAAAAGACCTGAAACTGATCACAATCTACACTGTGTGTGTGTGTGTGTGTGTGTGTGGGCGTGAGACAGCAGCATAACTAGCGTGTCCATAAACATAGTTCACTGCAGACATTTTCACTTGCCACAGGCGTACAACGGTTGATCTTTGGTTATTACACATGTAGGTGGTCTGTGGAGTGATTGTCTTATCATGGAGGACCACACACACACACAACTGTAAACGTGTTTAACAGGGCCAATATGATTTTTCTGTTGTCTGAGTGCACACATGGACATCCTCTCCCACTTAATCACTGTCTTCTTGGGTATTTACTCAGTCGTCAATACTGCATGGATTTGGAGACGTGGATTTCATGTGAGACTAATTGATGTGCCTTTAATTATGTTAAGGCAACAATAGCAAGGTTTCTGTTACGTATTTATACTTATTTTTTGCAAATACTGACCAAATGTTCAATATTTGGATCCAATAAAATGTAAATACAAACAGTATATTTGTTACTGTAAAAGGAGTTTTGTGAGTTCGGCAGGATGCTCAAAATTACCACAAAAGGATAAGAAGGCACAAAACTTTCATTCATTCATTCATTCATTCATTGTCTACCGCTTTATCTTCCAATATCCCAGCTAACGCAGGGCAAAAGGCCTGCGATGGACAGGCTGCCAGTCCATTTTATGCTGCATAAAAAACAGACTGATGAAATCGCTCCTAAAGAGCAATTACAAAGAAAAGATATAGCATGAAAATAAGACATGAACATCTTTCTAGTGCATGTTCTGACTGTGGGAAGACGACAGGTGAATTGGGCTGCACTGGGGGAGTAATTATTTGACGGATCAATACACCAAGGGACAGTTAAAGCAAAATAACTCTCGTTAACTTTGACCAGAAAAAAAAATAAAAACAAAAAACAGTGGCCATCTGTCCACCCTCACACCTGCAAAGAGGTACACCATATGAGCGTATTTCCCAGGGATGTTTGACTAAATACATATTTTTGACTGAACCAATGCTGTGATCATTAACATCTATGGAAAATCCCTGGGACACACACTGCCCAGTGGTCAGTCTTTCCATCTACCAGTAGCATGATGATAATAAATGATAAGCACAGTTCATCGCAGCAATCACACCCAAACATGTTATTTATAGCCGGGGAAATGCTGCTCTGGCAGCACCGCCTGTAATGTCACACACCGCAACCTGCACATTCACACGGGCGGTCACATGCTGCTCATCCATCCCTCAGCCACTGCGATCACATTCTGTCACTACTCCAGAGGAATGGCGCCACTTGCATTGTGGGTATTTTCCAGTGCTATCAACTTTCGAAGAGGAGACAAAGAGAATTATTACAGAGGCAGAGAAACTCAAAAAAAGGAGAGCGAGACAAGGGCACGCCGTACGTGAGCGATGACAGAGGGGGTGACAGATGCTCCTCGGACAGAACAGGCAACTTGAACATGTGATTTGTGGCTCGCAGGCTGCATTTGCGCTAACACTGCGGTGAGCCGCTTGGAATTGGCGGGGTTGCCATGGCTACGGGGGGAAGTTACAACACAAAAGGAAGGGTGTTGAGCCTTCTTGTGAAAAATTAGCTCTTTTGACATAGTTGTGTCTTATGCATGTGGTAGCCACTTGAGAACACCCACGTATTATTATCAGAGAAACTAGCACACTGCCTTTTAGATGCTTCGTGATCATTTTAATTAATAGTTTATTTATTTGCAGTTGACTATTCGGCCATTGGAATTGTTAATAAGAGCGAAAATTGTACATGTGAGAAGTAGAAATGATTTAATTATTTCTCATACATCCCTTCACAAACCATTTATGGATAAAATAAAATCAACAGATGAGCAATATGTGCTTTATCTTTAGTGCTTTTAGAGAATATTTTTATATGGACAATATGAAAAATGTTTGCTGTACATTTTATTCAAAATCATTTAAACCATCATAATACAATATGGTAAATTGTATAGAGCCTTTTATTAAGACTTAACGACCACTCAAAGCATTTCACACTATGTTTTTGACATTCACACACATTCATATTGCATATATATATATATATATGCAGAGCTTTTCCTGTCACACATCGATCATATCCATTTACATACTGCCAGGGACACATCTGCATGTTGACTGGAGGAGCAAGGGATCGAACCCTTGACCTTTCAGTTGGAAGACGACCAGCTCCCCCTGCAACACCTCTAGATAGAATACAATACTAGACCTTAAATCAATCAAATCCTTAAAATGTCTCATCAACCTTTCTAAATGTGATCATTGTTCAGCAGAGAATACTTTACTACAGAACCATGTTATGCTTATTAGGAAATAAGTAATATAGTTGTACATTCAAATGAGAGAAAAAATGGCTGTGGGCAAATCCAGATCTTGTGGCTGAATTCCCTTCAGTTTCATAGCGTAATTGGTGAAGTCGGCCATGTGAGAGGAGCTGTGAAATATCACACATCCTCATTTTGGTGAGTATCCGTTAGTGTATGTAAGGACGACGCAACAGCGACAGGGCAGACGGAAATTTACTGCTCCTGCTGCCGCACGGAGCCCGCTCAAGGGCATCGCTTCTCTCTGTCACCTGGGACATGAAACCGTCGGAAAGGAGGGAGGGGATGAGGGCGTTAAGGAGGCAGGAAGGGAGGAAGGAAGGATAGAAGGGAACCACTCAACTGGAGCACTGACTGAATAAGCAAAGCATGGACGTCATCATGCACCACCACAATATAGATAGATAGATACTTTATTCATCTCACAGAGAAATTCGCAAAACTAAAAATATGCTCGTCAGACTCGATCATCACGTTATTACTTGGGCTCGTACAGATGCTGTTGGAGATACTGTGACATAAATTATTATTAATACTTTTCTTACTGTATGTACTTCGAATACTACTACTGCTGCTGCTGCACACATGAACCCTCCTGTCTCTCCTCTGTCTGTATAGGACCACGTGGGAAAAGGTAACACTGACCCTGACGTGAGGAGAAGTTGAAAGTCGCATTGGATTTCATCCAAATGACTCGTCAGCTGCAAAAGGTGAAACCTGCACACTACAGTGCATCATGTGGGATCAATAGCTGTCCCGCCAAAAAGTCATCCTTAAAGAGGGTTTCCGGAAGAGCTAGGTGAAGGAGAAAATAAATAAACAAATACATGCACAGGAGAAGGACATCTGTGGTGATTGAGAAGAGAAAAGAGATAAGAGAGATAAGAGAGATGGTAAAGGAGAGGCAGAAAAAAAATGAACCGACTGTATGTTGATATTTTTGCTTTACCTTCCTTGCGAAAAGAAAACCTAATTCCAGTTTTTGAAAAAGCAGAATTAGCTGCTTCCCCAGTGAGGTGGACACATGGCAACAGGGGCAACGCGCAGAGACATAAACCAGAGGCACAGGGCAGTAAAACCAGACCAAAGAAAACTAAACAACATGTGAAAGTTTAGTTAAATATGGAACAATGTCAGACATGAAACATACCCTCCTTCTCCTCCTCCTCCTCCTCCTCTCTGTCTTTCTTCTGTGATAGCCTCTGTTTGACCTGCAGTCAAACTCTGTTCAACAGTCAAACACTGGACTCTGGTGGACGCTCACCTGCATGACAACGTTATCATCATTGTCCCCTTCATTATTACTGTGGCCACAGTACTGTAATATTCTGTCTGATATTGAATATATGATGTTTGAAGTGAACATACATTTGCCAAAATGCTTCCAATCATTTTTAAATCCATAGGATTCCATATTTCTACTGAAGGGAAAAGGACCGTTTTATTAGCTGCATGCTACATAGGGTTTACCATGAATAATATCACCAAAAATAATCTGCTTCTAGGCTATGACTATTCAGTAAGAAGCTACGCGTGTGCTGGTCCTGCGTTGAAAAACATGAATGGAAACAAGGGAACAGAAATGTTTAAAATGGGTACAGGATGTGTTGTGTTTGTGAAATAATGTGACGGATAAAGGCGATGACAAGCTATTGAGCAGAGCTGAGATTCAGTTGTTGCTATCTGATCTACACTTGGAGCATGATTTGTTCGAAAGCATTGTGTGAAAGTGCCTTTTATTGCCTTTTACGACGGCTGTTTTGCGGTTACAGTTTGAGTTTCTCCAGAAAGTAGCTGCACTTGACACACACATAGAGCAAATCCGGTTTTCCAGTGTGCACCGGGTCTTGGCGTCACTGGCTATAGTGAGGCATCTAATCATGCTCTTCAGTAGCTACCGGGGAGAGAGAGTGAGAGGAGGAGGAAGAATTGGTCAGCTGGTGTCTGTCGTGTAGCGTATGTGTATTTTATACAACCTGGCATACAAAGCAACTTTGGGGGAAACGATTGAGAGGATCAGTCACTTAACTGGGAAATTTGGCGAAGCTTGTGATCATCAAAGTCGATTTTGTTGTAATTGCTTTGATTGAACAAGACTGTTAGTGGCAGAAATGACACACTGATGACTTTAAACACAAGTTGTAATATAATTAACGTTACTGGATCACATTACTGCATTCTAACTTCTTCTCTACTTCATGGAAAACTGTCTGATTATCTGTTTCTCCTATATTCATGTCAGGTGACTGTGTTGATCAGAGTCTACAGTAACGTGTACTGTAGATTTGACTTAAATTTGCACCATTCATTCCGTATTTCTGTCTGACTCACAAAATGTGAGTCACTAATGCATCACTTCATAGGATATAAGCAGCATTAGACATATTATACAGGAGCTTAAATGCCACACGAGTTCCCAAGGACAAAGCAGAAATTATTAACAGCTGTCTTTCTGTAACTTCAATAATCCATTTAGTTCACAGGGCTGAGAAGATAAAGTCGTCAGGTTAATGACAGCGAAGTCAATAAAACCATCTTGAAACACCTTTTGCGACAAAAAGGGCAGTTCTCTGCAGAAGCATAGCTCTCGTAAGTGAGTTTCCCAATCTTTGTCATACATTAACGGTGCATAAAAATGCAAATGACTTCACGTGAAGATGGACTGAAATGACTTCCACCAATAATAAGAACCAATCTAGTGTGAACAGCAGGTAGCACACGAGCTGTGGGAGCTGAAATTGCGTTGGGTTGTAGCAAAGGTCTCTGTGTGTGAGTGACTGTATGGAAAAGAGGGGAAAAAAAGAGGTACATGTGTGATACATACCTCAGTGAGCATGCGTGCAGTATATAAACGTGACAAAGAAGGAGGTCATGTCATTGAAAAACAGCAGAAAAAGAGGTGTAGTATGTCTGTGATTGAAACATTATGTCACACCTTCAGAATTCCATATCAAAAACTCAAATAATATAAATGATTTGGTTTATCAACAATGCAGCAACATGCGTGTTTACCTACACGACACATACAGACTTATTTTGTATTTAAGTATAATGGCAGATACACACACACACACTCTTTCATTTTAGACACAGAGATACAGCGTGTACAAGCACACTCTGTTTCCTGTTGTGAACATGCGTAAAACCTAAGACACCTGAGCCAAAATGAATGGTTTGAATCACTCACAGGAGGGTTGTACGGTTTCATGTTATTACGATGTTAGATCTACTGCTGATCCAGAGAAAAGGAAACACTCTCTTAATGCTGTTTATGAGGGAAAAACAAGAAATATAAGACCCTTTCCAAACAGTATATAAAGAGGCATCCATCCAACTGCAGACACTCGTCCTTCATCTCATTCATTTATGTCATATCTCCAGTGTCCGTCCCCTTTGTCCAGCCTCACAACCATCACCATTCAGTATCTCTGAACAATGTTGGTGTGCCCCCCTCATCTTTGTCTCTTCTGTGTCTGCATGGAGGACTTGAGTTGTCCATGTGTGGGTCTGAGTTGTAAGGCGAGTACAAACCAGACTTCAACATGTCCCACCTGTTCCACTGGATAAGCACAGCACACAGCTGATCTACATTAATTGTGGGAGTATACTATGCACTGAATGTCCACCTGGCTCCGAAATCCAACATTAAAACCAAGTCATTGTGACCTTTAGCGATATATAATCATGTTTCTTCTCATCCATTTCCCTTTCTATATCTATTAATTTCTGTTTTCAGCCATTAGGTAAATTGAGCAATTGTATGTATGTGTATAGATCTAATAAAGATGCACCGTGCTGTATTTGTTAGTGGATGTGTGCCGAGACATCTGCAGCAGACAGCGAGGCTCTTCTCCAGACTTTATCTAAGAGCCTCCTGCTCACCAAAGACCACTTTTCACAAAAGCACCATTGCAGGGAAATACATTTACCTCAGTGCTCAGACAGCAAGCACAAACGCTGGATATATAGAGCAAGCATCCATTTGTGTGGAAAGACTTACTGTATGTGGGACAAGGAAAAGATGGAAATATCCGCTGAGATTCTTTGTGATTTGCATTAGATCTTTTTTGGATTTCTAAAGCTTTAAAAGACGATATGCAATTAAATGTCTCACGGCGCAGCGCTAAAGATGAAAACCAGGTACTCGTTGTCAACTACAGTCAACAAAATCAGCTGTAAATGTCATTTCTGTGCAGCTTCGACTATAACATTTTCATAGCCTATAAAGTGTTCTATAAAACAAACATGGGGCTGTTTAGCTCGA
The DNA here is from genome assembly GCF_958295425.1 of Solea solea. Lineage (NCBI taxonomy): Eukaryota > Metazoa > Chordata > Actinopteri > Pleuronectiformes > Soleidae > Solea > Solea solea. The sequence continues at coordinate 21,298,743 of NC_081148.1, forward strand.
TGAGGTAAAGAGTGCTGTTATGGTTTTTGCCTCATCTTTGGCAGGCAGAGAAGACCAGACGAGAGCAGGCCACGAACCATCTGTCTCCCCTGCACACCCCCAACCTCGACACACACTAACACGGTCACAAACGTGCACCTAAATTAAGCGTATAACGCAGGCACGCAGTGGCTTTGGTAAACATGTAAAAGAAAATAGGGCACGATATTCTAATCTTCCATGTTCACCCTTTGACACAAGATCAAACTGTCCAAATGTTCCACCCAGACATGGAGGATGTCTCATAGAAGAGGAGGGGTGAGGATGAATGAGTGCGATTTATCCGGCGCTCAAACGATCTCACCGATAAAAGCTGCTGATAGTTCATTTATACTTCTTAAATCTTTGTGTTCTCCTTCTCAAACACAGAGGTTATCGCACATTACAGCCTCCCATGCCGGAGTAATGGTCTTTCAGATGCTGGCATTTCTGCTTGGCAAACAGAAGGCTATTAGGTGCTGAAACAGCCAGCTGCCCCTCAGGCAACACAAAGTAATAGGCTGTTGAATGGGGAGGCCCAAATCCATAATAGCAGCAGCACTTCAACACAAGCATGACAACAAGACAGGCAATGGGAGCACAGAGAATGAAATGGTTTGAAGCCCAAGTGACAAACCACAACTGCACGCTTTCTTTAATACCAACAGTTCCATTTTTAATCTATTTAAATCTGGACATGACTTTCAGATGGGACTGGAGCTGGTCACGTCCGTCCCTTTGCAGCAATTATGACCAAGTCACAGTATCATTGCCTGAGGTCAGACATATTTAAAGGGCCAACTGGGTCAAATGTGGCCTTAAGAAGGATTTCAGAATATTTATGGTGGCAGAGTGACCGCGTGATCCTTCATTCATCGTGTAAAGCAAGTCGTTTAGATTAATAACACCAGCAGATGTCAGTGCGACAACCCTGGTCACTGAGTGGAACAGACCTGAAAGTCATGTCACACAGCTTTCTGTTAGCTATTTGTCTTTTGTAATTCTGGCCCACTCCCTATCAGTTGTGCTGTGTTTAGCACATGATATGGGATACTGAAATCAATAGAGAGGGGTACAAGATGATCCAGAATCTCTTCTCCTCTCTGAGTTGATTTTGGTAAAAAACAAACAACAAAAAAAAAAAACATAAACCTGATCCACTGTAACCTAGGCTTTACAGGAACGTCCCACTATCTCACTTAAATCTTACAAGGGTGGATATTTTTTGCAAAAGAGTTCGAGCATCACGTCAGCATTTCCTACCAGTATCTAAATATGTTATTGTTTATGCAAGCTTAGGCTTTTAGATCAGTTATTACCCAGTCTGACGCTGCATTACAAAAGTCACAACTATAAATAGACAGTATTTCCTTCCAAATGTGATTCGAAATTTGATGAAACTAGCAGGAAACGACATAAGGAGGAGCAGCTGATCCATAAAAATGTAGCCAATATCCTAAACACAATAATGTATACTGGACCACCATCAGTGACAGGGACGTTCTTCTCTAATTATAGCAGATTAACACAAGCAGTACGGAACTACTACTTTGGTTCACACACCAAAGGTCTTGGATTGCTACAGGGTTCAAGTTAACCAGACTAAACAAGGCTGTATGAATGAACGCTAAAACCCTTATGAATGCCGCTTTGTTGTTTTTACAGGGCTTATTTTCACAGGTAACAACCAGTATGAGACTGTTGGAAGAATTTTTTTGGGTGGCAGCACTTTAACTTCATTCATGTAGTACTAAAACCTAACTGATATCCTCCTGAGCTTTTCCCACCCCCCTGACTGACCCTCACTGACCCCCCCCCACGCCGCCACTGTCTGTCCTTCCATCCATCACACACAGCCAGAGCTGACTGCTCATCAAGGCTGCAGCATGTGTGTTCTCTCACACGTACGCACACAGTAAGCAGGTTTGTACCAATATATTGTGCAGTGCATTACAGCCAGCACACACACACACATACACAAATTTTGCCTACTGTGGTACATACAGCATGCATGCTCCAGCAGGTACTAGCGTCAAGGTCGCAGCTGCGCACAGAGACTAATGACCTATAATAAGACACAACCTTGACTGATGGGTACAGTCAGTTAGCTTCGCGATCGCACACATCACACACAAGAGCAAGACACACACAGACAAACAACGACGACGTCGAGCTGCACTCTTCTCTCATTCTCTGCCATTTTTAACTTGGCCTATTTACCCCACTGTATTTTAACACTGGCAGTAATGGTGTTACTTCGAGAGCTGGTGGCACTTGATATAAAAAGTTTGAGAACCACTGGTCTACTGTATAATATGCGCGATGATCTTCTAACTCTAATGGCGCTTGTCCACTCTGCTTCGGCACGTTTTTTTGGCTTTTCCTTTAGTGATAGTACCTGGTACCTGGTACCTAACAATGCCAAACTGTAGATCAATTAAAAAGACTTAAAATCGCCAACATTTAGCAAGGAAATGTCTAAAATCTGTGATGGCAGTTTCATGGTGCCATGAGCCGGGCAGTGAAAACTCCTCCCACTTTGAGGAGGTACTATAGTAATGTAAAACTAACTAAACCGTGCAGAGTCGAGCCGTGCTGTGCCAAGGCGAGGGGAGCTGGGACTATGTAGTGGAAAAGCGCCATAACTGTAACCAAGCCAAAAAATATCTTTATGGTTTTCTGCTTTTGACATGCATACATACCGGTTACCATGTTATAAAATGGCTGTTGACTTGCACACCTACAGTATGTACGGAGAGAAAGACTACCTAATTTCAACAGCCGTGACAGAAAACAAGTGGTTATCTTCACCAGGTTAAGGGTAATGCGTGTTTTCACGAGGGCACTTTGAGGCTATGGCGACGTCAGCAACAACTCAAACCATCAAGTCACGTTTGTGCAGCCTCCACCCTCACACTCAGCTCACCTTGAAGTGGCACTTATATATGACGTTAACATGTAATGTACACTCGCACAAACACACACTCTGAAAGCCATAGCTTAAGACACACACACACACACACACACATATACAAGCTGAGCCACACATCTCCACCCCCTCACCCATTCAATCAGCTATTTGTGCCATAAAAAACACCCAGAGATAAACCAGTGTCATGTTGACAACGTATTGCACTGGTGAATCTCAATTCTGTCAGCACATTCTAAAGTAACGAGAGACGTCTGTTTAGCTGAATGTCACCAATAATCAATAAGGTCTTAAACAGCCTTATAAAACCAATAAGTTCCCCCACAGATGACCCAGATTTAAACAGTATAAAAGTCAGAGAGTGAGCAAGCAAACTCTACTGTGTGTCTTTTCTGCTTCGTTTCCAACAACTCTAATTCTAATCAGACACTTCAGCAACGTGTGAGCACGTATGTAACGGCTGCAGCAGCCATTTGGCTGTCGGGAGGGAAGGTCCCCGAGAAGTTGGTGTCAAGTCAAGATGGCTGACACTCAGCTGACGGCATCGCAGTCAGCAACACACACACCTCAGTCAGCAGCAACACTTAAAACAGTCTGAGTCACGTTGCTGCATCTCGTTGCGTCAGTTCAAGCCTTCGAGCAGACAGATTGCCAAGTGTGCCATTAGACAGAACTTGATACGGAGAGAGAAAGGACAATGTTTGCTTTTTGTCACTGTGTGGTGGTGTATGATGTTGTGTGTACTATAGCTTCACTTACGACACTTATTATCGCCTTTTTATTAATGACATAATCTGTGGATAACATCCTTAGATTCTTTGTCCCGCAAAGTCAATGCCTAAATGTAGGCTCCCTGCTGGTCCTGACCAGCAATCAGATCCAAATGTTATATTTATGGTTTTTAAGATGTCAGAAAACGTTGAAAAATATTGATCAGTGTTTACCAAAACCTGGAAATGATGACGTTCTCGGATCAAATCAAAATACTTCAGTTTGAATGATTTCTTTGTTATATGGAGCAAAGAAACCCAGAAAAAAATCTGAAAACAATGATTAATAATCAATTAGTTGTTGCAGCTCTAACTCATATGACTCATATCGACATTATATCAGGTCAGGTATAGCTGTGGTATAAAATCTGCTTAGGTGGCCTGAACTGACTTGACAAAAATGAGTGTAATCTACTGCAAAATCAGTGATTTTAATGTTACAATGGATCATTGATGTCTGGCTTTTAACCAATTTTGATTTTAAAGCGTATAAAAACACACAAACAGAGGTTCATTCTCTCCCAAAGCACTGCAGACAAGTCCAAAACAGTAATACTTTACAAAAAGTGCTGAGAAGTCTTTAAAGACTATGAATATACAGTTATGTTGCAGCTCTATCTCACTTCCCTTCAGGTAGGAAACGCCTGTGCGTGATCACATTAATGTGAAAATATACTGTGTATATACAGTGACGTCTCTGAGGAGAAACCGCCTTTAAAACAAGATCCACCGTGGGTTTTCAACACAAGAATAAACAACGTTATCACGGGAGCTGGCCCACAGTTGCTGTGGGGTTTATCTATTTTCAACATGACATGTATTAGTGAATGTGGCTGTAACCAGACACACAACAAGAGGCTCCAGATGAGGAAGAAGAAGAGGAAAGAGATACTGAAAATGATTGGCTATAGCTAGTGTATCAGTTCAGTGATAGTGCAGGAAAATGAATAATCACACAGCGAATAAGAGAAAATTACCATGACTCAGTTATGTTTGTGTGTGTGAGCTCATGTGCTGGTAATGAAATGACAGTTTGAGGTGAAAGCTGATACAGGGAAGAAGTTTCATCATCATCAGTAATAAAACAGTCTTTCTCTCTTTCTTTCTTCATGTCTGACAGCAGCACTTCACCAGTGACAGGTTTGTCTTGACATTAAATGCACATGATCAATAAATTGAGAGATTATCGCCTTGAATATTGGAAAAATTATTACACAAAAGTGATCATACAACTGTAAAAACTGTCAAATATTTTGCCTGATCAACCGTCAAAACAAAAATATAGTAAATGTAATATTTGTAAAGGAAGCAGTGGATCATTTGCTTAAAATGACTGATTTTCAAAAATGTCTGTCAATGTCTGATCAATTACCACCAGCTCTTAAATTCAGTTAATCCCCACAGTGGAGAAACTAACAAATTGTTAAAGCTAAAGAGCTGGGGCCCATATGAGCTTCAGGGCTGTTAAGGAGGGGGCCAGTCGAGTGAAAATAACCACAAACTTTTCAACAGAAGTGAGTGATATTAGCAATTAACAACATCTGTGACAGTATTTTACATTTTACAAATAAAGGTGTTTGTTTTGATACACAGCGATATATGATAAAACACAATAAAAAAAACATAGTTATCATGCAAAACAAATCTATAAATATCAAAAACAAACATGCGAGTTTGAGAAGTCTGGTCTAAGCTGTTTCCCATCTCATCATGTAACCTAATTCCTTTCCTCTCCTCTCCTCTCCTCTCCTCTCCTGTGTTGTTGCCCTTGTTGTACAGTATTAGTGATGGATCTCTGGCAGGAGCAGTGGGCTCAGAGGGCACCCAGAGTCAGAGCACAGCATCAATCCTAAATACCTGTTCTGCCCTGGGGGTGAACTCATATAACAACATGTGCGGACAATATTCCCCTCGTAGCTCCGGTCCTTTGTGCTCTTAAAATACTATTCAGGTCAGCATTGAATAAAAAACCGAGTGAGGTTTCAAAAGCCCTTTAAAAAACGGCGTAAAAGGAGGATGGATCAATAACAATGGAACAACATAATATTTTTAGTCTCTGTGATGCCCATAGTAACATAACAGTGTTCTGGACAACCTTTAATGTAACAGCACACTGATTTGTGCCAGTACAATTAACACTAGGTCTACATCACTGAGATCCAAAATAAGGTCTTGTGTTTGACAGAAATAGCATCGTAACACATGCATTAAGTGACAAATTTAAACCTTATTAATAATCACTGATGTTCAATGATGAGCCATAGGCCAACTTTAAAAGAATATAATGTTTTGGATGAGAGGGCAGAACAGAGCCAACATGTCTTTTCTAATAACTCCCAGACGGATATTGATTTCTCTTCTCTGGTTGTTCTTCTTCAGAAGAAACAGAAAGAGGGTTATAAAAGGATAGAGGAGGAAAAACAGGGAAATTCTCTGAGCAGAGTACACAAACTATCTGGAACCAATGTACAAAGACAAGAGTAATAGATGTTCTATCCTCTTTGGTAACATGATTTTGCCATTTCCAACTGACCATCTGTTAAATAAATGAATCCAGAGCTGCAACTATCGATTATTTTCATAATCGATTCATCTGACAAGTACTTGTTTGGACCATAAAATGTCAGACAATGTTGAAACATGTTAATCAGTGTTTCCCAAACCCTAGAATGAAGATATTCTCATATGTCTTTGTTTTGTCCACAAACCATCTATGTCAAATGGAGCAATTAAACCATAACATATGCACATTTAAGAAGAAGAAAAATCAGAGCACTTGTTTGATTGATTGATTGATTGATTGATTGAATTGATTATCAAAATAGTTGACAATTAATATCGTTGCAGCCCTAAGTGAATCACAACCTAATTTTATACATGTGTGATTTAATAAATCTGGAAGTAAAAGGCTGAAAATTAGTTTTTTGACCCAAATAATATCTTCCATGACCCGTCAGTGACCCAGTGTCAAAAATTGCTTTACTAAGGTGCGTCTTCTCCACATGGATGTTAAAACACACTTCCATCCCACATTATGCTGTGAGTGTTCAACGATAACAATATGCAAACATGTTTGGAAAAGCAGCTTGTGAATAATTCAGTGTCCAACATTAAGTAGACAGAATGCTTTGCTACTATTCTGGCTGAGCTCACAGCTGTTCATAAAAACACAGGAAATGCAGCCAAGATTTCACTCTCTCCGTGTGTGTGTGTGTGTGTGTGATTGTGTGTTCTATTAAAGGTCTGTTTATCCAGTGATCTGACACAGTACCAGCTGAGTTTAAGAATACCAATCCCACCTCGGAGCTACAATCAACCTTTCCCCATCAGTCGACATTATGCTGGATTACACTTGTTCGGCAGAGGCTGGCTTTAAACTTCTATCCTATACCAGCCAGCGAATGACAAAACATATTAGCTCACTTCTACCGTCCCACTATTACTGCACACAGTACACCAAAGGCCACATGCGGGGAAAGACACAAAGCAGTGGGGACGGCAACCTTTTCACACTAAATTACCTCCTTTAAGGTGCAACAGACTCTTTCCCTCGGGGCAAAAAAAAGCAAAAACACACTCTGTACGCTGTATGTAACAAAGTGCTCTTAAGAGCCATTGCTTCAGAGGGTAATAATGCACGTTTGAGGAAAAAATGATTTGCAGTGAATAAGGAAGATTGATGTCTAGGCAGAATCAGCATGTTCAGAGGTGCATCTATGTTTGGGAGGTGGGTAGACGGGATAGAGGGGGGGTAGGGTGATTATTTCTTTTACTCTAATCATGAATCTAGGCTTTTTTCTTCTCCCACTGGGACTCTGAATATCAACCCCCCACCTCCTGCTTCCCCCATTCACAGCCACTCTTTGGCTCTCTCCCTCTATCCTTTCCTCTCCCTCCCCCCATGCAAGAGAGCTAACTATGAGGAGGTGTGATTGCCATCGATCCTGTCCTAACACGGCCCGTTTTTCTGAGCTCTAGCCCGCACGGCGGGGACGCCACGAAGCCAGAACCACGCGACCCTGCCCTTGCCCAGAGACAGAGAGGGATTCTGTGGAAATACACAACAGACCAACAGAACGAGCTTGGTTTGCTTTGGTTTCCTTTTGCTGTCAGAGTCATGTTTGGATCTTGGAGCTTCTAAAATAAAAAAAAAATGGGTCAGACAGCAAAAATTGATGATCACTTGATGCTGGTTATCACTGTTCATGATGGCGGCATGGCAGGTGGTTAAGTGGAGGACAGGGAGACGACGGCGTGGTGGTGGTGGTGGAGGGGCAGGCGAGCAAAAGAAAGTAATTATCAAGCCATGCAGGCATGAGTCCCAGGGGTCAAGAGAGAGTGTGTGTGTGTGTGTGTGTGTGTGTGTGAGAAAGAGAGAGAGAGAGAGAGCAAGACAGCACCATTTATAATGGGATAAGCATTATCTGTGAATGTATGAGGAGCACCTGCCACATATGCATAAATGTTAGCACACGTCTGCACACAGACACACACACACACGGCTAAGAAACACCATTTGGTGCATTTAGGAGCCTGATGGAAGACACCTGGCATCGATGCACAGTAGGAGATTAATAAGTGTGATGTTGTAAGAGAGTGGGGACAGCCTTATTCTCTCTCTATGTCCCACAGAGCCTGGGACCCTCCCCTCCCCGACTGTTGGGTGTCCCCAAAGAAAGACGTCCGGTGGGGACATTGTGTCAGGAGAGGAAAAAAGTTTCACTCCCACACCAAGTACAGCTGTTGCTGGAGTTTGTATTCATTGTAGAAACCAGAAGACATATTTGGAAGCAGCTCATATTCACTAAATAGTTTTTTTTCATTTGTTTATTCCTACACACAATTATAACACTGTTGTATTTGCATCCAGATTAAATCAGGACGGTATTAAAGATGTTTTATATTTATTAGCCCCCCTGTTATGTGCCCTGTATTTGTTTATTAGCCTCCTTATTTCTGTATCTCTTCTTCAACGACTCAATGCCATTGGCGGCTGGATGTCAGTGGCAGTTTGTCCCAGTTCTTACAGACTAACAATATGCATCAAATGTTGGCATTACGGCATTACAGTGGCAGTATGTGGAAGAGCGGGAAGAATCTAGGATCTATGTGAACATCATTTTAAGTGGATCTGAAATATCCTCCGCTGCTGCCTTTCATACACCAGCTGTAGAACTGCCCATCATCCAAGTTTGGTGTCTCTTATTCCGTGTTTTCCGCAGCTACAGATTATCCTCTTTTCTTCCTAAACACCTGCCTCTACATCCTTGACCTTACTTTTCTCTCCTCTCTCTGTCCACGCCTCATTGAGTCTGCTTTCCTCATCTCTTCCTCCTCTGTCTCCAGCTCCCCCCTCCCCTTTACATATCATTCAGCGCCGTAATCACGTCATTAAGCAGCATTACTGTATCTGTAACTATGTGTGAGCCGCACTTCTCTGTCTCACCCTTGGGCGCCAGAGGTGATTTGGAAATGTTTAAATTATATAAACAACAGACAGGTTAGTCTATGATTCACTTATTCATAGAGGACTTTGTTTTATTAAATTATTAATCTCCTTTTTTTCTTCTTTTCAACATCTGTTTTAAAATGGGATATATTATGTAAAATACACGCCAGCGACCTTTGGCATATAAAACGGTCGCTGAAATTCAAAACAATGTAGAGCTTAGTTGCCACACATAGCCGTACATACAGTAACTGTCTCACCTTGCGCCTACTTGATTCATTTTTGTGTCAGCAACAGTCGGAGACTGAAAGTGAAACAGCAGCAGAGAATTAGCCCATGATAAAAGAAGATGACAATAAAGGCTGAAACAGAATTGATTATGATAAATATGCCAGAGAGAAGGATCATTAACTATCCTTGACTGAAGCTTCCTGTTTTGCTTCCCTGTCGGGCAAAAAGTATCAAAATGTCTTCTCTGGTCTAGACATTTTTGAGAAGGGTTGTGAGGCTTTCTTAAGTTTGGTACACAGCAACATTTGAAGTGTTGATAAAAGTTAATTCAACAACAAGCCAGATTAGGACCAGATCCAATATGAAATCATTTTAAATTGAACTCCTAAAGACATAAAAGAGTTAGACACACTCTGAAGTAGTTTTAAAATAAACTATTTTAGTGTTTGAATAACTTCAAATGAGTTAAATATAATGCCATTCCAGAGTGAGTTTATTCCTAATCAGAATTAGCATTAAAATGACTATTTCAGTGTTATTTTAACACTGCAAAATGTACTGTGTTATAATGTTGAACAGTTCAGGGGCCCATAGCTGCAGCACTAAATTATACATAAACTGGACACAACATTGCCATCAGTCAAGCTTTCGATTTAAAATGTTCCCTTAATCTCTGACGACACTTCACGGTGGTTTCATGATATAATATTTCTTAAATAAAGTCCCAAATGCTTATTACTGGACATTTTTATTGTACTTTAGCACCAGTGAGGACTCAAAAACATCTGTTTCTGCTCAGGAATCTTTCATGTAACGCAAACAAAATAAATGACACGTGAAGTGTGTTGCATTAACATGCCGTTCATTTGTGAAAGCAAGGCAATTACACCACCATATACCCCATATATTTACATGCATAATATATGATCTGTTCCCATAGCCACGAGATACAGTACGGTGTTTGAGCGCACGCATTAGTGCTGTGCACATTTTCACAACTGATTAATCTGCTCATCATTTCCCCAATTAATCACGTGGTACATAAAATGTAACAGAGCAGTAAATCGTGTGGTTTGCTTTGTCTGTCTGACAACACTAAAAAATATTCAAGACTGGTGTCGCATAAAACACGTCATGAAAATCCCATTAGACAATAGACGTGAAATGTGAAGAATGGACTCTTAAATGTGATTCACTGAAAACCATGCTGTGCCACATTTGGCACGTGCTATAATTCTTCTGTAAAACCTCTGTTTGTGTGGCTCCCGCTCTCATCCTAAAAATGTTCTTTTTTTTATGTAAGTGATGTGAAATCACATCAAGACGAGCAGTGACACGTACAGTACAATCGAACATTACATCAGAGAGGGAGGAAGAGGAAGGAGGGCGCACGTGGATTAGAGGAGCAGCTCAAAAGACACCACTAACCTTCAAATGACCTTAAGGCTTACAATCATGCTTTCCTCTCCCCTTTTCCCTTCAGTTTTCTACATTTCTTCTTATCTTTCACTCTCTTCCCTCCCCTCCTTATCTTCTCTTTCTCACTGCATTTCTTTCTCCCGCTGAATCTTCGCACTGTATCCAGCATCCATGTGACGATGAGACAACAGGGATTTTATTTTCTCCCCAGTGGTGGGACAAACAAATCCCCACATGCACTGGTTTCCCGTTACAAAGGCTCCCTAAAAACATTCCTTCACCACACACATACAAACGCCATCCTCCAACACTACTCTCAGTAAGGACCCTCAAAGTGGTGGATCAATAATTAGAACAATCCTTATTACATGCTCTCATTTTCCCTTAGAGACTGGAGCTAATCTAGAACAATAGCAGGAGACGGTGGGGCATGTCGCCCATTGGAGGCTCCTGCACGTTTGTGTCCATGTCAAATACAAGCGTGGGGATTAAAATGGATTGACTGACTTGGTGTTTGTGTGTGTGTTTGCAAGGCTATGAAACATCATACTGATATTGATATTTGATTCGGTTTTGATCACTGTTGGTAATATTCCCATTTCCTCTGTGTTTGAGGAGCCGACACGATAAATTAAACATGAACAAGTTGTTAAATCTGTGTGTGTGTGTGGGTGGTGTCAGGATGGCGTTCACAGTTGGATATTGAGTTCACATTGACGAGTGGACACTGATTAATTAAGCTATTCTGACAAATGAGGTTCACAAAGGCCCCTTTGAGATTAACACATGCACAGGTTTGAGCAGCTGTTCTTCTAAAGACACTGCATTGACGTCCATTCATTTGGGCAGCCTGAACAAGGGGTTATCCCTAAACTTAACCATACACAATTAATGCCTAACCCTTCACTTAACAGTTCCTCAGGTTCTACCTCATTAGGACCAGATTTACGGTACCAAAGAGGTAACAAATACAAGCACTAACACACAGACACACTTTTGACTTCTAATCTTATTCTGTCTGCTTTCACAAAAAACACAACACCCACAAGACAAATTGTCATTATTGCCACAAACAGACAGAGATTTAGCCGCCTACTCAGAGTCACACTCAGTGGTCGTCCAGTCAGTGGCCATCTCGATGGTGAAAACATTTTGTAATGATGGGAGGAGTTCCCAATGCCAATGCAATTAGCCGAAGCATGCATGAGTGCTGAATTCATTAACCTCCATCTTTTATGGCCTGGTGGGAAGGGGAGGAGGTGAAGGAGGAGGAGGAGGAGGAAAGAGGGAGCACACGTGCCGGCTTTGTTTCAGCTCTACACCACAAAGGGCAGTGCATGGAGAGGAATGGGAGAATGGAATGAGACAGATGAAAAGACAAAATATGAGATAAAGCCTTTCAAATATGCAGTGATATTATGTTTTCCTGACTCCACGCTTGCCTATTGGCTGACAAGTCTTTCCCCCGATGGTTTATTTTTCCTCTCAGAGCCAGGCAGACTCTTGCCTTGCCACAGTTGCCACGGGCTTCCTCTGAAGGCAGCTCAGGCTGAAATCCAATTTCAACATTTCCATTCGCCTTCCAACTGTCTCCACAAAGCCTTTGCTTAGATTCCACACTGTGATCCGGATTCAGGATTCTTAATGAACAGCAATGACGGTGATAAATGATGAGGACATTCACCTCAGATGAGCGGGACCTGCCGGTGATCTTTGCGAGTTTTAATGAAGTGGACTGGACTTCCCAAATGCCATCCAAATGGACATTTTTAACTGAGCTTCCAGTTCTGTATAAAAACCTTCATTAATGAGATTTTTTTTTTAACAACACACCGTTATGACCCTGGTTCACAAAACTGGCAAAAAGAAGTTACAGAATATCCAAACTACTACATTCTCAAACAAAAACAATGTGCATCCAGAGAAGGAATTTAGCTTTGTATGACATCTGAGTGTCATGTGACCATTCAGGTAGACAGGGCAGGCGTGTGCCAGTGCATACAGGACGTCGTTTCTCTCGTCTGTAGTCGTTTGCCAGGTTTCAGAGAGTACTACTAACAAGGAACAATGGAAAAACTAAAAGCAAGGATTTCTATTATAAAGAGAATCAACCAGGAATCAGGAACGTTGGTAACCCCAAGCCAGCAGTGTATGAGTTTTTGTCATTTTAAATGAAAACTGAGTAATGTGGATGCAGCCACAGGGTTCCCACACATTGGTAGACCTCAAATTCAAGGACTTTTCAAGGGACCAATTCCCTTCAATTCAAAGACCCCAATGTGCTGACACAGCTTAGGATGGGAGGGCAACTTGCAAGAGCCGCTTCGCCCATGGCGTCCACTTTTATTGATTTGCAGCACGCTCTGCATCTGGACAAGTGATTGACCTTTGGATCTTGGGCAAGCCAGTCTTTGTAATTTCCTTTGGTGAGCCAGAGATTTTAGAATTTGCATTTCCAAGGCATCACGTCATTTGCTCTTTCTTGCTTAACGTTTCTCGCTCTTTATTCTGCATGGAATATCACAACAACAGCAGAGAGAGAGAGAGAGAGAGAGACAGTGGAAAGTGTACACAAAAGACATTTGCCTAAATATCATCATAACTTCTCAATGACCCATGTCTATTTATGGGAAATTAAGTCTAATTCACAAACTTTCAAGGATTTCAAGGACCCGTGGGAACCCTGCTTGGAAGATAAAACTACCAAAATAAATTGTAGAAAAGCAGCACGCGGCCCATAAAAGACAGAAACAATAGGTACTGAATCAAGGCACATCGTAAAAATTGGGACACACAGCAGAAGGAACTCTATTCTTTGCATAGCGCTCTCTGTCTCTCTCTGTCTCTCGGGGAATCCATGGGGGCCTCCTGGCTCTGGATAAAGTCATTAGAAGTAAAGCAGCTTGGAGAAAGTATTTATGTAACCGCCGTGTAACTGGGGTTTCCCATTCAGACGGCCACAGAGTTTCAACTTGTCACAGACGGACACACAACCTCTGAAGAACATTGTTCACGCAAAAAACAAGGACACTTTAGAGATGTGCTTTCTGTTCTCCTCCTTGTTCTCAAGTCTCGCAGGCATAGCATGCTGTTATTCCCAGGATGCTAGAGGAACAAACGTTATCTCCTGTTGCTCTCCTGATGACACGCACACACACACGCACACACACTAGACGACCAAGTTGTTAGGCATCTGTAGCAGGGATCCTTCCCCAGACACCCAGGACTCCATTAAGCCAGCTCTGAACTGAGTGGTGGCTGATAAAAGCAGCAGGCCTGATGCTGAATTATTCCTCAGCTCTCTCGTCTGTACTTTGTTGACTTGTTCTTGCATTATTTTTATCTGTATTGTGAAAGAAAGTCAAGTGTGGAAGTGGAATAAACCAAGTGATATGGTATGTACACTGTTTGCTAAGCCACTCTACCTATTAGACATACAATTTATTATTTTTTTTTTTATCTGTGATTCAAATGACTAAAGTAGTAGTTTCATTCCACTAGATTTGTTTCTGCTGTCACACCAAAATCATCTCATACAGTTCTCTTTAAGAAAACAACTACAATTACTTTGCCAGGAGTGTAGATTTTGGCAACTGGACTTGCTTGACTTTTCTAAAGGGTATACTGACCTGGATGACTGAGAACCTTCAAGGGCTGCAACCAACAAGTATTTTGAGCAAAGAAACCAAGAATCCAAGAAATATTGAAAAACTACTTTATCAAAGTATCTGTCAATTTATGTAGTTGCAGCTCTACAACCTTCAAAAATGTAACTACCATCACTAGTCACTGAGGTAAACACACGCCAAAAACATCTCTACAGAACCCCCTGATGTCCTGTTTCAAGAGAACCAGCTCTTGCCCTCAGGAAAATTATCCAAAATAAATCCCCTTGGAAGGACTGGTTAGAACATCGGGGGAGTTTACTTTTCCCTGATGTCTGTCAAGTAGGACTGTCCGAGACAGTTTTCCTGTTCAAACGGACAATAAACTATGATCTTATCCCTATGTGGTGACTAATGCAAATATGTGTATAACAATGAAGGCAATGAAAACACCACAAGTGTTCTCTAAAAAAACACTTTCCACTGACATAACCTAAATAAAGCACTTGCAGAGGTCTGAAAGGAGTGACTCAAAGCAGTTTGTTGCACAGTTTGTACCAGGACAACCAGATCAGTTTACAGCAGTGGCAACAGTGCCGGAGATTCTCTAACCTCTGTGTTTGTGTCCCCCTGTCTTTTTTCATGTGTGTTTTCATGTGTTGTCGGGGACGCGCACTGAAAGTTGGCAGGCCACCAACAGGGGTGAGTAGTGTATGATCAAGGGGTGGCCGAGGATTAAAAACTACAGGAGGTAACATAAGAGAGCGCTTGGTGTGCGGTGACAAATGTGACTGTGGATCTGAGCGAGAGTGACCCACAGCGGTGGCCTTACGTTCACATTCACGTCTTCCAAGCAAACATGACGCTGGCACTCTGCTCTTAAGTGAGTCGACAAGACACTAAGAACAACAAAGGGACAAAAATAGTCAAAAGAAGACAGAGGAGGTAGAGAATGGTTGGTGTGAGGACAGAGGGAAGGACAAGGGGCGGAGAAGAGAAAGCTTATTATCCTTTGGCTGGCACTGTACACAGTCCAGTCAATACTACCCTCTCCTCTTTTCTCCTCTCGTCGTCCGCTGTTCTCCTCTATGAAACATGACCCATCAAAAGGACTATAAATCCTCCCGTACAGATCGATCCCTCGGACACATCATTTTTACACACGAGCACAGGACAACTGTAAAAGTCATGTGCACTCACGGGCGCTTTAACAGGTTCAAAACACGCTTAACTATATGTGCAGGAGTGCATCTCTTAACTCCTCGTTTCCCCGAAAAAAGATTTGGTCACAATCACGCCATTCTTGCCCACGCTGAGGTCAAATAACGTTGCCAGCAGCATAATTCAAAACCAGGCACCCATGTGCACCGAGTACAGTAAATGTCACGGTTACTGAACAGATCTCTCACGGTCAAATCTGCCCAGACTCCCCAAAACACAACACTAGACAGATGAGGAACCCTCTGCTTTTGTGCCTGTGTTTTCGTCATTGTTAGAATTCTAATTCACTTATTTCTTGGATTAAATTCCCCCGATACTTTGCATGACTTTCTCCCACAGGTCACTGAGGAGAAACACGTACTGTATGAGAGGGAAAACGAGCAGGGAGGGAGACCCACGTGCAGTCCAGGTCCTCCTCCATCATATGAAAAGCTTTGTCATCAATAAATCAGACGTGCATGCATTATACATGGTCGTCTGTGCATTCATCCAAGCACACACAGACAGACACGCAGACAGACACACACACACACACACACACATACACATGTCAGAACCAATATACTGTACAGTAAACCCAGTGAAGTACTCGCATCAAGAGGTCAAGAAAGGAGATATTTTATATCAATATAAATAAGTACCAGGCAAATCAAATTTATCAATATAAGTTTGTTCTGTTTTCTGTCCATAAAAAAAGTTTGAAACCACAATTTCCTGGTATCAATTTTCACTCTACAGAGCAAAAATGAGCCTTTAATCATCCGACATTTACCGACATATGAACTG
This sequence comes from Solea solea, assembly GCF_958295425.1. Taxonomy (NCBI): domain Eukaryota; kingdom Metazoa; phylum Chordata; class Actinopteri; order Pleuronectiformes; family Soleidae; genus Solea; species Solea solea. The sequence goes on from NC_081148.1 coordinate 21,315,171, forward strand.
ATTCCAAAATGTTTATCGCGATAATCATTTTGGCCGTATCGTAAAAAATGTTTTAAGATACACCAAATCATACACTCATCATAGCCTGCTAGTTTCTCCCTGAAGCAAAGACGGACGTTAATTGAAGCCTTGAGTGACATAGTTTTGCTGAAGACGTACAACATTAGGAGACACTGAAAGAGTCGGAGCGAGGACAACAGAACGCTGAGTGTGTCCGTTCAAACCGCGCTCACCTCGTCTAGAAATACGTAGAGAGGACAATCGGGCACAAACAGGGGATTTTTCTTTTCTTTTTTGTTTACTTTTTGCTTTTATCTACATGGAAACAAATGCACATTCACTCACACACGGACATAAAGACACAGAAACACCATCAAACATGCACTCACAGTATTTTTTCTGTACAAGGTTAGAGATGCTGTATAAAAAAAAAAAAAGAAGACAGCATGCTCCAAACCCAGTGGATCAAGGTGGTCAAGCTGAGAAGCACACACACACACACACGCTCAAAGTCACGCTCCAATGATGCCAGCAGAGTGGAGCAGATGAAGCCACCAGCCAGCCCTCGTCTGTTACCTTTCTCTTTTGTTCCCGGGACGCTGTTCTCCTGCTCTTCCTCCGCTTCTCCTTCTCGTCCTCTATCGCATTCACATCCACTTCCCCCCGATTCTTCTTCAGCTGGGAGGCCGCGTGAGCCATGATAGGTAATTAAAAAATTGTTCTGAAGAAGCACCACACACAACACACGCGTGCCTCACCTGAAATCCCAGAGAAGTTCAGGAGCCGCAAATTGACAAAACCGGGATCTCAGAGGAAAAAATCGGGGTAGAAAAGGAAAGGGGGGGAAAGGGAAGAAAAATGCCCTCCTTGAAAAGGAGAATGGAGAAGAGTAGGGTGTCTTTTATAAATGTATGTATATCCTGTGTGTCCTTTCTTGAGGGGGGGGGGGGGGGTTGTTGCTCTGGTCTCTGTTGCTCTTTCTGTCCCTCTCTTTCTCTCTGTGTTCTTTTAAAGTGATGGAAAGACGGGAGAGAGGAGACAGCGACTTCTCCTCATCTCCTCCTCCTCCTCGTGTGTCACCCGCTGGCAGTGTGAGAGGAGCGTGTCCGGGAGAGGTGAGGACAAACCAGATGGAGAGAGAGAGAGAAAAGACACGAGCATCACCAACACGGAGGTGAGCGGAGGGAGGGAGGGAGGGAGGAGAGAGAGAGAGAGAGAGAGAGACAGAGAAAGAGGATGGAGGGAGGGTGCGAGGGGAATGGTTACCACGGCAACCACGTTCTGTTTCTGGTCTGTCCTCTTAAATTTCTCTCTCTCTCCTTTTCTGCTCTGGTCCCTGCTGCTGTACCTCACCTGGTGCTCCACCAAGCAGTCCTCTGTGTGTGTCTGTGTGTGTGTGTGTGTGTGTGTGTGCGTGCACATGTAGGAGATAAGGTGCGAAAGGGATAAATTGTGTGTAAGTGCATGAATGAAGCAAAGGAAATGGTGGCAAGAGGAAACAGCAGAATGGTAGAGGGAGAGAAAGACACACACACACACACACACACACACACACACACACAGTGTTATCTTGAACCTACACCATAACCCATTAATTCCATAATCATCGCCTTAACCTAATCCAACCATAATTCAACATTTAGCCCTAAAAACCTCCTCAGAAATTAGGACTACTGGTCCTGACAAGGTCAGTGTTTATGCCAGAAAAGGTCCTGATTACATTCAGTGATGCAAGTTTGACCGTTCCAAGTAAATTAAATGACAAATGATTGAGTTGATGAATCAATTATACGACTGCACAGATTAAAGATTTCAGTTCAGGAGCGGACTCAGCCTCAGCCTGCAGTCCTGTGCTTCTGCACCCCGAGTGTGGTCATCCCACCATCTGGGTTCAGTGACACCATGATGGAGAGGTCAAACAGGACCACGAGAGCTTTTGTTTCACCAAATCATGTAGGTCTTTGTTGAAAACAGACAAGACAGAGAAGGAGGAGAAGGAGAAAGAGAGAGAGAGGAGGGAGAGCCAGGAGAAAAAAGATCCATACAAGGTGAAAAAGGCAGACACAACAAAAGGTTAGGTTTCCTGTGACTGAGGAATGGGGAACGAAAGGAGAGAAAAGGAGAGGGAAAAACCACCAGATGTATCATTTACGATGTCCTTCAACATCGGCCACGCTCACTTCTGACAGACAGAGCGTGCAGCGGCCATCTTTGTGTTTCTGTGTTCTGTGCCTGCGTGCGTGCGTGTCAGAGGCACCTATGAGTCTGTGCCGGGTCCTGTTGATACCGCGAGGCTGCCTCGTCACATGCCTGTCTGCCTCTGACAGACTCCACTGACTGTACGTGGTCATGCCTCTAAATTTACATATGGACTAAATGGTTAACCGCATGGAGGAAAGCTGCGATTGTGAAAGGAGATGATCGGGCTGTGCCGCTAGAAAAGCGGGGAACAACTCTCTGGGGACAGATGACAGGTTGAGCCGGTGGACACCAGCCATGTAACGATATGAGCGTGAAATTCTCTTTTCTCTCCCACAAATATATTCATCCTCTCGGCTTCATTTTTCTTTTTCTCCCCCCAACCACAAACACCAGCATGAAAGGGGGTGGATGAGGCTGACTTATAGCCCCCATCATGCATCAGGGGGTGTCACATTATGCCAAATTATCATGCGGTTGCTAGGCGAGGGCCAATGGGGTGGCTTTGGGCAGGGCAGTATGGATGGATAAGGAGCATGGAGAGGTAAGAGGGATTGGGAAGGGAGGGAGCTGGGGGTGGGTACACGTGTGTGAGCGTGTGTGGATGCACGGAGAGGACGGGGGCGTATATAAAAACACTATTAAAAAAAACCCTATCTGAAATAGAAAAAAAAGAGCAAAAAAAGAGAAATGTTGTACAAAACTACGTCACTTAAGGCTTGATTTAACATCCGTCTTTGCGTCAGGGAGAAACTAGGTGGTTATGCAAAGAGAAATGAAAATAATGTATGAAAACCTATTATACTGTGTATAAAGAAGCATTTCTTAAAGTTGGCAGTTCCAACAGTTCATTCACTGATAAATAAATAATAGAACAATAAAGAAATCATGTCTATTTTGATAGCAAATAGACTTTTCTAGGTGAGTGCAACACATAGTTAAGTGGATGGGTTGATAGGTGGAATTTTAAGGACAAAGGTAAACAAACCTCCAGATTCCATAGTAAAAGCCACAGCTGAGGCGTCCAATTTTTGAAAACTACTACAGCTTGAACAGAGCACATTTGGCTGGTGGCCGGTGAACTCTATAGAAGTGGACGATTATTGGCTGTTCTCCACCTTTTCTCAGGCACAACGCCATAAGGGATACAGTCCCACTAAAACGACCACTGCTGGAGGAACATGTTGCATAAAATACATTTTAGTGAGTTAAAGTAAAACAATAACCCATTTAAATATTTGGTGGATAATCGACTCTTCTTTTTTTTTAATAAACAATGTAGTAAAGTAGTCTCGGACTTGTGTGCTTTAAAAATTATGATGAGAGTTGAATTGATTGATAAATTGAAACAAATGATGAAAATAACTGCTGGTCGTGGGACAATAATTCAAGTTTGTGGTGCACTGAATCTATCAAATGAGAAAATATGGTCACTTGAAGCGCTGTATAAATCACGGAGTGAAAAACACAAGGTCAGAAGTCAAACTGACAATGTTGCCTGGGGTCAGTCAGTCTCTTAACTGTTTGTGAGCTGCGTTGTCTGTGTTTCCTGCTGCTGCTGCAAGTCCCGCGGGTGCAACAAGCCCAATCGCCGCATCAGTCTCAATGGCCTTTTTGACCTCTGCAGCCACAACAGTGTGTCCCTGTACACCAACAAAAAAAAGGAGGGCAAAACAAAGGCAGCATCTGGACAGTTTGAACTGGACGGGTCACTGCGAGGCTGCAGAAGAACCAAGACAACTGAATAACTGAGTGATGAACAGCTTTGTGACTGGACTGTTGGTGTTAATCTTGATTTTCTTGAGGTCATTTTACAGCTTCACTTACATCATTTACTCTTTTGTTGAAGATTAATTCCTCAAAGGTTTGTCCACTTGTTATTATTAAGTCTGCCACACTGTCAAGGTCTCTCTTGAAAAAGAGGTTTCCCAATCTCAATGGAAAAACACTTAATTTAAACCCTGGTTAAATAAAGTGCAAACACACAAAAACGGCAGAAGTTGTGCTGCAGGAGCTGTCACACACTGTATAGCATATGCCTTCATCATGCCTAACTCCTTTTCTAATATTCTGATAAAAGGAGAAATTACAGGCAACGTGGGCATTGAGGTCAAAGAGGACTGAACTCATTCTTTGTGCTCTGCTGCCCCCCAGTGTTCACAGTGTGAACAGCTCCCACTGTAATTGCAGTTGGCCTTGTAAAATGCAATAAAAATGCATTCATCATAATCAGCCATTTCAAGCCAAACTGCCATTAAACAGCTGTTAGACAGGTGGTATATTTAAAGCTGAAATAAGAATTACATCTGTTTTATAATAAGAGTATTCATTTTTCATTATTTACGGTTTAAACAAGCACTCAAAACATCAGCTCTCTTACCCTTTAATTTACCCCCTTTATACAGACAACACAGGATATATGAAACTAACATAAATCTACCCCCCTTCTCTTATCTGCTGCTCCCAAAGTGTGAAGAAATCTTTGTTTGCTCTGACTGGACTGGAAACGCCTTGAGGAGGAGGGAGAGGAGGAAGAAGAAGAAGAAGAAGAAGGAGGAGGAAGAGTATGAAAGGTGCAAGGTCAAATGGCAAGTGTTAGACTGACAGGAAATGGATCCACCTACATTCGGCCCGCAGGCTATTGCATCAATATGGGGAGGATATGTGGTGAGATGAGGAGGTGGGGGATGAAAGAGGGATTTGAGTTTGAAATATGTATATATGTAGAAATAAAAACAGAATCAGAGTGAGGAGGTGGGAGGAAAACCCTGGATAGAGTAATTTCCCTAAAAGCCTAAAAGCAGTGCAGATAGAAAACGAGATTAGAGATTTATCAAATTAATCAACAAGCAACAATTTATATTCACTTCCTCTGTACTTCCACTGAAGGTAATTAATGAATGTGGTCCATTCATTCATCAATTCATCAATACATACATCTGCTCCAGCTCAACCACACACTCAACCACAATCACCTCTATTACATCTATTTTGTGATTATACAACATCAACAAAATCATTCTAATATCTCCCCTCCAAGCAAAACATACACTGAGGAATGCACTTTAACCCACTTAGTTACCAGTAACCTACCTAAATGTGTGTCACGACCACATTTAAAACCAGACCAAAATGTCCTTCCATGTTTTCCCCACTGAGGGGCAGACAGACATTCACAGTGAAGAGGGTAAGCTGACACACATAAGCTGACACACACTCTCTGTGTGTGTGCGCACCGTGGGATTCGAGGTGGGGTCTTTTAACGGTTGACTGGCTGTAAGAGGAGGCATGTTTTTTTCAAAAAAATGTTTTAAATTGCTTTCACATCGAATTGATTTTAGGAAGAGAGACAGAGACATACAGATTGTCAGTGGTCACATTAGAGATTATGTGGGTCATATCAAAGCAACCGATGTTCACAGCACAACCATCCATTTTGTACCACTGTATCCTCCACATGAGGGTCGCTGGGGGGTGCTGTGCCAATCCCAGCTGAGAGAGGGCGATAGGCGGGGGTACACCCTGGACAGATCCCCAGTCCATCACAGGGACACATAGAGAGACAAACAACCATCCACTCACTCTCTCACACCTACGGTCAATTTAGAATGCCCAATTTACCTAATCCCCGCCCCTTATTGCATGTTTTTGGACCGTGGGAGGAAACCTGAGAACCCGGAGAAAACCCACAAACACATGGGGAGAACATGCAGAAAGGCCCTTGTTCTGACCGGGTTTCAAACTCAGGTCTCAGGCAAGAATACTACACCAACTGTGTGGCCTTACATGGTGAATATATCCAAAAATGTCCCTCCTTACAAAGAAACCAACTTGAATTTCTACCAATTCCAATCAAAGCATGATCTAAAAATGTATTAACAATCTAGGGAACACGATGTGAAGTGTTAAATACATGCTTCATCACCACCTCTTCTTCATCATATTTGTAAAAATGAGAGAAGATGATGAAGAGGAGCAGTAGATGAGCAGGTTACCTCAGGATAAACCACTGAGGGAAGAGGGATTTAACACTGGGAACAAAAGAGTTTAGATTTACGTTCCTAAAACACCAGTGGAAGTGGTGTGTGGAGAGAATGGGCTCGGTCTCCAGGCTTCACAAAGTCATTTAAAAAACCAATACCTAATTTAGTTGAATCAAATTAGTATTTAAAGCCATTAAATCCTGGAAAACCCAACACATTAACCTGATTTGTTACCACAATAATAATTTCAAGCTACATCGAGAAGACTTCTTTGGGAAAATGTGAAAATACCAACAAGAAAAAAACAAAATACCGTTGCTTTTTCTGATTAGAAATGTCTAGCTACCAATGGGGAGTTAATTTCTTGGCCGACAAAAAGTGGTTGTCTGACTGTGTTGGCTGTGTGAGCGAAGATAACTATTTTTTCTGTTTCGTACAAAAAAAGGCAGCACAAGAATAAACAATTTCACGGTCGGATGAGGGCAGTAATACATGCCATTGCACAATCAAATGAGGTGTCTTCCTGTTCATCGTCTGCATACTAGTGTGCAATAACTAATTTCACCAAGAAATCTCTCTCCCCGTGTGCTTCTCTATTAAATGCAACTCTCAATTGCAACTTCCTGGTTTTCAACAAACCAGCTCGAGTATTTATGGTAGGCGGTCAGCCAAAGATGCAGAAGTTACCAAGAGAATTTAGTGATACATCATAGAATTTAGTGGAGGCTGTACACAGAGGGATGCAACACTGCTCTGATCTTGTTCCCTTGATGACGCTTAAAGCCCGCCCCACACTAGAGGATTTTTCCAATCTGACTTGATTTTAAAAAACGTGGGAAACCACAGACACAACGAACTTTGTAACTGATTTTCATTGTTTTTTCATTGTTTTCATTGTGCGGATTTAATTGCTGTTATTTGTGATATTTTGAGAAACTCAATAAACTGTGGCTGAGAAGACGGAATCAACGTGGCTTGAACAAGTTCTAACGGTTCTAAACAAAAGTATGCAACATGTTTCTCGCTCTCATTGGTTATTGCGGGGTTCTGCTAACGCCGCCAATCGCTGTTCAGTCGTAAATATCAAACATGTTTAATGTTTGATATTTACAAAATCTGGAAGACTTTGACACGTCCAATGATGTTAACACTACAGGATAATTTGGCTGGACAATCTGTTCAAATTAGCCTAAAATAGGAAGGGACAGATCAGTAAGTATCCTCTAGTGTGGGGCGGGCTTAAATTTAAACACCTTTTTCGATACTACAGCTAGTACTAAAAGACAATTCAAATGCTTTGATCGATGTCAGAAGGTTTAATTGCCAGCGTTAGCTTACAAAGTCCTTACAACGTCCCCTTAGTGGCAACAGACCGGAAGTTTAGCAGCTGGCTTATGTTTTAGCAGAAAATTCTAAGTGCCGCTCTGTGCATATACTCCATTGGCACTACTTTACAGCTTATTTACAGTAATGTCCAGTTATGTAATGTAATGTAATTATATTAGCGACTGAGGAAATTCATTTCAAGAATTCAGAAAACACTGTTTCCCTAATGGCAGCCATTACGAGGCAGGCCAGTGGCTTAAGTGGTTTTTAATTGAAAACAGAGACAAAAAGGCTGAGGTGCTTTTATTGTGTGAATATAGTGGAAAAGCGACGGTTCAAAGAAAGCAAACAAATGCATGAAAAAGTGAAGTGTTATTTATCTGTCGTAATGGTGAGAAACACTGGGGAGGAGGGGACACAGGTGAATAGATAATCTGTTTAAGGCTGGATAAAGGCCTCAAAGGTCATGACCCTGCCTCCTCAGCCAATCATTGACATCCCATTCAGCACATCCACCTGTGGTATGAGTCACCATGGCGACTGCTCCCATATGACAATATGGACCCGGAGGGATGACTCTCCGGTGGGCGAGGTGGTGGGATATTCCAGGAACTCACATGAAAAACAAAAGTTGCCATGGTAACTACAGGTCGATTCTGCTTATGAGGGAATAAGGAGGAGGATTTTGATCTAGGTATGGATCAGGAAATGTGTCACTGGTTGTGGCATTCCACATGGAAGCAATTAGAGCTCATTTGTAAAGAGGCTACAGACAACATTCTTGCCTTTAGTATTTCCTGTTAGATCACTGTCATAAAGACGCAGCCATGGCAAAATGCCTTCCAAGTGACATCCATGATTAATGCTGCTGTGGAGAGTGTCAAATCTATATCACCTTAACACTGTGCGATCAGTTTTAACATCATCAAAACAAGTTTTCCTTTTCAGCATTTAAGTAAATTAACTTAATGGTGAATTGAGTTGGACTGCGTATATGTGCGTTATAATAATGTGTGTTGTTATCACTGGGTCATGTTCGGCATTGTGCCCCCTTTTTTTAAACATTGAGACAAAATAACGCAACCCAAACAGTAAGGGGCTTTTAGGCAGGACTCCGTGTGCTGAGCTCTGTGATTTGGAGTCCGATCAAAGGCAACCACGGTGCCTTCCTCCCATGCGAAGCAGCAGAAGCCACCAGCACCATATGTGTGGACCCATCAGTGGGTCCACATGCCATATGCCTGAATGTGCTGTAGTAATGCTTTCTCTGTGCCAATCATATCACTCTCTGCTCAGCAATGAAGTATTCAGTACAATAATGGGGTGTATATGTGTATATGTATATGAGCCCAGCCATGGAATAACCAGGAACAAGTCTCCCGAGGGGCATTTTGAGTTATTTAAGTACCGTTTCTAAGTAAAGAGGTCTAACACAAAACTAGTTTTGTAAGAAATCCAGCCTGAAAGTTTCTGAAAGATTCTCACCTATGTGGGGAGCCAGATGCCAATTAGCTGCTAATTTATATGTAAACTATACATTTAGCAACCACTTTATTAGGCACACCTGTTCAACTGCTTGTCAAAGTGCTTCAAAGCATTTAGGTATGAAAAGCGATGGTCAGGAGGATCTGATGAAGTTCCAGGTGATGGATCAACATCATTTTAAATTCTATATCCAACTTCTGTTGAGAGAAACCCCCTCAGTTCTACACACTGGACCTTTAATGACTTTGTATTCTAACGCTTATTCTAGACTGAAAGAAATTAATTATTTCCAACATGAATCTATTAAAGTTTGTATTTAATTTGTAGAGAATAGGCTGCAATTTTATCATTCAATATTTAATTATTGCAATTAAATATTGAATGATTAAATTGCAACCTTTGTAATTTGCTTTCAAATTGTGATTTGGGTTTGAAACGCAAGTAGTGTTTCATTCATTCAGAGAGGCAACAATAACTCACAAAAGTGACTCAAATAACTACTTGTTAAAACAAGTCAAAAGTCTAAGCAGATGGACCACACCTCGTGCTACTCCCCCCATGTTGTGAGGTGCCCTGTGTACCTAATAAAATGGTCAGTGAGTGCTAATATACAGTATGTGTGGACCTTCTGGCATAAACCATGTCAGTACAGGTAGCCCTCATGGAGACCAAAACTTTGTCCTTTTCAGGCAGAATCTTATTTCTGAGGGACAAGAACTTGAATTGTGGTTACAGTTACAGTTAGGGTAAGGCATAAACTGGGTACGGTTTAAGTTGGGTATAATACTTTGTTTAGGCTGTCCAAATGATTTGTACTAAGAAGAATAGCTGCTGTGAATGTGTATAAATATCCATATGAGTCTTTAGGTGTCTAGATGTAGTGTTTGAACACTTCCACAGGAGCAGTGTACTGTACGTGTGTGTCTGCAGTGAAGTGACAAAGTGCAGGAGTGTGTGTTTGTGCAGCCGCAACCTCAGCAGACCCCGTCACTGGAATGGCAGGAGCTGCATGTTAGGACAGCCTTGCTACTCTGCCTGAGCTGCTGGCCAGTGGAATATCCTCCCCGGTGTCGAGTTTCCCCGGCATGATGGGATCACAGCGATGTGCCAAGAAACAGTGGCCGCATGGCGAGCCACACAGGCTCTTGCACAGTATGCCAATCCCATATCAAAGTATCATCACAAACACGCTCAAAGCAACCACCTGGAAATCACACAGCACACACACACACACGTTACTTTTCTTCACAGATGAAAGGTCAACTGCCACCTGAGCATTCACAGAATGCATTTATTGAGCCTGGGGATATTTACCATACTCACAAGAGTCATTTATATACCTATCACTCAAATGTATTTAGTAACAGATGCAAGTCTACCTATGCCAGCAAATGTTGTGCCAATCCACCTACAGCTGAATACAAGTACAAGTGGTTTTTACAAGCTCCTGGTGGTGAGTGAGATGTCATTAAGTTGCAATAAATATGTTTTGCAATAAGACAGTTGCATGTCAGAGCGATACTTAAAAATAAAATTGAAGGCAAATGAGCTACTGTAAGCTCAACGCTGCACCCTCTATTTCCAGCCGTATCCTCAAAGCAAGGTGGCATATAAATCAGCACAATCGGTCTCTACGTGCTGTCAGTTACAGTATGTTACTCTGTTGATCACGCCAGACCGCAAGATGAGACTATTTTGCAATAGTCTGGCAGACATTTCCACTGGAGTTTCAAATCAAAGAAGCAACAACAACGCAATTAAGAAATCATTAAAAAATGCAATATGATCCAGAGAGTATACATTTATGCAGTGTTCTCAGGCAGGGTGTATGAACCATTGCCTTAGCTAATGAAGACAGAGTGGAAGAAGTTTGACCATTCATTTGTTATAGAGGCTGAAGCAATTGTTGTCAGCAATTGTCAGGTTTTCTAATTGGAACTTAAATGTGCATTGTTTAAAGTAGCTGTTGCTATGACTGCTACCATCGCTTTTAACTTGAGAGTAAAATAATTTTCATGCATTTCAAACAAAAAGTAATTAATATATCAACTGTAACAGTTCTAAAATTTAATTCACCGACTTAGGGCAATGCTTTTATGTTTTACCATGGAAAACAAGCATCTCTTGACAGCATGCCTCATGGGTGCTTTGTTTGCAGCCAAACAGGAACTGGTAGCACCATAAATCATCTTCAACAGGATGTCAAAATTTGGAAACATAAATCAACACTGACAAAAATCTACTAAAATCTACTCTACCAAAAATAAAATCCTAAAAAGTGAAATAAATGCCTTAAGGGCAGCACAATTTACGTCAATAAAAGACCCTACATTTTCTTATATGTGATGCATAATATTTAAAGGAATACTTCACCTATTTGCATTTAGCTCTGTATTACTAGAATAGGGGTAGTATTTTTGAAACATTGTGCTTCCCAACCTCAGTTTCCCCTGAGTTGAGAAATATCTTCATTCTTTTCTTTGTTACATGCCCACCAGTGACACTGGGTCCTGTTAGCATAACTGTTAGCAAAGATGGCGGACACTGTTTACATTCTGGGAATGAGGTCCCGTCTAAAAAGTGCAGAATTAGCATTGCAGTTTCAAGCCTCGGACAAGGCTTGAACCAAGCGTTACTGGTGGGCACGTAACAAAAAAAATTATTATTAATAATATTTCTCGACTCAGGGGAAACTGAGGTTGGGAAGCACAGTGTTTCAAAAATACTACCCCTATCCTAGTAATACAAAGCTAAATGCAAATCATTGAAGTATTCCTTTAAATATTTTGATGGTGTCTTGTGTGTCAGTCAGTCAGTCATCATCTACCGCTTTTTATCCTCAACCAGAGGGTCGCGGGGGGTGCTGTGCCAATCTCAGCTACATCGGGCGATAGGCGGGGTACACCCTGGACAGTTCGCCAGTCCAACGCAGGGCCACACACAGATAGAGACAAACAACCATTCACTCTCACACTCACTCCTATGGTCAATTTGGAGTGTCCAATTTACCTATCCCCACATTGCATGTTTTTGGACTGTGGGAGGAAGCCGGAGTACCCGGAGAGAACCCACGCACACACGGGGAGAACATGCAAACTCCATGCAGAAAGGCCCTTGTTCCAACCAGGGCTCGAACCCGGGTCTTCTCGCTGCAAGGCGAGAGTGCCAACCACTACACCACCGTGTGGCCCTGTGTGTCTTGTGTGTGTCAAAGCTAATACTACTGAACCTAAGCAAAAAATTGATTGCAATTACATATTTTCCCGAAACATTTCCACTGTTCTCTGCAACTACAGCTGCGGGACGTGATTCCTCTTAAAACATACAAGTGTGGGGTGCAGATTGTAACAAAACCTACCAACTGGAACTAAGCCTACGTAGTAGCCTTTGACCTAATAACAGTAACAGCTCGGGCGTTTGATCACAGGCCGGCTTCATGTTCAGTCGGTGGAAAGCAGTTTCGTCCAGAGCTCCGTGCCGTCCAGGCAGCTGCCATGAGCAGCCAACACTACTGTAGATAAATGCAAATGTAGCACTACTAACGCTTAGCTCATTTCACTTTCTCGTATTAGCGCTGCCAAAAGGTCGGAACACCGGTCTAATATGGCATCAGAGAAATCGGAGAGCATCGAAAGTGGCCACAGAGAGAGAGAGTTTACTGAAGCTGTAATTGGATGCAAATCAGCTAAATGAGTTAGTGAGTTAGTCACAGTGAAAGCAGAGCAACAAACTCGGTCAACAAAGTCTGGGTCGCAAGTGTCCAATCAGCTCATCTTTCTTACGCCTTCGCAATGATCGCCACGCGTGAAGACACTCACTGCATGGTTTGGATTTTGAAAGCAGGGCAGGGCACGAAGGAGGTGTTAAATGTCAAGTCCTCTAAGCCACAGATGGATCGAAGGAGATTTTAGTGGGGGGGATCGCCAAATGCATTCGCAGATTTTCTTTCAAGCGTTCATTTAAAATGTACATCTGCAGTACACATCATAGGTGTGGCTGGTCATCTACTCCAGTTACAGAAATGGCAGTAAATTCAATTTTCACAAGTGTTTTATATTGTGAATTTGTTGTCAGTTTGTGGAAAATTTGCAATAAAACAAAATTTATAGTGGACCTTCAGTTTAATAATTACTGTAATAGAGTTAGCGCTTCAGCGATTAATCAATTATTTCTTGATCACTAAATGAATTCATTAAATAAATTAGTGTATTTTTAATAATTAAAACAAGCTCTCTGATCTTTAAATGTGAATATTTTCACCGTTTTTTTTTTTGCTCGATATAACAAAGAAATCATTAAAACATGACATTTTGAGATAATCATCATTTTGAAGGCTTGGGAAACACCGATCAACATTTTTTGATCGATCAATGGACAGATTAACCAATCATGAAGACAACTGCTAGTTGCAGCCCTTAATAGAATTGAAATGTGCTGAGGCATTATTAACACATGATACCAGCAAAATACATACTAACTACTGTATATTCTAATGTAAGGATGCAGACTTGAAGTCAGGAAGTGTTTAACACCACAAAACAATGATCAATAAATTATAGCCTTTACAATTTGCTAATTGCGTTGTGTCAAACTGCGATTCTCGACATGAAAACATTAACTGCTCAGCCCTGATGGTTTATTTCAAAAACAAGGTTAACACTGCTCTAACTGAGTCACACAGCAGTATATCAAAGTTTATGACCATTAACTCACATTTTCATCATTATAGTCATTTATAATATGTGTACTGCATGAGACAAAATGTAGACAAATAAATGTTTCGTCTAGCAACCAACACAACACATACAGTTGAAACTTGAAATCCTGGTATCATCACTCAGGAGGAGCCTAACACAAAATACTCTCTTCTGGCCACAAACCCGTCCATATTCAATGCACTGATGTGGTTTCATAAATGTGGAGCAGAAGGAGAAAAAATAAAAGAAAATCATTGATCTCATCTCTGGTAGCTGAAAAGACAAAACCGATGCTGTTCATTATGCTGCCAATATCACAGGACACTCCGGGACCAGTTCACTCCATCACTGAAAGCAATAACACAGAGAGACAGAGAGAGAGAACTTATCACTGTTCTCCACCATAAGCCATAAAGTTGTGAGATCTTGCCAAGTCTGATAAGCAGCATCCAGTGCTCTCTCTCTCTCTATCCATCTCTCTAATTTCACCCTATCCAACCCCACCCTCTGGCTTCATCTTGACAGCTGGGGCCCTGGTCCCACATCAGTGGAAATTTCCTGAAATGTCACTCCAGTAGATGGCCTGAGTGATTGGATAGCGTGGGGAGTATTGCCGCAAAGGCCATGCACAGGCATTCACACAGTTCTCCCTCAGCCTATTATGCGTCGTCTTCCCCGCACGACGGCTGTCACCCGAACTTTTGCACTCTGAAGCAAAATGTGTCCGTCCATGCGTGTATTTTTTTTTTGTCTTAAAACCCCCCCTGTGACTTGTGTCCCCAAACCCCTTAACACAGTGTCCTTACCTTCTTCTTCTTTCCTTACAGTACAACCTGTCATGATAACTTAGCCAGGGGCCAAGATGAAAAGGTGACTGGGTTAAAGGGGAAACAGGAAGTCCCTTGGGCCAGAACCATCAATCTACACCTTAAAGGTTAAACTTACGATAGGAAATTGACTTTAAACATTGGAAATCATTTTTTTTTAAAAGACATTCTCCAAATGGTAATGCATGCTGATAATCCTGCAGGTTCAATATTTTAATTATTAGTGAGCTACTGTATATATAGGATGCAAACACAAAATAACATGTGGGTGATGAGAATGTATGAATTGTTGCGTTTCATTATGCCAAAACTAAATATCTTTTTGAGTTTTGATGCTAACTGAAGGATACATAGATTCTCCAACACACTTGGAAGGGAAGGGTGAGGTGATGGACATTCAGCTGAAATTAGTGTTGCTGAATTTTTCACACTGTACAATGATGTACTGGACAGATTAAATTGCACCTGTGTGATGGAACTAAATTATAAAGTGACTGCATTTCCCTTTGAGTTGTTTTATAATCCCTTCGATTATTGGTGATATATTTTACCATGTGCGCAAATGGAAATGCTGTGGTAAAAAAAAAAAAAAGCCTATGCGATTTGTCAATGTTTATGATAATAATAATCCGTCCATTAGGAGTTGAGAGGTTTAAGTGTCGACTAAAGTGGTGAAGAAAACAATAGACCCACAGAGGCACATCTCTGCCCGTAGAGCTGATTAAAGTAAAACAGAGAGAAAATAAAATGTTATTGCTTTGAGAGCAGCATAACTGCTGCTAAAGTAGATCAGTGATTGCAATAAAGTTTCACATCATTAGCAATCAGATTAGAGGGCAGATGCTTGCCGTGTTCATCCTAAATAACCTGAACTCATCTTTAAGGCGTCATCAGTAAAAAGCTGTTCTGTGTGTGTGATGTTTTGTGCTGAGAAACGCAAAAAACTGTGCATCAAGTCATGGCTGCGAGGACGGAATCAACTTGACTTGTACAAAGTTACGGTTCTAAACTAAAGTACGCAACATCCATTTTACCGGTCAACTAGCACCAAGGGGTTAGGCTCACACCCCAATCACGGTTTAGTCAAACATGTTTAATACTTACGATATGAAATCAGGAAGACTCTGATGTGTCCAATGATGAAATCTAATTTGTTAACCCCTCTCACACTACAGGATAATTTAGCCAGATAATCTGTTCAATTCAGCCTAAAATTGGAGGGCACCCACGATTGCCAGAGGGCCAGATCGTGTCCAAAATCTGGCGAATTATCCTGTCGTGTGGGGCGGGCTGTACGTAGATTCACTCTGATGTATTCAACTAGACTACTTAGAATCCTGGTGTTAGCCACTCTGTGAAAATGCATATACAGAAGATCACTGACACAAATAAAGCCACACAGCTCCACGTGACTGTGCTTCTCGACTCACCCAGTCCTCCCCCTGCATCTTCACTTCATCTTGACTGTGTCTGACATTGTCCACAAGTGCACCAGGTGCAAAGAGGGAAAGCGCATCAGAGGCCATGAAACGGCTACACACAGGACAGTAAGAGTGTGTACAAACTAAGCCCTGCTCTGCCCAGCCCAACAAGTAGCAGGAAGGGGCAGCGGTTCAGGCAGGCAGTTAATCAGACAAGTGCTAATCTAGTTAGGAGATCAACCAACGAATGAGCCTCTCAGTGCTGAAAAGGAGGACAGCACCCCAGACAACAGAGTGGGTCAATGCCATTGTGTAAGAGAACAACAGGAAGGACAAGATGTGACTGCTTGTTGGAATTTTTTGCATCATTGATTGTCATATATTGTGACTGTGTTCATTTACTTATTTCAAAAACAGACTAATGGCTCTGTATGTGGTATGTAAGTGTTACAACCACCTGTTCTTCTTTCTAACTGGCATGAAATTGTTCCTTGACAAAGGAGGTCTGGCTGTGAAGGGCTATTAAGGGTAAGTGGTGGCGGCTGGTATAGCACATGTGACAAAGCCACTGACCACAGAGGGGCTTCACAATCTCCACACCTCTATTTATCTCCATGGAAACAAGGAGAGTGATGTTCAGGATCACAGGATCCGTGAATAGACTATCACAAGGGAAGAGAAGGGGGGGGAGAGAAAAAAAAGATGTTTCCCCCTTCCTGCTACTGACCTCGCACATATTTCAGTCCAGACATATTCACACCCCCTGGAATCAAAGTTTTGTTTATACCTTACGAACTCAGAGTAGGTCATGTCACGGCACACCTGATGCCTGTAGATCACTGGGTTTGTCTGCTGTATAGTGCTTTATAAACCAATCCATATCCAAACAGACAAGACACATTCCTCTAACAAATGATTCAAGTGATTTCCTCCAAACACTCTCCATGAAGAGATACAACGAAGAGAGAAAAGGCAGTAATGCAACATTAGAAATATCAACTGCCATACACCATCATCACTACCAACTTATCAATTGTATACAGGATATGCACAGTGTCTGATGGTATGCTTTTAACTGTGAAGTTCCCTTAAAAAAATGTTATGCTTCAACAAAGAGAGATCTGTTAAAGATGCTCAGGATTGAAACCAGAAGTTCACAGACGTCACTTGCAACCAGGCTCCTTATTAGCTAGCTAGTACTAGCTGTCAATCACACTGGTGTGCACTCAAACGTGCCATGTTTTATTGCCCCTTTTCTTCTAAATGGGAACACAATTTACAGAAATGGCATCAGGTTCTACTGAATAAAGTCTGAAATTAGCAATTGGAAGATGATTACTGACTTAAGAAATCCCCACAGTTACTTCCATCCTGCTTCCCAAACATCATGCAAGCATTTTTAAATACAAAAATGTTCCATTTATAAATACAGTCAAGCGTATTCAAACAGTGACTGTTTCTGGGAACAATCAAAGGTTCAAGCACCCATTCCTGCCTTTGGTTTTGATTTACGCAGCCATTATGTTGTTAAATTTGAAGAGACGTTCGCTACTATTACGTATGTTTTGGAAAAGCAGCTGATGATCAGTGCCAGAGGCTCAACGAGGCAAAGGAGGTGACCCAATAAGACATGGGTAACAGACAAAACAAAAAGACTAGGTCTCTTCTCCTCACCATGTTTCCTGCACCGATGCTGATATTAATGCACACAAACACAGAAACAAACACACTGGGGGCCTTGTTATTTGCCACATACTGGAGTAAGACATAGGGCTTGGCATGACACCTTCATTTCCATTGCAGACACACACACTTATGTGCACACAGTGTTTTTGATAAAAAAATACAAGACAGTGGTCTGTCTGTTGCACATTATATCTCTCACCTCATCTTCTAACTCTCTCTATCCTTGGCTGCTCGGCTTATCGTCCGACAGAGACCTGACAGGGGCTTTGATGTTGAGACTGTGTGTGCGCGTGTGTTTCATAGTGGGAAAAAAAATTCAGCTTTTCACAGTTATTTTGCATCACACTGAGGCAGCTATGAGCGGGGGGGGTAAAAAAAGGAGGCTGACAGTCAGGGAGGCAACTGAAGACATAAGAAAATGTAATGAAGGGTGGTTGTAGTCCATAACGGTGTTGAGAAAAGGAGGCCACACAGAAGATAATGCTCTATTGCAGTGAGTCAGGGTGGGAGTGCCTGAAGCTGCAAGGTTTTTGCTTTGATTTGAAGAGGCAGGTGAACATTGATGGATGGATGTATGGATGGATGGATAGAAACATGGTGACTCATGACAGCGGATTATTTTAAGATACTTCTACTTAAAGATTTTCTATTGTTAGAGCCTTGCAGCGACAGGCTGTCATTACAGCCCTTGGCTTTTTCGAACACTGAAATGCCAAAGTCTTCAAAAGTGTTCAAAAACAAGACAAAAGCTCAGAGGAGAATTCTTGAATTGCCAATCAATTTCATTACATTCTCTGTCAGAAAGACTGCTACTGGGATTGGTCCTTTTCACTCAGTGGCTTTCATTATTTCTTCCTCACACACTTACACGCACTCAATCTAACCATCTCTTAGACGACTTGAGGTCGTGCAGTGCCTTTTTGAAGAGCACATTCTAAAAAGGAGATTATCAGCCCCAATTAGCTGGTATTATAGATGCAATATTAGGGGGGGAGCTCCCACTGTCACACAGATAATAGTCGGAAATAACCCCTCAGAATTTCACATGTAAATCTCCAGTAATCTAACAACAAAGTCATGTGGACATTTTCTCTCTCTGAGAACACAAAAGGTAACTTTCTGACTTTCTGTTGACTATAACTTTTACGACATAAACAGTTAAATCGCTCAAGTATAAACCGAGTTAGCTGATTTCAACAGTGGTGCAGAAGTCACACTAAATTAATTTGCCTCAGTCCACCACACTCTCAGCCACATCTCCTCAGCTCTCAGCACATTTCCCAGTCACAGTCAAGTAGGGTCAATACTAATGTCATCCTTATTCAAACCTAACTCGCATAATGGACATTTAGCTGCCAGTTCCAGTTAGAAAGGGCTATTTTCTCCAGAATACATTGAACCTTTAGCATCTCACAAGAAAGCCCCATATGTAGAGCCATTATTACAGTGATGCTTATCAGAAAACTAGCGGGTGATGTTATTAAATTCAACACAAGCTTCAATCAAAGCAGCCTTGCAGCAGGGAGTGATACAGAAGAACGACACTCCGCCGAGGTCACTTGATAGATGGTATGTGGATAATTAAAATATGAAGCTTGAAACGTCTCCTCGCCCGTGATTCTTTGTGAGTAAGTAATACATATTTAACAATAATTGCCATCTAAATAAAAAAGTAGGGCACAGGGGGAAACCCTTGAGATGCTTCAGCAGCCAATAGAGCGCCGGACATCACAAGACTCAGTGTGTTTACACTGGCACGGTGGCAGGAATAGCTTCTGCAAAAGAAGTAGAGTTCACTTCGCACTACATATGCAGGGAGATTAGGCAATATAATCACAAAAAATGACTGAATATTTCTGACTCAAAATGCCCCAGAGTGCTTTTCATGAATATGGAAATAGCCGGAGTGGAAATTGTTCCAGACCCAGAGTAACCCAACATTTTCTGATAAAGTTTTAAAGTCTATGGATGGGAACAGCGTGGGTGCCTGCCAAAATGGTGTTGTTTTGATTGTGACTGTTGCATGACGGGATTGCATTAATAAATCAGCTACCGGAGCTCCATTGCTCAACAAGATGCCTTTAACCTAACCAAATAAAGTAGATAAAAATAAAAAACATTCATCACTGAGTCTAACCAAGATCTAATACAGTTTGACTGTAAGGTTTTAGTTTTGATAGACTGTATGTCGTAATTTCAGTGTGATATAAAAATACTAAAGGTTGATCTATGCAGGATTTTAACCCTGATTTATCAGCTTCAGAGTCGTTGTGATGGTTAAATGTCTTGTTGCGGGGAGATTGGGTACAGCCTTGCAAGATCAGGGCCGCCGACCCAGAGTCCTCAAACACAAATTGATTTACGGCACTACACACACACACACACCTTAGGCAGGTACAGGCTATAAGATCAAGCATTATTTTAGACGTTCATCCTGGCAGAGCTGGCAAAAAAAGAAGCAGAGAAAAACTGAACCAGACTTGCAAAGTTCCGCTTTACTGTAGATTTTCTTGTGATATTCCTTTAAATCTAACTGAGCATAGCAACCATTAGCAAAGCCTACTAAGTTTGAAGTTGCAGATTTTTCAACAGAGTGTTACATCCCATCCGAACTGACCAACTCACAAAGTGACATCATGTGATGTCGCTGGGTGCATTCAGCTACAGTGCTATACTCTGCAGGATCCTAACGAATTGTGATTTCTGTCTCCTTCTTTGTTTCAGTGCCTCGTCGATGTCTCTGTAATAAATAGGCACACAGAAACACAAGTCCTGGTGTAAAATATTATCAACCACAGCCACAATGACACATACTCTTCAACATACTCGTCCCTCTCTGTATTAGTGAGGAGGAGGACGTCTCCCTTGTTTAATGACACAGAGAGGACATGTTATTTCTTTATTCTCTTGTAACTCTGTTACATTTATTACCATAACTTATAATAAAAACAATATATAAAATAAAATAAAAAACAAAAACATAACCATAACATACTGTTATGGGTGTGCGGGACCATACCGAGCTGACAGAACTACATCATTTACTAATTTTGAACACTTTTTTTGGTTGGCACTGATGTGGTCTTCCCACACGCTTTTATATAACAGCCTCCTCTGCGACTGTATTGAAGATGGCAGTGATTGTTTTATATTCAGATACATGTACTGTAATACAGTCACCAATACTTCTACAAGCATGTATTGGCTGAACTTAGGTTTCCTCTATTCTCTTTCAGGGTGATTTGTTAATTTAGTGTTGAAAATGTAAATCAGTTTAACATTACATGTCCTTCTACACACAAACAGTGATCCGTCTTCGTCATTCTTCTGTTTTTCTGTTGTCCCTGTGGGTATTACTCAATACAAAGGATGTCCACAATTTTAAATTGGATTCTCCAGTAGACGTTTGGAAGCATTTGACTTCACTTGTGCTCGGTAATTGATGATGGATGAAGCAATCGTAAAGCGTCCCAAGCTGGCAAATTACGACTTGGCTTATTCTCCCTGGGTAAACTAGGACATCTGGGACGAGCCACAACTATGAAAGCATACAGGTCCACACTGGGCCAGACAGCAAGGGGATCTCGGCAGTGATTTATTCATGACACAAGTGGGTGAAGACGACTCAGACTTCCTCTTTCCTTTCTGCTCACTCAGCTCCTGCTTTCCCCAGCTGCCTCCTAGATACTAAAGCATCATCCCCACATCCTGTCACCTGCATCCCACCACATTAGGCCTCCCGCCTTCCCATAATTTGTCAACTTGTGATATAAATCTCATTTAATCACGGAGAGTAAGGGCCAATTCATTTTCACTCCCTCTGTTTGAACTGAATGTGTTAGTCGAGAATATTTTAACTTTATGATCAACAGTCTCTTGTTTTCTTTTTAATTTATATATTTTCACTTTAATTAATGAGCTACATCTATCTATCTATAATTGGATTTTTGGGGGGAGTTTTTTATTTCTCAAACCGAGGGTCTCAGGACAGAGAATGCCGCATCATGTACAGATTGTAAAGCCCATCGTAGGAAACTGTAATTTGTGAATAAGGGCCAAGCAAATAAATACATTTAAATAGACTTCATTTGTTCAAATTTTTCAAATCTGACTTTGTGAGGTATAATTTTATATTAACACTTAGAAGACAGAGAATTTAGGCCGCTTATATATTACTATGTTTAAACGTATATACAGAAGCTATAAGAATATATGCAATTGCATAATTTTTTCAATTTTTTTTTTCAACTATATAGTATACATCACAGTTTAAAGATCGCTTGGCTTGAACAAAAATTAAATAAAAACGGTCTATTTTGTGACTTCTGCACAATTATTGCTATGCAAATTTAAAATGAATCATAACTTTGACTCAACAACAAATAAGAGGACGAAAAAACGTGGCACAGATTTGTGCCACATGAGCACTAAGGGTCAAAGGCAATGACATCTGCTCATGTCATCAATCAAACTTAACTTGACAAAACCAGTTGGCCTCATGTTATTCCAGTAAAATAAAAACTGCATTCCATTATGGTGCCTTGTGTTAGCTGATGACAGAGCGATCTGCCTATAACCTCATGTAAATGTCAGGTGGTTCCTTTAACAAGCAAACACACACACACACACGCACACGTCCAGAGGGTTTCTCATTAGCAGACTCACACCCTCCCTGTTGGAGGTTGTCACATTGTGTGAGTTGTCAATGACCAAAGGGCAAAAGAAACCCTGACTGTTAAAAGAAACCGACCCACACACACCAGCCTTATGGGTTACACACATACACAGCATGCACACACAAAAATAAATGGAAACACACACAGCATATACCACTTCTTCACCTACTACAGTTCCAACATGTCTCATCTAAGCCCTGGGCAATGCTACTCTCACACCTCGGCTTATTGCAGAGCGAGTAAACACAGTTCAGTGTGTGTATACAACAGTGGCAACTGTGGCTGGACGGCAACGATCAATGATCATTCTCAACATCCATCATTCCTTTTATTTCCCTCCCCTATTTCAGGTTACCGTCCAGCCTGAACTAGAACTTTCCAATGCAGAAAAATGGAGCCTTTCAAACCCTAGTGTTGTGTAACAGTGAAAGCGAGCTTTTCAGAAATGCTGATTTGATTATAAAACATTCAGACAGAGCTGGGCACCCCGTGATCTGAATTATTTGGAGCCAACATTCTGTCAAGGTTCTTGACAAAGCTGCTCAGAAAATAACAGCTAGCTGGTTAGCAGGAAGCACTGACCACTCAGTGAAATCACCATCAGCCTGGGACACTCTCTGGCTGCAGATGACCAATACACAGTTCTGCATGCACATGGCTGCAGTTTTAGCGTGTGCACACATCATCACATTCCATTTACTAGCAGCATTTTCTTACTGTGTGTCCTTCTGTGTATTCTGGATGATGGCTTGTACAGGTGTGGATAAAGGTGGACCTCCTCACATAACCTCAACCAAAAGTTCACAGTGACCATTTTCATTGTCTTTTCTGACCAAATCAAGAAGGCTACAGAGAGATGGTCACAAATATGGAGATGCATGAAGTCATCAACACATACACCACTGCAGGGGTGGATGATGGCATTCATTCCACGCCAACCGTAGTGGACCTCTGTGGACATGTTAACGGAATGAAACTGGCCTTACACTTATGTCGTTATGTGACAATAATAACAAAAAAGATTGTTTCTCCATCCATCTCTCCTTTCATTCAATGGGCCATTACATTACTGTAGTCTGATCAATGGACATCATAAAAGGAGGTCCTCAGTCAAACAGCAATAACATCTTGGGATGTGTGTTGCCGGGCAAGGGAGGTGTCTCAGAAAATGGCCACATATTACCATCTTACCTCATTAAAGTCAATGATGTGGGGAATGGATGGTATGGTGCAGAGAGAGAGAGAGGTATGTGGAAAGATGAATATTGAATGTTTTCAACTTGCAGATAGAGACCGAGATTGCCAGGTCATTAAAGATTTAAGTTCGCTCATAGCCAAACCAAATGGCTCAGACCATTTCCACAGCATCTTTGGGGCAAATGGGGGAACAGATAATAGTGAGCAGACGAGCACCTTTCACTGTATCTCCAGAGGACATGAAATATCATTGAGTCAAAACCACATTGGACCGTCTGCGACAGAAATCGAGTTATCACAGGCAGACCCGATCTGTTTGGCTCCTCCACTCTGTAACTGTGAGTGAAGTGATGAAGGCAGCAAGTGTGAGAAAAGAGATGAGGTGGACAATTTTGTTACATAATACTGTGGCGGGGGAAAACTGTCACTGCAAGTGAACCCATGCAAATGTGTGTTTCATACGTGCCTGGAGGGGTTAATTTTAGGTGCACATATCAGGATTCACTCGCACACACTTCTAAAATCAGCCACTTCTCCTACAGCTCCCCTCCTCCCACTCATTCCGTTACTTAACAACCTCACAATCCCCCATGAATTCACCTGTCGTGATTTTCTACATTTCACTCGCTACTAAAGATGTGATTTCTCCACTTTTTTTGCCGTCTCTCATCCATCAACATCCGCAGCTTTGCCTCTCTGTGCTTTCATTTTACTTCCCCGGTACTAATGTTCCATCTGGCTCAGGTGATGTTGCCTTGGGGGCTCACATTAGGCTGCTGTCATCTCAGAACTGAAATCCTAAAAGGAAAGCATTTAACATGGTCGCTGCAGTTGGAAAATCCGCCCTCCTCCCTGCACTTCATCCCTGTGCTTTTTGAAGAAGTCCACTGTTGGGGTTTCCCCTGACAGCTTTGGATAAAACCATAACATTATGAATAAGAAAAGCCTGTTTAAAGCTGATCACATTGTTCACCAGTTCAACAGGCACATAATGTTCACTTAATCCATCTGTCAATTTACCAGCACCAGCAGTCTGATCTTTTGCATGGAGGAAGCTAAAAACAAAACATCAGTGACATGGAAGACTTTATGCTTGCTAATCCAATGCAAGAATGACCCCATTCTTGCCCATACAATGAGGTAAAAAGCTGACTAATAACAGCATTGGATTAATACTTTAATCAGCCTATACCCAAAACTCAGAAAAAGTGTTGGCAGGTTTTTGACAAAAGAACAAAAGCCCAATATACGGAGTAAATTGAAACTTTCAAGGCAAGGCCCCTCAGTGACCCAAGAAAGAGTAAATTATCAATGAAATGACCAACAACAGTGAGTTTAATATATTTCAGTATTTGCCCATTGTGATTAAACAATGATTTAACTTCTTAAAATCTCTGAGTAACTTAAAGCACAAGACTACTTAAAAACACATACCTGAAATCAGAATTTTTACCTCAACATTAACCAAAGTGTTTATGTTGCCTTATTCTCCTTCACATCTAAGTGAGTGTTCTCTCCTAACCACCATTTATCTACTTTGACTTCCATGCAGTACAAAGAAACAGCACTTTGCAAACCAAACGTAAACCAGGCATCAATTATGTATCCTTTAAACAGCATCAATAAATGACTCAGGAACATTTCCTGGGTATATTCACCAGATATTCGACCCGTCATACCAGAAACAGTTATTTAGTATAAATAGTGGTACATTGGCAATCAGCTCTTTGCTCCACATTCCCAGCCTGAATTTTAGAGAAAGAAAGATCCGGCTGTTAAGTGTATCTCCGAACTGCGAGCCAGAACTTGGGTCTTAACACATGGTCTGTTTGATATTGTCTGCTTCCTGGGATTACATGGCCCATGTTTTATTTCATTTAACTATTCTAGTCACGAGCAAGCTTCCATTCTTCATCCCATGGAGGAAGCGGTGGAGAGCCATCTGGCTTGGCTCCACTGTGCATGCACTCCTGATCGAGCAATACATCAGCTGAATCAAACGTAGAACACCCGAGAACTAGAGGGACGGAGCGAGACGCAGACAGTGTTTTTTTGAGATAGTTAAAGTGTTTTCACGGTGAATCCTTTTAAATACAAATGGCGTTAGATTCAGATCATGGTGCTGAGGCCACACTGCTGTGAAATCTGAAACTGAAATCTGGACCACCCAGATTTAACATGACAAACATGAATTTAAGTAATGTGACAAGAGATATTCTTCGCTGCTGCTTTACTGTGGGAATCAGTGTGGGAATAGTGTGATCTCTGTCAACTCTTCGCACACAATAACTAGCATGTTATATTCCCCGCATCGTGGCCTTGGCCTTAACAGCCCCCCATGGTGATAATTGTTTGTGGAGAACAATCAACAGCTAATGCATCTGTGACTCGATTCATTTAGGTGTGGACTATAAATAAACTAGTGACTGTTTGAATTCAGTTCAGAAGGGGGGGGAAAAAAGCTTTTTGTTATGCTGCTCTGTTGCATTTAACAGTTGCTATGACAACGATGAGCCAGGAGAGGCTTAAGGAAGATCCCAAACTCGATAAAAGAGGTTTGGATGTGATGGTGGACTCTGAGTTTGACTCTTTTTTTCCTGGTGTTTCCCATGAATGCCTGAAGACGGGTGTGAAGAGGAATGGAAAGAGCATAACAGAGCATAACAGAGTAAGATGTGAAGAGCCTTTCCGGATGAAGCTGTGCGAAACGGAAGAGGCTGCGGGGTTCAGGCAGCAGCGACTGCCAGGAGAGGAAAATAGTAGTCAAGTGGATAAGAAAGCAGAAATTATTACAACAGTGCACATCCGAAAAGCAACTGTGGTTTGGGTCATTTTGAAATGAGGGGCCTTTTGCATTTAAATTTGGTGATGAATCAGTCATTCATACGAGACCGCTTATTTTTGCTGGGATTTTGATTGCAAAGAAATGTCACCTTCTTTTAATAAAAGAGGAGGTTCACATGTTTAATTCACGTCAGCATTCTGACTCCAGACAACAGCCTAACACGAGTGCTGGCTGTCTTTTTTTTCTGAGCAGAGCTCTCAAAGGCATTGATTTGTGCTCACAAACAGAACATTAAAAAAAACTCATCGAAGCATTTCTTCAAAATGCTGGCCTTTGACGATGGAGGGCGGGGGGTGAGGGGGGGTTGTAAGGAGAGAGGTTTGTGGTTAAAGTGAAAAGTGGCGAGTCCTTGTTGACGTTCTTGTTGATTAGGTCTGGTTCAACAGCCTTGTTAGTCGGGCCAAAGCTGCACTATTTCTGTCAGTCATCTGAGTGAGTGTGTGTGCGCTGCTGTTTGTGTGTCCTGTGTGCTTGTATTCGGACTGAAGCCTGCTCAAGTGCATAAATGCATAAGTCTTTAGCACTATTCAGACAGGATTAGTTTTACATGGGTAGATGGAGTAATGTAATTTTACCACAGGGCATCTGTAACATAAATGGCCCATTTGCATGGGATAAGAAATCTCAGTAAAACGACCACAAGTTGGGAGGAGTAAATCGATTTACGCTGAGTCTTCTTAAAAATGCAAAACTGGACCAGGGACTCAACTACTGGTTGATTTTAGTGGCATTTTATTAGCCACATGACTTCGGCCTGCTACATAGCGCGGTGCTTATGTAACTATAGGCACTTAACTAAATCAACCAGAAGTCCCATGCCTCTGACAAGTGCTTTCGACCTTCTTTTAATTGGTGCCAAAAACACCCGAGGTTTGCCACAGATTTGGCCAACCGCCTAGTGTGAAACTGAAAGCTTCTTCAAGCAGCCTCCATGCTAGAAAATCCATGGCAAACTACTTGTAAACAGGATATGACGGATATGACCACATATTTACTGCTGGTCTATTTGCAGGGAATTATTATAACCTGGAATAATCTTTCCGGACCACTTCAGCCATGGTAAAAGTCGTCGTAATCTTTACTGACATCGTCTGGTAATGATTACTGATGTGGCAGAACTTAAGTCACTGAGAAGCTCTAGTAATAATCATTGAACAGCACCTCTCCATGCAACACTAATCCAGTCCAAACAGGTCTTTTGTCTGATAGCAACCGCCTCAGATTTACTGCATATCTAGAGAGCTTGCCCGTGATTACGAATGTAAGCCATATATAAAGCCACAGTTAAATAAGTGATCAGTAGGAGTGTGCATCTCTCCTTTATAGGATCTAGATACATGGGCATGTGTGATACAATGTAATATTATGAAACAATTTGCTGCAATAAAATTCTTCATACACATATATATATATATATATATATATATATATATATGTACAGCCAAATCCCTTGATCTTAACCTTGGTTATACGACAGCAAGATACAGATTAGACTCTCATGAGCAGAGCCAGTCTGTAATAAAGCAATACATCTCACTTCCAGGCTGTGGACATTACACGTCATAGTGAGTCTCGCGAGTCTTTTACGAGAGTCAGAAATGAAGCAATGAGGAAATAACCGGAGAGCAGCTTCATCAAATCGATTCGTAACATTAAAAGACGCGACATCGATCTGATCGTAGCACATTCAGATCAATAGAATGATCTGCATTCTCTCGATGCATTTCTATCTTTTACTTTAATGCTAATTACCCATTTGTATGAGTAAATTTTTAGGCCCCTTTTGATTAGGCGAAACAACCAGTGAACCGGTAAGCCACACATAAATGCGGAATTTGTGAGAACCACGTTGAGTCTAACCTCTTGTGCTGTTTGAAATAAGATATTTAGAAGTTATATCGATATTAAAGAGTATATACTGTACTGTATGATGTGGCAGTTGTCCGTACACGCAAAGTGATATAAAATGAAGCTTAGGGGATCAATTAAATTCAGTCACACCCCAGCAAGCCGCTTCATGAATGAGGTGTGAACTTTTAATTGTCACAAAATGGAAGCAGAAATCACACCCACTTTAACAAAAATGTGGGGTTACAGGCTTTCTGATGTGTCCACCTGACAAATTCTTCAGAGGAAGCATATTGTCCTCCTCTACAAAAATGCACTCCATTACACGATCTTCTCCTCCTCTTCTCCATCAACTCCTCTGACACTCCCAGATCACTCCTCACTCACATTTTCTCAACTCCTTCCCCGCCTCATTTCCTTGGCTCCTCGCCGTCCCTCTTTACCTCACCCTTTTTTCTTTCTTTTTTTTTGTCTCCCTCCCTCACTGGCAAGAGTGGATCAGATACAGTTCATGTGAGTTACTGGAGCTCTGACAGGCTGATCCCTCTGCCCTTCTCCCCAGGGCGTGCAGCTGTGCCCGGTGTCGTTCTGAGACGCCTACAGCCCCAAACAGATCCACACAGAAGCTGCAGAAGAATTCACCCACCTACACACATGTATGCATGCATTTACAGAGCCGGAGGGCGCAAACATGTTCACACACTCACCCCTACACACTCATGCGGCACACGTGTGTGTGTGTGTAGCGCTTTATGTAAGCCATCCCATTTGTAAGCTGGACACCTGATATACTGCAGAGACAAAGATATATATGTGATGATCAATCACAAGTTAAATGTTTGTGGTTTGTTTGTTTGTTTGTTTGTTTGTCATCAACATTCACGTTCAATTTTGATTTTCCTGCTATGTTATAGTCTGACTTTATACCTAAGATAAGAGACATTTTCTGTTTAACAGTTGTTTTCTGAACTGGCTGTGGACAAATGACCAAAGACACATGCTGAAGATTGAGCTTTTTTTGACAAATATTGCAGCTGTGATGTGGTTTTTGTGAGTCAAGGTTCACTTATACAGTATATTAGAATTAAAATGTGACGTGCATTACTCGCACATCACCAGTAACAACGCTATCTTTTATTGCAAGGATGAGAACTTTTAACAATGAGCCAGGATTCTCAGATTGAACAGTCAAAACTAGTTGATTTGCTAATTTACATATACAATATACATTTTGAAAACCAATTCATTCTTCAGAACTACCAAAGATAGTAAGGTTACACTTCATCCTCAATCCACTCTTTTGTTTAGTCTGATCAACAGTCCACAACCAAAACACTCATTTAAAATCATATAAAACAGGGACACAGCAATTATGTGAGACCAGAAAAAGATTAGGCTTTTTTAATGAAGACGACCCAAACAAGTGATTTGTCTCTAGAATATTTGCTAATTTTGTTCATATTAATCAACGAATGAGTTAAATGTTCCAGCCCTATATAAAAGTTTACAGTATTGACGGTATGTTCCCCCTGGAACGCACACATTCTCTCCTCAAGCTCACTTCCAAACAGCTCATACAGCATAACCTGTCCCTCTTAAGGGCTTGATCTGAGCCAAGTCCATTAGCCTAATCTGAAAAACAAAAGCAGCACTTTGTTTGCTTGCTCTTTCAGTCGCTCTCTCTCTCTCCACACTCTTACACACACACAATTCACGTCTTCCATCAGCACTTAGAACCAGTGCCCTGCTGCTGATATCTGGGGATGTGGTGTGTCCTTTTTCTTTGAAGGCAGTGTCACAGAACGGCTTTATTTCACCAGTCCTGCAGACGCGCGGCTATCTGTCTCTGGCAGGGTTTTTCCATCCAAGACAAAGACCAGAGCTGCTCGAGCCTTGCTGTCTTACTGCCTGGCTGCCTCATTAGGAACAAGACAGCAGAGGCAACACTAAAGAGAGATGTACATAGTCCAGTGAAAAGTGGGGAGGAAAGAAAAACTGGGAAAATGAGCTTAAATCGGCCAAAGTTGAAAGAGCAGCTGTTTTTTTTACAGGCTTGTATTTCAAAGAACATATAACCACAAGGAGATACACGTGCATCTACTGCTTGTAGTCATGTTCTGAGAGTGAACTTAACTGTGAGGAATGAGACGCGGAATGTTCTGGCTGTGGAGACGCATGATAAACCGCAGTGGCTTGTGACAAGATTGAAGACTATTAGTTAAAATCACGCTCCTTAAACGTCTCCATTTGTCAGCGTGTTTGACAGAGACAACAGAAGAGTGCTCTGCTTACAGAAACCCAATCATTCCTTCACATAGAACTTACACAATCATCTCATGTCTAAACATACAGCACGGGGCAGATTATTTCTGGAAGACGTGTCTGCACTCACTGGTGTGCGTGAGCGCGACTTACATAACAATATGTTTACTTTGCGGAGAATTATTTGGAAACTTATTGTTGCTATAAAACTGCTCTGGCTTCGTCACGTAGCTTTTACATGGTCTAAGGTTCCCTCTCAGTTTATTCAAGCGCACATCGGATCCTTTTATAAACCGAGAAAAAAAAATCAGGGAAAATTAAACATATTCTTACTGCTCTGATATAATGAGCACTTACTTTCTCTTCCCTTTGGACCCAATGTTTTTGTTGAGTCTAGTTATAGTTGTCAGTTTTTGAGAAGACACTTCCATGTAAATCCTCTGGGATCTTTTTGTCTCATAGGCACATTTTCTTACATTATTTCTCTCTGCTTTTGTGCAAGGAAACTGTTTTAGGAGCCCCAAACGATGCTGTTAACCTTTTCAGGACATACGTGCACACCCAACAGCAGCTTCTGGGTGTGTTTGTATCCCTGTGTTACGTAAACCTCATTATCTCAATCG
This sequence comes from Solea solea, assembly GCF_958295425.1. Classification (NCBI taxonomy): domain Eukaryota; kingdom Metazoa; phylum Chordata; class Actinopteri; order Pleuronectiformes; family Soleidae; genus Solea; species Solea solea. The sequence continues at coordinate 21,346,246 of NC_081148.1, forward strand.
CTACATCAAATTCTTATCATTAAACCTCTGTGAGATCGCACAGCATTCGGAGTGCTGCACAAACTTAAGTGTCTCTCACACACGCACACACACAGAGATGAGGCACAAAGAACTACGAAAAAGGCAAACGCAACACGGTGTTTGTCGTTGATTTACAGCCCCCTGTCATAATCACGATAAGTCTGGGACCTTGAGTCAAAAGATATTTGATTGTATCCTTGAGCTTCCTTCCATCACAGCAGCTGCCTCATGAAAAATGTATTTCTGTTCTGGCCACAAAGTTCACCAGTCCGCCCCCTCCTCACTGCCTCCCTCTCCTGTCTGTTCTCACCCTCGACATCTTTCGCTCAGAACAGGAACTAGTTGCCATGGCTACAATCATTAACACATCTGGCGTAGTGACCTGGCACACGCATGCGCACTCGCGGACACACATTTGCACATGTACACTACACACACACAAGTGGCATACGTATGAAAAACATTAATATGCATTATTGTGCTGCGCTACTTCCATTTTCATGGCTGCAGTCTGGAGCGCTTGTGTGAGAGAGATAACGGGCTGAGGCTTGTTGGGGGAAAACACATCAGAGAACTTTGGAATTCAGTGATAATATTATATTTGTGAATTTAACCGAACCGCCTTTATCTCAATATGCTGGGGAATAGAACTGGAAATGGAGAACTGAGGCTTCATAAAACGGGCAAGTTTAAAAAAATTAATTCAAATTCCATTGCCTCTGCAAAATAAAGAGATATAGCCTGACCCATATTTAAATCGCGGCTGACACCAATCTCAATCTCAGGCTTTTAAACGTCTGATGATATTATATTGGTTAATTGATTTTAGGGCTGCAGCGATTATTCGAATATTAATGGATAACTAAATTAATTGTCATTTATTGTCATTAATTGTATTGACTACTCAGTTTGAGTATTTTTTCAATAATTAAAACAAGCTTTCAGATTTTTCAGCTTCTAAAATGTGGACATTTTTGGTTTCTTTGCTCCATGTAACAAAGAAATCATTAAAATTGAATTAGTTGGGTTTGTGGACAAAACAAGACATTCAAGAACATCATCATTTCGAGGGTAGATTCAACATTTACTGATATTTTACAGACCAAACCAATACTTGATTAATCAAGAAAATTATCAACAGATTAATCGATTATGATATGTAGTTTGTTAGCTGCAGGCCTAAATATTTTACATTAATACATAAAACAAACATCTTTGATGAAGATCCTCCTTGTCAATGTACTCTGATAGACAGACAATCATCAAATATTGGTATTTTGATTTATAGAATTAAATATTCTATTCAAACTTATGTCTAGCATTTGTGGATTTAACATGTTGTCAATTATCAGCTGATATTTATGGCAGTATATGTTAAAATGTAATAATATCAGCCCTGCAAAAAGGCCGATCGTGCTCGACTTTAATATATTTTGGTTACAAATCATCAAAGAAACTGCCATCCTGACAGCTGCCGCCTTCATCTAGCACATATTTCCTTTTAACAACTTCATCGTCTCTCTGTTATTTCATATCCGTCTGCTGATGAGGTAAACAAAGGCTCGCCTTGATTGCATTTATACATTTTCAACGGCATCAACGTCGCCGTGTCAAGTCAACATTTCATTACTGAAATCAATAGCAGAACATCTTGTCTCTTGCTGTAAGTGAGGATCCAGACTGACAGCTTACCTCCGAGAGTGGCACATATCACAGAGGCCATAAATTATTTATACAGAAACACAGAATGCACTTGCACCTAAATTATAGACCCACTCAGCCTCGAACAAAACATATAACGGCTGCCGTGCTTTACCGCTTTGCTTCGGTCCTTCATCCATCCAATCAGGGATCCAAAAATCCCTGATCTCAAGGGCCACATCGAACACAGGTCCAGCCCCAACTCAGTGGAAATGATGTGGAAAACAGTTTTGTGCCTATGAACATGCCTGTGACACTGACAGTGTATGATCGGTGGCTTTTATCCCCGAAACACATTAATCACAATTTAACCAACAATGACAACTCCACAGGAGGCACAGGAGCAAGAACAGAAGACGCATGCTTTACACCACTTTTCAAACCTGTATAATAAGTATACGCTTGTGAGCACGAGTGCACAAACACACAAACCCACATTCCACCTCATACGTCAAAACATGTTTCTGTGGTTGCAAACACCTTTTCATTATAATCCATAATAACAACCTCTAGGGGAAAACAGCAGGACATCTAAGAGTATGATGCATGCTGTATTAGTGTATGTGTACAAGACACATAGACACACACGCACACACACAAAGCCACATGCAAACATACGCACAGCTGTGGAGTGTACAGCAGACGCTATGTCGTGCACACATTCTGCTGCCCCCACCCTAACCCCCGAGGACATCCCCTTTCCTCCCATTATACACACACTCTCTCTCTCTCTCTCCACCTTTACCTTACATACCACTGCTCTCTCAGCCAATCACCCAGAGCAAAACAACCAGACCAACCAGTCATAACGTCAGGAAAAAAATGAGAGGGGATTGACAGGCGGCATTTGGTTGCATTCCAGGTGAGGCTTAGAAAAATATTTTGCCCAGAGTCACAGGAGAGCGTGTGTAAGACGGAGAGGAAAAATGCAAAAACACCTGACGATACAGAAACACGCCAAGTGTACAGGTTGTACTTTAAATAAAACAGACTCATCTGAGACACAAATCAAGACTTCACCGGAGTAAAAAACAAACAATAAACGTGTACAAAACAAAAAACAACACACCTTCAATCACTTTATAATGGCTCCAACAGCCTCACCCATTCATTTCATGTCAACAACAAGCTCTTAGCTTCACAGTCACACAAAACATCCAAAAGCCCACCAAGACAAAGAAAGCTCTTGCTCTCTCATACCTTTTTGCCTTTCTTCTTGCGATGGGCTGCTTTCCCACCGCCTGCCTTCTCCTTAGCTTCCTCACTCATGTTCAGAGATCTCCCCCTGTTCCTCTCCTCTCCTCACTTTTTTTTTAAATCCAGCATGGAGGAGCTTGTGGAGCGGCAGCAGCTGCTGTCTTCACTGGTGAAACGTTGCCACAGAAATGTCCATTTGGAAGCAGCCAAGCAAGGATTGTTCCATTCAGAGTGGGAGCGTGTGTGAAGAGAGGAGAGACTGTGTGCTGATGCTCTCTCCTTCCTCCTCCTCCACCTCCTCCTCTCCACATTCACAAACACACACTTGCAAGTACGCTCGCCGAGGTCCACTCCCACTTGCTGCCTTTGCCGTGCGCAAGTGACAACTCTCTCCAGCACACTCGCAGGCAGGGTGTGGAGTCAAGAAAAGAGAGGCGGAGAAGGAGGATGAGGAGTGGAGGATGTTGGTGTGTGTGTGGTGAAGAAGGCAAGGAGAGAAAGAGCGAGACAACCTGAAGGAGTGAACTTCTGGTTGGATGTGGAGCTCCCTCTAAAAGGAAAAGACGCGCAAAGTATGGAATGAGATTCAAAAAGAAAAACAGAGGTAGAAAAAAAATGGTTGGGTCAGATAGAAAGAAAGAGGGAAAAGAGAGATGTTACTGGTAACAATGAAAGAAGGAAAGATCTTAAAGCTGAGACAAAGGGAGAAGAGATCCTTGATTCTGCTGGCTAGATTATTCTGCTGTTCCTCCCTGTACAGACGTCGTGATCAGAAATGAGACAGGCCAGGAGAGAGACAGAGAAGGGAGAGAGTGAGAGAGAGTGAGAGAGAGAGAGAGAGAGAGAGAGAGAGAGAGAGAGAGAGAGAGAGAGGACGGTAGGGTGAGATAGAGGATTATTAACACGATGCATCAGGTCCTTCCAGAAAAGGAAGTCTCCCCACTAGCCTCTGCCAACAGGATCAGTTTACTGGAAACTGAAACAGAACAGAACTCAACTGACCGACTCAGTGACTGAGTGACTGACAGCCTGGCTGGGTTAATCATGTGTGTGTGTCTCTCACAGATAGGCATTGGGTGAAGCAGAAAAGAAGGAATATACATATTCATATATATATATATATATATATATATATATATATATATATATGAATACATATATATGTATATATATAACACAAGGTTGATCATTTCCAACCACGCAATAACCTAACCACCTAAAGATCCATGTGACAACTCACCAGAAAGAGAACGACCACGCCTTCCCAGTCTCAACAAGCTGCAGCTCTCCACCAATGAAACATCACGCTAACAAGACGGGAGGGGAGCAAGTGGATCGGGGGGGGAGCGATGGGAACAAAAAGCTGGGTGACACAGAGGGGGGAGATGAGAAGGAGGGGGTGAGGTGAGTGAGGGAGGGAAGAGAGAAAGAGAAAGTGTGAGATGGGGAGGGGGACGACAGCAACAATGTGATATCATTGAAACAGACAAACCGAGGAGGCATGGAGGATGAAAGAACCAATGAAATGACAAATGTGGAGCAGACGGAGGCACAGACAGGCAGGGTTTGTTGTGATTACGCTCCAAACAACAGGTCCTTTATTCTGGGAGGTACAGTATATTGCTTTACACCATCACCACCATGCTGTCTTAAGTCAATTAGGCCTTACAACTCTCCCAGAGAGATTAAGACTAATATCTATGGGATTTATTTACTTTATTATGTAAATAAAAAAAGGAAACAAAGAAGCTTCTATTTGACTTCAGCAAAACATGTGATCTTATGCTGAAGCTGTCAATTTACAACTCCATTGAGTTAATATAGAATAAAAGAATTCCTAGTGAAAAACTGAGCCATGTTGTTAATGCAAGTGTATCTTGTCCAGCTATTAGTTCTTGAAGGCAAAAACACTTCAGCTATTAAACACACACACACACACACACATAACACAAAAAAACAACCATAACGGCTGTTTTCCCAACTAGAGAGAAACAATACAGGCTCACAAATCACCAAATAAGTTACATTCTATGTCTAGTTACATAATAGTCTGGGGTCGTGTTAATCAAGAATTCTCTGTCATTGAGGGATTTTTTCTACCATGACAGAAAATTCTGAAAGACGTCCATCATTTTGACAGATTGAACACTGAGGGCGATCTACCGTAACTTCAAATAATTTACACACAACACCGTCAATAACCACTTGTAGACCACCCGTAACAGAGGCACCGGCAGCCATAGTCCTGTATAAATAAAGATGATCCTGCCGGCGGGGCACCACTGACCTGTAATACACTCATCTCTCACACAGGGAGACACACAGACCTTCTCCATTTTGCACGGAGTACATCATGGAGATAACGACATCTATGAAAAATAGATTATTTGGGCTTCATTTCTGACCTTGACACCGTACTCAATTCAATGCCTCTCACTATCCATTCGCAATGAAGAGCGGGACAGCCCATAGCCAAGGGGAAAAGGAATTGGACTTGGCCGGTTCAAATCCCTGGATGGGTCAAGGACTAGGGTGCCCCTGAGCAAGGAAATCCCCATTGCTCCTTTGCCCATTTATCTGGAGAAGCCTGCACACAGCTTGTGTGTGTTCACTACTGGTGTGTAAAAAGGATGGATACATTCTAAAAACCATGTCTGTGTGAAACGCAGAGATGCAGCTTTACCACTGGTACAGAAGGAGTGGATGTTTAGGGATTTCTTCCCAATGAAGCCTGCAGTGCTTGCACGATCGGGAAAGCCCACATTCAGAGAGTCTCGTTAAACTTGTGATCACTTCCCTCAGAGAAAGGTTCCCCGACTGCCTCCCTGACTTCTCAAGTGTGGCAGCAGAGCGCGGTTTCAGCCTTCAGAACAACATTAAAACAGCCATGAAACGTTGTCCGTCAAAGATTCTGTTGACACAAAGACACTATTCTAATTCTGTATCTTTGCATTGTTCATATTTGCCAAGACACTGAACTGCTCTATTAAAATAACAGACAGCTAAAAAGTCTAGCACAACAACTGGTACTGCCACTGAAAGAGTTTAACTTATCATATATTCACCTTTCACCTAATTAAAATAAGTTTAAACCACTGATGTATTGTTATTCATTTGGAGAAAGTTCGACAAGAGACACAACAGGAAACTAAAACTATGCTAATGTGACTATTCCTATGCGACAACAGCTTAAATTGTTGTAAGCCTGTTTGAAAGCAAACAGGAAATCTCATTATCAAAAGGAAAATGGAGGGAGTGTAATGAATTTACATCAATTTAGTTGAGATTCCCATCAACACTGGCTCTGCCGCTGTTTGTTTACGGAAACATTGTTCTGCCTCAGTTGTTTTGCAAAGTTTCAACCACTGAATTAAATAAATATTTTATAGAAAATGAAAATGAAGAGATAAAACTTCTTTGGTTGTTTGATTTTTAACAAAATGAGCTATGAAGTCAGTGCATGTAAGACACGAGATGGAGTTTAATGACATAAATATTTGAATTACTTTGGATCGATGTGTAGATTGCAGGTTTTAAACATGTTTGTTTGTAGCACATGCAGAAATGAAGTGCATTAAAGATTCTCTGTTTAGTATGAGGGCAGAATTTGAAGTCAGAACCAGGATTTACAGTCATTGGTGGTTTCCTAACCCATGACTCTGTGCTCTAAATCAGTGAAAGCTAAGAGCAGATTACCAGCTTCAGCTCCTGTGACATATCGTATGATGTCGACCCATCAAGAACATCCTCCTCCTCTATATGTCATCTTGTCTACACTTCACCTTCCCTCATCTACAAGCCCTCAGACTCAGAGCAGAGAAGGATTACATATAACCTCAAACATTAATCTGAATGTACACTCCATTTGGTATAAAGGTTGGTGTGTGTGTATAAACTTGATTTAGTTATCTCTTTAGGACCTTTCTGGCATAAACACTGACTTTTCTTGTCAGACCAAAACCTGGTCCTAATGGGGCAGAACCTCATTTCTGAGATACGGGTTAAATTGAGGACTAAGATTTGGATTGTGGTTAGGTTAAAATTAGAGTTCAGCATTAACTGGTTATGTTTAAAGTTACGGATAATGCTTCATTAAATCTGTCCAAAATGAATGGAAGACAATGCATTGTCCTAAGAAGAATAGCTGCACAAACCTCTGTGTGTGTGTACAATAAATATTTCTGATTCTGTGTGTGTGTGTGTGTGTGTGTGTGACATAGACAGAGCATACGTGAGTGTGTGCATGTTTCAGGGTGTGGTCCCTCTGACTTGGTGCCAGCAGAGGAGCAGGGGGAGATTATTGATTGTGCCAGGAGGCAGCTCCATCAGCAAGAAATTTATTAGGATTTATAAGCCTCACACCTCACAACACCTCACACACTGGGAAAACACCATGGACATGTTTAAAACAATTCACAGTCGTTAATCTCTGGTTATTGTAACATGATTCAATTACCAAATTACAAATACAGCACTTATTAGATGATTCCATATTAAAATAAGTTAGTTATGAACAGCAAAGTGTGCTGTAATTAGAAAAAAAACAACCTTTTCTCTGTATTGCATTATTATAGGTAAGTGTTTATACTGTGACATGGTAAAATGGGCTGTCTTAACATCCTTAGTCCTGCTGCAACATCCCTCAAATACAGATTGTAATCTGACTGGTAGAAAGATAAACAAAGTATTTTTGCTCATTATCTACCACTTTATCCATGAGGGTCATGGGTGGCTGGAGACACAGGGCAAAAGACAGGGTACACCCTGGACAGGTTGCCAGTTCCATTGCAAAGCCAACACACAGAAACTAACAACCATTCACTCTCAGACACAGGGAGAACATGCAAACTTCACAGAGAAGCTGTCAGGCAACAATACTCACCTAACCCTAAAACACATAAGATGAAAAGCTCCCTATTAGTCTGCCATTATCTTTAGTGGTAACATCTGCTCAGAAATACAAGCAAGCATATGCTGGATGTACGACATTCAAAAAAAAATGTCGTAAAAGTAAATATATATATAGCTATATTTAATATATAAGTTAGAGTATGTTAGTATTGTAACTATTAGGGTTTAAATAGTATGAGTGGTGGAGACAAACATAACGAAAAGTGGAAAGTCTCCATTATCTCTAATGATCTGTGTCCTGTCCTTGTGGCAAGGACTCGACAAAGTCACGGCTGTTACATTTGCCATTAATGTGACTCAGATCGTACAAACACAGGCAGAGGCATGGAGTGATGCACAGAAAGCTAACTCTGGTCTCACTGCACCCAGATGTCTAAACCCGCAGAGAAGTGGTCAGACCAGAACGCTGAGGCAAACTCACAGTTAAGAGATTAAGATAAGATAAGGAGTAGATGAAAGAGTATTCAGTGTAAATAAAAACACAGTCCCAGTGTTCCTGTATTGTTTTGTACAGCCACATGACCATGTAGAAAAACTAACATTAAAACGCATAATTAAAAATGAATCTTTGAGTGTTTACTCAGCAATCTTTTTCATTTTTATTCTTAAAAAAGATTCCATTAACATGGGATCATTTCGCACACACAACCCCTTAAAATGACTGGGTGTGATGCTTGTGCATAAAGCTTGCGCAATGTGTACAAACTCCAAATACAAGAAGTAGAAGACGACAAAGATGGTGAAAGTGAATGCCAGAGCAAGAGAGGTCACACTAGTACATCATTGTTGTGTATTAATTGTAAATACACCAACGAGGCTTTGGAGATTTTTTTTAATTTGGGACCCATTTTACAAAAATAGCATTTAGGGCTCTCCCACTTCTGTTTAGGTACTACAAAAAGCTGATACGATACAAATATTTAGCATATTCTTAGAGGACATAAAAAGGTTGCTAAAGCTAGAAATATGATTCACTTTCCATTTATTAGTCATTAGTCAAGGCCACACAAAAATGTAAGTGAATAAAACAAAAAAAAAACTAAAGACAAGGCAACGCTGTCTGAAATCACACATCCCTGAACCACATTTCAACGTGACACATCCAAAGGTTTTCAGGACATTTTACGGAAATGCTAAAATATGACATTTTAGTCCATAAAGCCAGTCCACTATCACTGCTAAAAAAACTATTAAAATACATACTGGATGTGCACAACACTGATGCCCTTTAGCACAGATATCAAAAATCCCAATTTTTCTTGCAGTGACATGGTCTAGACTCATAAATCTGTGAAGAAATCTCCACCACAACTCTAACTCACAGCTCAGCCACCCAGGATGCCACTAAAGCCACCCTGTAAGCCTCCACCGAGAAGTGTCTTCTCACATCCATCATGCTTGTGATCGAACGTCTCTGATTGATATACCGTGTGCAGAGGCCAGATAGGTCCTGACAGACAGCTCTACAGGGGGTTCCTATCCTGGGCTCACCGAGGGCAGACACTCTGTACAAATCAAGCAACCACTTCACTTGAAATCAATGTTCACATAAGACGAATACTGCTCCCTCCAAGAAAGGGATCCTCCGATGAATCATACGGAGCTTAGCATCAGGTTAATAATGGCCTTTTGTACATAAAATAACAATTTCTACCTCATTTGTATTGCCGCTTCAAAATCGACTGGTCCATTTATAAGAAATCAATAGCTGCAAGTGAGGTTATCATTACCCCAGTTTGCCCCTGACAGCAGCTCTTGTTTTATTGCAAAAAAGTATCGATAACATACCCAAATGGTGCACCAAGGCAAGATATTTTGTAAACTGCGTATGCATTTTAAGATCAATATATTGGCTCATACTCGAATCCTGGCTGACACACCACTCTGGTTCTCTGTGTTGTTGTTAGCCATTTTGCAGCTGCTTCATTTGATTAAATGGACATTTTGGCATTTCCTGTGCTGATGTCGAAGCTCCACAGAAGTGGAATACACTATAAAATAAAATGGAGAGTCGCCTGCTCCAACAAGTGAAGCCAATGCGGAAGTGCCTGAAACGTGTATTCTCTTGAATGGCCATCAGGAGGCAACTCCAGTGCCTCACTTAAGGTATTCTTCAATAAGCATGATGATATGGTTACGTAGTAAAACAGAGGATAAGTGGTATTTGTTTGCAATGGGGAAAAGACAAGATTGGCATACTCCTCGGTCAAATGACTCAAAATGGAACACACAGGTTTGTGTATCTCCTGCGCCGATCTGCAGCAATGTAAACATGACACCCGAGCGAATGCATTTATTTACAACTTTATTTTTGTAGTCTCACCGTGGAGTCTGCACCTGTCTACAACTTTTCCAGTGTGACATTATTATGCGCACCATTCAAGCAGCATTCTAAACTTGTTGTTGACAATGTCGTCAGTTGTCATTGTCAGTCCTCTCCACGGTGCTTTCTAGCTGACAGAGAACTAAAAGTGGAGATACACCTTGGACAGGTTGCCAGTCCATCACAGGGCCACACATAGACAAATAACCATTCACTGTCATACTCAGAGCTACGGTCAATTCCGGGTGTCCAATTAACTTCTGCATGTTTTTGCCCTTGTTCTGACTGTGCCGTAAACCCGGGTCTTTTTGCTGCAAAGTCAACAGCGTTAACCACTACCCAAAAATGGCCTCTTTCGGCTTAAAGAAACTAATGAAAGCAGCTCACGAGCTAATGGGTGGCATCAAAGTGCGAAGCCACTTGTGCGGCATATTAGAGACAATATTATTCAACAAAGACTGATTGGAGAATTTAAAAAATGCTTCAGACACACATGCACATGTTTCCAGTGAATGTCCCGTCTAGCTCCACTCATGTCCTTAGCTATAAAAAGCTCTTTGAATAACTGAGACAAAATTGATGATCAAGCTGCAAAGCTGTCCACATGCTGTATCTCTAAACGACAGAAACAGAGGACCACACGCAGGTTCCCTTTAACTGTACCCAGCCCGTGCAGATAAGAGTCAGGGGCTCGTTTTCAGCTGTGTCCTTTCAGGTAGCCGGACAACAATGAGGGTTACATTCAGACCTACTTTCCACTGTAATCAGGTCAGGTCCAGACAGGTGCTCCCTGACTGATAAAGAGCTGTGAGGATGGAGGACTCCATTTCACTGCAACACATTTTTTGTTTGTAAAAACTTCTAACACAAAAAAAGGAAGCAATTTGTTTTCTTCAGCAGGACAAAACACAAACACAGAATGTACTGATTATTTTTAGAGAGGAGAGGAGGAATTTCAATCATCGTTTGTCAGTGTTTCATAAACCTGACTAAACCAGAGAGAGAAAAAAGTATGATGATGTCCTCTGTATTGGTAAAGCTTGTGCACATATTAAACATATTTAATGGAGCACAACTGATGTAACAAACGTTTCTATTTTCAGTTCATCCAAACATGATCATGATTACAATACAAGCGTCAGGGAACGACTTTTGTCATGGCTGTTGGTTGAAAATGGGAGCAAAAATTCCCTAATTTTGTTTGGTCTTTACATCTGTCACAATCAGTCCTATGGCGTTTCAAGGAAATGTTCTGTTTAATGGATTTGCTAATATGACTGCTGCTGACATTTGGACAAACTGGATAAATCAAACACAAGAAAGATCATCCTGCCATATTTCTACCCCTTTACACGCTGACTCCACACTGCAAATAGTGTAAACCTTGTACAGACACATCAACCAAGAGGAAACAAGCATGACATATTTTAATTAATTGAGACACGCTTTGAAGCAGACACTGCTTTTAAAAATCAGTACTGTTGTATTGAAAAATCCTGTCTTGTTGTGTATTGTTCCTGGTAACACGCACCCTCATCAGAACTGGCTGCTTATTGTGAAAATGAATGCGGCATGCTATGCAAACATGACTATTGATTTTTGTATTTTGATTTTCCTCTGGAGGCGTCTTGCAATTTTATGGTCAGGATGCAGTTGCAGAGGCTTTTCACAGGATATGAGCACAACGCATTTATGTTCATCTTTCTTTTTAGCTGCTTTTCAGATACGCACTCGAGTCTGAACATTTTCCTCAGAGTGTCCCAAAGGGCTGTATGTCAGAATGCAAATGTCTGTAAAATGTCATTCCTGGCATTTTCTATGACGTCTTTCATCAGCTCCCTATTTAAATTACTGGAAAATGGCAGATGATTTTTCACAAAGATCACAACAACCAAGTGGATGAGGGTCTCTCCTCCTGCACACTCGAATTCCACTCGCCTGAACGTTCAAGTTTTAAGTCTGAAAACGGCTGTTGTGACAGCATGTGCTCAATATTGGTCCATACTAGGGCTGCAACTAACGATTATTTTCATTATCAATTAATCTGTCAATTCTTTTCTCAAATAACCAAGTACTTTTTTGGTCTGTAAAATGTCAGAACATTTTTAGCAGTGTTCACCAACCTGGAAATGATGATGTTCTCAAATGTCTTGTTTTGTCCACAAACCAAAATGATTATATTTTAATGATTTCTTTATTATATGGAGCAAAGAAACCAGAAAATATTCCCATTTAACAAGCTGAAAACTCAGACAACTTGTTATAATTATTGAACAAAACACAATCGTCGACAAAATAGTTGACGATTAATTTGGTAATTAATTGATTCAATAATTATTACAGCCCTATAATCAGTACTGTGGGAACTGTAGATGTAATGAGGAGTCTTTCACTTGCCTTACTGGTGCTGACGCTGCAATATCCAGAGGCTGCTAATGGCTAATCTCTCCAGTCAATCCAGCTGCCAGGGGAAGCAGAGGAACACGGTTAAGTACAGGTAGAGGCAGACAACACACTTCATGAACCATGACAGTGCACTAGACACTGGTCTCCTTCAAATGTGATTAAATATTACTTTTGCTGTCAGGTGTTCACTCCCAAAGCAAAGCAACAACAGTGCAAGTGATGAAATGAAATCCACATTTACCTTGACAGTATAAAAGGTGCAAGCCTTTGAATTGCCTTCAGGATTTAAATTCTGGTTTTCCTTGTAGCGTGCGGTACAAATGTCTCTTTTCATTTTGTTTTAAAACAGGCGGTGAAATCTCATGAAATTTCATAAGGTCAGGATTTACAGTACCGCAATACTCTCTTTCCTGTTCATCATCTTTGAAGTTTTACATCTCAGTTATTTTTATATTGTGTAAAGCACTTTGAGTGGTCATTAAGACTTGAAAAGCACTAGATAAATACAGACCATTTGTATTTACGCACACAAAGCTCCGAAATGATTGTGATTGCATAAGACTCTTACACTCTACATTTGCAAATATCCTTATCTGAAGTTAAAAATCATGTTGATTGTATACACTACAGTTCTAAATCTAATTTGTTCATGTTCAGAGAACATTTATTTAGCATCAGATTTAGTTGTTTCATTCTGTAAATGGTCCATTGCAAATAAAATGAATGTCAAGCAGTCACTTTAAATTTTGCCCAGGGCTTGACATCTGTCTTTACACCAATTATCGTGCATATTACATAAAAACAGGCACGGAATGATTGAAGGAGACTGGACCAAGATTGTGCCATCCTTGCCTTGAGATAGATGATGAGTTATTCTAGTGACTCAGCACACAGCAACATTACCCATCATTACAGCTTGACATAACTTTGTTTGAAACAGTATAGAATTACATTTACCTGCTTAAATGGCCAATAAATGTCAGGGTGGCATTCCAGGATGATGGAGAACTGGAATGAGAGACCTCTTTCTTCTAAGCAGGAAAGACTGCTTAGAAGCAAAAAGAAAATGCAAGCACTCATGAGTGAAGTGTTGAGAGGCAAAGTAATGTGGAACACAAAGTAATGTAACTCACAAGTTAAAAATAAATATTCAACACACAGTATATCATTTGATGCCTGGAGAGGAGAAACATTGTGGTTTAGTGAAATAAAACCTGTGATTATTCAAGTTTGGCGACTGAAAATATGAAATAAGCCCTGTTACCAAATAATAAAATGTAATTATTTTGTATGGCTATGTCTATATGTTGAATAGATGCTTAAGAAATTGGATAACACAAGATGTCTGTTGCTTCTCCGATTCTGAATGTCAGTCTTATCAGTCTATTGGTTCATTTCATCATGATCTAAATCTGCTCAGCAAAGGAGGTCATTAGTTGAATTGAAGGCACAACAGAATCAAATCCATTTGCTTTTAAAAGAACAAATCACTTAAGATACTGCACTTTACCTGGTGAACATCTTTAAAGAAATCATATGAGTAACACTAATAGTTTTTTTCACGGCAAGAAAACCTTCAGTATATTGGGGTTTTTTTTCCCCCCACATGATTGAATGACAATGTATAGTGAATGTCTATTGATGTGTTCTGTATTGTAGACGTGGACACACTCTAATCCCTGTGGACATCCATTGACAAAGGGACAAAAGGGTAATTTGTGTTTTGAAAACACCTGTAGGCCTATTTACTTTCTTTTTCTTTTTTAAAGGTTAGGAAAAATCAAAGCATTTGTTGGAAGAAACAACAAAACAACAAGCAGGCAAACTTGCACAATGTCCAAAAACCCCAAATGATTCTGTTTTAATGATTTCTTTGTTATATGGAACAAAGCAAAACGGGAAAAATAACATGTAAGACGCTGACAGAAATCTGAGAATTTGTCTTAATTCTTTAACAGTTTGATTTGACAGTTAATTTAGTAATCGATTAATAATCGGGGTGTCCGCCTATCGCCTATGTCAGCTGAGATGGCACAGCACCTCCGCGACATTCTAAGCAGTAGATAATGGCTGGATGGATGAATAATCGATTAATCAAGTAATCTTCTCTGAGGTTTTATGGCTGTTGGCAAACAATGATTTGGTTCAGTTCAAACGTATATCCCAAGCTCAAGCAGTATTGTTATTTGAGGAAAGAATATGTATTTTAGATGAAACCTTATTTAATGTCTAACTTTGGATCATAATGTGAACACTGCTTATTAACGAGTGGAACCACTATCAGCAACAACTAATGAGCGTTTAGCCTGGCGTTAGCTTGTTAGCAAATTAGCGTTAGCTTGCTAACAAGTCAAACCACCAACAGCAACAGCTAACGACCGTTAAGCCAGTTAGCAAATTAGCATTAGCTCTTTGACACGTAGGAAAGACTTTGGCTTGTTGCCAAATTAGCGTTGGTAGAAAGTTCACAAGAGTTGTGGAACTCACAGTGGAAACGGGACTTTACCTTTACGGACTGTGGAAATTGTTGGGAAGAGTTTGTTTAGTGCCATTTCATCCTGGTTCTTTGTTTTGGTGAAGAAAATGAGAGGTGTTTTCTTCAAGCTGCAGCTAGCAGCCCTCAACACCTGTGCTCTCTCCATATTATGGGCTTCCAAACACTACCTTAAACATAAAAACACAAAGCAAAATGGGGCAACAATATTATTGAGCTATGGAATATATAAAATATATTTGTTTTAATGTAAAGTGCCACTCACTTTCCACTCCTTTGCCTACCTTTCTACCTGCAGGCCACCTGCACATTACTGTGAGTGTCCTGGAAATTGCCTTTTCCCTTATTTTCAGAATCACAATAAAGGCTTCATCTATGTTTGAAACTTTTTATATTCAGTTTGTGCTAGTAAATTCCAAATCCATGGGTTATAATCTAGTCCAGATTAGTTTTACATGTTGACGTGACATAATATTTGGGTGCAGTAAAATCACAATTTGTACAATTTGTTTTTTTTTGTTGTTTTTTTAAACTCAGGTTTGCAGTCAGGTTTGCTTTAAGTGTTAATTTCATATGGGATAAAATAATAATTTATGTTTATTTTCATACATACAGTTTGTGCACTCAAGAGTTTAAGTTTCGTTATGATGTCACAATTGGAGGGATGATGATGTATTTATGTTGTCATTTTCATTTGATCACATTTCTGTTATGATAACCTTTGAGAGACAGAGAAACTCATGCCTTTATCTTTTTATATCTGTAGTGTCGATGGTGTCCAATGTGTGCAAAGCGTTTGATGACATGAAAGAGAAACAAACTACCAGAGAAATCAGTACGAGGCGTGGTCATTGTTAAACCAGTTTCACTACTCCGTTTTTTTCTATTATAGCCTAAGTTTGACCCGCAAGGTTGTGAAAATAGAATATTTTGAAAAACATTTCTGGATATGATTAAGAAAGGCTTCGACATGTGCCTCCATCATCATTTCCAGCTGTAATTCTGTTCTCTAGCGACTCATGAACACACCCTTCTCCCTCATCAACAACTAATAGGTCCTGTGCTCATTTTCCACCTCCGAAGTTGCCATTAACTCCTCTTTATCACCATGGCATTCAAAGGCTTTTAGGCAAACTCTCGTGAGATTGGTTCACGACAGGTCAGCAAAACAAGGATGTTTTTCACCAACAGATACAAAAGCCTCTCCCTCGTATGATTGCCTCATCATAATCATCATCATTATCTGCATTCTCATCATCATCCTTTGTTGTCACCGTCATTACTGACAGAGCTGTAAATTGCCTCCAATTGGGTATTCAGGTATCTGAACACGACTATCAGCTCTCAAACCCTGCTCCTCTGAAATGTATACATATATATATTAAATAACCCCAGCCCTTGACCTGGCGAGGACTCAAACCGACAACCTTCCAGTCACAAGCGAGGTTCCCACTCCTCTGAAATCATATCTTGTGAATAATGTGTTCAATTTGTGAGGATATATTAATCATTTTTTCCCCCAATATCCTTTTTAACGTCAACATCCACAGAGAAGTTTTCATCATACTGACGCTGCAGCTACAGCTGCTAAATGTGAATATGTGAGGAGCATGGGTGTCATACGAAATGGGTTGCACTCTCTGCTCGTCACAACCTTTAACCATCTATCAATAGTGAGCCTGGTGTTGCTTTTAATATTACAAACTGTGTGTTTCCTCTACAGCTCACACAGTGAGTTCCCCTCTGACTGAAATAAGCCACACTGTGCGCGACACAAGGCGACCAAATTACTCTCGTCTTAAAAGGGAAAGTATAATCTCTTTCTCCTCGTCTGTCTGCTGTACATGCACACACACAAACACACACACGCTGAAACACATGGTTGAGTCGCGGCTGCTGTTCTGCCAGCAACATCATCACTCTCCTTCCCACCCTTGTCTCCATGGAGACAGGCTTCCAGAGCTGGCCGTTGTGAATCAGCACAGACTAAAATGAGAAAGGGGGGGGGGGGGGGAGTTCTTTGTGTTTGAACATGACTAAAAAAAAAAAAAGGAAACACTGTGAGCTCTGCCTTATCTCAGTTCCTACACACACTTGATCAAAGTATCCACCCATTCATGCGCGCAGATGTGAGAGAAAAAAAAAGAGCATGAATATGTTGATAGATGTGTCTATATTTGGAGATTTTTGTTGTGTCCACAAGGCTCAGGTTGATGAAGTGAATATTCTCCTGCTAAATCATCCTCTCATTCAAAACAACAACTTAAATTTCCTCTTCTACCTCATCCACTAAAATCTGAGTGGATGTCCACGCTGAGATTAGAGGTTGTGTGGTGGGATTACGTGAGGTTAGAGACCGCATAATGGAAGGTGGATCCATCCTCTTCTTAGTTCTAAAGAGCTGATGTTCTCACGGGTCACAGAGGGGTAGTGGCTCGCACTGTTGCCTCACAACAAGAAGGTCACCAGTTTGAATCCCAGTTTGATCGAGAGCCTTTCTGTGTGGAGTTTGAAAGTGGTGTGTGGGTTTTCTCTGGATACTCTGCATGATGAAGTGAACATTCTCCAGCTAAATCATCCTTTCATTCAAAACATCAACTTCATTTTCAGACACATATTTAGTTTCCTCTTTTCCCTAAAATCGGAGTTTTGTCCAGGCTGAGATTAGAGGTTGTGTGATGGGATTACATGGGGTTAGAGACTACTCTACATGCCCAGTTTCACTATTCTCTATTCAACATCTTTTTCATCCTTTCTTATTTCTAAAGAGCTGATGTTCTCACGGGTCACACAGAGGGGTAGTGGCTCACACTGTTGCCTCACAGCAAGAAGGTCATGACCAGCCTGTCTTCCAGGACAATTAAGTTTGAGACCCCTGCTCTAAACAGGTGTATAAATGCTTGTTCGTCTCAGTGCGTTTGCCCTGTGATGGACAGGTGATTTGTCCTGAGTGTACCTCACCTTTTGTCCTATGTCGTCTGGGATTGGCTCTAGTGCCCAACATGACCCCTCACGTGGAGGACAAAGCGGTAGAAAATGGATGGAATTTCACTCACAAGGGGTGCATCGGTTGGTTACTTAAGAAAATCATGACGGAGCACAAAAAACAGGCAGGGTAAGAGGAGTCGGCAAAGCAAATGGGTCTGCTCGTAAAGGCCGACCAGAATCAGCTGTAAAGCCTCTGTGATGAATGCACTTCCATCAGTCAGGACAACATCGGAAGTATGTGGTTTTTAGACCGGATGAAATGGATCTGCCGGAACACGTGTGCATGTGCAATGGAAGTGGAAAACTCTCATCACCTTAACACCTTCACCTCAACTCAGAGTCACACACACACACACACACACAGATGCATTAAAAATAAACATGGAGCATGCATTCATGTCATACCATATCTGTGTACAATTACAGAGGAAGTGAAGCTCATTAAAGGTCAGAGGACGCGGGGAGATTCCTGCCAGTGTAATAGTGAACGCCATACAGGGGCAAGAAAAGAGCAAGGTATAGTTTATGAAGGAGGGAGTCCACATTCTGCACATTTCAGTTGAACTGTGGGTTTTCAGTGCATCAGAGTTTCATTTGTGTGTGAGAGAGAATGAATTTAGACATTTTTAAACCTTTAAAACCTCGCTAACGACACGTTTGTACAAGTGCGGTTTTTGCATTACTTTAATTACGCAACATTTTGTGCTATCGGGAAAATTGCAAAGCTGAGAAGTCGAAGGTGCGTAAATGTTTTTGCACATTGAGAGACTCAAAAAAATGCTATTATACTGTTCAAATTTCAAATTTAAATCTTTTTGTTTTTCTTCATTTTAAATCTTTAACACCCAAAAAAGTCCGTCTGGACTTATTTCAACCATAAAAGGACCAGAAAATGTCCCGCGAGTAAGTGCTTTTGCCCATTTTTCCAGAATAACTTTCAATATCTGGTAGTTATTAACAATTTACTTTGTTTAGAAAAAAAACAATAGTTGCACTTGAACACCAGATTTTGCATGGTAAATGTGTAATATTTAAAGTAACATTTGTTTGAGTCTTTGTCTCAATGTCCAAAAACAGGCCAAAAAATGCAAACTATGTACAGGTGTTTTTCTTTAACCCTCTCCTCTCTGATGACAAAGACCGAAATAAAATGACCGTAATAACCACACGATGGCTTTGACGTACAACTCCTCAGCTTTCCGAAAAAGCTGGAATTCTTCTGATAGCGCAAACTACAGTAATGCAAAGTGTCGTATGCGATACACTCAGTGTTAAAGGGTTAAAACAGTATTTTAACATACAGTAAATTGTAAATAACTGCCAGATATTAGAAGTTATTCTGGAAAAAGATGGGCAAAGCACTGACTCACAGGACATTTTCTGGCCCTTTTATGGTGAAAATAAATCATAGATTTACTTTGTTAGGATTCACCTCAAACGACTCTCCTGCCTCTGAGCTCAGAACAAACACAGGTGATAATTACGTCCCTGTCATAGCATCTAAATGTTGTTTATGGCGACATAAGCACAGACATAAGTTTAAGCCGAAGAAGAATGATGGCTGCTAATCTCATGGTAGTGCTGATTAAAGAGTCTGAGTGCAGAATGCTTTTTTGGAGGGGGGGTTGTGGGATTGTGGGGTTTTTTTCATAACAGGTTTCAGGCAGCGATCAAGTCAACAAACAAGAGATGAAAGAGGAACAAGTTTTCCGACCCACAATCTGTCATCAGTGTCAGGTGACGACAAAAACCAGAACAAATCCTGAAGAGCACCAAGAGCCAAACCCTAATGATTAAAAAAAAGAGTGCACTCACTCCCGCCGCGAGTGAGTGGCGTACAGGAGTGGAAGTATGCAATGGAAATGAGCGCGCCGAGAGGCCTGAAGGCAGGTACGGTGCATTGTTGTGCCCCATTAACTCAGACGCTCAACAGAGACAAAGCAAAACCTAAAGTGGAGGCAAACATCAGTGGCCTTTCAGCCGCCGCTTTCTCTCTGCGACGCAAACATTCCCACGCGTGGTCACACGCACGCACACGCACGCTCGACAGACTGTGATTGTTGCAGAGACTCCAAGTAACAAATGATGTCATTATGTGAAAAAAAAACACAGCAGCTTGAATATTATTACCATATCAGTGGGAGGCGACTGGCATCCATGCCTCCCATAACTGTGGACGTACTGGTGAGAAAGGAAAGAGAGGCGGCCTTTGTTTGGGATTTTTTTTTCTTTCTCATACGTCTGACATTTGCATTCTCGTGTCACGCAAAGTCAGGGTGAGAGAGTCACGCAGCTGCTTTGGTATTTGTGAAACATCATTAAGAATACCAGGGCATGTTAATACAGAAGGCAAACCTAGAGGGCAATCCCAAGGGCTGTGAACGTGTTTTAGTTTTTTGTTTTTTTTCCTTTCTCGTTAAGCATTATGGAAGGCTCATAAATGATCACGCACAAACATGATGAGAGCAGGAGAAAGACTGGCTCCCCATGGCAACCACACAAAACAGCATGCACTCACCATGGCAACAGAGCTGGCGAGGGAACAAAGCGCGGAGACGGCGTCGGAGCTGGAGCTGGAGCTGGTCTCCGGTTTGTCTGATTTGATACATGCGTGCCAGCAGCAGCAATAATTCATCCACTGAAACATGAACAGTTATCACATCTGCATGACAGCAGCTCGTGTTGAATCAGGTGGAAATGAAGCCACAGAAACTACACATACACATATCAACATTTTGATGTTAAAATAGATCATATGACCCAGTGGTTCCACAGAGAAACAAGAAGTTCTCCAACAAGGTCCACTGTTTCATATTCAGGAGCGTATGGCAGAAGTATTCCATACGAATATAATCGATTGTTTGAATTCTGGAGCCTTTTTTTTTTAAATGGCCTTGCTATACAGAGGTTGCCATCTTGGACCGCCATGTTTCTACAGCAGAGACCTCTCTGGTGACTCTTTTTCAAAAATCATTGTGGTTTTTCCTGGTGTTACGAGGAGAGCCAATAAATAAAGTAAAACTAAAACAGAAAAGAGCACAAAATTGAGCCAAGCCAAGGTCAAAAAGGTCAAAAATAACTGTGTGGGCCTTCTTGACCTGTAGAGGGCGCACACTCACGGAGACAGGAAAAAGGCAAGTATTATAATACACAATTGATAAAATAAGAAATGGGCTTACCGCCAGACTGGTTACCATCATTTTCTCACATTGCCAGTGACTGTTTTTGTCTTCTATTGTCTCTTTTTGGTGCATTTAAATTATTACTGTAGATTGCATACAAAAAACAATGTTATGGTTAAACATGTCCATGTATTACTGTGACTTATTGGACCATAAGGTCAAAACCCAACAAGACTTAAGAAACGAATTGTGACATAAAAAAAACTAAACATGAATCGACAGCAGAAAGTTCCTCTGTAGTTCTAAACACAATATTTAAAGTGTTTTTGTACTCACTTTTTTCCTCAACCACGGCGTTATTCCTCTCTCCTACAGCATCCATACACATGGCCAATTGTGCAAATTAGGGAATGATGTCATTTAGCCACTTTTAGGACGTCCAATAGCTACTTTCCTTGGTGAGAAGTTTGCAACACTTTCTCGTAGTTACCCAACACACGTGGGAAAAAGAGGGGTGTGCAGAAGAAGTCCATGTGTGTTGCAATCTGTAGTCTCACCGTGAGGTGGCACTAATTCCTACGCACTCGACCTTTAAGTGCGCTAAAACACAAAATCCATCCATAATTAATCCATTCTATCTTTAAGCATGAGCTGGAGCTAATCCCACTTCACACTTAGGCGAGAGGTATGGGTAAAAATAGGTTATTACATCTTATTTTATTTCATTTATTTCCTATTTATTGCATTTATTCTTACCGTTTTGAGCCATTTGAAAAAGAAAAAGAGATTGTAGTATGAACGAGGAGAGATGGGGAGACACTGGCTGCAAGCCAGAAGTGAATCAGCGGCCGCTTGAGAGGATATAAACCCTGTGTCACAACGTTAAAGAAAGTGAAATAAACTCCTATATCCCCACACTCAGTTGGATCTGCTCCAAAATTGGATGGGTCCTTGGTTCCTCCTTGGGACATGCACCATACTCACACCTATATTTTTCATTTTTATGGAAAATAGTTCAGTTTACCCAAATCCCCATTGATCATTTCAGCATCTTTTCTTTTTTAAGCTCTCGTCGGCCTGGTTTGGAGCAGAAACTGGAACTGGAAACCACCGGATCAGCACCAAAATGGAGGACGGACACAATTAGTAACAAGCTGTTGAAGACGGAGGTGAATAAAGCAGAGGTGAGTGGAAAAAGAGAGTGAAAAGAAAAAGACACGATTGGAAACGCATTTATCACGGTGTCAGAAAAAAATGATATTTGCCTTGTAAAGAAAAGTGTGACAAATGATTCTTAATTGTGTTAAGATTCATTTAAATACTGGGTTTGATGGGAAGCTTAAGTCAGCATTAGGACCTGAGACAAAGGAAACATCTCAAATCTCTGCGTGAACATGTGTTAAATCATTGTTCATCAGTTTGTCACACTATTTTGTGGCTGGTTCCTTTTTTCCAGGCGAGCAGAAAAAGCTCAAAGGATGTATAATCTGGCAAATTTAAATCCTTTTTATTCTTTGGTTTATCTACAGATTAAACAAACAAGATTATATGTGAGACATGAGACATAAATATGTGAGTTTAGCGGAAAAATATAGTCACGATACAGTTTTTTCTTTTATTTTTCCCACTATTTTCTACCATTTTTCACACTATTTACACTATTGTGGTAATTTTTGAGGGGGTTAGCGTGCATAAAAACTTCACATAGAGGTCAGGTCTGGTGGAAAATGCAATATTAGTACAGTGCCTGGATGCCATGCATTGCCAAAGGGCTCTATAGCGCCCCCCAGGGAGCCACAATTGAGTTCCACTGAATTCCCCCGAAAATTGGTGGGAAGGTGTCATAGCCCAAGACGGACAAAAAAGTTGATCAGAACCATGGTCTCAACTCAACAGGAAGTCAGGCATTTTGAATTTTGTCGATTTGCACCCGACGTAAATGAGCGAACTCGTCTGACAAATGTGTCAGTTTGTGTACTAGACATGTCAGAGGCCAAATGTTATCCATAGGTTTCGCGGATTAAAAAGGGGCGTGGCCACGGCAGCCATTTGAAACCATTTTCCGCAAAACAGGAAGTTCCCTATAACGTTGCCAAACATTGACCGATCGCCTTTGATACTTTAAGGCCACTGTCAACTGTAGTGTCCACAATTATGGCTTTCTGGGATTCATTTAAAAAAAACAAAACAAAAAAAAAACATTTTGAATATATATTTGTTCAGACACTGTCTGTTAAACGTCCAAAAAATAATAAAATCATTCCTCTCAAATGAGGTGTGATTAATGCTGCACATTAAACTTCACCCACATGAGGTTTGCTCTCAGTCAACTTGTTATTTTCCCCCTTTAATCACTGCCTTTAATTAAACAGTGAAACACAAAGACACTCACAGATATGAATCACTGTGGGCTTTTTTAAGCTGCTTTTCCTTTCATTCGGCAGCCATTTAAAAGCCGCTGCGCTCGACTGGATTCGACGTCAGCAGCTGAGAGTGAATGGGTGATCATGTCAGCGTGAAACTCAAGACATGGTTTGGTAGAAAAAAATAAAAGGGGAAAAGAAAAAAGGTAATATTTCCCTCATTGTCTGTGGGAGCTCAGGTGATGAGATGTCAAGTGTCTGATGAAATAGAGACGAGGCTCAGTGTCAGTTTCTCTGGAAAGACGATTTCTGATTCTGTGATTTTAAATAATCCGTCTATATAAATATTCCACCACCCTGGAGCAGAACTACTGTATCTGTGGAGCTGTCTGGAATAATCAGAGCAGGTGGGTGTGGCACTGAGCCCAACTGGCAACAACAACACTATGAGAAGACCTGACGTGATGTCTCCATCTAGTGGCGAAAAGAAGCACCAACAAGTGGATTTACATCCCAGTAATGAATAATAAATTGATTCTTGATTGTTGCCCCATATGTTGACACAATCTTCCTCTAACACAGTGGTCCACAATTGGTGGCACATGGTCAGCATCAGTATCTGGCCCGGCTTACATTATTTGCTTATCTTCACAAAAAAAGTAACATTTCCTATCGAGTTCAGAGCTTTTATTCTGAAAAAATATGAACTCATTCAAATAGATTCTGTTGCTAGAATTGACAGTTAACCTAAACTAAATGCTTTGAAAAATACAGATAAAAACACTGCTGTTGCCATGGAGACAGACAGGTCTGGGGAGTAAATATCAAAGAAGAAGCAGTAATTCTTAAAAAACAGTACGAGTACGTGTCTCACATGCATTTAACATGAAATTAAAGGCATTTTTGCCTGAAGAAGATACGATGTTCGGCCCAAATATTCAATTGCTTACCAAATAAAATTGGCCCTGCTGTAGCACATCCATCCGTCCGTCTTCTACTGCTTTATCCTCCACATGGATAAAGATTAGCGCCACTCCATCACAGGGCCTCTAACACATTATTGTGCAAAAATGTTTGATTTGCAGAGTTTAAAAGGTACCGTGTGTAGAACTAAGCAAGAATTATTGAATTACTGAACATCCCTTACCTCACTCTTCCCCTCCAAGTGTGTCGGAGAAACTGTGTAGATATGACACACTGTGTTGTGGGCTACTGTACAAAACATGATGAGGCAAAGTGGCTGCCTCCATATAGCTGACTCCGCTGCTGGTTCACTCTGGGGTCATGAAAAACAATGATTCATACAAACAAGAGATTATACACTTATAAAAATGTATCTTCAAATTCTGCCAAATTAAAATAATTCCACATACATTTAGATTTGTGGATTAATGTTTTCTTCTCCCGTAAAAGAATGTCTATCTTTCCTAATGTGCATTAAAGAAAAGGATAATAAAAGTTATGGTTTGGGGGTCGAGAAGAACATCCTGTATTTATCCTACTGGATTAAAAACAAAATGATGTGGCCATGATAATATTTGATTGTTCAACAGATCAAATGTTTAATTACGGTCAGAAAGTTGTCCATGCAACAACTCTCTCATCACATGATCTTCACTCTCCACAAACATACACACACAAACACACAAACAAACGACAGACTCGTCTCATATCGTCATATATTATCACTATCATTATGCACAAAATATAAAACTAGCATCTGTTTCTTGACATCAAAACACAGTGGCTGCATTACTTTCTCTGTCTGCACATGTACACACACACACACATACACACACACACACACACTGACTGCTATGCAGTGCATAGTCTCCATAAACGTCTTTTTATGACTTTGCATAATAAATATCACAGGACTTTTTTTGTTTTTTAAGACTGCTAAGATTCAGACGGCGAAGGAAAAAAACAAAGACGTATAAAACGGAATAAATAAAACATCGAGTGTGCGATTAGGGCTGCAACGATAACGACTAAAAAACTATTTTCATAATCAAATAATCTGTGCTTTATCAAAAATGAAGTTTCTCCAATCAAAATACAGTTGAAAATATCTATGAGATGTAAATTACAACTGTACATACTTCAAATTCCAGTTTGCAATTTCAACAGCACAATTTTGACTCGTCGAAATTTGAGTTTAGGATATCTATGGTGTAAATTTAATTTATGATATCTAAATGACAGATTGACAGCCTAAAACCAATAGAGAGATCCTTTCATTGGAGAGAATTGAAGATATCTTAAAACTGTAATTATGACTCGTCAGAATTGACTTGTCACAAACAAACCCCTATACACATAAAATTAACATAATTTGCCCCAGGAAAAATGAAGTTATGATTATTTGAAGTGTTCATTTTGACGAGGAAAAATTAATTAAATATCTGTAACACACAGAAATAGCTTCTTACAAACACTCACGCTTATGGCTGCAACGATTATTTGATAAATCGATTATTATTCGGCTATTAAATTAATCGTCAACTATTTTGATGATCGGGTTAGTCAGTTTGAGCGATTTTTTTAAGATTTTTCAGCTTCTTAAATGTGAATATTTTCTGGTTCCTTTGCTCCATAACATAGAGAAACCACTCAAACTGAATGGTTTTTTGTTTCTGGACAAAGCAAGACACCATCATTTCCAGCATCTTCTGATACTTCACAAACAAAACACGTACTCGTTTATGAAAACAATGCTTAGTTGCAGCCCTAAGAGTGCATATGCATGGGAGGAAAAATGAAAAAAGTGACCATGAGATGAGAAAGGCAAATATGACGACCTCCATGACGGACCCATGAAAATTCACCAATGGAGACCCCTGAGATTGCCAATCTGACCTGTACGTATCCTGCCAAACGGCCCCGCTCTGTCAGAGACAGTATCTTTAACAGAGTAAAGGGCAAAAGCAGCTCTGGCTCCTGTCACACTAACTGCTTTGTTCAATCGTCCAAAAGCAGGAAAGGGCCGAGTCTTGCTACTTCTATCAAGCACTGCCAACATAAAATAAACAACCTACAACCCATTTACCAAAAAAAACAAAAGAACACAGTCACATACAGTATTTGACATTGTTTGTGGATTCCTTCATCATTGTGTTAAATGAACTTAATTTTTACTCCTATTGTCCCAGTGAACACTAAATTGTTGCCTCTCTCACAATCCAATGCATCTTTTCTTTATCTTCTACATCCATGGTTCTCAAACTGTGTTATGTGCACCACCACTGTACATGAGATTCCTCAGAAATAGCACTCTACTGTATAAACCAGGGTATGTGATCAGAGTGGTGCTGAGGATATTTTAGGACCTGGAGTGCGTGGAAAATTAAACAAATAATAATAATTAGGGTCACCTTATCTCTCGCTCCATCTTAATCTCACTATACCAGTGTGGGAAGTATAAGTATATTGGGACTAAATCTGCCTCCTGTGAAAAGTAGCTGACTTACTTGGTATACAAAGCTTAATATTTATCATCTCTAACCAGTTATCAAGCTCTATGATCCTGGTTTTTGGTATAATGGCATCACAGGACAGTGAGTTTTACATATGTTTGCTTCATCATCAGTTATGTTTTCAAAGGTATTGTATTAATTCATAATAATACGTCATAAGGAGATTAAGGAAACATGGTACAGCCAGTTTATTCGCAAATGAAAGAGTCATTTAAGGCCTACAAACTCGTGTTGTTGTTTTGATTTGGTATTTTGGCCTGCTTTCCAACAGAAAGCTGCAGCTGTTAGCCGGACATAAGTAATATTAGCACACGTAGAAGGGCTCGCTACCCTGCTCAAAAATGTCTTGACCAGAGAAGAGGAGAAACAGACGGTTAAGAGTGGAGAGGAACGTGAAGACAGATGATGGCGGTGTGGATCTGTGCGTCTCTCCTCCTCTCTCTTGTACACGTGGACAGTTCATATCCAGCATATTTAAAGTTTCAACAGTCCATTATTGTTGCCTTGTCTCTTATTTCTCTTCTGGGACAAACGTTTAAGCTCTGCCTTATGTCGACATGTTAAAAATCAACCAAATATGCTCAAAACAAAACAAAACGGTGGGACAGTGTGTGTTTCTGTATGAACACACGGGTAGCTCCTTGTTTTTGTGTTTCAGTAACGTCCGGCAACTGGCATCTACCGCTCTCCAGTGTTTTGAGTTGGGGTTGCAGTACAGTTTGACATATTTCATATTCAGCCCCCTTTGAAGACAGTTTTTTTTACTTCCTCCACTGGATTGACGAGTAGGATGCGCTGAAGTTGTACAGTTAAAAAAAAAAAAAAGAGTGCTGTGTTTTCTGCACGTTTCAATGGGAGTCCCTCAGGGTTGGAGGTCTAACTCCTCTGCCTTGAGCAACGATGCCTGTTTCACACTGCGATGATCATCAGAAAGCTATGACACAAACGTCTCCCACTTTTGTGCTTCGCACTTCTTCATTAATCAGCCTGCTGTCGGGCTCAGTTCATGTCAGACCGGCCAAAGACTGCCTCAGCGACACAGACGATTATCTGTACAAATTTCCTTTTGCCTTCTCATTACTTTCATTCTCTTGTTTTGCGTTTACCCCCTTTTTTCTGCTTTGGTTGCTTCTCTTTCTGCTTTCTCTGTTTTCCTCTGACAAGGCTCTCATTCTCCCCCTCTCTTTCTCTCTCAGTGTTGCAAGAGGAAGTTGGTTGCCATGTTGATGTCGTTGTTTGAAGCTCTGAGGGCCTCGAGGGCATCCATCCTGGAAAAGCCCATTTCCACCAAGCGTGCGACCTGACAGACAAGGAACAACACAAAACTGAGAAACAGAAAAATCATCATCTAGGACTATTTTTTCTAGAGATTATCTGCAAAAAGTACACATTCTGGTTCAATAAGAGAGGGAGGGATGGTAATCTGTTATCAAGGTCATTAATTAAATCACAAATAATGACAAGTTATATCCCAAAATGACACAAGGAAACACTGACCTGCTCCTCTGCGACAGGTGAGGGTGAGGGCGAGTTGTCCAGTGGCGGTGGCTGAGTGGATGGGTGTGTCTGAGTGGATGGTTGTGTCTGAGCCTGGGGGTGGGGCTGCATTGGGGGTCTGTTCTGTCCTCTTTGTCTCAGGGACGGAAACAACCTGGTCCACTGTAACAAACCAGGCTGCACACACAGTCACATACAGACACACATAGAGACAAAGTCAAGTACTTTGTACAGACGAAGAGTCGTGCTGTCACTTTTTATGGATATCTGTGCAAACTTGGAGGGGGAGGCCTTGAAAATGCCTTCAAGGTGAAAGTATACAGTATAGAAGTGCGTCAGACCATCTGAAGTCATGACCCAGTAGAGGGTGCTCTGAGCTCAGCTTGACTCTTTCATATGTTTGAATACTCTCTTGGATCATCACAAAAATAAGGTAGTGATGTAATGTTATTTTGCTGTGAAAATGGAGGACAAAGGTGCGTGAAATCAAGGGCTGCAATCTTTTTCTTCTTCTTTCAGCTTCTCCCCTTTAGGGGGCGCTACAGAAAATCATGTGCCTCCATCCAGCTCTATCCCTTATGTCCTCTTCTGTGACACCAACTGTCCTCATGTCCTCCTCCACAATGATTACTCCATTATTAATCGATTACTAAACTATCATCAACCATTATCGCAACTATTTTGATAATTGATTAATCAGTTTGAGTGTTTTTTTTTTTAATTAAATTAAAACAAGTTTTCGGATTATTCAGCTTCTTAAATGTGAATGTCTTCTGTTTTCTTTGCTCCAGATAACAAAGAAATCATTCAAAATGAAAACCAAACAACTAATGAATAAAAATGATCACAGTATCGTCCTCTAAGTGGAAAATCATGTCACCAAAGCTTCTGAAAAAGCAGAATGTGGAAGTATTTCAAGTGTAACACCAAAAAAAAAATCAGTGGCTGGCCTCAATTGTTAGCTCCAACCTAATGAGGCGGGGGAGGTGGTTTGATTATCTTCAAATTAAAAGCATGTCACATAATTAATGTGAACATGACTTTTTCTTTTTTACAAAAAGTGACAGTCCCTAATGAGACTTAACAACTCCCAATTCCTATCAAAAACATTCTGTGGCCTTCAATGCTTGAAGTACTGCCTCTAAGGTCAGTTAGAGCTTTAGTACTGTAACGAGTCGACATATTATGTCCACGTTCTGTACCTGTTGCTGAGGTCTTGTGTTCCTCCTGGCCTCGTTGTACTGGGCCAGCAGCAGCTGCTGGTCAAGCTGATCCATCCTCTGCTGCCTCTGGATGTCCAGAGTGGCACCCATGCCCAGAGGAGTCTCACTGGTTGGCTGGGAGCCTGGAGGGCCACAGATGTAAATAACACAATTGGAGTGTTGGAAGAGAGTTGGAGACAGGATTCAAGATTTCCATCTGGAGCTTGTGAGTAGCATAAATATTTAAGATGTCCTGTATTGAACAATAACACGTAATAAAATAGCAAATACCAAATCACCTTGGGGGTTAAGGCTTTAGGATTTCACCACAGACTCTTTTGCAATATGATAGTTTGAGTACCTTTTTCTGCAAGACGCATTTGATAAGTTAGTTTTTGAGTTCTAATTTAAACATCACAAATGTGTTCATATTTTCTAGACTTGAAAAATTGATTCAAGACATTTTAATACTAGTTATTTTCCTATTAATGATAAAATACATTTTAAAACTTTAAGGATTTGCAGGAAATACTCATCAAATACTCTATTATTACTCTTACTACTACTATTCCTCAGGAAGACAACATTTGTACACGTGACAACAAAAAGGTTGAACATACTTGAGAAGACTGGCTCCAGAGTACACCGTCCAATGCGAGACACCCAGACAGGTACGAAAAGGAACTTCTGGACGTGGAGAACATTGGAGTAGTAGAGCCCACCTGAAATCTGAAACAGCACATTCACAAACATCATGTTGATAGTATGGTAATGGCTGCCCTGCAAACAAATCAAACTGTGTGTTGTAATACAGCACTGTGCAAAAGCCTTAGTATTAGAATGACTCAATCAAAACATCCAGAAATAAAAATTCCATTTTTTTGAGACGCAGAAATCTATACGCATTGCACTGAGTAATCTTGGAGACATCACTTTAATGTTGAAAGCATGCAATGTGTAAAAAAATGTGGCCACTCACCAATCCACTCAGGGCAAGAAGCCACATGAATGGGCTGGATGTCAACAGCTGGGAGAGAGAGAGAGAGAGAGAAAGAATTATGAAGTTAAGAAATAAATACATACAGACACCCAAATTAGCAGAATATGGGATTTTACCTGCAGGCCTACTATGTAAACCAGAGACTTGCTGGTGATGTGGATGTGGCCCATGACCTGAGTGACTGGTATCTTGGGAATAGACAGGTAAAAAGGCACAAACAGAGCGAAGACTGGGGCGAGCCTGGGAGAGGAGAGAGGGAAGAGTCCAGAGATGATGGTGATGACATGAAGGGTAGTGTGTGTGTGTGTGTGTGTGTGTGTGTGTGTGTCTACTCACAGTCCTGCAGGCAGTTCCTCAACCTCGTAGTCAAATAGAAACTGAAAAGCCTGGGCCAACAGGAAGTCCATGAGTGCAGACAGACACCAAGTGCCAAAAAGGTAGGACTAGAATTAACGGTGACAAGTAGAGCAAGTTAGTGAGCACTGCTTTGGAGCAGACGAGGAAGTCAGATATCACCTTCCTTAAAAGAGGAAGTTGAGTTGATTTTCCTCCAACTACTATCAGAGGAACCCATAGACTTAGTACTTACCGCAAACTTCCTGGTGCCAAACCTCCTCTCAAAGATTCGGAAGTTGTAAATGAGCAGGCTGCTACAAAAGGAGTCTTTCACATCCAAACAGACGAGCCGGCCACACAACAACCGCCACACCTGCAATACAAATTAAAACACACATACACATTACTGAGGCCTTTAAATTACTTTAAAATCAAGTTAAATCAAAGCAAATTAGATTTTTTATTGCACCAAATCACAACATTCATTAAACCAAGGCATTTTATACCATAAGACAGACACCTTACGAGAGGAGAAACCTAATAAAGGTCACACACTGAGCAAACACTTGGCAGCGTTAGTGGAGACAGAAGATAGAGACCAGGAGCAGATGTATAGCAGTTGTATTTTATTTTGTGGAATAATGGCTTTTATCAAAAATACGGTTTGGTCTACAAAGCAGTATTTTACAGGGCTTTATGCTGCACTACATGATCTTCATCAGCATAGTGATGTGATAATATAAAGTGATGACAAAGGAATTTCTGCCTGTCTTTAAAGACTGTAATTGGCTTTTAAGGCACATTCTTAGGACCACACATTTGACTCTTTTCCAACCTGTGACCTGCTTTGATCTAGTTACTGTATAACATACAACTACAACATGAGTAAAGGTTTAAAAGTTCCACTAACAGCTGGTATGTGGACCGACCTAAAATGATGTTGTCAATGTGGGAACTTGTGTCTGAAAGCCAACAGATACTGGACACATACCTGGTGCTCCTCCTTCACAGCCCGTAGGTTGTAGTCAAACAGTTGTTGGTACAGCGGCAGCAGGGTGAGCATCACAGTCAGTCCGTTGAGAACCAGAAGAAGGCCTTTGGACAGAGGAGCCATATCTGCACAAAACAAAAACGGAGCAAGGCAATTTACTTTATATTAGGGCTGTGTTTAACACCAATTTAAATATTATTTTCATGTTCTGTACTACAGATATTATACAAAACACAGTTAATATAGTTAATGTGTTTTGGCGCTGAAAGGATGATTGATTCATCATTTATAAATCCTTTTATTTGATTATTTGAAAATGCCAAATACTTCACAGGTCCAGCTTTGACAATAGGACTTTTGCTTCAATTAATTTATAATCATCTATAATTATAAAAATGTGCTATGTAAAGCTACATTCTACAAACCTAGTAGGACTGCCACCCTGACTCAATAAGTCATTTGGCCTTATAAGTGTCAAAATGTTTTGACAGTGCATGCAGCCATTTCTCAAGTCCAGGAGAGTTCTGTTTAAAAACTCGACTATTAATCGATTACTAAACTAATCGTCAACTATTATGATAATCGATTATTCACTTTGAATGTGTTTTTAAATAATTAAAACAAACTTTATGATTTTTCAGCTTCTTAAAGGGAATATTTTCTGGTTCCTTTGCTCCATAAGGAAAAGAAATCATTCAAACAAAAATAAATTTGGTTAGTGGACAAAACTAGACATCTGAGAAAAAACTTGAAGATATATTCCATTGTTATATGATGAAATCAATAATCACACTGAGTGCCAATGAATTTCAACTGAGTCATCAGTACAGCTGAAAAAAAATTACACATCAACACAAATGCTTAATCCCCAAAAAAAGTAATCAAGATGAAAACACCCACTATTTTATCACTGATAAGGTGACTGCTGCTGTTACTGTTATCTTATGTTTAACTTATTAAACAACTCTGTACACTGCTAACTTGTGGGTTTATTTTTAAGATTAAGTAATCTGTTGATTATTATCTCGAGTTGCTTGGCCCAGAAACTATAAATTAGATAGATTAAACCGGAATACAATAGATTGAGAAATAATAATTACACTGTAAAGGTTCTCAAACTTTTTATACCAAGTTCCACCTGAGAAAATATTGAACTCTTGAAGTAGCACTATTATCACCAATGTTAAAATACAAAAAGGTATAAATAGGCCAAGCACATGAGGCAACAATTTCTTGTTGTTGTTGTTATTTGTTTTATTTCCTACACCAAAATACCCCGCTTCACTCCGATCACATACCCTGGTATAAAGAGTAGAACACTATCTGATTTTCCTCCAAATACCACCAGAAGAAATTCGCGTACCACTGGTGGTGCACGTACCCTAGTTCAAGAACCAAGTCTTGTCACAGTATGACAACAGTGACTTAGCTTTTTATATTCAAAGTGTATGTTTACATGTTTCCTCCACAATGTAGGAGCAGAATAAACAAGTGACAGTGATGTCAACTCAACTACTTTTTCAAACGTAGATATAATACAAAAACATAGCACGCCTCTTAAATACGAACTTAACTGGACATTAACATGGTCTTTCCTTAACTTAAGCATTTCGTTTACAACGGTGACAGCTTTGCGAAGTCAAACTGCTGCGTGGAAGTCACAGGTTTGTTGGTTTATGAGCCTAATAATTGGTTTATTATTATTATATACAGTAAATGACAGCTCGCCGCTAACACTACTTTAGCCAAGCTAGCTTGTTACTGCTGGAGCTAAGGCTGCGACAGAAAGTCTTCCGGTTTAACACACACTTACAGAAGCCCCGAGAGCCGGTGATGGAAAACATAGCGTCGAGTTGAACTGCGGGAGCCAGCCGGAGCCCGCTAGTCCCGGTGAAAAAATGTAGCAAACACTAAAACACCGAAATAAAGTTAAAGTGACGAGCCATAGTGAGACAAGGGAACGAGAGAGCCGGGGGTAAAGGGAACTCATCTACGGAAGCTCAACTAGACCAAAGCACTCACACCCCCTTTAAAAAGCAAACCAACAATAAACAATAGTTCTGTTAAGGTTTCTGTTGTTTTATTACTTTTTTTAGTCATCATTTTTATTATTATTAAAACCAGATAATTTTTACTGATAGTGTTTTGCATTTGTCTGCTTTTCTATTATTTTATAATATGTATTATTCTATAGGACTGGCCAATATACCGATATTATATCAAAATCGTGACATGATATAGATTTTGGATTTCGTCATATCATGATAAGGTAGCTGTGATGCCTTTTCCTTGTTTTACAGGCTGTTGCTTTAATAATAGTCATATTTATTATATTGAATACATTTGTGAAATAGAACACATATATATGCTTCATTTAACATTAAAAAGCTAAAGAAATAAACCAGGTAAAAGCCTGATATAGATCATATATCTGGATATAACCAAAATATATTGAGATGTTATTTATACGCCATATCGCCCAGCTTGACAGAACAATTGATTATATTGTGATGTATATCAATATTGAATGATATAAAAAAAGTCTATGATAAGTGATCAGGTTGGTTCCCATATCGCCCAGCCTTATTGTCCTATATATACACACTTTAATGAGGATGTAACAATACCTACATGTATTGTCTCTGTCAAAAGAACTCTTTTCTTGTTTACTCTTTATTTTAAGTGTTTCTGACCCCATTAATGATCGGTCAGTTCAGTTCATGTACATCAGGTCAGAATGACAAAGCTCCAGTAAGTGATATTCCAATATTCGTGCCAAATTTTGTGTATGTGATTCTTTATCTTAGTTTTGAATGGTACTTGTCTTTTTTGTCACCACAGTCTCAAAGACCTTGAATTAGAGAGTGAACTGCAGAGGGCGCTGTTGCCTGAATATTCTTTTTTATTTACTCAGAAACTTACATCACATTTCCTGAAAAATATTGATATTCCTGATCCTGACATGGAATATTGACGAGTTATCCATGCAAAAAACATTTCTTACAATTTGCAAGAACATAAATAAATATATATATTTTTTATTTTTAAAGAAATGTTTTATCACTTATTTTACTTTTTAAGTTTTAACAGTAATATAAAAAATCCACACATTAAAAGCCACAGGAGACAACAAAAGGAAACAAAACAACTGTTATCTGTCAATATTCTTGTATTCTTACCATATATTTATAGCTATATACATAAAGTCTATGTCAATACATTTTGATCAGGCGTTTATTTAGTCATAAAAACATTCCACTTTTCACAATCCCCTTTAAGATAAAAACAAGATGTGCGTAAAGATCTTCCAACGACAAAGATTTCCTTGACAATGACTCACGATTTTCTAAATTGAATCCCTAAAAATTCAATTAAAAGCTGACTGTTTCAGTGCAAGAGAAAAACAAATACATAATTATTGAAAGGTAAATTTATTTGCAGTGAACACCACTTAAAACCAGCTGTTTGGTGGTTGTTTTTACAACAGTAATGTCATTATCACTCACTCCTTCTCTTACAACTGGGCCGAACAATAATGAAAATATAAAATAAAGGCCTCACTCTCACTATACTCAGATTCTACACGAGATCTAATTAAAAGAGAAAACACTCTTGAGTTGTAAATGAAAGAGTCACAGCCCCCAAAAATAAAAGCACTCGTTTTGCAGAATGGCCCATTTCGGGACAGTGTTTTGTATATTTTAGGAGACAAAATAAGTGTGTGCATCACTTTAATGTTGAAGCAGGTAAAGGTTGGGCTAATTTTAGTCCCTTTACATGCTGCTGCTGCTGTACACAGAGCGAGGCAAGGAAACGGGAGCGTCCAGAATTATCTGAATCTTCAGGAGCTCTGTCATGCTGGATGCATTTTAAGTAGCCTCATTTTAAAGAAAAGTTGCAAACATGCACATCTGGCTGCACTTTCTGACTGATTAGTTTCACTCCTGTTTGGTCCCTAATGGTGAAGACTGGTGAGGAATATTCACTGAATCATTTTAGGATTCTGTAATTTATTCTTCATTATTTATTATGCTATTATACTGTAAAGTTTCTGCAAGCTCTCTGTCTTTTATGTGGTTGAATAAAGGTTAATTTAAAGGTACAGTGCGTAAACATCCCTCACCTCATCCTTCTCTTCAAAGTGTGTTGGAGAACGTACTCTATGCAAGCCTTTAGTTAGCATCAAAACTCAAAAAGATGTTTTATTTTTGTCCATTGTAGGCTACTGTAAATACATGGTGGATCCAAAATGGCGGCCCCTGTGACGATGACTATAAATGCTAATTTCTGCTGATTTAAAACAAGTTCACTTAAATTTGACTCACTGGGCCTTTAAACAAGAACAATTGTTTATTAATTGTTGTATTAATTATGATTTGAATTCACTTTTTTCTTTCTTATTCTTGTTTTCAGTGACCCATATTTCATAGATTTGTATTTTAAACTTCAATATTTACCTGTGTACATTGTAGATTCCTATATATACCTGGGTTAGATTTATTTTTTACTTAAGATTCATCAAGAAACTTGCATTAAACGATTCATTTATCAAACATATGTCTCTTGGATAGAGCTGCTTTACCTGTTCAAAGTGACAGTTGTTACAGAAAAGGCAGTTAAAAGAGTCATATACACTCATTCTTATTGTGATAGTATGTCATATTTAAAAAGTAAGTTCCCTCATCAGAAGTCTGACAATCTTGTCCTTTAGGGTTTAATTTGCTTTTTCTGTAGTCTATATGACAAAATTATAAATACATTAAGTATTTATTGATTAGGTTTTTATATTCTTCTACTGTAATGTCTAAGTTAAAATTCTTATAATGCTGCAGTGTTTGTTTAATTCCCATTCTAATAGAGATTTGGATTAAATTTGACCAGTTTCACTCATAAAACTTGTCACAATTGACCGAAACACAGTAAAGAGCAGTGTATTTTTCTTTGAAGGAAGTGACTTTTTGTCAGTTTTACTTACTTTCTTTCAATCCCAACTTCTTCTGATGTTGTGGGAATGAGCCATGTATCTCACTGTTCCACTGTTTTATGATCAATGGGCATTTAATCTCTGGAAATTAGTGAAAAAAAAACTTTATTTATGGGTGAAGTGGAGGCCCTTAAATGTGGAAACATTTAAACCAGTAAAAGCATTTTTGCACTGGTGGTTATGACTCACTCAAGCAGGTGGAGACTTTATCGCCCCATTGACCACTCCACATTGAGAACCAGCACTTGAAAAACATCACTAGCTGGAGTCACACGTCTTGCTCAGAAGTACTACGTCAGCAGGGCGGACGCTGCAGCTGGATGATCCACACCTGAAGAAGGACGGCCTCTTTTTCTCTCTCCACTCCGCACCTCAGACAGGTCATTCCCAGGCCCTGAAGCACCGGTTTAATCAGATTTGAACTTTAGCGGTGTCATATTCGACCTTTCTGCTAAGTATGTGATATGTGTTTATGGCTTTTGATACGTACAGCACGAGCACAGAGAGTGTCTCATCCCTCTCAGCCATGTGGTCACACTGGTAATTATCGTTGGGGCCTTGAGCAGGATGTGGCTGCACAGAGTCTCAACTTAATGACTTTTTCTTATGGACACAGTGTCATATCTTGTCGGGGTCCAGACTTCCTTTGCGTCGCTCCTGCTTTGTCTTAACCCGACAGCACTGCTGCCAGTTTTTTATGCGCACATCAAACGGCACGTTTGCACCTTCTGAGTCTGGGCCCCGGCGATTGCTCCTGAGCCGTTAGATCCAGTGCTTATGTTTTGTACAAGTACATTTATAAAGATATGGCGAACAGCTGTCTAATAGTGTTGTGTTTCCCAATCACCCACAGATGCAGCGTGTGCAGTATGTGCATGTGTGTGTGTGTGTGTGTGCTACTTCCCATTGGTTAGTTCCCACCCCATTAGGTCTATTTGGCTGCTGGTGGTCAGATGTGACTGCAAAGCAGAGGCTCAGGAACAGCTTGCTAATTGTGTTTCAGACCTTCTCTGTCACTGATGTAGGAGTGAGGTCTAAAAAGGTTGCTTTGCCCCTGTTCTCAATCAAAGATAATAAGATTAAACAGTGAAGAGACGCGTGCATGCGCATGTGTGTGTGTGTGTGTGTGTGCGCACGGGCGCGCGCGCTTGTGTGTGCTTACCAATAAAGAGACTCCAGATTTGGAGACAGCCTTGACTCCTGCTGTTTGCTTTGTTCATTAAGAGGAGATGAGCAGATGGTTTGCTGGTCTGTTGTGCAGTACACACATGAGGACACACACACATGCAAATACACATACATGCATGCTCGGTCCTGTCACCTTAGCTTTATCCTCCATTTATCTTTTCCATTACACATCTCTCAGCAGGACAAAGCTACTCAGTGAATTGTGAGGGATGTGTGTGTGTGTGTGTGTGTGTGAGACAGAGAAAGAGTGGAGATGAAGTCACAAACACTGCCTGTAAAGGTGGTCAAAAGCTGATGACTCATTCACACGTTCATTTCTGTGAATCATTGCTATTCACTTGTCAGCCACTCTGTATTCAGGAAGAATTGCTTGTAACGGAGGTATTGTTATATTCCTTGCAACACAGCTTATCTGCCCGCGTCCAGGAAATGACACATGGCACGTTTCTTTTTTCTCTCTCTCTTTTTTTTGGCACAGCAGCTTCAGAACACAGTGTGTGTGTGAAATGTGTATTATGTACAAGAGTGGAAAACTTAATTTTACCTGCCACCTACTCTTCCTGGGGGGAAATGAAATGCTTTCAATGTGTTTAGCGGCATTTTAATCACAGAGGCCCTCGCGTAATCTGTTACGTTTTATATCAAGCACCTGTCTAAGATAGTGTTGAGCTCTCGATTATCGCCAACGTTCAAATACAGTGGTCAACCAAAGTCACAGGAGGCAGATTTATATCCAATAAGATAAATTTGCTGTCACCCTCCTCCTCTTCCTCACATATACTTCAGAATCATAAAATAAACCAAAAATAAAAGAAAAACACATCTATTTTGTGACTTCAGTATCCCTACTATGTTTTTTTTTTTTTTTTTTTTTAAAGCATTATAAAATTAGTCATAACTTTGACTCAACAAAGCCTGAATGTGTGACCTATAACCACACATACCCAGGATGTCCATATAAGGAGTTGTGTATTATTCCCATGGCAATTTACCAAGAGTGCACCTGTGGCACTGATCTGTGCCGTGTAAGCACTAAGGGTTATGTAGAAAATTCAAGCGTCTGTACTTTACTTTGTTATTTAGATTTCTAACAACTTTTACTTTACTTTCCCCTAACTATCTTTGTTACTTGTTACTACCAAATAATATCAGAAGAAGAAGAGTTAATGG
Source organism: Solea solea (assembly GCF_958295425.1). Lineage (NCBI taxonomy): Eukaryota > Metazoa > Chordata > Actinopteri > Pleuronectiformes > Soleidae > Solea > Solea solea. The sequence goes on from NC_081148.1 coordinate 21,385,616, forward strand.
TCTGTGTTTATATAGAGCTTTTGATGAGCTGCTTTACACTATAGTTTTCACCCATTCACATGCTGCAACATTGGGTTAAGTGTCTTGCTCAAGGACATATAGACTAGCAGGAGCAAGGAATTGAACCCACAACCTTTCAGTTGAAAGACAACTCGCCGTACCACTGATCCACCATGGCACAATCCTACAGTAACTGCTCACTTTTTTTTTTCTGAAAAAAAAAAAAAAAGACTTCTACCAAAGTAATTTTCTTGTAAGACACATACTTTTACCATGTATATATTATACATACTTATCGTTTTAACCTTTGCTTTACTTTTAGGAGTACTTGTTGTGGATCTGCACATCCTCAGCCCCTCTCACTCTGACCTGAATTCCTTTTGATATTCAAGCAAAGCGGTGGCCGGCTGCCTGAGTTAAAGTGTTTCCCTCTAAAATAACTCACTTAACAAAAGGATCTGTCTCATCCATTATGTGTCCTCGGTGAAACGCTCCCTTTAGGAAGGCATTTTAGTCAGTGACGAAGTGCAATTAAATTGTTTAAACATTTAATTTATTAAATTAGCGCACGGAATTTGTCTCAAATTGAACTCGGGGAGTTCTACGTCTCTTCTTTTTTTTTCCTTTTAAAATAGTTGTTGATATTTGTAGCTTATGCTGTGTTTGTAGCTGTGTAGCCACATTGTGGACGATAAAAGTTTAACCTTAAATGAAGATTCATTAGTTTAATCTGCTCCACTACTACTATTACTACAAATTTGCATACTATTTAAACTTTTTATTATTTGTTTTTAAAGTGCATAATGCTACAATAAGTGCAGGGAAAAAGAACAATAAATAAATAAAGAAGAGAGAGGCCGCGCGGGGCCTCAGTGGTGCATCGTCGACATGTTTTCACCAAAGGACAGTTTACGCGTGACCCTGCTCAGCAACTTCCTGTCCGACCGTCCACCCGTCAATATTTACGTGCCTGTTTTTGAAGATGGAGCAAGGATCGATGCCACTCCCCTCATATATGTATAGACATGCAAACCTATGGACGTCCCCGTCCCTGTCCCCCATCCTCCTCACGTGTGACACAAATCTCAAGGGTTTAATGCATCACTTAATGCATTTGTCACCAAAAAAAGAACAAATAAACACGAGTCACAGAGGTGTGACGTACGTACAAAGTCCATAAAACCATCTTTTTTCACACACACACAGACAGACAGTTAAATAAATGATGCAGAAACGAGACGATTCGATAAAAAGGATTTGTATTGTATGTATTGTCAAACTGCACTACTGCATAACATACACAATACAAGTCATCGACTGACTGTACAACATGCCGTTCTTTTTTTTTTTCTTTTCCTGTTTTGTTTTGATAATAATAATAATAATAACAAAAAAAGGATGACTATATATATGTACACAACTCTGTTACAAGTCAGATTAACAGCAAAGACGAAAACAAAAAAGAAAGAACTATGGTCGTTTTCATCTTTCATCTTTCATGGTAAAACCTCGATTGAAAGAAACACAGTTTAAAACACGTAATGATGTGAAATAAAGGACTGTTCCCACTATTATGGCCAAGTGTCGGTGATAACTGCAATAAATTAAACCAGAGAACAATGGAGGAGTTCATGATGTCTCAGATGCCACTGCGCGTGAGGCATGCCTGTCCATTGTGAGGAATCTTCATCATCCATTCATCCATTCATTCATCCATCCATCCATCCCTCCTTACTTCAGTACATCCCAGCGGTCTGCAGGAACACTCTGCCCTCTGAAATCCAAAACAAATAAAAAGCAAAATTAAACATTTTAAAACACTTTGTTTAATTAAAAAATGGAAAGAAAAACACATTGACTGTAACAGCAGGATGAAAAATACTTTTCACTGAGGCCGATTCTGAACAATTAATCACTTTCAAATCAAAGTCGCAGTTTGAGACAATGCAATTAGCAAAACGCAGAGGCTGCAATTTTCCTGCGTTCTGTGCCAATGTGAGAAGAAAAAAAAAATGCAATACATAGAGTAAACGATAGACACAATTCAGTTGTCAAAGGGTTTAGGAGTTCATATTTGGGTGGTATCTCATGTGGTGATGCTCCATCCTGCCTATAATCTCTGGCAGTAGCAATTCAATCCATTATTAATCGATTAACAACAAGCTCTCTGAGTTTTCAACTTCTTAAATTTCTTCTTAGATTTCTTTGCTCCAAATAACCAAAAAACACCATTAAATCTGATCAATTGTTGGTTTGTGGACAAAACCATTGAACATTTTCTTGCCCTAACAGTGAATCAATCAATCAAGTAAATGATTAAATACTGAAAATAATCCTTAGTTGCAGCCCTTATCAAATCTAAGTACATATTTAGCAGAAATTTTACTTTACTAAAAGTTATATAGCAAGTAAATTGCACTATATGTCCGAAAACCTGCTATATTTTACCCAAATTCTTTAGCCCTACATTTTATTTGAACAATTATATCAATATTTCATATAACTATAACAATATCTTGTTTTTTGTAAGCCTCAGTTGAGAATGTTTCGGACCCTGACAGACAATTTCCCTTTAAATGAGTTTGTGAATTTCTTCTGCTTTTCTTTTCTCCGTATAACAATAAGTGATTAAGACATTTGAGAACATCATCAGTTCCAGGTTTGGGGAAACACTGAACAACATTTTCTGACATTTTCTGGTCCAAACACGAAATGTATTCATCAAGAAAATAATTGACAGATGAATCAAATCTGAAAAGAATCATATTAGTTGCAGAGTTTATCAAATCTGTGTCAATATTAAACTCAAACTTGACTTAAAAAGTTGCATCATAAATCAAATCGCACTATAAAAGAGACATTTTACCCAAAAATGCCTTTTTTTAAATATATGTATATATATATATATATATATAATTACAGAAATATTTCATATAACTAGTGAATAAGGCCTGACACAGCGTCGTAATTAATAAAAGATCTTTTTTCTTGTAAGCCTCAGTTGAAAACGTTTCGGCCCCTGATCCTTATTTTTGGGTGATAAAACTTCCCGGGTACAAAGAAAAACCACATCCTGCCCCTGCTGTCTGACAGACAATTCCCCTTTAAATGATTTATTACCGCGTGTTAATTATGCAAATGATGTCCAAACAAACTCGTCACGAGGACAATTAAGACAGCCGTTAATTAGTGGTCCGGTTTTCTTCGTGCTTCACTGACATTCAATTAAAAAAAAATCGTCTTTGAACAAGCTCGCTTGGCTCGTGCGCCGGCCCCCGGCACGACCGGGGGAGCAGAGGTGGAGCCGGAGCCGTGCTCTTCTTTTGATGAGGCCGCCGGCGCCGCCGAGAGATCTCTGCCATTTCTTTTTCTGTCCGTTTTAAGACGTTACGTGTGGGACTTTCTCATTAATCTAGCCCCGTGAAGAACAATAAATGTTGGCAAAAAATAAATATATTAAAAAGCCACCAGGCTCCATTAAAACGGTAGCCCCAGCGAAAACTGCCTCACGCTTCATTTAATTTTGTTCATTTTCTCAGGAGCGAGACGGACGCCCTCCCCCGCAAAAACCAGCCACGACTCTTCCGGTCGACTGGAAGCGTCGAGAGCACACGCAACGCAGGAGTGAAATAAACCCACAAACAGCAGGTACATCACCGTTCATTTCACTAACGCTGCACCTGATTTTATTTATTAACAGTTTGACAGTCAAGTTGTTTGTTGTTTATTCCCACAAACTCGGTGTCGTGCCTTTACAGACACTGAAACACCAGTTTGTTTTGGGAAAATGTTTGTTTTTAAGCAGGAAATAGATCACGACGGAGTATGAGGGCCAAACAGAGAAGGAAAAAATTTAGAATGTTTCGAGAATATAGTTGTAATGTTAAAAAAGTCGCAACATTACAAGAATAAAGTCATAACATTATGAGAATAAAGTCGCAATCTTTCAAGAAAAAAGTCAGAATCTCTCAGGAATGAAGTCGTAATATTAAAAGAGTCGTAATATTACGAGAATGAAGTCGTAACATTATGAGAAAAAAGTCGTAATATTTCAAGAATAAAGTCGTAATATTACGAGAATAAAGTAGTAACATTATGAGAAAAAGGCTGTAATCTTTCAAGAATGAAGTCGTAACATTATAAGAAAAAAGTCGTAATCTCTCAGGAATAAAGTCGTAATATTATGAGAATGAAGTCGGAATATTACGAGAATGAAGTCGTCACATTATAAGAAAAAAGTCGTAATCTTTCAAGAATAAAGACGTAATATTATGAGAATGAAGTCGGAATATTACGAGAATAAAGTCGTAACATTATAAGAAAAAAGTCGTAATCTTTCAAGAATAAAGTCGTAATTTACGAGAATAAAGTCGTAATATTATGAGAAAAAAGGCGTAATCTTACGAGATTAAAGTCGTAATATTATGAGAATAAACTCGTAATAATAAAAAAGTCGTAATGTTACAAGAACGAAATCATAATATTACGAGAATAAAGTCGTAATCATAAAATGTGTCATTATTAACCCTAATCTTGTAATATTACAACTTTATTCTCATAATAGTACGACTTTATTCTCAAAAAATTCGATTTGTTTTTTCTTTGTTGTTTGGCTCTAATACTGCATCGTAATAGCTCAAGAGCATTTATAAAAACTTTTTTTTCCGGTCTCCTCTGCACAATGAGGCAGCTGTGCTCCTCGCGTCTTCACTCGTACCTTGTACTGACGCCTTGGTGTCCTGCCTGTTGTCGTCGTGGTTACTCCCGTCCACGTCCTGGGTCACAGATTCTGTGTGAGGAGCTGCTGCCGCCGCCGCCGATGATTGATGGCCTGTAGTGTGGTCATTAATTAATAAGGGCACTTAATTAGAGGCTGATGAAGAGTGGAGCCTAAGACTTGGTGACATTTAATATGAAAATGAGGCAGAAATGACAACATTTAGCGCGATGAAGAAGTTAAAAAAAGTTAGTGTACCTGTGTGTGTGCTGACGGTGTGCAGGAGGGTGTGTTCTGCCTGATCGCGGAGTTTCACCTCCTCCTCCAAAGCCTCCTGTAGCCTCCTTTTATTCCTCTTCTCCTTCTTCAAGCGCTTCTGGATCAAAACTACATTGAAGAAGAAAAAATTTCACATTTACAGTCGGATGTTTTCTGTCAGTGTGTGCGGCCAATACTCAACCGGCTCCCAGTGCATTAAAGAAGAGATTTATAAATCCTTTTTATTTGTGTATAAATGTCTAAATGGTCTGCAGTCTCTAAGATCAGCTGATGCTCTGAGCTGTTCCTAAATTGCAGCTGAAGCTCAGAAGGGACCGGGCTTTGCACAGTTGTGGAAAGGACTGCCATTAAATCTCTTTAAAGACAGTGTGAGTCTGTTTTTATGCACTTTCTAAGGTGAGATGTCGTTGTCTACACATGTGTTTGACGTTTTTCTTTTGTCATTTATTTCTCTTTATTTATTGAAGTACTACCGTACAGTATTTTGGTCAATTGGATTGGATAGTGAGTGCATAGAGAGTCTGTTAGAGGCATCAATGATGGTCCAACATTTGTTCATGGCAACAATTTACAGTATAGTACAGTAACAACATGGTCATTATATGGCCACATGCTAGAATAGAACAGAATAAAATCGAGCCTGGATTTCTTTCGGAAAAAGTCCTTTTAGTGAAACATCGGGGTGAATTTAAATAGCATTTTTTAAACTGCTTGATTGATAAATGTGTAACAATGTGTCCTGATTTTTCTGTTACTGAGGTCATCCACAGTGTCCACAATGTAAAGTAAAACACAGATGGTTGGATGATGGAAATCGTTACAGTTCAACTGATGGTGGTTATTAATGGTGTGTCAGTGTTTCTCAAACTTTTTTTATACCAAGTTCCACCCTCCGTCTTTTGACACGTCCATAAATGAAGACTAACAGCCAGTCAGAGTTCTCTTCAGATATCCTTTCTATTGCATTTCTACTTATACTGCTCTTATTGTGTGTTCTTTTATTACTTTTAAGCATTTATCTATTTTAACTATTTACATATTTTGACTATTATCTCAGCATTCGTGTGGACAGCAAAGAACACATGACAATAAACGCTTTGAATCTTCAGCTTGAACCGTGTCAGTCAATATTCTCTCAGACTACCGCACTTTAATATGCATGATTAACAACAATACAAAATTAAAAATAAGTCTCTGGATGTTATAACCATAATATCCAGCCTCATAAACCTCTCAACATTACCTGGATAACACTTATTTACTTATCGCTCCACTATAACTAATATTATATGACTAATATTACATTTTTTTTTACCACACTATTACCATATATTTACTGTGGTGTGATGTAAATTTGACTGTCAACGCACGACAGCGTCACCGTGATCACACATGACAGACTCGGTCGTATTTTCGGCGACACCTTGCGCGACGACCTCTCCGTCAGGTGTGACCTTTATCGGGGGAAAAACTCAGTCTTTGACTGACACTTCGCTCTCACTGCACTGTGTGTGTGAAAGCTACACGCCAAACTTGATTTAGTGTGTAGTAACACTTCCAGCCTCGGGCTAATTCACCTCTGCAGCTGCTTGGAGAGGCTAATATACAGTAGGTGTCCTCTCATCCTGATCTGATTTTCACGTTCTTGGATGTCCTGTCAGCTTACAAGTGGATTATAGCAACCTGCTTTTGCTGCACAGCAGATTTTTGATTTTTTTTAAGTGTTTATACATGAAAATATGAAAACTTTCAAGTGTTTATAGATTCATAGGGATGGAAATTTGGCACTGGACATTAATAGAATGTAGATTTATAAGGAAAATGTACAGGTTATGAGTGTGACACGGTGTCGACTTACCTCTGTTTTTCTGCTCGATGCTCAGCTGCCGCTCCAACGTCTCTCTGAGCTCCCGCTCTCTGACCAGCTCCAGCTTCAGCTCCGTTCTCTCCAGCTGGTCCTGCTTCTCCTGCGCCCGGGCGTTTTCGATGGCAACCCTCAGAAGACCCTGCTTGGAGACACACAGATGCACATCAACAGGTTACACACTGGACCAAAAGCCAGGAGACGCCTGGTGTTTCCTTTAAAACACAGAGCGTGTGCACAGTGCACTTTGCGTTACTGTAGTTACGCGATCCTTTGTGCTATCGGAGAAATGACAACAGTTTCTGAAAGCTGAGAAGTTGCATGTTAAAGCCAACGTTTATTAAGTTTAATAATTTAACAATTATTACGGTAATTTCACTCCTGCTGTTTCAGGAAGCCGGAGAATTGGCTTCTGTATATAGTTTAAATTTTTTGGGCCTGTTATTGCACATTGAGAGAATGGAAAAATGTTATTGTAAATGTGTTTTATACTGTTCACATTTCAAATTGAACAGGAAATTTCTGTTGTTCGTGTTTTTCTAAATAAACCTTTTTGTTTTTCTTCATCTAACTAGTGTTAAAACACTATTTTAACATGCAGTAAATTGTAAATAACTGCCAGATATTGGAAGTTATTCTGAAAAAATGGGCAAAAGCACTTAAGTACAGGACATTTTCTGGTCCTTTTATGGTTAAAATAAGCAAAACCGAGCAGACATTTTGAGGGTTAGGTGTTAAAGGGTTAATCGAGTAATCGTTTCGTCCATAAAATGTTGAAAAATATCTATCAGTGTTTCTCAAACCTGGAAATTATGATGTTCTCAAATGTCTTATTTTGTCCACAACCCAAAATTATTTAATTTTAATGATTTCTTTGTGATATGGAGCAAAGAAACCTGAAAATATTCACATTTAAGAAGCTTTAATGACACTTTAATGACAACGACAGTTAAAATAAGTTGCAGTTTATTTTAAAAGAGAATGCAAACCACCGTATTACAAATGTAGAGAGATAAATAATAACAAACCTGCCTCTTCCGAAGGAAAGAATTCAGATTATTGCTCATGAAATCATTGCTGCTCTTTAACTTGGTGCTAAAAGCAGTGCTGCCATTACATCAGGGTCAAACCAGGTGAATAACATGTTTGTTTTTTTTGCCTCCCCTTGTGTAAACCAAACCAGTAAGTGCTTTCAAATGTGACTCTGCCACAACAAAGACAAGTAAAATCTGAGAAGCAGGTCAGCACACGCCCATTCCAATTATGGCATATCTTAAATGTCTGCCATTTACCATTGCAGGAAATCCCAAAGAGTGGCTCATCTCTGTTCCTATTCATCTCCAAGTATAATAAAGTGGTAATAAAGCCCCAGCAGAGCCTCACCTGGATGTTCGTGAGCAGGGTCTCTATGGAGGACAAGCCTTCGGGGAAGATGAAGGGAGTGTGGTGGAGACCTGCTGAGAGCTTCTGTCCCGCAGTGTAGGCTCCCCTCTCACAGCCTTCTCTGCCTGACGGGGGCTTCTGGTAGACTTGTCTATCACAGCTCTCCCTTGTCGCCAAGGAGCTGTTATCTGCGGGGCAAAGAGACATTTTTGATGTCTATCACTGAGGCTAACACAATAATAATAAGTCACATTGTGTTAAAGGCTCCGTTTGTAGCATTTATGGAGGGTTTACAGGTGGAAATTGAATACACTACCCACCAGTTTGAATGAAAAATCACCAGTCTGGCTCTAAACACGACCATTTCCATCGGCGTCCTGGATTAAACTGCTGTTTTTCATCATGGTATTTATTTAAAATGTGTTTTTTGCATATTTGTATAACTGATTTAGATCCAGAAAATTTAGAGCTTGTACTTTTAAGAAGAGTGTGGTCTCTATATCCTGCATTATTTATTAATCTGATTGCCCTTTTCTGCATCATATATATATTGGTTGAATATTGCTTTTGCCCCACATCTCTACACAGTAATGCAAATATAATGTATATAGTGCTTTCTGATTGAGAATATGCCTTGTTTTCCCCATGTTGCATGGTATTTAATTTCTGCCACTAGGCGTATCTCAATCATTTTCATTAGCTTTTGCGGCAGAACTCAAAGCGAGTTGTGACAAATACAAATACCAAAACGAGAAAAACAAATATTTTCTTCTTCAGAGACGGCAAAGCAGATTTGAAATATGTTTTTCTGTCATTTAAGACATTGATTTGTCCTGAAGTGCTGAAGTGGTGCTTAAAGCAGAATTATGCAGGATTTTTATCCTAATTCAACTGCTTCGGAGACATTGTGATGGTTTAATGTCTTGTTGAGGGGGAGGTTGTGGGGCTGCCCCCTACTGTGTTAGCGGAAAATCAGCCTTGCAAGATCAGGAGCCGCCGACCAAGAGTCCCGGAGAACTAAGAGGTCTCAAGAAAGTGCGAGAAACACAAATTGCTTCACGGCACACACCGGGTACCAACTCTAGTCAGTGATAGCGTTATTTTAGATGTTTGAAAAAGAAGCAGAGAAAACTGTTGTCGGGGGAATTGGTAGACGATGGACAGATGTTTTCAATGGTGTCGTAAAAATCTGAAACTTTAGGGGGAGCTCCGTAAAGAAAAAGGTAAAAAAACCTCTCCCTTCTCTTCTCTTGTGTTGTCTGTACTCTGCTATTTCTTTTCTGTTTCTTGTTATTTAGTCAAATGACTGAGAAACAGGTCACCAGCGTTAGATGCTGACTCCACCTGATTCTTCCCATGAGGCAGTTTTTTCCCCCTGGTTCTTATAATTTATGTGTTTAATCGCGTCATGAATCGAGAGGGAGCAGTGGAAGAGTCATCTCAGAAATTATTCACACTTTCTTGCACTTTGCAGTTCGCCCTGCGGTTGAAGTGCAAAGGCCTTTAGGAGGAAGCCTTTTAAAAGGTACTTTAGGTAAGGGGCCTTGCTCTGTGGAGGTCGCCACCTTGCACTGCCAGTTTCTACAGGAAGCCTAAATGGATGTAGTCTACGTGTGTAGTCTTAGCGTGTAGTCTAAGCGTATAGTCTAAGCATGTAGTCTAAGTGTGTAGTCTAAGCGTGTAGTCTAAACATGTAGTTAAAGCATGTAGTCTAAGCATGTAGTCTAAGTGTGTAGTCTAAGCGTGTAGTCTAAATGTGTAGTCTAAGCATGCAGTCTAAGCGTGTAGTCTAAGCGTGTAGTCTAAGCATGTAGTCTAAGAGTGTAGTTTAAGTGTGTAGTCTAAACGTGTAGTCTAAGCATGCAGTCTAAGCATGTAGTCTAAGCGTGTAGTCTAAGCGTATAGTCAAACGTGTAGTATAAGCATGTAGTCTAAGCGTGTAGTCTAAGTGTGTAGTCTAAGTGTGTAGTCTAAGCATGTAGTCTAAGCGTGTAGTCTAAGCGTATAGTCGAAACGTGTAGTATAAGCATGTAGTCTAAGCGTGTAGTCTAAGTGTGTAGTCTAAGCGTGTAGTCTAAGCATGTAGTCTAAGCATGTAGTCTAAGCGTATAGTCGAAACGTGTAGTATAAGCATGTAGTCTAAACGTGTAGTCTAAGTGTGTAGTCTAAGCGTGTAGTCTAAGCATGTAGTCTAAGCGTGTAGTCTAAGCGTGTAGTCTAAGTGTATAGTCTAAGCGTGTAGTCTAAGCGTATAGTCTAAGCATGTAGTCTAAGCATGCAGTCTAAGCGTGTAGTCTAAGTGTATAGTCTAAGCGTGTAGTCTAAGCGTATAGTCGAAACGTGTAGTCTAAGCGTGTAGTCCAAGCGTGTAGTCTAAGCATGTAGTCTAATAGGGCTGCAACAATTATTCGTGTATAGGCCACCATTTTTTAGTTGTTTTTTTTACATTCTTCAGTTAAGAGTCACTAACTCTTACACACTCGACCTTTCATGCGGGTGAACGCAGTTCTATCTTAATTACAACTTACTAATGCATTTACTTTATTTATTGTGCATGAAGTCAAACACACAAGTGGGTGTTTACACTAATTACTGTGTGCACAAGTGCCTGTACATACATATACAAAAAAGTTGTGTTTTGAGGGCTTGGAAATGTGGCTACCCTTTATTAGATGGCACTCTGCCTATTGATAATTCATCACAGCTTGACATCTCACATAAAAACAGCTAAGAAGCTGCATTATGGATGACCATCTGTTTGTAAACCTGAGAACTGCCTATTCCCGATTGGTGACAGTGAGGGAGATGGCGATTAGCTATTTTCTGCATTTTTTTCTTTTTAACCGCCTGCATCAGGCTGTTGCTCACTCTATGCGCAGACTGTCATCCGAGCCACTGAGGACGAAGACGTCCTGGGAGTCCGCTGCTTATTGGAGCGGAGACAAGTGTGAACGCGCGACGCCATATCTGGCACTTTTCTCTCTCTGTGACAAATGACAGTGTTTTCTCCACTTAGCTGACCACAGCATCTTCTGCTCCAAAACCGCCCACCTCCCCTACTCCGCCTCGGCCACACGTCTTGGCAACTGTCACATTCAAGGTGTTTCACAGATGAGAAGCAATACCCCTCCCTTCTCTCCTCTCTCTCCTCTCTCTCCCCCACCACCCGCTCTCCTCCTTTCTCCCTCTTTCTTGCTAAAAGCATTGCTCTGTAGAGAAAGGTAATTAGCAGGTGCTGGCGAGCTCAGCGGAGGGCATCCAACTACACTCCTGTGGCTCACATACAGACACACACACACACACGTTCATAGCCAGTGAAGTGCGCAGTCAGCAGCGTGGGCTCCCCAGGCTCCTTGGATGTGACTGATCCTTTATTGAGTTACTGTTTTACGCCTACTTTACCTCACACTCTCTCTCTCTGACACACACACACACACACAGATTTGGCATAAATACACACACACACACAACTGCCAGCTCGTTTGATCATTTACCCATCTCCGTAACCAAGGTCACTGTCTGTTTTTCTCTTCTTTCCCAACTTCATTTCTCTTTTCCCCCCACCTCTCTCTCTCTCTTATCCTTCTCCCACCCGTCCCCGGGGCTAATGAACTTCACCACGTGAAGACTGCCAGTCAGCGGAAGAGAATGGGAGGGAGGGAGAGAACGAGAGAGAGACAGAGAGAGAATAAATTCTGCTGATGTTTGGTTAATGGGAGTGAGGTGTCAGGGACGGCCTCTGATCTCTGCTGCGTGGATACGCTGTTCAAAGACCACCAGAAACAGCACACGCAGCCGAAAAACGCACTTGCATACACACACAATCAGAGATTATCATAGAATGGATTGACAGAATGACAGCGCTCTCGAGTGCTCTTTGAAAGTCCGTCCGATCCGCGGTGAACCTGTCCCTGTGATGTTCTAGGTCAAACACAAAAGCCTGCAATCGGGCAAATGTACATGCGTTTCATTTGCATGCAGGAAAATCAATTGAAAATCAATTGCACAAATGTGATGCATGGCATTCACGTTGTTGGTGCCATCACTGTTTCGTCAATACGTTCACAGATACCTGACAGCATGTGAAACCTTACCTGGGAGGCCTTTGTGATTTTTAGATTCGATTACTGAATAATGTGATTCAGTATTAGAATACATTTACACAGGCGCGTGCACACACATACAAAACTCCCAGTTTCTCTCCCACTCGCTGGAGATTTCTGCTGACTGTTTGTCCTTGAGCAGTCCTCATTAAGCTAATGCAAACCTCCCTGACAGAGAGAACCAAACAACTGACGTTGCAGCGCCGTGGCAACGCAGGCCCTAACGACAGGGAGGCAGTCGTTATGCAGATGAGGTCCAGCTGAGAGCACGGGAGGCCGCCTGGCTCGTTAGGCCATGGCCCAGCAAATGGCTCGCTAATGTAACACTGTTTCCTGGTCTAATGGAGCCCTGTTTTGCAGAATTATTTGTCTTTGCTCACCGCGGGGAGCCAGGAGGGCCACCAACAGCGAGAAGGGGAGAAGGAGGAGTGAAGGAGTGAGACGGTGAATCTTTATCGACCTGTTACCGAGGCACTTTGCTTTCGCCAAAGTGTAATGAACACGCACTCTTTCTTGTGAATAAAAACAACCACCGCGCGGCTGCCAGTTGCCATACGTGTTTAATTCCACCGTGCGAAACCCGTGTCATTGACAGATGGACTGGGCGGAAGCTCAATAGTGGACGGACGGACAGACTTTGATTTGTCTGAGAAATAATCATTACTACACATTTAACGATTAATGACTGTAGCAGGAACTTGACCTTTGAGGCAAGGGTTTAGAAAATTAGCAAGGGCCTCGGGGCAAAATGCCCTTAAAATACTTGAAATTGTCCTTGAAATTTGCACGACAGGGGCTTTTAATGCGCCTGTAAAATAGATGATTAACTCTCGCAAAGTCAAAGCCGAGTCAAAAAATGGCCAGTTAGGCATCCGTAGCACACATAAAACTCCCGCCCCTTCCTCCTCCTACGCATGACATCGAGCCAAGAGCTTCACCGACTACCTGTTCACACAACACGGAGCACTTTATAAATAAAATACTGGAAAATACTGGAACTGTTAGAGTCTTAAAGTTGTTAGTAGTTGTGGTTGTGTTGTTGACAGGACACGACACAAGTTAATGTATTGTCCTTCAAAGCCATTCAATCCTGTTAACTTAAATTTCATTATCATTAATAATACAATACAATAATACAATGCAATTAATAAAAAGGCCTTAAAAAAAGTAGAATATTTGTTGATGAACTGGCTAAGTATTACAGAAACTTGAGTCACAAAATGAGTGTTTCCATGATGTGTTTCATTCACAATGAATTTAGCTAACAAAATAGATTGAATATACAGATCATAAGAAATTATAAATATGTGATGATTATCAAACTGTTAAATTGTTGAAAATCGGCCAGAAACATCTGCCAAAAAAAATATTGGCATCATACAACAGCTGTGCTGATTTCTAAAGATCAGTATTGGCACGAGGCATAGAAAACCCCTCATCTCTCAACCTTTATTAAAACAGTCTTATACTACGTTATACTTATAGTTCACCCCGGCTGAACCCTGATCGAGGAAACAAGGTATTTTCCAACATTTGATATAAAAAACGTCCTGGAAGTGATTCAAAATGCTAACTAAACATATTATGAACAAAATAAACAAAAACAACAAATCATGTTAAAAACATTCATTTCCTCAGCTGCTTTGAGGCAAACGTGACACTGCCGTTCAACAAGTGTCCGTCACGCAGTGCACTCGAGTTATACAAAGATCATTATGTATCTAACCTCTGTCACTGTGGCTCCTCTTGCTCTCCTTGCTGTATTCCACTGGAGTCACATCTGGATCTCTGGACCCCTGCACCAGAGCAGGGGAATGTCCCAACACACTGTGACTGGACGACAGGCCGTCGAGGGAGTCTGGACGGAGGAGAGAATAAAATGAGTTATGGTTCTGTTACAGTTAAAGCGTCCTAACAGTCTGCTGGAGGTACATACATGTGGCTTCTGCGATGCGTTCGGTATGAGACGGCGAACTCGACACGCTACTGCTGTGATTGGACGACATCTGGGCTTCCTCCAGCGAGGGAGACGGTGACGGGCTGTCACGCACTCTCTCCTGTAAAACAACAACGTCACTTAAAGGTTCTGTTACCATGAGGAAAACACTTAAAGATCCCAACAGAGTGTCCTGTATTTGTACATCGATCATATTGACTTTGCCTCAACGTTGATTGATCTTTGAATTCATCTTAAGTGAAAGCTTCAGGAGAAACTGCAGTTTTTCCACAATAAAGACGTGTTTATTTCAGTGTCCTGGTTCAAATACTTGAAATGTGTCATTTAGAGGTTGACTTCTGCCTTTAAGCTGGCAGACCTTTTGAAAAAAAGAAAAGAAAAAGAAGAAAGCACAGGTGTAAAATGTTAATGTGATTATTAACACCTGTGCTTTTCCTGCGTAAACATGTCAAAATGGATGCGGGGCAAAAGGCCCGTCGTTACCAACACTAATGTACTTTGAAAAGAGTGCATGAGTTTGAGTTAAAGTCAGTTTAGCTCATTTTTACAAAGTTTAGTGGGACCGTAGGCTGTGTGGAACAATGGAAACAGCCACCAGGGGGCGACTCTGCTGGTTGCTGGTTTTCCTGAGGAGTTAATGGTCTCAATCACTAGTTTCAGTTCTTCTTCAATAAAACATGATTTGTAATTTGTAAATCCTGTTCCCATGGAGAGGAAAATAAGTCCGATAAAGCACGGCACATAAGGAGTGGACACCAGCGTGACCGACACTTGGCATCGTCCAACAGACTCCCGGTTGCACGTCAAATTATGAATCTCAAAATCTGCCTTTGGTAGGATGCTCAAGTTTGAAAGAGGTAAAGAGAGGAAGCAAGGAAGCACCTGTCCTTGGCACTTGGACTCTAACTCTTATCGTGACTGCCAAGAGTCCTGAAGTGCGATACGCTGGTGACATGTCCGTGGTTGCCCAGCGTCAACTGGGAATGTCTCCAAGTATCTCCTGCGAGTGGCTGTCAGGCTGATAAATATATGCTGTTTTATCTTGCTGTTCATCTATTTTTACAGAGACATAATATTATTTATTTATAAAGTTAAAACTGATATTGATAGAGTTTCCAGTTTTTAATAAACTTAACTTATGTTTGCTATCTATCTATCTATCTATCTATCTATCTATAACTCTCATAAGCCGTGTCTGGACCTAGCCCAGAGTTTGAAACACAATGGTCTGCATCATTAAAATTACTTACCGCTGAAGCAAGAACTTTTTGGCAAACCTCCTCAACTTAGTTACGACAATTAAATCTATGATCCTGTTTTTTAAACAAACGTGACCATATGTCCGTGCGCAGGATGTGTGTGTGTGTGTGTGTGTGTGTGTGTGTCCGTGCGCAGGATGTGTGTGTGTGTGTGTGTGTGTGTGAGTTTACGGTTTAAAAATAGATGTGGGACTGGCCTTAAGCCAAGGAAATGGTTATTAATATCCAGAGATTACACTGAAAAACAAACAGTTAGCCAGTGATATGATGGCAACTTGTTTACTTAAGTTTTGATGAACTTAATTCATGTGGTGGCATCAACTGAAATGACTGTTTCAGTGTGGATCCACCCGTAGATAATTACAAGTTTTCAGTTCCAACCATGGTTTTAATAAACGTGATGCTTCTGGATTCTTCATGTTGCATACAAATCATCAAATATTGGAATATTCTGAAAGGAAAGTTTGTTGAATAATGAAATTAAGTTTGATTTTTTTTGGCTTGTTTTTCCAAGTGTCTAATTTTGAAAAAGCAACACGTCTTCTTATGTTACGTTTTAATTCACGGTTCCTCAGTGTCACACGGACTCATGCTTATTAAATGTCAGGGTGGCGAAGTCCACCGAGGACGGACCGCGGAGTTCACCTTAATGACGGAGGTGGGAGCCCTGGCAGGAGGGTTGGCATGAAGCTGCGCCACGTTGGCCATGCTGGCCAATGTACTCAATCGGTTCATCTGGCCCATTGCCATGGAAACGGAGGCTGGCGCCAGGCTGGCAGGGATCAGAGGATGTGACATCATCATGAAGGGCAGCTGATCCAGAACTAGGGGAAGAATAGAGTAAAATAAAAGATAAAGTGAAGCAGTACAAAGAGTTTCTCATATGGTAAAAGGTCAAACCAGGAGCTGCGTTTGAATCAAAGCTGCATCATACATGAAATAGATCTTCTTTTCCATTTTTCTTTTGTTGTATTCATAAAGGCCCTGTTTTCTTCCGTCTAAAAGAAGTGCCTCTGCCTCTCTGATGACAGGAGTGAAACCGGACACCGATATCATTTGTCTGCGATGTCAAGATTACGTGGACGACTGCTTCGCCTCTACAGCGCGACTCGATAATAAGTGTGCGCGAGCATGTCAGGGGTTTAGGGGGATGTGGATGTGTGGGGAAATGAAAAGCACAGGAGGAAAGCAGATGAAAAGTGAGTGGAGTGGAAGAAGAAGTAGACGCAGAAGACATAAGAGATACACACAACGGTGTCGGAATTGCTGCTGCTGTTGTTGTTGTTGTGCAGCTTCATGTGCTTTCCATGAGCGTCACCTGCTCGACCTCTCTCAGAGTTAAGAAAGAAAACGGGGCAACAATTTTGGCTCTTAATGACAAATCAGCTTTTTTTTGAGCAGTTCAAACCAAACTGGTATTATCTCGGTCAATCTGTTGTTCACACTCCCCTCTTTAAGACAAATATCGCCTATCTTTTAAGAAAATCCTTCCCCTCAAGAGCACCCCAGTGGGTTGTTGCAGTCCCTCTATTCATGGAGCAAACATGGGTGGGGGGGGGGGGGGAGAGAGAGAAAATGACATAAATATTTATCATTTAATAAAAGGAAAAACAAAAACAAAAGAAACACAGGGAGGAAGTGGAACAAAAGAAGCTGATGGCAGTCCTGGTGCTGGGCCAGCAATGCACGCTGGGTAATTATAAACACAAAGGAAAAAATCTTGGACTCTATTCTGCACAATTGTCACAAATAATAGAACGAGAGCATGGAAACAAAAAAAAAGCAGGGCTATCCAAAGAGGTGGGATGAAAAAGAACAAATGAAGAAGGGAGAGGAAAGAAAGGGGTGGTGGGGGGGGGGGGGGGGGGAACAAAAAAGGAGAGAAGGCAAACTAAGAAATAAAGAGTGAGGCGTTGACTTTATGAGTCGGGGTTCGCTGGACATATGTGCGCTGCTTTGTGCATTTGGCAGATTAGTCTCTCACTTGCCCAGAGCAGAAACCAATCCAAACAAAAGATCTGTCTGAATGGAGCTAAATAACCAGATGCTCCGACAATCAACCAGCAGCCAACTCCAAATATTAAGCCTTGGTTAGAAACCAACACTCAAACACACACACACACACACACACACCTCCATCCCCCTCCTCCACCTATATAATTTCATTTTCATTCACTCTCCTTCTCCTTAATTCTGTTTTTTCTCTCGCCGCCCCCCCCATCCCCGTCCCCACCACCCCACCTTTACGTCCTCTGCCCTCCCATCACTCTCTCTTATGTTTCATTAAAAAACATCAAAAGTCAAAGTGCCTCTCTCATGTTTATCCAAACAAACCATTACTGTAAACAAACAGTTACTGTAAATTTCCCAGAAGATCTTGTTAAACGCAGAAATGGCCGCTCCCCGCTCTTCCCCCGGCCCGTAAGGTGTCACACTCAGCATTTGTGAGCGTGTAAGTGTGTGTGTGTGTGTGTGTGTGTGTAATCAGAGACGGCCTTTGTAGTGGTTAAAGATCTGGTAGGGGTCTATTCTTCCCATAAGGCCGTGGGTGGCAGTATGGAAAAAACACATTGTGTGTTATATATGTGTGTGTGTGTGTGTTTCTCCACTTGACTGTGTCATTAACAGTGATTAAGCTTTACACGTTTATAATGGCTGGTGGTAATCATGCCACCAAACTGTGCACAGATGCCGGCAGTCGTAACGGAGTGCATACAATGGTAAACAATGCGTAAGACTGGGGAGGTGTTTTATACGCAGACAGATTTACTACACGCCAAAAAATACACAAACACGAGCGAGGACGGCGGCGTCTTCTTCGTCTCCATTTCTGTCCCAAAGCCTGACAATATGCGCCACATGTTAAGTGAATCCCAGGTTGATATTGTATTCCGCACAGACCTCCATAAGCCCTGTCATCTGTCTAAACACACTGATGTCGCTTTAACCTGTCGATAACAGAGGGGGGAGGTGCGTCTGATTTGTTTGTGTGTGTGTGTGTGTGTGTGTGTGTGTGTGTGTGTGCGTGTAGGCGCGCGCGCGCGGGCGGGCGTGCGTGTGTACGTACGTGTGTCCGTTCCGCCATCGATTGTCCAGCGTTTGTCGTTTGCATTCAGGACAGTGAATTAGAGAGAAGACTATTGATCTGGTCTCAGCCTCTCATCTTATTCATCGCTCTATCATCCCTGTGAGCTCGCTCTCGTCCACTGCTCCACCGCGGTTTACGGCGGGCCGGCCCTCCTCCACTGTGACGCCACGGGTCAGTGCAATCACACACGGCTAAAAATTACATTAGGGCCGAACACTTCAATGCACAATACGTGATTTCTGTGGCTGCGATTCTCTCAATCAACAACAAAAGACCTGATTTGATGATGATTTCTAGGGGGGGAAAAAATGCTGTGTGCTGAATATTTGATGGCATTTTTGTTGAATATTCTAAACGCAAGCGCATGAGAGCTAGTGAAAGGAAGGTAGAGTTCACTGTTAGTGCTTTCAGACAGACATGGTTCTGGTTCTGGTGCCGTTGTGGAGCCTCAGAACCTTGGTGCTTTCTGGCAAACTAGCTCGCATTCACACCAGTTTAAGAGGAACCAACGTGGGAGGAAGTTACGAAAAACAACACAGGCAAAATCTCCATATTTACGCTTCTTGTCACTCGTCTTCACAACCCAGTTTATGACACGCCCACTGATGATGTCATGGTTCGTGAGGAGGAAGAACCACTATTTTTGGTTCCAGCACAAACGAAACTCTAGCGGACGATTAGGTGTGAAAACGACCTGAGTGTGTTGGGCTAATGGGACCGGTAACGAGATGCATTCAAGTAACCTCGTAAATTTCATCACCGCTGCAAACACACTCACTAAATGTTTGCTGTCGCTGCTGCCACCTTGTGATAACAGATGCAGCACAAATGATGGTCAGTGAAGTAGAAAATGGTCACAGTAATTAACCTTATAAATTAACTCTCCATCTTAATCTAATCGCACTACACCAGTGTGTGAAGTATATGTGATGAAGATTTTAATGGGAATAAATCTCTGTAGCTGACTTTGCTCGACCGACTGACACCACTGTGTTTCAACGTTGGCGATAAGGGTGTTACTTCGAGAGCTTAATATTTTCTCAGGTTGTACTCGGTATAGAAAGTTTGTCTATCATGTTCTATTACAGTGTGATTATTAAGCTGAACATGTGGTAAAATAAAAAGGTTAGCTCTAAACCCGGAACACGCTGCTTACTCAACTCTTTTCCTGGAAAGATGCGTCTAATAACTACTCGATGTAAGAGACAGACGGCCGTGGTGCGCATGAGTAACCGGCCTGTTTCCGATTGAAGTCTTTTTGATGTGGTGACTAATATGTAGTAATGATTTGCTGGCAGCAGTTTGAGGCCACAGAGCTGATGACTAACTTTGGATTTTTTTTTGGGGGGGGGGGGGGGGGCTGTCCTGAATCTCACTGTATGCAAAGAAACATTTTTTTTTTTCTTTAAAAAGGTGATAAATATATAGATTTTTAGACCTAAATCAGGTATTAGCAAGTAAATGTGGTCGAGGGACATTTTGTTGTAAGCAATTGAATATTGGGGCCTTCATCTTCATCCGGCAAAAGTGCCTTCAAACGTCTTCAAACAAACAAAACACCCAGCCTAACACATGCAAGTAGTTATTTTACCTACATTTACTCTCCAAACACAGTGTTTTTATTTGTATATTTCAAATCAAACATACACTTTAGGTTAACTGTCAATTCTAGCAACAGAATCTATTTGAATAAGTTCACATTTTTTCAAAATAAAAGCTCTGAACGAGATCATTTAAGATCAGATTTGTTAAATCATCAGATTCAGATGCTGGCGGGCCAGTTTTGGCCCACGGGCCACCAATTGCTGACCCCTGACCTAGAACATTTTCAAATTTCTCCTCTTAGAGGAAACGTAGACGCAGGAGAGATGACGTCACATCCTGGTTTTTAATCAGCCGCACGCACAAACACACACACAGCTGCTCAGATGTGTACGGAAAACACCCGAGCAGGTTATATGGCCATACTTTAATTATGTGACATATTATGTGTGCAGGCAAACACACGAGACTCACCCAGTCCATGGTTGTGGTCACCGTTCTCCCCGTTTGGCCCGCCATGTTGCTGGTTACTGTGGTAACTGGCCATCGCTTCCAGCTTGATCTTCTTGGCCAGCGCAGACAGATCTGAGAAAGAGAAAGAGACAGATATAAAGAAAAAGAAAAAAGTAAAAGGGAGAATGGGGGAGGGGGGGGGGGGGATCAATAAGAGCCAGATCAATGGCCCTGGTGGAGGATTAGAGCAGTGGGTAGGCAGGAGGTTGTCATGGGAAGACAGAGGCCGGCCATTCATTCTGACTGCACCGCTGCACTGGCCATTTAGCCTGCCAGGGAATCAGCAGTGATAGGAACAAGCCAAGACATTCATCTCTCCCACACAGAGACAACACATCCCACAGCACAGCACACAGGACGATACTTTTAGATACAAAGTGCTCCTTTATCTGTACAAATTAGAGCAGGGTATGTGCAGGTTTAGGGGGCAATTTAAGGACTTTTAACTTTTCCTCTTTTCAAGGCCATTTTGATCAAAATTAAGACGTTTTCGTTTATGAAATGTGCATCAAGTTTCTTGGGGACGGTTGTTGGAAGCGGAGCAATTGATAATCTGGGAGATAGATAGGGCTGCAACGACGATTCCAATAATGGATTATTAATCGATTGCATATCATAAATATCACAGGACTTTTTAAGACGGTTTGGATTCAGATAGCAAAGAAAAAAAGAAACCTATAAGACAGAGTAGAATAAATAAAACCCTGACAAGTGTGTGCATTAGGGCTGCATGGATTATTAATTGATTACTAAATTACTCTTCAACTATTTTGATAATTAATTAATCAGTGTTTATTTTTTTGTATTTCAGCTTCTTAAATGTGAATATTTGCTGGTTTCTTTGCTCCGTATAACAACGAAATCACTAAAACTGAATCATTTTCGATTCAAAACATTCGAGAACATCATCATTTACAGGTTTGATCAACATTTTGCGGACCAAACGTAAAAGTACTCGATTAATTTAACTTTAACTTGTGATTCCTGTCCCCGTGCTCAAGCTCCTACTCTGCTCTCATAACAAAGACGGCTAAATGACACCAGAGTTCTACGCCTTTCCATCTCAATTATGCGAAAAAGCTAAAAAAAAAAAAAAAAGATGCTGTCAACACTTTTTAAGGATCCACAGACACCCACTTGGAAGAATAAGAAAAAAAAGAAGTGCAGATACTTTTTAATAGGGGTTGTGCACTTTTGGATGATATGAAATGGAGAGCGACAAAAAGTAGCAGCAGAGCACAGCCCCTGGTTTTAATTTGTGTCCTGAACCTCCGGAGGTAGTCTGACCCACACAGCAACCTCCAAAAACCCCAATCTCATGCCACAGAAAATTAAATATGTCTTAATACAGACAAACACGGAGCATATTACTAAGAAGCTACTGCACAAACACAGACGAGGAAACGCAAACAGACCATAAGTCTTCATTTCCTGCACTTGGAAACATTTTGTAACAAAGTGAACTGCTGAGTGTTCTTTCCCCTCTCTTTTTCACACGACACAGTAGTTGAGTGCACGACGATTCTGGTTCTGGTTTGTCCCGGTTTTTGTCCGTCCTATCGACGACGACAACCAAAACAAATTGTTCCTTTTCTTCTCATCTTCTCTTCTCCTCTTTCCTGCTGCTCGCCCCCCCCCCCCACCTCCCTGCACTCCTCCCATCGCCTCTCCTTACTTTACCTTTTCAAATGTCAGCATCACAGCGGGACATAAGCCACCGTGTTGCGTGTGTGTGTGTGTGTGTGAGTGCACAAGGGCGAGGGAAAGAGAGACTAAGGAGGATCACATCAAAGATTTTTTCCCCTGCCTTTTACGCTCAAATGTCCTCCCTCTCTCTGTCTCTTTCTCCCCTCTCATGTGGCCAGTTCTAATCAGTAGGGCTGACATTGCCGCCGTGCCCTCTCCTTTGGTGGAAAAAGACTCTTTTCCCACTGAGAAAGATGCTCTTGAAACGCTCACACACACACACACACACAGACACACACACACTCAAACACCTTTTGAACAGTGAGAGGAAGTGGAGGCTAATAGAAAATGGCTTCTTTTGAGGCGGAGAATGAAAAGATCAGGTTGCAGTGAAGAGCACAAAGCCAAGGGCAACTTTGAGAGTGGTGAGGTGCCAACAATTACTTTTCTCCGTGCTGCACACACACACACACACACACACACACACACACAAACAAGCCACAGTTGTCGCTCAAATCCACATCTTTTTGTGACAACAACAAGCAGCATTACAGTCTTTGATCTGGATTATTAATCGATGACTAAATTAATGACAATTATAAGTGTTCTTTAAAAGAATTAAAACAAGTTTTTTGAGCTTTCAGATTACCATCCACTCTTTTTTATGGCTTGCTTGAAAGACTTTGGTGAACGTTCTCACTGCGATTGTTCTAGAGCTACAACGATTATTAGTATTACTAAACAAATCGACCGTTTTCCTAATCGATTCATCAGTTTGAGCGATTAATCAGCTTCTTAAATGTGAATATTTTCTGGTTTCTTTGCTCCATATCATGAAGAAATCATCAAATCAGCCCTACTTTGATCTACAAATTAAGACACTACGAAACTTTTGTTCTGTATTAATAAAACGTATATTCATAGCTGCTGATACTTTTAGGTTATATGACAATTTAACTGTGAGGATCTGGACGTTTCACGACGTTGTTGGCAAAACAACTCAACAGAGGACTTTGTGTTCTTACAAAGTCAAGAGAATGATGGGCTGTTTCCTCATGTGTCAGCACTATCTATGCTAATTTTATTAATCAACACACAGGTTGCCTGATTATGGGCAAAAATGTATCACCGTGTTGTTGGTATGCGAGTAAAGTTAACACCCCCCCCCCCCCCCAACCTGTATAATATCCCGGGAAAGACAAATTATTCACACGTCCTGACAAAAAAAAAAAAAACTAACTAAACAAATGACAGTGTCTTTGAGACATTATCACATTTTGTAGATCATTTATCCAACAACACAGGTTTCAATTACACAAATATCACATCACAAATATGTAGAATTTTATCATTTTACTGATAAATATTCAGTTTAGTTTAGGTTGTATACTCCAAAGGGGGTGTACAACTCTTGGTACCTTTTCCAGAAACTTTCCATGGGAACTTTTGTTTGGGAATTTTGGAAGTATTCCAAATTAGATTCATGGGAATCATGTGAAATTTAGGATAACTTAAAGAAACAGTCATATACAGTACCTAAGTGGAACATACATATATAATATCCCATGTTCAATCTTTGTTTATACTGGAAATATCAAGCACATCCAGTATATATTCTGGAAACGGTCTATAATGTACATTCTATTGTGTTAATCTTCATATATTGTACTTATCTTTAAGTATATATATATCTTTAATAGGAGGACTTATCTTAACCTAATCTAAAGTTCCCAAACCTCAAATCTTGAGAAACATGGGAAGTTTCTTCCCATGTAAAGTTCCCACAACGCTAGCAAATGATCTACTTCATTATTTCCTTGTCCTCTTCATGACAACTTTATGCTATTAATAATCGTAAGTCTCGGCCGCGGCTCTGAGTGTCATCATCATCATCATCGTCGTCATTGATGATGAGGGTGAAGAGAACACAAGTGTGCCGACTCTTTGATCCTTAAAAGGAAAACAAGTGTTTCACCGGGCACTTGTGACGTGTGTGATTGAGAACATCTGTGTTCCCATAAATCCATAAAAAAAATAAATACAGGTGACTCAATAAACCCTTTTTTTTTCTTATGTCTGTTGCTGATCAACAAAATCCCAACCTACTGCTATCCATATTGGTCCAATTCTGTCTGTCTTTTATAATCCTTTTTTAAAACTATTAAACTGTGAATAACTTAGTTGTACTCATGTATTCGCCACCTTGTCAAAAGCAGCCATTTCAAAATCAATGACTCCCAAAGAGGAAGAAATAAAAAGCTCAGTTAAGCAATACCTGCTGCTTCTTTTCTAAGTTTTCACCCCCACAAATGAAATGACACTTGCTTTTTACAGCCTGTGCTTAAACGAAGGTCTTACTTCATATTTAGGTTTTATGGCTCATATCAGAATTTACTTTTTCCCCCTTCCTTTATCCGATTCAGTGACATGGACCAGTACCAGACAAACACAGATACCAAGTATCGGCTATTAAAGGTACAGTGTGTAATATTTAGACACCCAGAAATGGGAGGCAACAATAATGATACCTAACACCTTTCGAGTTTCCAATACATGCTTGGAATGGAAGGGCGACGTGAAGTGACAGATATTCAGCTGTAATACACTACTTCACCAATAGATGTCTCTAAATCCTACTCACAGTACCTTTCATAAACGGAATGACAGCTAACTAGTGGCTCTGTGATGATTGTGGATCAAACCATCTTAGATTAAATACAAAGGTCAAAAAATCATACTTTTGCTGTTTGAAACAACTCAATTACCAAAACACAATTAAATCTGCAATTAAATCGTCCATTAGATAGTAGTTTTGTTTGAAGTTGTCTTTAAAATTCAAGTCGCAAAAATCAAGTTGTTCTTGAAATATGTCTAAGAAAAATATGATACTGTAGATTATTTTCTCAATTATTGAGTAGGCTGGAAATGATGATGTTCCCAAATGTCTTGTTTTGTCCACAAATCTAAACTGTTTGAATGAGTTTTAATGGTTTCTTTGTTATCTGGGGCAAAGAAACCAGAAAATATTCACATTTAAGAAGCTGAAAAATCAGAAAACTTTTTATTAAAACACTCAAACCGATTATTTTATTAATCAATTAATCGTTCCAGTCCAATGAGAACTTTTACCCAAATCTCTCAAGCCCTAAAAAAAGAGTGGATTTCGGATCCTTGTAATCTGAAAGAACGCTGAATAAAAATGTAATAAAGATTGAGTTCAGCAGTGGAATCAAACAAAAACAAGGAGAAAAAAAATCAATAAAACTCAAACACAACATTTCAATTGACTACAATATACTTGTGATGTGTCATCTGTGTGATGCTGTTTTTCGAGCACACGTACGCACATGGGTATACATATGTACTGTATATGGTGAGACCTGGGTGGTCACCTGCAGGAGGTATGATCCCAGCGTGCATCAGCCCACCGTGGGACAGCATGTGGTGGCTCCCGCCCTCTGTCACACTTTGCAGCCTCTTGGGCGGTCGTCCAGGCCTCGAGCTGCAGGCAGAAAAACACAAACAGGCCTACGTTAGTCATTAAGGCAGTTTAATACTCCGCTCCCTCGGCCTCAGTCACTTTTTTTTTTTCTTCACGCTGAGACTACGATGGGTGGCCCCCGTGTTGGAGAAAACTGGTCGCTCACTCTGTTAAAAACTCTCTGATCCTGCTGAAATATCAACAAGCACAACACAGAAACCTGGGCGCTTCCAGGAAGGCTGCTGCACTGCAAATCTGCTCTCCCCGTGGATACGAGCAAGCAGAAACGGAGTTTCCCTATGGCATCAATAAAACACCTCATTACTGTTCAGCTTACTCATTCATTTGTTTGCTTATTAAATGTTGTTTGCTCGCCTACCTCCCTCCCTCTCCAGCCTGTCCTCGTGGGGTCGTTCATCCCCCCCCCCCATCCGTTTTTTTTCCCGCCATGTCACAACTTCTCAACAGAGAGGCTGTGACTGCGAGCACATTCACATGGTTTGATTGAGCCAGGCATGCTCAATCAATCCTGGGAGGAGGATTGTGAGTGTGAGTGTGTGTGTGTGTGTGTGTGTGAAACAAACTGTCAAATATCACTTTGGCTCTGACTAAACGGTGTGAATGTTCTGACGGGGGAAATGACACGGGCCACATCAGGTTTAATGACAAGCAGCGCGGCTCATCTCCTTTCATGCCATGCGGCCTCACATTTGGTAACATGAGTCTGTGTGAGCATGCGTGTGTGTGTGTGTGATATTAAAAGACGGGAGTGAGTGAAAGAAAGGGGGGAGAGAAGAAAAAAGACAGAAGACGGAAGAAGGTGTGACAGGGAGCGAAAGAAAGGGAAGGGACAATGCGCATGGAAAGGGAGATGCAGGGGAAAGATGAGGAGGTGTAAAGTGAGAGGAAATGTATAGAGGGAGAGTCTGAGAAAAGGTGGGAAAGAGAAGAAAAAATAAAAGAAGGAAAGAAAGAAAGAAAGAAAGAAAGAAAGAAAGAAAGAAAGAAAGAAGGGGGGATAGACGATAGCAGCACTAGCAGCAGCTTCCTAGCGTGGGGTGTCTTTGAGCAGATTTTAATTAGAATCTAATCCAGCCGTCATTAAGGCCCCATAAACGAAGCTGTCAGTCAGGAGATTAATGGCGCCTCATTTGCATATTGCATATAATTCATCAATTACCCAACAGAAAGGACCAATCCCCTGTTGACACACCCACTGGCTGAGGGGGGGGGGGGGGTAGAGGGAGATGGAGGGAGACAAAAAAGACGGAGAGGAAGATTGTGTGTAGTCACAAACTGTGGGAGAAAAACAGGTAGCTTGGCGTATGTGTGTGTGTGTGTGTGTGTGTGTGCATGAGAGTGCACACCTGTATGTGAGTGTGAGTGTGTGTGTGTGTGTGTGTGTTTCTGGCATGTGTGCGTATGAAGTGTTCAAAGGTTAATTTGATGAGCCGATGAGCTCCACAGTTCCTGCCCTCGGTTTTAATGAGTTGTTATTATTGTCTCTTATTATGGGCCCAGACCGACTGGGATGTGACAGCTGACATCAGATATCACACACACACACACACACACACACTCTCTCTCCCACACACCCGCGTACACCTGCTCACTCCCTGCCACATAGACAGTGAGAAAGACACACTCAGGTAAGAGGGATAAAGTCATGTATGTATAGGAGTGTGTGTGCTGTTCATTTAAAGAACCAGGGTGCCTTCACATCACATATTTTTATTTATTTATTTTTGGTGCTGCATATATATATATAGATATAGATATATATACATATGTGTATATAAAGATATATATACATGTGTGTGTATATATATATATATATATATATATATATATATATATATATATAGAGAGAGAGAGAGAGCGAGCAGCATACTGCGTTTTAACAAAAGCAGGAAGTGTATTTTTAGGTCTCAAGTTTGAAAGGTAACGCAACACATTTCCAGTGTAACTGATGTTGAAACATATCAAATGAACACACACACACACACACACACACACACACACACACACACACACACACACACACACACAGGCAAACACCAGTAGGGGGAAATAAAATACACAGAGACCAAAGTCTGTGGTTGGCTTTTTACTGCAGCCGCTTCCCTTTCCCTTACTACTGTTTATTTATATACACTAATTAATGGCCTGTGTGTTGATGGGTGTGTGTTTTGTGTGCGCCTTTGTGTATGTTGCATTTTGGTAGGGGGGGGGGGGGGGGCAGGCATAAAAAACTGGAACCTAATTTTGTGTTTAGTCTGCAAGTGCGTTGATACATCAAAGTGACCCGTAGAGGGAGGTCTATGTGTGTCTGTGCGTTACGTGTGTGCGTGTGTGTGTTTGTGTGTGTGTGAGGTTGGAGAGCACCGGTTCCCTGAGGTAGGATTAATGAAAAAGCCTTTCATGGAAAAGTCATCAAGCTGAGGGGATGGAATGAGAGAGAGGAGGGGGGGTGAGAGAGAAAACAGTGCATTGTGTGTATGTGTGTATGTGTGTGTGTGTGTGTGTGTAGAAGCGAGGAGGGGGTGTATGGCTTATGACCTCTTTGTCTCAAACTTTAATTAAAATCTCACCCAGACGTCCTCCCTCATGCCAACGCACTGCCCACACACACACACACACACACGCACACGCACACACACACACACACACACACACACATACAGGGTACAGTGAGTTCTGCCCTGCTAACTTCACATGCATGTTACCTGAAACATGAAACGGCAAACATGGCAGCTGGAGCTTAGCACAGGTGGAACAGAGACAAAACGCAACAAAGATGACAGATCTCTCTCTCTCTCTCTCTGTTCCATGTAAACACACACACACACACACACACACACACACACTGGAGGGGGAAAGAGAAAAGTAATGAAAGAGGAGGAAGTGTTACAGTCAAAACACTGGAACAGCTACTGGCTTTGGAGGAACTGAGGTGCTGATAGGTAGCAGCTGTGTGTGTGTTTATGTGACTCTTTGTAGGAGAGGAAGAGAGGGGGGGGAAAAAAGGAGAACTAGCTCAAACAAGATTTTGTTTGGAATATATTAGCGGCGGTTTACGGCTCCCATCCTTTCAATCTGTGTCTATCACGCGGGTTTGTATTCACCGTCACGGTCCGGTTTGATAAATCATATCGTCGCCGCCGCCGCTGTATGCAGGAAATCTTATGCTGCTGGTTAGGGGAGGCAGAGAAAGATTGATGGTGTGATCTCGTTCACAAATCGAGGGCTGAAGAAGAAGCTTTTTCCTGTGCCGTTGTTATTAGAAGAGACTGTGTGATGATGTCATGACAGAGGCAGGCGGGACAATACAAACACTGTCTCACACACACACACACACACATTCACAGCCGTTTGATCATGGCAAGAATCTGATCTCCTAAACTGATACCGCCTTACATTCCTCTCCCACATTCCAGGGTCAAGACGATGTCAAACCTGTGTGTGTGTGTGTGTGTGTGTACTCCATTTAGACCTGTCATAGTAGGAGACATGGAGGCCCTCTCTACCTCATCATGCTCTTCTCTATAAAACATCAAAAGAGTGAGGAGGTTAAAGTTGACCTGAAAACCCCACCCCACAGCACACACATGCACACACACATAAAATTGATTTTATATCTTAGTGAGGACATAACAAATTCCCTAGACCCTTACCCTACCCTTAACCTAACCCTACAAACTAGGTCTTAACCCTGAAAAAGCCCTTTAAAGTTGTGGGGCACAAAGATAAGTTAGTACTTTTTTGGACCTCACAACAATATAAATACAGTACACACACATATGTTTGTATAGCATTCATAGTGAGGACATTCATAGACATAATATATTCTCTAGCCCCTTACCCTACCCTTAACCATCACAACTAAGTACCTAACCCAAACTTTTACCCTTACCTAATTCAAACCGGTCTTAACCCTGAAAAAGTCTTTATTAGGTGTGTCCGAATGTGAGGACCAGCCAAGATGTCCTCACTTTTCCAAAATGTCCTCACTTCCTTAGGTATATAAGTTTATTGGTCCTCACAAAGATACCCATACAATAACTCACACACACACACACACACACAGCCCTCCTCCCCTTCATCTTATGGCTGCTCACTTTGACAGTGAGTTATAGTGTGGCAGTGGATACACAGCTTTGAGGAGCCCATCTTCTCATGCACACACACAGCTATTCTTTTTTACAAACACTGCATCGACTTCCCATCACTTGGACAACGTAAAGAAAGCCTCATCCCGAACCTGAACCGTAACCACAACTCCAATCTTAAACCCAAACTTAACCAGTTCCCAAGAAATTGGGACTATTGGTCCTGACAAGGCCAGTGTTTATGCCAGAAATGACCCTGAGGAGGTAACAAATACAAGTACACACACACACACACACACAACAAACAGCAGCTTGCCGCTGCCAACTTGCGAGGCCAAGATTTGCCACAGAGAAACACAAAAAGTGGGCTTTTGTTGCACTCCACAGGATCTCCTTTATCAATCATTGTGTGATTGAGCTACATTTCTTTTGTTGTGCCTGATGTTTGTTCTTCACCTGCTTAATAGATATTTAAGCCATACATTTACCCTTTTATCTTTCATCGATGTCAATCCCTGCATGTGCCGAGGTGCAGAGGTTTCACTTCGTCTACTTCCACTCAATTCATGAAAGCTGTTATTTACTGTGTATGAGTCTGTTAAAATGTTCTCCACCTGAACATGGATGTTGTTCATTTTTAATATCATTTTTTAATGCTTTTAAAAGCCACAAACAGTGAACTAAAGGAAACAAATGCATATAACTATTTTCGAGCCAGGTACCAAAAAGCAAACAAGAAATATCATTATCAATATGATTTTCATATAATTTAGATGCATCGCAGCTGCCACTTTTCAAGTCTCAGATGTTTATGCACTCAAATTATGTTTTTTATGACCACATGCTTTGTTACAAGGACTCTCGTCTCCCCATATTACACAGTTTTTACCTAATGTGAAGGGAGGGGCATTTGTGTGTTGAGTTTCCACACCAAGCATGCATTTCATATACTATGTGAAATAGGGTGTATATTATACACACACACACACACATACTGTTTGACCTGGTCTAGCTGTTTGATGTGTTTTTCTAACTGAGAATGAAACTGTTCCTTTGTGAGCGAGAGAGAAAAGGACGGAGGATCAGGTTGCCTCCTACACACCATGTTCTCTCTGTGGAACTAATGTCATTTAGCAGCAAAGCCAGCAAACACACAGGCGTGACCGTGTGAGTTTGTGTGTGTGTGTTAGTGAGAGTTTACGTGTGTGTGTGTGTGTGTGTGGAGGTGACAGACAGAGCAGAAAGAGTGTGTGTTTTGTGTCACCTATGCATGAATTATAACTAAGCTTTGACTGAGGGTGAAGTCGGCCCTTCTTCATGGCTTGATGAGTCAGTGGTCAGGGTGTGTGTGTGGTCCAGCTCTTGCTTATGTTGTGGGGACCTAAATGTGTTTACACAGTCACACGATTGGTGATTTTCTGTCTTAGGTGTGAAAAAAAGAAGTTTATACAACACAAACTATTGAAATGCCTTAGGTAAAAGCATGTTTAAAGGTTAGAGTAAGGTGAAATTGGCATCACGGTAAAGGTTAGGGTGAAAATAAATAAATAAATAAATAAATAAATAAAAGGTATGGCATAAGTCCTTAGCCATAAAATCCATGTAATGTCCTGTGAAGTCATGGAGGCACAGCCATGTGTGCGTGTGTGTTTACTCGCGCACACACAGCAGGGGTGAAAGAGTGAGACAAAGAGGAGAAGAGAAAAACAATGATAACAGAGGGCATTTTCACAACCTCTGCTTCAGAGTGTTTAATTTTAATCTTTAAAAGAAAAACCCCACTGAACGAACAAACAGCCGAGAGAATAAACAGCGGGGATCCATGTAAAAGAGTTCCGTTAGTCGTGTGAAACAATCCGACATGGCTGTTAATTCTCCGCCAGCTTGTCTGACTGCACTGGACTGGACTGGAAAATAATAAGTGATGTCTGTCTTAATCAGTAACCAAAGGAAAACAAATGAGCGCCGACACGGTCACACACACAGACAGAACATCATATTTGTGGAGATGTTCTGAGAACTTTTAGGTTTAATCAGCCTTCTTTCCTGTTTTAATAAACCAACCTGTGTCCCACTTTTTTTATTTCTTTTATTTTTTTAAACTCTGTGTTGCATCCACATCAGATTTGCCTATGATGTAAGGGGATGATACTAATGGCAGCCACAGCACACGTGAAGCCCACAGACAGAGAATCACGCAAGTCTTTTGAAGGTTTCGCCCGAGTGATGTTTCCACATCTCATTAACTAAAAGCCGTTTGAGTGTTGTCTGTGGATAATTAGAGATGTTGGAGGCTATGTGTTTTCAAAGTCACAGAACAACGTTGCCAGCATTAGCACCTGACATGGAGGAAATCCCAAAGCAGCCGGAAGACGTGTCTGAATTTTGTCTTGGTTGCAGGGCCTCAAATACTTACATACGCAGGTGTTAATCCCAGCTCATGGAGCTGGGAGCTGATTCCTGCAATAGTTTGTTCCAGGGTGTTCGTGGTTTTTGCTCACCAAGTCAAAGCTTGTCTCAAAAACTAACACCTGGTGTTAATATCAAAGCACTAAGCTTAGAGATTAAAACAAACAGAGCTACATAAAAAAAAATAAAAAAACAGACCTGGATGATTTGACCTCCACCCAAGAATCATTAAAGACAGGTTAAAAATAGTTTCAGCATTCCCGATTCAGTTTGTCAGTGCAAGTCGTGTCACATCTTGATGCATCCCCAATCTGCATATAATGGCAGGTGTAAATTGGATCATTCATGCTCCGAGGAGGGCGGATTAACTATCAAACAATATGAATTCCCCAAACTCGGGATAATCCGCACTCCTCTGGATTCAAATCCATGCTGTTATGAGCATGTGGTCTGCACAGGAGCAGACTGGGGGCACCAGGAAACCACAAATCCCATCCAATTTAGCCCCTTTATCCAAACATCTCTGTGGCGTATTGGATTGATGACCCGTGTAGCTGGTCACCATTGGAGTTCTGCAAAACAGCTCATTTACATAATCGCATCATAAACACCGAGAATTCATTTAATCATCTTCTCTGTTCTGATGCTCAGGGCTAAAGAGTGTTGATATGATAAGACAGCGAGTTATTAAGGAAGGAGAGAGAGACGGAGGGAGAAAGAGAGAGGGAGGAAGAGTGAAGGAAGAGGGAGAGAGCAAAGGGATCAGTGAGTGAGTGAGTGAGCTTGTCCTGATTTAAGCTGCCGCTTGGGGCCAAATGAAAATTAATTAATTTCTGTGAAGAATCAATTTCTCAGAATGACAGTGTCAGATTCAATGTGTACAAGTGTGTGTGTGTGTGTGTGTGTAGAGCGAGAGAGAGAGAGCGAGAGAGTGTGTACATGTGTGTGCATGTCAAAGAGAGAGAGAGAGAGAGCGAGAGAGATCACAGCCTGCGATAACATGACAAACTTTAAGAGTTTTCTTTTAATTAGGATTACTAAAATTCATTATCATCAACACCATCATCATCCCAACTTTCATCGCCCGTTAAAGCAGTAATTAGGAAACAGGCCCAGCAGCGGTAACGTGGTGAATAAAAGGGCCTACAATCAGTCACCTTCAAATAGTTTACAACCTGCAGCACAATCAAAAACAAATCATACTTAATCAGAGGAAATAAGTGATAGAATATCCCTTTATGGTTGACATGTGGCCTCTGGAAGTCATCACCACCCCCTTTGCCTTAGATGGATCTCACGCAGGTATCAGTGTAAGGTCAAAGCCAAGTGGAATATCAGCGCCAAGTGATATAATTTAACATAATAAAGATAGAACATACATTAATAGAATGTTTATGCATTGTGCAAACACAGTTTGAGATGTAAACACATGATCAGGATGTGAATTTTGCCTCAGATGTGTGAAATGTTCTGTCCATAAAGAAGTTTAAAAACGCAGTAACTATCCATGTTGGGAACGTTATCCAAGTCCTGAAACGCTGCAGAAATATGATGCATTCATAGTATCATCTAAAACCACATGTCAGTAAACATGACAATAACCAGGGGCAGGACAGGACCAGCAGATAAGAGAAGGTGAGGTGTGAGACAGGTCTGCACAACACGACCAATAATGTCATTATTATAATCATTATCATCATTTTTCAAATGAGTTCATATCTGTAATCATTAGGATAAATACACATGTTTATACTTGTGTAAAAGATGAGTTATTGTGGTTTTAAACTTCTTTAACGGACTTGAAAAGTATAAACACTCATTGAACAGAAATGTTAAACAAATCTGAGGCAAAAAAAACATTAAAAATGATCACGTATGCGCTTCATAAGTCAAAGTGTATTGAGCAGTACATCTATTGATTATTTTCATCATGGATTAGTTGTTAATTGCACATGTTTTCAAACGAATGATGTTCACTTTGCAGTCATAAAGGAGCAATGAAACTATTGCTTCAGATAATCACATATAGCACATTTAAGAAGCATATATCACTTTATTTAAAAAAACAAAAACACTAAAATAGTTGCTCCAGCCCTAAAAGCTATATATTGCAACATATATAATATTATTGAATTATAGCCCAACTTATAAAGAAAATCCTAAAATTGAATTATTACACGTAAGGCTAAAGTTTCAAAACGATAATTATCGCGATAAATGGTCAGCTAATTATTGATTTAGTTTTTGCTTCTGAGTTAAAGTTATATGTGGTTTTAAACTTCTTTTGGGACTTAAAACAACAATAACTTGTTAAACTAAGTTCAAACATTACTGAATCATTGCCTCGCCCTAATGACACGTAAACCTGTCACTTTCCCTCTAATACACATTAAAACTTAAAATGGCTGACCCCCAGGTCACCGTGTTGACCCGGCTTCCCCCCGCCTCACCTTGCGTTGGTACAGTCGCTGTAGAGCGTCTCGAAGTCCTGTCTGGAGATGAGTTTGCACCGGTTCACCCCGGGCTGGATGGCACCGAGCCCCCGCAGCACCCGCACCTGCTCTACGTTGCACACCACCGGCGTAATGTCCAGCCGTTTGAGCTTGGTGTAGACGGTGTGGAGCCCCCCGACCAGGTGCTTGAGGAACACGTCGAACGCTTGCGGCAGGCAGATGAGCTCCGTGTCTCTCACCGTGAACGAGGCCAGCTTGGCACCTTTCACCTCCACCAGCTTACACTCGTTGTTCTGCGGCGTGCTCTCCACGGGCGACGGCGTGGCGTACACGGGCTTGGCACTGCCGGACAACAAGGGGGCTCCTCCGCTCTTTAACGGCGCGCCGTTCGGGAGTAAGAGTTCCGCGCGGAACTGGTGCAGCAGCGCCGGGTGAGCCACCGGAGGAGCCGGGGACGAGGCGGCGGAGGTGGCCGCAGGTGGCGGGGAGGTGTTGGCCGGAGACACGGAACTCGGCGCCGCGTGGTGCGCGAGCGAAGCGGCCGGGAGCAGAGTCTGAGCAGCCGCAGTTGCCATAGTAGTCATGTCCGACAATTTACACTTTTCTGACAAGGAAAAAAAGTAAACTTTAACGTAAAACTAGTAAAGAAATACAGTCAATCGGCTGCGGAGCGAGAGGGAAGTGCGCATGGATTATGCCAAAGAGGAGAGGGGGATGATAAAAGAAGAAGAAGAAGAAGAAGAGAAGGAGTCAAGATCCGTGCGTGGGAAAACAGATCATCACATAGTTGATTCAGAATGAGAGGAGGATTGTCTCCGAGCTGGAGGAGATGCTACTGTCACATTATCATAAAGAGGAGGAGCCTGGGCTTGTTCTTAGAGAGTGAGAGACACTTTCACAGACAGAGAGAGAGAGAGAGAGAGAGAGAGGGAGTCAGAGGAAAAGATTAGCCCACATAAACTTAGGATAAGCCTGTTTATGAACGCCTAACTAAAACACACTTTTTATAATATGAACACTTGTAGTGGGACTTAGAGCATCCGTGGCCTTAATCATCTCCTTTACTGCATTTTAAACCTTCACAGTAATCTTTAGTTAACACAAACATGACACTAATAGTTGTGCACTCACACCCTATATATGTATATATATATATATATATATATATATATGTATATATATATATATATGTATATATATATATATATATATATATATGTATATATATATATATATGTGTGTGTGTGTGTGTGTGTGTATAATCTTTGATCTCTTTACTGTCTTTTCCTCTGAGCTCTGTGATCATTCATGGATCACAGAGACTTTGATACATCTATCAGATTCAAAATCAGAAAAATCAATGTGATTTATGCAAGAAACTTTAAATCATTAGGGGTGTCAAACTTGCGGCCTGCGGGCCACATGTGGCCCTCCAGTCGATTTTATAGCCCCCATTACACCTGGAATTTAAATGTGGTTTCTGTCATCAGATGGCACCTGACCACATGTAAGTACAGGTGTAAATACATTGAAAAAGTACCACTATTTTGATTAACATTTTTACTTAAGTACAATTTACTTTTTTACTTCTTTCTTGTGCAGAATCTCACATGCATTGTTTTCAATTAAAGGCAAACCTTTACAAATGAAAGTGCTGACAAAATCAAATATGTAAACACATAATGTATCAGTGAAAATGGGTCAAAGGTCACATATGCATTAACTTTCGCACTCACTCAGGGAGCATGTTAAAGGAAAAATCCGGAGTTACAGACATTCTAGCTCTATTTTCAGATAATAATGAGTTCATATTTTGTGTTTCGCACTTTGACGCCACAGAACAACAACGTTCTGCTTCATAAACATCCTTCTTTAGAATCTGTCTGTACAATTGCAGAGTTATGGACACTGCCGTTTGTAGCACTTTCGGTCGAAATTGCAAAATACGAAATTTCTCAAAACTCATCCGATTGACATGGTCATACCAACACAAAATATGAACTTTTTATTATCCGAAAATAGACCTAGAACGTCTGTAACACTGGATTTTTCCTTTAACTATAACATGTATCACCATAATAATATACAGCAGTTTATTGTGAACAATATCTTTGTTGTTCCATATCAAAATAGACTTTTATTTTGAAATTCCGTGAAATATCAGCACAAATATTGTTATTGCGATATCGTAATAGAATATGGTGATAGAATTTTCAACCCATATCACCCACACCCCCTTGACTAGCGCCCTCATGACCAGACTTGATGCTCGGTGGCCCCCTGGTCCTTTGAGTTTAAGACCCCTGCTTCAAATGCTGCTTTTTTGAATGTGTGATTATATGAGGTATTGACACCTCAACATCGGCTTTGAACCAGCCTGGAACCCAGACACCCGCTCTGTCTCACTGTTTACATGGCTGCCAGCAGGAACAGAAGGAAAAACAGATTTTAGCCACTTAATAAAAGGCTCACCTAATAAAATCTACCCCCTGCTTAAGTCTGGGAGATATTAAGAATTATGTTCAGCACTTTGTCTCACTGGATGGCAGCCTTTTTTTTTTTTTTGCATGAAAACTAAAGTTTGTTAACCGCTCAATCACCCGCACTGAAGTCCATAGAGAAAGCCAGCGATTTTAGCTCGCGGGGATACAGGAGCTGCTGTTGTGCTGCTGCCTCGTTTGTTAAAGTCTGTGGCACGTAGGTCAACCCGGACAAATGATGCCAGATTCCAGAGGTATAAAATAACACATTTGAATTTACTGGTGGAGGCAGCTGTGGATTAACAACGCCTGTGTGCTGCGATGTAAAATCGTTGGTTTTCTCAATGGACTTTGGTGCAGGGAGAGTGACCAGTTTAGAAACTTTAGTTTACAAATGGAAGAAGTGGTGCGAATGGCGAGGAAAAGGCGGCAGACATATTCTTGAGATATCGTACACTTAAATAGGTGTAGGTTTTATTAGCTTTATGAGCCGAAAAATTACGTAAATTGTTTTTGTTTTTCATAGAAATCTTGAGAACAAAGTTTGTTGGAAAAACCTTATTGGTACGGAACATTCTGATGTTTTCTTCTGTTAAAGAACAATCAAACAACAGGTTAATTGCCATATCAATCCAATTTAAAGAAAGTTTAACAACACAATAATTAAAGCTAACGGTAAAAGAGACTCTTGTTACCTCCTATTTATGATATTTTTTTAACGTTAAAGCTCAATGTAAGCACGGAAGCAGATTTATTCCCAATAAGATAATTATTATTTTTTTGGTTATTTGTTTTATTTTATTCTAAACACTGCGGTCAAAAATCCTCAGCTCCACTCCAATCACATACCCTGGTATATACAGTAGAACAGCATTTATGATTTTTCCTCCCAAGTACCACCAGAGGAAGCCCGGCGTACCACTGGTGGTACCCGTGCCCCAGTTTGAGAACCGTGGCCTTAAGTAATTCATGTTGTACATCTTTTTTTTCTGCTGCACGTGGGCCATTTGGACATCGTTTGTTCTCTGGATTTTTTTCCCCCCGCTTTCTCAAATCAGCAGAAAATCTGAATTTGAAGAATTTGAAGGTGTTCAGAAAACGCTCCCGAGAGATGAGAGACTGTAGAAAAGCTTGTAAGGCGGGAGGAGGGTGCAGTAACCTTGGCTTGACAAATTGACCTCTTTACCTGTTCCCTTGTAATGCTTCCTCATCCAGTCTGCACACACACACGCGTGCGCGCACACCCATCATTTACATATGGCGCTCGCAGTCCTTTCAAAGTGGCTTTCACGGAACATTGTGCTGATAATGATCTTGGTCGTGAGGGAGAAAGAGAGAGACACACACACAGATCTCCGGAGACCATCTCGCCATAAGACAAGGGGGAAGAGGATAAAACTCTGACTGTACTCCAACTCAAAGGACTCCGACACCCTTTTCCTCCCAACACCCCCACCCCACCCCTCTCTCCAATAAGCCCTCTTGTGTTTTTTAATTGGCAGAAATTAATCTTTAGGATGTAGATGGTAGATTTACATTCATTAAAAGTCAAGAGAGGAAGCCAGGCTTGATGCTAATCAAATCTGCTTAATTATGCTTAACATGAGTATCTCCAGGGGAAGAGAGAGAGAGAGAGAGAGAGAGAGAGGGAGAGGGAGGGAGAAAGAGAGATAACTCGAACTTTTTACTTTTTGCCTTTGATAACTCCTGCTGAGTATGGCCTTTTCCTCGCCAAAGAGAAATGTCACGACTCTCTCCCTCTCTCTCTTTTTTCTGCAGAAAACACACTGATAAAGCCATCAGTGTTACGCAGAGCTGATTCATGTTGTAAATTCCCACCTTAAACTGTTCCTGAGCTGTGAAATGTTCAATTTTAGTCACAAAGCGTTTGGCCCGTGTGACTAAAATTGAACACTTGCCACCTTTGAAACTGTTTGGAAAGCCGGGCGAAATGTTCAGTTTTAGCCTCCCAGGCCGTAGCTTTTTGAGGCTTTAATTTAAGGTCATGGCGTCAAATGTCGACACGTATGATGATAAATTATGAGCCATAATCGTGATGAGTAAACATGTCAGTCTCTAAAGGAATCACTTGTGATTGCAGCCTCATTTCTTTTTCATTTTAGTGTTGAAGGGAACACATGCAGGTTAGGTTTCAGGACTCCCTGGTGGGAAGTGACTTTTTCTCACAACAGGAAGGTCATTGGTTTAATTCATGCAGCCGCTATTGTGCTTAAACTCCCCTGAAATGAAACAATGAGCTGATATTGAATGTAATATCCCTCTAGTGACTGGACTATAAAAACACAACATGTGATACAAAGGGGAAGACAGAAAGAACAAAATCCGTTCTTGTACTGTGTGATATTAAAGAGGAACTTCCTTGATTTTTTGTTTTGAATGGAGAGAAAAAGTACTGGCTCTCCTTGATGAGTTGGGGGGGAAAAAAACAACCCTGCCCATCATCATGACAACATTATACAAGCACAACAATAATAACAATAAGTGGAGTTTTCATTGTCCTGGTCCTAGGCCACTTCTTGTTCCACAGGGGGGAAAAGATTCTCCCTTCACTACATTAAGCCAAGTTAATTAATAATTTATATATTCCTCTAATTGCTTCAGTACACTTATTATTCTTAGATTTACCTTCCCACACTTGGCCCACTTGCATTCGTTTCCCGCTATATATTTTAGAGCTACGGCTCTCAAACTGTGGCACGTGTACCAATGGTGGTACGCGAGCTTCCTCTGGTGGTAAAATCAGAAATACTATTCTACTGTTTATATCCGGGTATGTGATCAGAGTGGAGCTAAGGAATTATGACTCCTTATATGGACATCCTGGGGTGTGTGTTTATAGGTCACATCTTCAGGTGTTTTTCGTCTTCTTATGTCAAAGTTATGATACGTTTTCTATCACTTAAAAAAATAGTGAGTAGTGATAATTGTGCAGAAGTCACAAAATAGACGTTTTTTCTTTTATATTTGTTCACGCCAAGTGAAAAGCCAAATTTCACAAATTCAATCCGTTTAAAAAAATGGTACTTTTTTAAATCTTTTTCATCAGATTGCCTACAGGTTGTGCTGAAAAAAATGACATAACACACTATATTGCACATTCTTATAGCCTCCATATATACGTGTCAACATAGTAATGGAAAGAAAGCAGCTTAAATGCTCTGTGTTCTAAGGGTTCAAGCCAACATGTGTGTCAAAATATCATATTGGATGATTTATTGTCTTGATCTTTACACGTCATATTCTACAGACTCAAGTCTTTGTTTCTCACAGATCTGCACACATATCACACAGTTATCATTTTAAATATGTTCTTCCAATGAAAATGAGAATGAGGGATTAGGTAAATAGGACATTTTAAACTGACCATAGGTGTCAGATGAGACAGCAAGTGGTAGAAAATGGATGGATATGTCAAGAAAAATAAAACAAATGTAAGGATTCACTAGTGAAGCTTACTCTTTACAACTATCTGAGACAAAAAAAGAGATACAAAATCTGGCTGCAGCTATTTTGACAATTACTCATATTTATCTTGCCACACAGTGCCACTGTGAGCCAAAGAGACAAAGATAATGTTCATGTTGTGTCCCTGTTTGACAGCCAAGCTGCGGCCCCATTTCCACATGTCTGTTTTGGCCAGCGAGCGGCACAAGCATGAGGGAAATGTGTAGGTGGTTAGATCAGCCGATGAAGTGTAAATACCACTCAATCTGTTCTCATTAGAGGAGTAAAAACATACGAATCACTTCGCCTCTATTAAAAATGCCCCAGGGTCCCTGCTGCGTAAGTGTGTGTGTGCATGTTTGTGAGAGGGAGACAGATAGAGAAGGGAAGGGGGGGGTCAGAGAACGATGTTTTGGCATTTGTGTCTGCAGAGGGGATCTCAAATGCCACCACCATCAACGCCGCTTAATTCTCACAAACACACTCTTAATCTGAACAGACAATCCGTTCCGACAGCCACTGTTATGATTCAAATCAACTTAGAGTGAAGGGTGTGTGTGTGTGTGTGCGTGTGCGTGCTCTTGTGTGTGAGTGAGA
This sequence comes from Solea solea, assembly GCF_958295425.1. Taxonomy (NCBI): domain Eukaryota; kingdom Metazoa; phylum Chordata; class Actinopteri; order Pleuronectiformes; family Soleidae; genus Solea; species Solea solea. The sequence continues at coordinate 21,427,001 of NC_081148.1, forward strand.
GTGTTTGTCATTGTGTTTTGGTATGTGATTAGACGTCTTTGTGTGTGTGTGCATGCTCATCTCCATCTCTGTGTGTGTGTGTGTGTGAGACCAAGATATCACACATCCATTCCACATTCCCCCTATGATAATGTGGATTGATTATGGATATGATAATGAGAGGCCGGCACGGCGTCGCGACCTTCACAAGGTCTAATTGAAACAAGCGTTGGTCCTCCGAAGCACTTATCAAGTCACACAGCACATCATTAATCACACGGAATACAAGCTGTCACTGCAACACACACACACACACAGACACACAAACACACTTTTTTTGTTTTTCTAACACACGCACACTCATTCTCTGTCTCTCGATCACACACACACACACACACACAATGCAAGCTGTCACTACAATATGCCTGGTATTGTCTTCTTTTAAAGCGAGTGGACAGCTCGTCCACCCTCCGTCTCTATCTCCTACAAGAAAAGTTAAGGCACAAACAGGCTGTTGGGAGTTGAACCTTCTGAAAAAACAACAAAACAAAACTGAAAAAGGGGGAAAGACGGAAAAGAAAACAGTGAGGGAATGTTAAAACAATTCGACTAATATGAGCAGCTGCTCACTGCGCCCCAAACTCGCCTCAAATTGAATTAGCCCAAGTTGTTATACTACCTGCTTTTTATTAGAAGACAATTTACACAACCAAATCTGATTCCAATGTCTGATTAAGGCGGCATATGGCGCTCACCTGTTAAACACAACATGTTCAGCACCAGCTTAACGCCTCGGTGAGCCACCCGAGTAAACTAATAAGCCCAATATCATATTAGTCATTACATAGTCCAACACACAAAATTCCAATCTGATAAAAAGGTGGTTTCATTATCACCAAAGGGAAAACACAAGGGAGTTTGCGTTGCGCGCCGTGTCGATGCCATCCCCAACTTTGTTAATTGTTATTCAATTAACTGCTTTTGTTAATGAAACCAATTAATGGCCTTAAAACAAGCAGGGTGATATACGATTATTATGCATCTATGCATAGACAGCTAATTACATCTGTAAATCAATCAATTCCACATTAATCTGCTTGGAAATCGTCCAAAAACAACAAAGTCACCAAAAGACTTTGGAAGTTTTTTTTCTTCTTCTTTTTTTTTTAAACATATTTTGATTGCCATGCCATTATCCCGTGTAATGATTGTTAACGATCCTGTAAGGAGTTTATGATCCAATTTCCTATGCTGTGACTTTAATTGGGGAACTAAATAGTATAATCTTACAGTATGAAAGTGAGGCCCGTATTTAATCAAGGTTGTGTTGGAGTGGAGCGGGAACAAGGTCACAAAACTCCTCTTACTTAGGGGCAGTTAGTGAGGCTTGTTGACAGGTTCAATCAGTTACAGAAATATTCATAAATCCGTCTCTGCCCGTGTCACGCAGACTTAATGAGCTTAATGAGTATGATCTCTTCTCAAGGAGTGTTTAATCTTCTTCTCACTGCATTTGGAAACCATTCAGACTGCTTCACTTATCATCCCTATACTGACATTGTGTGGTCTTCTGTGTGTGAGAGGGTTACTCAGGAAACAAGGGGTGCACTGTAACTGCACCTTACAAAGCATATTGCGGAACATTGTTTTTAAGAGGTATGATTAAGGGCATTCAGGGTCACTTAGTGAATGTATGTAAACATGCTCTGTGTATTTGTGTATATGCAGTATGTATGGTACATAAAGTACTGTGTAAATGTCGTTGATCAGTGTTTGTCAAACCTGGAAATGATGATGTTCTCGAATGTCTTGTTTTGTCCACAAACTAAAATGATTCAGTTTTAATGATATCTTAAAAATATTCACATTCAAGAAGATAAAACAATCAGAAATATTGTTTTAATCATGAAAAAAGCCCAAATGTTGGCCTGAATACAATAAGTAAATAAATAAAAAAAATAATTAGTTATACCAAAGTGACACCAAAGACATAAAAACAATAAAGCTAGACTTTTGCACATGACTGTAAAGATACAGTACTAAGTAAATATTGTGTTGACATATTGTATGTAAATATTGTAAGATACACTTTAGTTGAGAGCGTTGACCAAAGGATTCAAAATGCTAATTAATTTCTTTCTTAATATGTTTGAAACCAATAAATCAATCAATTGTACTCACCGTACCTGGCACCGTCTGACTCGCATGCAGATGAGGAGAATCTGGAAGCTTAGGCTGTGACCTTCCACAACAGATATAGCGAAGCTTCAACATCAGACAGCATCGTTATTTTAGCAGAACAATTTTTCTCGTGTGACACTTTTGGGTGAGGCCCGACAACTTATTTGCAAATGGCAAAATGTAATTCAGTAACAACGTATTCAGACCGCTCCCTGACACTTGAAATTTGGGTCAGGTACTTTCTTTTGATTGTTCGTTGAGATGTTTTTACACCTTGATTGGAGTCCGCGTGCAGCTGACCTGATTTATATTTATATGGGAGGCAAACATCCGTCTATATATGTTTCCCCCATTTCCACACAGCTCCTTAAAGGCCCTACTCCCCTGATTGTTAATTTTGTCCAGGGTTGGTCAGGTGGTTGTTTTTCCCCTTTTTAGTTAATTTCTCCTGTTCCTGTGTTGTCAATATTTTTGTAGCATATTGACGTTGTTTTCATAAGATAATATGGGTGTTAAATTAGTTTTGTACAAACATCAACAGATCCTTTACATAAAAAAAAACTTCTAATCAGTCCAGTCTAATTATTATATCCACCACACACCTGAACCATAATTGCAACACAGAGATCAGATCTTTCACTTTTTAAATGAGACTGCCCTCATTTATCAGCTGGCCTGGATAATTATCAGACGTACAAACATAAACACCTTCAGAAGTTCTGACGAGGAACCTGCTTGCCTCTACAGTTTAGAGTCATGTGACCTGACCAGTGCCCTAGTTGAGCACCTCTTAGATGTTTATGCATATGTGGACGCTAATCTCTCAGTCAGGACTATGGGATTTGGGAATATTTTGTTTTACAGAGATCAAAGTAGCCGCTTTGGATCAGGAGAAACCCTTCAAACACATCAAACAGAGAGCGGTGCGTCCCGAATCTCACACCCACAGTAGCCAATCAAGCCGTGCATAACTCTTTTCCTTTGTAAAAGAAAAAGGATTCTCAATATGGGTCTCCCACATCAACATCTCACGCAGCTCACCCCCCATGGAGGCCAGAGGTTGTTTGGGCTTATGCGCTATCAAGGAGAGCCACTGCACCGTATCTGTATGCCTCTCTTACTTGGCTGACACGATGCTGGTATTGAGGAACAGAGAAATACTGTGTTAAGAGATCAAAGCAGCGGTACAGAGATTTAGACTCACAGGCTGTCAGTCAAGATGGCGAGACAAAGCAGGAGGAGACAGAAATGCTTACGCGCACACACTCTCCTGCTCACTCACTGGCTTTCTCTGTGGTGTGCCTGTGAGGGGTGAGGCGTTACTCTCAGACAGCTTGGGGGCTACTCATTTGTAGACATCTACAGCGCTGCCTGTACACCTTAACTCACACACATGGGGACACGCGCACACACACACACAAACCACTCATACAGGCCTGTGTGGATGAGAGGTGGCTTCTACCTTATATTGGCCTATGGAGGAATGTTCTGTGCGCTCAGCATTTTCCCTCGTCTAGAAAGATGAATAGAGTTACTTTACAGACAGTGGCGAAACAAAAACAATGCTGCGTTGAGATACATGATTTAGAGGCTTCATATCTGTTTGAACAAAGATGGGTTTATTTTGTCAAGTTTGCAATATACCTCAGTTTCTCACACAACGGTAGTAAAGGATTTTGGAGCAATCTCTGCTGTAATGAATGACCTCTGTTTATGTCGTCTCTTTTGTGAGGTATGTTAGCTGTGGGTGTGATCACTCCTGCATGGTCTGTTTTTGTACTGTGCAATTGCCCACCTCTTCATGTGCTCCTTTCACCTAGTATGACAGGAAATATTGTTTCCTTTGTAAAATGCCTGGGATATTTCTAATGACAAGGGACCAGAAGGAGTATCACTAGGGGAAAATCTTCTAAAATGGGATCAAGACAGAAAAAGGGAGACATATTTATACTTACAATGTGATCTTAAAGTCCTTACATCTGCCAAAATGATTGTATTTAAATTACTTTTTATGAATCAAGACAGAAACTTGCACAGTTGGACACAAACAACCAATGAAGACCTTCAGCAGTGTCCCCAAGACTGTAATAAGGATGACACCACCACCTAGTGGCTGTTGACTGCAACTTTTTTTATTTAGATTTTTTGGTTCCATCGTTGATGGTTGAAGGTTGAATGCACAACAAAAATGGCAGAAGGATTAAAATCCTGCATTATCTAATCCAAAATCAATACAAAAGCTCTGAAATTATAGACAAAAATGGTTAAAAAAACATCATTATGAAAAGTTCCACACAAGTTCAAAAAATAAATTAAGGCAGGACGACAACACTAACACGTCTGTGAACTTACAGTGCACAAATGTTATTGGGGGAAACTTTGTACAGGTCTACATTTGAGACAAAAATACTCTGTTCACATTCATGTTTGGAGAAGACCATTTCGAAGGAAGACCTGGGACAATACCACGACACAAAAAATCGGGCTTGAGTCAAATAGGCAGAATAGAAACATGCTTGTCACTGACGGGTGAAGACCGCCAACACAAACACAAATCTGACTGTGGCTGTGGAGGCCAAGGTTAGTACAGATCCCAGGATCATTTTAAGTCCCACACTGAGGTGTTTGGTTTTCACTTTCAGTTTGTGGAGTTTTCAGAAGCCTGTAAGAAAAAAACAATACATGTAGTAGTAGCTTATTAAATGTGATAAACAAGAGTGACACCAAAACAAATGTGAGGACTCACACTTTTTTTTTTGAACTCTCTATGAAACAACAGGATATTGCTAATTTGAGTAGAAATTTTCTTTGACAGAAATCAAAATGCTCCTTCCACAATTGACTCACACTTAGAAGATTTGTGTCACCTATATTAAATATTACCTTGCCATATCCTGTCTGACACATTTATTGTCTCACTGTAAACACCATTGTTGGGGAAATAATCAAAGGAGGTGGCTATAAAAACTGTCCAGTAATTCCAGGACACAGTGATTCATAACAACCTTGCATACAAAAACATTTTATCTTCCAAACTCAGGAGTACTAGTTAACCGATTCACTTGAAATAGTGAAATGATTGGTCATGTTAACCTTGTAGTATGCTCACTGCCTTTTTGCCATGTTTTTCTGTTTGTGAGTAGCATTAATCAAAAAGGAAGGGAGGTATTTGAATGAAGATTTGTAAAGATGTAAGTTATGGCCTTAGACAGAGACATTATTACAATTAGGAGGTGATTCATATACAGACCCAGAGTAAGATATATTATTTTGATTGACATTGTGGGAAACTGAGTGGCCTTGGTGGAAGATTCCTCTACTTTACATGTATATACTTTTAATTATTTATTTCTCTTCTTATTTCTATCCATGTGTAACTGCATCTAATTTGACTGACCACATATTATATTGTTTTTTTCCCCCCAAACGATAGACAGTGGGGGCTTCATTCTGGGACAACAAACAAAATCAGATTATAATCCCAATGGTTGTAATGTGACATACTGTATTGCTCTGTACCTTGAGGGACTCTGAGGCTTTACGCAGCTCTTTGATGACAGAAGACAGGGCCTCAGGGTTGATGCCTTGTTCACACAGTCTCACACATATAGACAGAGACTCCATGTCCAAACCAGTATTCAGCAACCTGGAGATCTCCAGCAGCACTTTGGGGAGAAAAACATCACATGTTATTAATGTAGACTTCATTAAAGACACTATGGAAAGTCCATAGCACAATATACTGTACATTTAGAATAGTGAACAATTAGAAAAGTCAGCCACTTTCACTTGAACACAAACAATAAACTCTGGATATAAACCTGACAGAGCTAAACTACATATTAAAGTGTTTTCTAAAGCGGTCTCGCTGCACATAAATTAGGGGTGGGGGAATCGATATAGTGATATATATATATGTTGCGATATTTTGTGTGGCATATAAACATTAAAGTGTTTGTGTATTATCATGTCAAAATTAAATGATATTTCAGTCCACTAGATGGTGCCAAGTGCTCACTGAAGCTGTGCTGTGTGAGTATATCGCAATTCTACATTATTTCACAAATACTTTCCCAATATCGTGATGATATCAGATTGTGAATTAAGTATCCTGATAATGTCCTATCATGTGTCACTGGCGATAAATTGATAAATGCAATTTCTTATTATGGCATACATTTGACTAGCACTATACAATTTGGCAGTAAAAGACGCAGTCTCATGCCAAGATATTTAATCTCATCACATAATTTTCAAGTACAATATTATTTTAAAGACAGTTGTATATTTAAACCAAAGATTAAAATGTGGACTGCTGTACGTTGTCTACAGTTTATTAGCATAACGGTGAACGTAGGCAAAATTGTTTACTTTGCAACTGAATGTTACGTTATTTTACACATATATATATCCCACAAAAAGAATACATTATTACCGTCCATTGTCTCCCGGACTGCATTTAGGTTGCTATTTGCTGCACTTGCCATGTTTTCAATGAGTAGTTAGCCAAGGCTAACTAGCGGGAGGCTAACAAAACGACTTAATTAGGTATCTAACTCTATATAAGCCAACTGAATTACTAAACTGAGTTCAGTAAGACATCAAATGGATCATATTCCCTATACAATACGCTTTCTAAATGTTATAAATGAGGAAAGAACAAGATCAGAGTGGCCGCTATTCTGTCTGGTCTGCTAAACTCAATAGCGGAACTGGTAAAGGAAATGACGACGCTAGGATTTTCTGTTCTGATTGGTTGTGAGGAACTTCCGGTGGCATTTCTATTGGCTAGCTGGGCCTTTGGGGTGAAATTGAAATCAACGTTTGGGCGACTCGACGTCTCTTTGACTTGTTGTTTGAGTCCTAAATCAATGTTGTATTTTTAACCTCGTCTCTACAGCATTGACTTCAACAGCAGTCAGTAAGTACAAACTACGAAACGTAGGGAACACGTATGCATAATGTATTTGTCGTTAAATGTGTGTGTTACATAACGCTGTTGCTACTTACCATAGAAACAGAGGAGGTAGTGAATCTAAACATATGTAGTTTGAGTTATTTTCTATGTTTTATTACGTTTATTGTTGAGTTTTACTCTTCGTGTTCTCAGCTAGGATGGGGGACCATTTTGAGCTACAGATCACCCCAGAGACTCCAGGCAGACCTTCCATAAGAAACCCATTTGAAAGTCCTAATGACTACCACCACCTCCGTGAACCTCTGGTGCCCAGTCCGTCTGTCTTCAAGTGTTCTAAAGTTGTAAGTCTGACAGCATCACATACCACCTCAGAAGTTTGTCCATACTTCACCATATCTACTGTAGCCTACACCTTCCTGCAAATGACTCTGTTAAATAATCACAAGTTTTACTCGGCTAACTTCACTTCCTTATTTTTCTGCCTGTAGACTCCAGCCAAGTTTAACTGGTCTATTGAAGAAATGGCCAGTCTTCTCCCAGCACACATTGATCCAGAGGAAATCCAGCGACAGTCTCTTTACCTCAGCCAGACGAGGCATGTACTGAAACACAATCGTCTTGGTCGAGCTGTATACCAAAGTTTTCTGATCAAGTTGCATATTTTTGTTGGTATTTTGAAAGTCAAGTTTAATCACAAATAGCTGTTACAATCTGTAGTTTGAGATCCTCCTATGTAACCGTTTGACTGTAAACTAATGGAAGAATCAGGAAGAACCGAATAAAAATGTATACATTTTTCCAAATGAACAAACAGGGAATAGATATTTATGTCAACAGAATAGAGGAATATGGAATATACTAAATAATTGCAGACTCTTCAAACATACGAGAGTCAACGAAGCTCATTCTGTGACAGTACATTTGGAAAAGGAAGTTAAAAACAATGTTATTTTTGTTTTTGCATCCAGGACGGATTCTGACATTGAGGAAAAGCGACAGAATGCTATTGAGCAGGTATGGGATTCTTATTAAGTTTAACTATAGTGCTTAATGACGGACCCATGAGAGTTATTTTGTAATTGTTTGATTTATGTGCCTTGCCATGCAGTTTTTCACCAAAGGAGCCATCGTGCCGTCGCCCTGGGCAGCACCAGACGTCCGTAAAGCTAAAGGTAATGTATATTATTGTTGAACTCCTGTTAAGTCATTTATTTTCATAATTTTACTAGCATTTAAGTTCCATGCTGTAGTTATTTGAGTGTTTTGTGTTGATACCGTTTTATACAGGTTTCACGCCTGCAGTGTTTGCTGAAGAGCAGAAGAAAACGTCAGGTTGGTGTGAATCGCACTACTTTCTGCAGTGCTCAGAAAGTGCTCCCTCTTGTCTTCTCTCCTTCATTGTTTTCAAACATGTTTTGACCTCACTTGTGTTTTTTCCACAGTTGCTTGTCAGACAACTCTTTCATTACCTCTGGCTTTTGATTTGGAGAAAGTACTTGGTAAGTCTCGAATAATTACCAGCACAATCACACTATGAAGGGAGTATTGTCATCATGTTCTGTTTATTTTCTCTCCTCAGGTGAACATTACCGCAACGAGGAGGCGTGTGATGCAGTGCAGGAGAGCCTCAGCTCCTCCTCCCTCAGACGAAAACTCTTCCTCGATGGTCAGGGCAGTTACAGTGGCTCTGACAGCTCCAGTCCACCGAGCCCAGAGAGAAGCCATGTCCGGGAAGAGAAAGCTGCTGAGGGAGAAGAAGCCATATCATCTATTTTTTCCTCCCCTTTACCCGGTGGTGTGTCGGCTCCTACTCCCTCCACGGTAAGTGTCGTGGAATTTAGTAGGCGTAATTATTTCACCAGTCTGTTCGTTTTACTGTCCTTAGAGTTTTATCACAATATATGAACTTTGTACAATTTGGGAGTGGTAAAAGTTACAGTCTGTAAAATAAAAACTTCACATGTAACATTTTAGCTTGCATTGTCTTAACTCTAGGGTCAGTTCTCGTCCAGTCCCATCCAGCATGGTTGCTTCCGAGACTGCAGCCTGGGCAGCATCCCCAGTCCTTTGTTCCCTGACAGGTCGTCTCCTGCAGGCCTGGTCTCCCCCACAATTTCTCCTATTGTTGCTTATACAGCACGCACACCCATAGGCTCAGGTAGAATATTTGATTTCACTTTTACTCAGTGTTTAAGTAACATTTTAGAGTTTGCAAACCTTTTTAAGGTTACTGTGGTGGTGATCACTAATTCTCTCTCCAACTCAAACATGTTCTTTCTTAAGCTGAGAGGAAGCAGCCAAACAATTTGACTCCACACGGTGTTCCTCTGGGTGCTGACGTCACTTCTTGCAATGAGAGTCCATATGTCGAGGGTTGCTCTCCCATTCGGAACTGCTCTCCGCACCACCTCCATTGCCACAATGAACACCAGCATGATGTCAGAACCAAACCCAGGGCCAGAGTCCGCTGCTGGGCCTCCCCTCCCCTCATCTCCCCCATCCTCAACCCTAAGTTCCAAGACCATCTGGAGTCTGACCAACTCCCATTTTCCTCTCCTTCAATCCCCTCAATGGAGCTAGATCCACTGTCGCCTCTGGCCCAGGACATTCATACAACTGATGCTGAGATAATTGACCTCGATCCTGCTGAACCTGTGAAAATGGAGGAAGATGGGGATAACAGGATAGAAAGGAAGTTGGAGGAAGAGGATGAGGAAGCTGGGGGACTTTCGGGACAGCTGACCAGCTCTCGTATGGTAAATGCATCTGTAACGGAGAGCTCTCACATGTTCCTATCTCTTCTGGCAGAGGGGAGCAGCATACCCTACGACTCTAGCATGCAGGTTTGTGTAAACGGTGATGTGTACCGTTTCTGTCACTGTTTCAGTAAACATTCCTAACGGTAGCTGTTTCTTGGGTTTGTTCAGGTGGACAGTGGCTACAACACTACCTCAGCAGGCACCGCCAGTCTTATCGATGGCCTCAGCACAGACTGTCACAGCAAAGAGTCCTTCACTTCAAATCTGGCAGAGGAAGCCTTACCACTCAATAAGCACACTAAGATGAAGGTACTTTTAACCCTTACCAAACATTAATAGCATTGTACATATGCAACTTAAAGCTGTGGTAGGCAGGAATAACATTGAACAATAATTATATAATAACTAGAGGTCGACGGAAATTAGTTTTTTTATGGCAGTGGATACTTGATGCAGATTTTTTTGGCCTTTATAAACATGTATTTAGCCTATTTAGGTTTTCCTTGATCTGCTAAAATATAACAATTTAATGATAATAAATAATACGAAAACTGCTTCACTTCACAAGTTTTTCATTTACATTTCACATTTTATGTCTGCAGTGCAATTATATGCAGTATTTTCAATAAAATGTTATGTATAAATTTAGTATTAAATACACCAAAAAACCTTTTGGATGGAAAAAATTAAGTTTTCAGTGACCTGGCAACATTTTTCAAAGTTGATTATTTAAAAAAAAAAAAAGAGGCAAATATCAAGGCAAAAAAAATCTGCATGAACTGTCTCCTCTGATGTGGTGGGAGGGGCTTAGGTCAGAGAGCCTCCATCTGAAAATGTTAGTATTTAAAGCTGCATTACACAGGATCACTGGAAAGGTAGTTTTGTTAACTTTCATCTGCAGGTTATTAAAATACTTTCTCTATCTCCATCCTGAGCTTCTCTAATCAGTCGTGCAGAGATGAAAAAAAACATTTCTTATATAACAGATCCTGAGTTAACCTCTCCATGTATGAAACTCTGCTGATATTGGCTGTATTTCAGTCATTTTGTTATTAAATTCAATGTTTACCCTTGTACTTTTGTCAAATTATTAAAGATTAACTGGTGATTGTGTAAAAGAATTATGAACACAAGTTCCATACCGTTCAATTGAGACTCACCAATCCATTGTCTATTATAGGATTCCTGCCTACTATAGCTTTAATGTCTTTAACGACAGCAATGTACATGCCAGTTAAAATGACTAAATATGTATATTTTTTCTTTTCCAGGTATTTTATCCCTACCACTAAACCACCAGAAATTGGATATTGAAAGGTTATACCTCTTCTAGTTTAAGCATTGTGATTATTATAATTTTGCAATCAAATACAACGTTTACACTTGAATTCCTGTCAAATCACTAAGTGGTCGAAATGTTCATATTAATCATGAACAAATGTTATGAGGTTTCCAAGTGGTTTTAAGTTCTTTTTAAGGTTTTTTTGTTTGGTTTTCCTGACTGAAGGCACATGTTTTACCACATTGTTTTAGCACAGGTTCAAAGGGAGAAGATTAACCTGCAGTAGTTCATCTATAATCCCATTTACATTATACGACTCAAAACCTATTTAACCAGTGTGGTAATGGGGAAGGAAATAATCAGTTCTGTATCACATTTGCACATCATTCCCCTCCTCCTCCTCCTCTTTGAATGCTGTTTTGAAGCTAACACTGTCATTTTCAGTATGACAAAATATTGTACTGTATTTGTTTTTATGAAATTTTTATGACAGATTTATTTCCTCTTTTTTTTTCCTTTTATCGAATGAGTCCGAATTGTTGAAACTCAGGATTACTTGTGGATCTTACATGGATTGTTAGAATATTTATTTTTGAATGATGCCACTTGCGAATTAAAAGCAGACTGAGCCGAATGTTTGCCACTTTTTCCCCCTCACACATTAAGCATGACTTCAATCATTGTCGCATTACATTAACTCTAAGTCTGACTTCAGCTGATGAATCCAGTGTTTATTTTCACAACAGAAATAAGGTATTATTTCTTTAATATAATATTTAGGTGTAAAATAAAACAGTAACCTTCGTCACTACATGTACACGTACTGACATTTGATCTTTTTGTGATTCACATTTCTTGACAAATTTCCATAACATTGTACAAAAATGAAGGCTACAACTAATGATTTTTTTCATTGGTTAATCTCAATTATTTGGTTTGTGAAACATGAAAACATTTAAGCAAAGTACTTTTTCAAATAAACACTACACTAATTGAATTCTTGAAGGTCTGTATTTAAGTTCTATAGAAATTCTGCTTGTCAAAATTTTAATATTACTTTATAGTGTGTGTTTCACTTTACCTTTCCAATAAACTAAAGTGAACACCATCATAAAGCTAATAAAAATATGGTTTAAGTATTATACTAATCCATAAAATGATGCAGCCTCTATGAACACAAGTTTGTTTTCCATAATGTACAATTTGAAAAACTTTAGACAATAACTCATTGCTTCGATCAGTGTTTGAATGTACAAGTTAATCAAGTTTTACACAAAAGGGTTATAATAAAAAAGCACTTTAATGATATAGTGCATTTACAGTGTGACATTCAACTGTTCCAAACATCAACATGTGGATTAAATCAAACATACCACATAATTGTGGTTTTATACATTTAAAACGTTATTTCTGTCAATGCATCACAAGGTTAGACCTTCCTCTTGTATAGACTCGTATGAAGTATTGTGCTGAAGGATCAGCTGTCGATTCTTGGTTTTTTAGCCAGTGGTTCAACATCTGGGGCTGGAACACTCACACCAGGGATCTAAAAAAAAACCCAAATACTTTATTTAGTTTAAATAATTGAATATAGATGCATTTAGTTATTAGGCACATAAACCTTCCTTTTACAATACTATAGTTAACCCTAACCCCTGATCCGAGAGGCACAAAATGGTGGAAGGGAAGTTTCTGTAGTTTGAATGAAACATTTAAAAAGTAGCTATAATCACAATGGTGCCAGAAACAAATAACAGGGTTCCCACATCTCAAATTCAAGGACTTTCCAGGACCAATTTCCTCAAGTTTAAGTGCTGACAGAGCTTAAGAGCTTACCTAAATATCAATTTAATTTCTTTCTTGCACAAAATTGAAGCACTTTCAATTGGCCCGTGTCTATTTTTTGGGGGCAATTTTCAAAAACCTTACAAGGATGGGAACCCTGGAATAAGTAAACCCAAGTCCAGTTTAGGTTGTCTTACCACAGGGTCAATCAGCGACATGCGGATCTTCTGGTGCTGAATATTGGAGGCGTCTAAGCTGATGGTGACCTTCACCTTGTCAAATATGTGGAAGGCGTGTTGTTCTACGCTCAGAGTAGGGCCCTGAACACACAGAAGAGACGGGGTTTAATAAACGGTGCCATTCACGAATGAAATGAACTCATTAAGGTGTTCATACCTCTTCGTCAAAAACAAGGTTCGGGCCGGTTTTGTCTTTGCTGTCAAAGAAGACCGTTCCTTCCAGGCCGAACTTTGGGATGAGCACAATGATCGCGTTCTTCCTCACAAAGAGAACAAATCCCTCTTCGTTAAGGATTCCTCGGTTCTTGAAGAACAACTGCAAAGAGATCCATTTGTATTAAAATCACAATAGCGCAAGTATCAGTGGAGGTTCTCCAGTCAAATTTAAAGCGGGGCGTTCATCCAGTTTGTGCTTACCTGTGTGTGGAAGGCCACGGACGCCCTCTGAGCGTACTGAGACATTTTATGTCTGTAGTTGAGGTTGTTGCTGAGAGCCGACTGCTTGTGTTTGTCCATCAAATCTGGGTACGTGCTGTCTGCACCTATGGCCACTGCCAGCAGGCGGTGCACTATTATATCAGCGTACCTGTGTCACAGTCAAAAGAGGAGTACATTTATTTATATAGTGCTGGTTTTAAGTGATTAAAAGTTAGTCAAGTAAGGTAAATACAACGCAGTAAACCAAAACTTAAAAGCAAACAAGCCGTTGATTAAAAAAAACACATGGCCACACTTAAAATAAGTGTTAGGACATAAAAATACACAAGAACTAATACAAATTTAGCTAAATCTAATCATAAAAGAAGGTTTTAAGACATTAATTTAAACAAAGGTAGGCGTTGTCAAAGATCAATAGGAAGGGAGTTCCAGAGAGTTGGGGCTCTAATGACAAAGCCTCAATATCCTTTGGTCACATTTTGAGATTTTGAATAAACATCAGCTGATCTGGTCACACAGGGACCATTTTAAAGACTGTTTAAAGCTTTAAAGATAAAATAATTCTAAAAACACATAGAAACTTTGTTTGTCTTTTGCAACAATAAGTTGGCATGTCCACAATTTTGATTTGATTTGGCCAAAATCAATACAAGTATATGTGGAAACTGTGGTTTTTCAGAATAAAACACACCAACATTGACAGATAACTGATTTTTCATAAATCGTTTTTATATTATAAAAATATACTCTGACAGAAAATAATACTTATTATTTTACTGTATATAATAACATTCCAAGCTGCACAAGAGAAAAATATTCATCTTGCTCTTAATTCCACTCCCAGGACACATTTTCCAGTAGTCAATGCAGCGTCTACATATATACAGTATGTCGATGTTTACAAGACCTGACCTATACATAAAATTCATTCAAAGGTCTGTTCCCATACCTCCTGATAGGTGAGGTGAAATGTGTATAAATGGGTGAGGCGAGGCCGTAGTGGTGGAAATCGCTGTCCATGCCAGAACAGAAATAGACAGCCTGCATCATGCAGCGAGTGGCCAAGATTCGCAGGAGCGTGTTAAAGTACGGGAATCCGTCCACTTTGGCCACGTCCAGGGAGTCGGCCAGTGCCTTGGCAGAGTCCGTGTGGATCTCCACATCCTGATGAGACGTGGAAAAAAAGTTAGGACTCCTGAAATCAATTATTACACATTATTATTCACCTTGTTAACCACCAACACACATTTTTTAGGAGCCGCTTCGCTCATGGTGTCCACTTTTATGGATTTGCAGCACACTCTGCATCTGGACAAGTGCTTGTCCTTGGGATTTTGGTCAAAGTCAGTCTTTGTAATTTTCTTTATTGAGACAGCGATCTTGGAATTTGCATTTTCACAGGCATCACGTCGTCATTTGCTCTCTCTTCCTTAACATTACTCGCATGGAATATCACGTTAACAGTGGACAGTGTCCCCAACTCCCCTAGTAATTATGGCTCGAAGTTTGTTCTGCGTAGATCTAGTCTATGCACATCAAGCAATGCAGGGCATTTACCTAGATATCAACTTAATTTATTTCTTGCACAAAATTCAAGCACTTTCAATGACCCATGTCTATTTAGGGTGATTTTTTTTTTTCAAATTCACAAACTTTTCAACGACCCGTGGGAACCCAGCGCACATCTGAAGATAATAACATACTAGAAAACATCCTGTTCTGAAATTTTGCTAAACAAAAAAAGCATTTCACTTGAAAGCCAGCACAGTTTTTTTTCCCACAGAAGCATCTGCCTTCACTCACTTTGGACTTTGCAGCCTTGAGGAGAATGTCGTAATTGGACGGAGGCGGCGCTGGATGTTTTCTCAGCATAGCACACTCTGGAAATTCATCATAAATCTTCTGGGCAACCGAAATGTTGGCAAGCAACATGAACTCCTCCACCATAGAGTTTGTCTCCCTACCAGCCAAGAGAAGAGATTATTTCCATACACATGTCCAAAATACAGAGGAACACTAAAAATAGTGGTGTTGTTTTTTTTTATTTTTATAAAGAAATGGGATTTCAAAAAAGGATTCTGCAGAATGCTCCTTTTTGAAGTTACCTACATGAGTTCTTTGGTCTGGAGGTCAATGGGGTCGTGGGTTTCGCTGTCTATGTGGAAGCGGACCTCTAAGGACGACAGCGTCAGCGCACTGAAAGACACAAGTTGTCAGTGAAGACAGAATATTCTTCTCTATGTATTAGACTGTACTATTCTTCCACTTCTACTGATCTTAACCGCTTGTCCATACCCTTTCTCTATCCTCCCCCTCTTCAGGATTTTGGCTAGTTTGTTCAGACCCCGCAGGCTCTTGGTAGTCTCGTCATTCTTGGTGACGTCGTCGATTCTCATCTGGGCCTCGGCGTACGTCAGAGACGCCTGAACCAAGTCGGGAAAATAAAGAGGAAATTGAGATGCCTGGGAAACAAAACATGCCTAAAAGTTCTGACAAAATGTGGTGCATGTGGTTCCATCATGCATGTTGGCATTGTACCTTAGAGTTAATGACACTTTTTGTGAACCGCGTCTTTAGTATTTCAGCTTTCTGGTTCATTTCCCAGATACATGAGAAAGCGAGCCTTGTGACAAACAAGAGACCAGAATCAACATTTACATTTCACTGCAGAACCATGATGTTTATACATAAAGAAGAAAAATTGGAATCAGTCCTCACCTCTCCACGTTGGAGCGCAGAGAACAAAGATTGGAGCTGAGCAACTCAGGAACCATGTCTATCCTCTGTTGGACACAACAGTAAAAGATGCGTTTTAGCTTTGTGGAGCCCAAAAAATGGATTAAAAATGAAAGCTTCATGTGTCAAATAGCTGAAAGGATTATGCAGATGGAGGCTTGGCTACATGTTTTTCCCCATTTGTTTTTGTCGCTGTGCTTAATTGTGATTAATCGTGGAAATTAAACAGTTGATTGTGATTAAAATGTTATTATTTTGCATATCACAACTGTTTTAAGTTGTAAATCAATGCTTACCAATGTATCTTCATTGGTAATCAAATGAATGCAAAGAAAATTACTTTATAAACTTGTCTTTTAGATTGCCATAAGCCTGACATAACACGATGTCTACTTCAGAAATGTTAATGTATCAGCATTTGCACTTTGCAGGAGTTCCACTTCCGTTGCCTTCTCTGTTCCTTACAGGTTGTTTATTATGTTTGGGCAGATAAATGAATCTGGATGTAGTATTAACATATACAAACAGTCCAAAATGTTACACACAGAGTGATTCTGTGACACAGAAGAGGAGCAGGATGAATTCTCACCATCCCAGCAAATACAGCGGCATTTATTTATTTCACTTCCACAACTAAGGGATTCATTTTCAGTCTTTTTCCCCAAAGCTGCATTGTTTCGCAGTTTTTTTTGCTACATAAGCCTAGACGCGCAGAGTAGAGCGGCTCCGCATGACATTATGTCGGCCCTTAATTAATTAGGATTAAAGCGGACAGTCATACTTTACTCAGGAAATTTAACCTTTGTAGTACATTTGAAATTCTGATGTTCTAAACTTTAAGATTCAGCTGTGTGAGTGTGTCTCAGTCAGTACCTTGCCACACAAGTAGACAGTGGTGCCACGGTTGGCAGCTTCTTTGTCCAGAGCGTTGCCAGGTCTGATAAAGTGAGTGACATCAGCGATGTGGACCCCCACCTGTAACAAAAAAAAAAGAAATTCCTGGAGACTTGCATAAAATGTAAACATATACTCAGTGGAGTGTGTTTTTTAAAGACTGTGTACCTCTAGGTTTCCATTTTCCAGCTCTCTGCAGTGCAGGGCGTCGTCTATATCTGTACATCCTGGAGGATCAACGCTGCACACTGTCAGATGCCTCAGGTCTTCCCTCTTCGCCATGTCCTGTACCACACATCCACACTTATATACTGTACACACTGACCTTAAGTGGGACTAAAATATCTCTCTCTGTGCTGTTACCTCTGGAGTAATGGCCCAAGGCGTCTTGGGGAGGAAACTTAGCACAGCCTGAGAGAAAGCCTGATGGGGGACATCATGCTCTAGTAGCAGCACCTCCTGCTCCGTGTCCTTCTCCCCTGCACCACCCAGGCTTCGCACAAAGTGGCCCTAAAAAAAGAAGAACAATAGGATTTCTCTCCGTGGACTTTGCTTGTGTTTTGTGCTTCTTATCACACGTAATCCTGGATAAATACAGCTTAATGTAAGCAAGATAAGACAAGAAATTACATTTCCTGTCCATCTCTCAGATTTGATGGTCTGAAGATAAACTCACGTTTGGATATCTGGAGGATTTGGGCCAGCCGTCAATGGCCACCATGATCCTTTGACCTGCCAGTGTTGAGGCCTGGCGTGTTTCAATGCGAATGCGTGGGATTCGGCGGTCTGCTGGGGTGAAGAGATGGCGGGTTGACTGAACATAGGAGAAAAGACAAGGTCAGTGCTGGACAGATTATACAGTTGTCTCCACCAACTTACCACCAATCACTGATGTAAGAAAACCAGATGTGAGAACAGCTTTATATCTTTAAACCAAGAAAAATAATATGTATATTACAAAGAGTATCATAGAATTGTTTATACTCACTTCCTTAATTTGGGATATATTGAGCATGCCACAAAAAGGCCTCCAGTTCCTTTTGATGACTCCCACCACTTTCCCTGTAGGTTTCCTGGCTGCTTCAGCTGCTGAAATCTTTAACTGTCACAGGAACACAGAGATAATCAGGGATGCACACACACACACACAAAAAAAATACAGTCCGTCCTTTGTATTCATAAGCAGAGCACTTTTATTCATTCAAAACAAAACTCACAGCTTTTTCCTCCTCCCCTTCTTCAACGGCGTCATCTTTTGCTGCACCTTCATCCTGCAGCACGACTGAGGAGGGCGCCACCCACTGATTCCGTGGCAAAAGCTGCACAGCAACCACATCTTGGTGCACTGCTCTGTTGAGGTTCTGAAGACCCTGGATGAGAACCTGAGAGCAAGCAGAGGGGACAATACTGCTTCACTGCCAATTCAGTTGGAGTTAATCCACCTATTAGCATATCAAATATTCACCATAACCCTGATACAGACCTCTGTGCTGTCTTCCCCCTCTCCCTGAACAAAGACAGTTGCTTCGAGATAGTTGTCCCTGCTCGCTCTAAAGGTTCCCTGCAGGAAGGAGCCGCTCTTAATTCCTGATTGAATCCTGGACAGAGGCAGGTGCTCTGGAAATAACACCTTACTACTGGTGATTTCATTCTGCGGGAGGAAAGGAACAGAAATCAATGGAAAGAGAAGAGAGTTTGGGTCTAAAAGTAAAATGTCATTAACTGGAGAGATGGATAAAAACCTAAAATTAGAAGTAGCTTTACTCTCTACAGTTCAATTGCTTAAAATTGCAGACATTTTACCTTGTCATTATTGGACAATGCCAGACGATCCACAAGCTCAGGGTTTGCAATCAGACTCTTGATGTACTCCTCAACTAGAAGGTAAGTGAGACAAAGAGGAAGAAGCTTATGACAAAGAGGTGAATACAACTAATGCTGTATGTGTAATACAGTATGAAGGATAACCCTTTGAGAGTTGTGTTATTGTGTTGCTATTTTTTTTTCATATGCAAAGCTGTGAAATTAATTACATCTGTACACCAGCAGGCCGCTCTCCTCTGCCTTCTCCTTGTTCCCTTGGTCATTGGTAAGAAGAACCACACACAGGCCGTCTGTGTCGGCCTCAAACTTCTTCAAGTGTTGGCTGTACCACTTGGCTGCAACGCGGATTGCCCGGTCATTACGATCGTTGGCACTCTCCCCTGGTTCACGTTCAATAAACGTGTCTCTGGATTAACACAATTTACAAATGTAAAGTAGATTAGAATACGAGTTGTACCTTTGCACAACTGATTATTTTCATACACAATTCAAATATTACTACTGTGCAGTCAAGTTGTTGCAGGACAAAAGTCAGTGGTGTCCCTGTACCTGTGGTGCTCATTGGTAAAGGTGTAGAAGTGCTTCTCTTTCTCGTGTATGATGTCCTTCAGGCGTTTATAGACTGGCGCACTGCGGTGGCGAACTTCCTGCAGCACAGTCTGCAGGATAATCACATTACGAATCACAGGATCCTCCAACACGTCAATCTGTGGAGTACAGGAAATGGTCACACACACAATCCACAATATAAACAGCATGAAAATAAAATCAAGCTTTTATATATAGTGCTTAACAAATTTATTAGACCACCACCCAATGTAAGGTTTATGCCACAACTGCCCTAAATTAACTGTTAAAATAATTGTAATGGTTAATACACCAGTATGTAGACGCTCTTTAACCAAAATTATATTTTTAAAGCTAAAGTATAGTTATTGTTATCACATAATTGTTTATATCTATTGTTATACAATAGATACATTTTTTTAATCAGTGCAGCTGGTGTAAACAGTAGTGCAGTATTTCTACCACAGTTTTAAAACCAAGACTATACATTTAATTATAAATCTCATGTCATGAGGTCTAGTTATCCTCAGTTCGTGTGTCTTGTGTGTTATGAGGAAATGAATGAGAGGAACAAACGAGTGTGTTTGAAAGAATGATGTGCAATGACTTTGATGTTTTGTTTTTACCTGATGTAGAACCACGTTCGAGTCAGGGACCAGATAATGAGGAAAAGAGCACAGGTTGCTCTCAATGCACGCGTCTTTCAGCAACTCCGTGGACTCCTGCTTGCACTCAGTGCACGCTTCACTCCCGCACCAAATATCTTCTCTCAAATAATGCTCACGCACTATTTTCATCACTCCACCCGAGCGCGTCTTCTTGACGAACGTTTTAGACTTCAACATTGTGACGAAAATTCTGTTAAAAGTCAGTGAAAAGAAGATGTTTAGGACCGAGGCAGCGAGTTAAAGACACCTAGCTGCCCATGTGTAAACTAACTCAGTGGGCCGACAAAACTTTCCCGGAGATAGAGCAACTCGCGATGTTGTGTTTTTTATCAGATGTTCGTGTACATTCGTGTATATACATACTCTATATATAAACTATTACAAAAGTACACACGTTTTAGGTTGGACATTTAAGGTTCAGTGTTTCTGTTTAACTATTTAAAACACCGTGGTTAATTTTGGTCGGCCATCTAATTCTTGTTCAATGAAAACAACAGTAAAGGAAGGCGGAATAAGAGCTGGCGGTTCCGGTTTACTTAAGAAGTAAGTAATTGTATAGCGCCCCTTGCGGTTGTGGTGGAGACACGCAGGCACCTGACGTTGCATTCTATTGACAGTGGAGTGGACGTTGGTGGTGTTGCACGTCATTTACTACAGAGGGCGCTGTAGCTAAAAGCACCAACACTTGAAACAGTGGCGGTTAGCAGGCGGCTCGGAGCGGGACCCTTGAAAACAAAAACAATTCCCCGTGTGTGCGGTTGTCAGCTCCCCGTAAGTAGCGGGTATGCTGTTTAAAGATTATTTTACCTATCCCTATTACCTATATAATAAAGTAAAAAGGTTTTGTTTTTAAACGAAAGAGGCAGACATATTGGTTAGTGATTTGTTAGCGTTTCTCTGCCAACAAACCGCTGCATGTGTGTGTAGCTAAACGTCAGCGACAGAAACAGGAGGTATAGCGTCAAAAATGCCTCCCAAGAAGTATCAGCTGAAGACGGCAGCGGCCAACGCTTCCACCTCGCTGGAGCCCGAGTCTGAGGACATCAGCCTGGAGACGACCGTGCCCACCACCGAGGACGTGTCCTCGTCTGACGAGCAGCGGGGCGGCTCCCAGAAGCCGACCCGTCAGCTGCTGGAGAGGAAGGAGCTGCTGTACAGCGTCCAGCTGCTGAAGATCGAGCTGTCTCAGAAAAATCTCACCATAGACAACATGAAGGCCGACCACATGTCCAAGGTGAGGGGGATCTTCAGCCTGACCCAGAGGAATAATACTACATAATAATAGATAGGGCTGCAACTAACGATTATTTTCTTGATTAATCGAGCACTTGTTTGGTCCCTAAACTGTCAGAAAATGTTGAAAAATGCAACATTACAAATGGCAACTAAAGATGATGTGAGTATTGATAATAAAATAAATAATGGTAATGCAGTAAATGAATAAAACTAATAAGAAGATATACGGATGGATACGAGTGAACTAGAATATAATAATAGATGTACAAAGTAAATGGAAGATCTGATAAGAGTTATGTGACAAAATTATTAACCTGTAACTTTCATTATCCTTGAAGGAATCACAGGCTTGTGTGGCAGTTATTATTACAGCAGTAATTTGTCTGTGTCTGTGATCGTTGTGTGTCTGTTTCAGATTGATGAGATGGAGGAGAAGCTGAATGACACCATACATCAGAAACAAGTGTTGGCCCTGAGACTGGACAGCCAGCTGAAACTCGCTCAGGAAGAAAGCAGGTACAGTAAGAAAGGTGGACAGTGGAAATGATGACATTCTCAAATGCCTCGTGATTCAGTTTTAATGATGGATTTGTTATATGGAACAAAGAAACCTTATTCACAAATTTAAGAAACTGAAAAATAAAATAAAAGGCCTGTCTTCTATAGAAGGGAGCAGGCTCTGCGGAAGCAGGAGATGGAGACCCTTCTGCTCAAGCAGCAGCAGCTGGAGGAGACAAACCGACAGCTGTGTGAAAAGGCTGGAGAGCTGCGGAAGTCTCTCAGGGATCTGGAAATCTCCCAGGACAAGTACCAGGAGCTCCGTGACCTCCCTGAAGACACCATCTCCATACAGGAATACGTAGCTGTAAGTGTGGTGATTCTCTTCCTGATAGTAACCAGAAAGCTCAGTGCTCAGGGAGCATGGTGAATTTTCTTTTTTGTGTAATATGTGTCTCTAGAGGGCCACACAGTGATGTAGTGGTTAGCACTCTCGCCTTGCAGCGAGAAGACCCGGGTTCGAGCCCCAGTTGGAACAAGGGCCTTTCTGCATGGAGTTTGCATGTTCTCCCCGTGTGTGCGTGGGTTCTCTCCGGGTTCTCCGGCTTCCTCCCACAGTCCAAAAACATGCAATGTGGGGATAGGTAAATTGGACACTCCAAATTGACCATAGGAGTGAGTGTGAGAGTGAATGGTTGTTTGTCTCTATATGTGTGTGGCCCTGCGATGGACTGGCGAACTGTCCAGGGTGTACCCCGCCTATCGCCCGATGTAGCTGAGATTGGCACAGCACCCCCCGCGACCCTCTGTCAGAGGATAAAAGCGGTAGATGATGACTGACTGACTGATGTGTCTCTAGATGCGTTTCTACGAGGTGGTGACTCCTCTCCGGGCTCAGCTGGCTGAGCTCAGTGTTAAGAAGGGCAGTTTGACTGAAGAGCTGGACACACACAGAAGTCAGATGAAGGCTTTGATGGAGGTACCAAACACACACACACACACACACACACTGGTTTACATGACTCCAGAGGACATTGCAATTACTTACATTAATTTCCTGGAGACTTACTCTAACCTAATTACTACTGGCCTGTTTGGAGCATTTTTATTTATAAATAAATAAAATAGATTTTTGGAAGCTTCTAATCCAGTGGTTCTCAAATTTTTATGTCAAGTACCACCTGAGAAAATATGGAGGTCTTGAAGTAACACCATTATCACCAACGTTAAAATACAGTGGTGTAAATAGGCCGAGCAAAGTCAGCTACAGACTTTTCACAGGAGGCAGATTTATAATTCCCGATAAGCTCTCTCATTATCCTCCTCTTCCTCACTAATACTTCACATACTGGTATAGTGAAATTAGATGGAGATGGAGATGGAGCGAGAGTTAAGGTGACTCTTATTATAATTTCAAATTATTATCATCATTAGTATTATTATTTTGTTTAATTTTCAATGAATTCCATTCAAAATCATCAGTTCCACTTTGATCACATAGAACAATATTTCTGATTTTTCCTCCAAGTACCACCAGAGGGAGCTCACGTACCATTGGTGGTACACATGCCAGAATTTGAGAACCATGGGGTCTAGTTAATTTAAAATCTCGAGGATAAGCATCACAATTTTTACATTAATTGATTTCTTTTTGACACCTCTAATACTCTGTGTCAACCGCTGTCATTTTTATTTATGAGATTAAAATTCATAGACTGTTACTTTTAACATTGATTGCGCCACCTGTGCATCATTGTCTTCCGTCCTGTCAATATTCGTTATTTAGTGTCTGTGTAAGTTGGTTACAGATCAGAGAAGTCTGTGATGAGATGAGTCAGTGAATGATGATTCATCTGGAGGCAGGGTCAGAATCTGGCAAATGTAGCCTGTAACCAGCCCCGGGCTGCTGTGTGTAGGTGTACTGACATATAAAGAATGTGTTTGTGGTACAAGACCAAACAAGTGACAAGTAACAATGCCATAACACTTTATTTTGAAGTTGTTACTGAACAGATGCTTGTTTCCTGATACCACTCAGCATGCAATTTAGTCATTAACTCAAGGTAATTTCAGGACAACGATGAGATGTTTGCAATGAGAGCGTCTGCTGCATCTGTATGACACTACAAGCATGCTCCTGGAAGTGTTTTAAACAAGCATGGTATTAATAAAAAAATAAGATTTTGAAGATTCCGAAGATGCTTTACCGTTCAAATCACTAGTCGACACATTCGAAGATATAAAAGCATCATTTTCATTAAAAGCCAGCTTGAAATTGGCGCGGTGTCCCTGTCATATGAAGTCTGTAAACGTGTATGTGTATCTGCAGAGCTACGAGGAGGAGCGGCGTCTGCGTGCTGAGCTAGAATTGAGGAGCCAGAGACTGACACTGGAACTGGCTGATACCAAGCAGCAGATCCAGGAAGGAGACTACCGCCTCGTCAACTACCCGAACATCAAACGGTGCGTGTGTGATAGTATGAGAGAACCAGAGAAATATAGATTTCTTCTTTCTAGATCTAATGAAGGAGGTCAGGCTGTGATATTTAAAGTGCCCCTGCTGTTTTTACACTTGGAGGAGGCCAAAGTGTGACCGAGTGACCAATAACTGAACAAAACATAGACAACATATTTTCTTCTGGGTTAAAGAGCAACTTTGGCAAACCAGTGAATCAAAATATACTGCTATTGATTGTTTGGTTTTAGAGTCTTTTTCTTACTAATTAAAACAATTTTTTTTTTAGCTTCTTAAATGTGAATATGTTCTGCTTTCTTTGCTCCATATAACAAAGAAATCATTAAAACTGAAAAAGAACATCAGCATTTCCAGGTTTGGTAAACACATTTTACATTGATTTTTTCTGCCATTTTACAGACCAAACAAGTACTGAAAATAATCGTGTATAACACGACCTTTATATAATCGTGTTATATACATGTTTGCAGCCAAAATCTTTGTTTGTTAGGTGTTTTCAATTTCAATTTCATTTTGATAAAGATTTTTTCAAAACTCCATAACTATGCATAAATATTTGCCTGATTTATACTCTCATCATGTGCACAACACTTTTAAAATATGTTGAGAAACAGAAATGATGTGTTTTGGTTTGACAAACCTGTTGCTCAACACTTTCCTCTCATGTCTTGCACCTGGATTTTCTTAGGTCACGGACACAGTCATAAAAAAGGAAAAAAAATAAATCTCCCTGTTTGTTTCAGCAGACGCTGAAATGGACCACCTCCTTTTCTTGTTCCTCTCAGTAGTTTTAAAGTTTTAAAACCTTTTTTCCTCCTAAGTTGACTAAAAGTAGCGAGAACATACAATAAACAAGCTTACAGAAGGATACTGATCTTGATATCAAGGCCTTAAAATACACAAGGAACAGAACTGGCTGAAGGTTTATGGTTGGAGACAACTGGACCCTTTTGTCGCTCTTTAAGTTTTGTCAAGCAACAGTTATCAAAATGTCAAAGCGCTGAAGAATAAATTCTGGATACTGTAAATGGATGAATCTCACTCAGTAGATTAATGAATTCTATTACTCCTCCATGTTCATGATGTGGATATTTAAGTTGTAACTTAACCCCTTTCTCTCTGCTGTTTACAGAGATTGTGACAGTTTTGAACGAGAGCTGAGGGAGTTAAAGAGGAGATTTGAAACACTGGACCTGACTCACACTGCAGTGACCAGAGAAAGGGACTCACTCAGTAAAGAGGTGCTTCACAAATTTCGAGCACACACTGACAACATGTTTCATCTTCAGGATTCTCATGTTTGCTGTGTGCTGTCATCATTTCTTTAATTTGTCCCATCCTTTTCCACCAGGTGGCAACATTGCAGCAGACAGTGACTTTACTAGAGAAAGACAAGGACTACCTCCACAGGCAGAACATGGAGCTAAATGTCCGCTGTGCACATGAAGAGGACCGCCTAGAAAGACTTCAGGTCCTCAAAGATCTGCTTGGATGGTCATCCAACTCCAAAGTATTAGGATGAAGGCCTCTAACGTAACTTTCACTTCCTGTCTCTATGTCACAGGTGCAATTAGAAGACACCAAGAGGGCCAGGGAGGACACCTATGAAAAATATGTAGCATCCAGGTCAGGCTCTTCACTGATTGTTCTCATCTAATCTTTATAAGCTCTATCTTCTTTAGAAAATCACCCACTTTTGGTATAAGTGGTTTCATCTGCCAGCAAAACAATCTGACTTGTAACAAGAAATTGTGCAAGGCACTTCATTTAATTAACTCTCCTTCTTTCTGCTACAGAGACCATTATAAGATGGAGTATGAGAACAAGTTAAGAGAGGAGTTGGAGAACATCAGACTGAAAACCCATCAGGAGATTGACAACCTGCAGAGAACCTCCAGGGAGATGTACGAAAGAGAGAACAGGTACCTTCACCATTTAAATCTGACTCTGAAGAAACACGTGTAAATATCAGAGGCTATTTAAACCAAAGGAATAGGCCAATTTTATTAATGATGTGTATTAAAATGTCTTTATTTGTTTGCTTGTCTGCAATCATGAGGATTTTTTTTTATTATATTTTACATGCAAGAGGTTTTAGCAAGTAGTAAAAATACAGTACAGCTTAAATAATTACTGTACATGTAAATGATTATTTTCATGATCGGTTAATTTGTCGATTATTTGATTCGATGTTTCCCAAACCTCGAAATTATGACTTTCTCAAATGTCTGGTTTTGTCCACAAACCAAAACATTTAAAAAGCTGCAAAGTTGGAGTAATTATTCAAAGAACACTAAAATCCGATTAATTAATCGATTCTCAAGATCATTGACGATTAATTAATTATCGATTAATCAAGTAATCTTTCCAGTATCACCAAAATAAAGGCAAATACCGACATAACCTTAAAACAACAAAGATGTGTTTTATATTTACAGCACAACACAAGCATAACCCTCTGCACAAGTGTTGAGAGCATCCTTTAACGGTCTGCGTGCGTTTTTGTTTTACCAGGAATCTGCGTGAGTCCAGAGACGATGCAGTGCTGGAGAAAGACAGAGCTGTGGCAGCTGAGAGAGACACTCAGTCCAGATACGATCAGCTGCTGGAACAGTGAGTTTTACCATCTATCACACACATGGTATAACTCGATACAGGTGTCCAGTCCATAGTTTATTTATTCCTCTTTTCTTCTTTCTTTTATGCTTTTTCTTTATGGCTGCTCAATTTCATTGTACTTTATTGCGACAGTGACCGAAAGCCAATCAAACTTTACATGTATGGCATTTTTCATAAATTACAGTACAAAGTGCTTCACATACCAAGGCCAAAGTTATATAATTAGATCCTTTTATTGTGATCTTTAATATTTCTTTAATTGCTGCTTCTGATGAAGTTTTTTTACCTCATTATGCAGTACTGCTGAGTAGTACAGTAGTATCACTGTTTATTGCAGATAATTCACTTAAATGCCACTTTATTAGGTACACAGGCCACCTAATAATGTGACAGCCGATGTGGTCTTCCTGCAGTGTAGCCCATCATCTGCACACCTGGCTTGTAATGAGTGCTTCTTTGACTTATGGTAGCATCCAACATCTCGCACCAGTCTCACTATTTTCCTGTAAGATCTGGCATCACGGCGAGGCATTTGGCCCAGAGAACTGCAGCCCACTGGATATTTTTTAGTCTTTTTTTGGACCTTTTGTCTCTGTAAACTCTAGAGATGGTTGTGTGTGAAAATCCCCGTAGATCAGCAGTTTCTTAAATACTCAGACCAGCCCATCTGGTATCAACCTAAATGCACTGAAGTTGCTGCTCTGTGATTGGCTGATTTAGATATTTGTTTTAACAAGCACTTAAAGCAGTACATAATACATGGCTTGGGAGTGTGTCTTACATTAATCTGAAGTGGCAAAGCATCTAGTCAGTAACTCGTCAGATAAATGCAGTGTAATGTATAAAACATGTAACAACAGGAAACAACACCACTAAAAGCTGCTGTTTTTAATAACAAGCACGTTCAGTCAACGTTAAATCCACCTTGAGCCCAAAGCTCTTGGATACAATAGTGTTTGAATCATCAAGGAGGATTGTGTCATCAGTGGAGCATGACCACTGGCGATGTAGCATTAAAGCAAACACTGTGTTCAGCAGCACTGGTGGTCCTCAGGGAGTTAAACACTCCCAAGTCTCCCCCCCCCCCCACACATACATCTGCTGCACTTAAAGATCCAGTGAAAGGAAAGGATATTGTCATTATACAACTGAAATTTGCGAGGTCAAATGGAGGAGTTGATCAGAGCCCGGAGGAAACCCACGCAGACACATGGGAGAACATGCAAACTCTGCATAGAAAGGTCCCAGACCGTGAATCACACCCGGTGTATAATTTTTTTTGCATTTTTTTGGAGCCTTAGAATAAGTTATTTATTGGTACTTAAAGCTGTAGCCATAGCAGGAAAACACACCCAAGGAAAGACTCACCTACTGGGAAAACACTCTCACTTGATGCTGATTGGGTCACAGAAAAGACTGCGTCTAAAACAAATTGGGTTATGGTTAGTGGGCGTGTTTTCCTGAGGGCTTACACTACCATGTTTCTATAGCAAGGAAAGCATCTTTATTGTCATTATACCACAGATTGCACAATGAAATTTCGATGTCAGATGGAGTAAACCGAGTGGACCAAAATAGCCAGATTGTGCATTTTGAAATGAAAGTCACTGCTTGAACGAAAGTAGTCCCGAGAAAAATCAGTCTTTCTGGTGTACGAAGCCCACTTAAGTTTAAGAGAAAGGGAGAAGTGAGCGTAGTCTGCATATATACGACTCTTGGCGAGTCACTGTTAATACCCATTTACAGTGGAAAGTAAACAGAGTTCACCTGAGGTCAACGGTTAAACTGTCACGAAAACAAAAACAAATTTTACCTGGATATCATCCCATTATTTTCAATCAATCCCTTGTCTTTGTTGGCCAAACATCAATTGGAAGCACGTTTTGTGTGTGCGTTTGTCCTGAGCCAAAATAGCGCACCGCATAAATTGAACATAATCACCGCGCTCATTAGTGACAACATTTTTAAACGTACGATACGATTTATGGGTCACGTAAGATCACACTCACTTACCGTCAGCAGAAATGCCTCTTGCTGATGTGTTAGCCCGTCGCAGGTTGTCACTGGGTGCAGCGGGACTGTTGTAGTTGTTGTTTACCAGCTCTAACTTAAAAGCAGATGGACATTTTGCTTTTAAGAGCTGTCCAAAGGTCACATATTATAAGTCAGAGGTCAGTTTAGTACGAGCTGGTCTTACTGGCCTACTTGGTGGGAGTAAAATACTTTCAGTGCAAGTAGAATGCAAAGGAAAGGTTCTTATTGAACTCTGGCTGACAGTTTAAAGTGAAATGAGTTGTGATTCCATAGTAAGACCTTGTGTATTTTTCTGTTGTTGCATTTATTTATTTATATATTTATTCATGTCCTTTTGGTGCCTCTGGGTCATGGTCATGTAGAAAGTTTCAAATTTTGCACATAAACTGCAACTTACACAGACACACACACGCAAATATCACACAAACATCTCTTCTGCAAACAATGCTATACGAAAACAGACAGATTCAGCTATCGTACTCGCATTTAACTTAAAAATGAGCTTGACAATATTATGTGATCACATACCTAAGTAAGTTTTTCACATACGATCATCACATACCTAAGTAAGTTTTTAATGAGGTTTATCAGTAATAAAAGGGAAATAAATAAATACAAATGGAATAGAATCAGAATATAAATACATATAAATGCATATTGTGAATATAAGCACTATGTGCACAAATGGAATATATGGTAAACCATGTTTTTGTACTTTATTTCTCCTGCATACATGCTGGTATGTATCAAGTTATGTGTGTTAGGCAAACACACACACACACACACACACACACAAATTAGTGACTATCGATTTATGATAGATATTTGATTAGGGCTGCAACTAATGATTAATTTCATAAACAATATTTTCTTTGATATGTGGAGCAAATAAACCAGGACATTTTCACATGTACGAAGCTGAAAATTGTTTTAATTCTTCAAAAAACACTCAAACCGTTGACGATCCATTTAGTAATTGATTAATAGTCGATTCAACGAGTAATTGTTTTGAGTTCCATTAAGTTAAACAGCCTAATCTAAAATCAATCTAAAGCCCAAAATTCAAATCGTAGCCTTAAACCTAACCAAGGACCAGATGTTGGTCTCCACGGGGACTATACTGGTCCTGACGGGCTCAGTGTTTATGCCAGAAAAGCTCCTGAAGAGGTAACGAATAAAAGTGCACACACACACTCACACATGTAGACATGCAGCAACAGCAGCCGCAGTAGTAGTAGTCGTAGTGTCCCTGTCCGGCGTTACTACTACATGCCAGTCATTTCTCCAGATCCAAACCACCAGCTGTTGGAATTTCCACACATGCAGACAAACACACACATGCACGTCACTCTCCCTCTCTCTCTCCCTCTCTCTCTCTCTCTCTCCCTCTCTCCCCCTCCCTCTCTCTCTCTCTCTCTCTCCCTCTCTCTCTCCCCGTCTCTTTGCAGCGATCACGTTGCCTTGCT
Source organism: Solea solea (assembly GCF_958295425.1). NCBI lineage: Eukaryota > Metazoa > Chordata > Actinopteri > Pleuronectiformes > Soleidae > Solea > Solea solea. The sequence continues at coordinate 21,457,600 of NC_081148.1, forward strand.
GCGTCGCATCACAGGCCAGCAACGACAGATGCTAGCCACAAGCCCTTAACACCTAACCCCACGCACGTCCCTATTTTTGGGGCAAAGAATGAAGCAGACAAGCTTGAAATGGCGTCAGATGATCATAGCGTAGAGAACCGGCTTGAATCTCAGTGCTCCGTTTCAGAATGCCAGTTATGGCAATCATCTCCTCAACAAAGTATTGAATACAGTTTTCCATGTTCAACTTTGTCGCGGACAAAAACATGCCCTCATGGAATTTCCACTGGGAACGTCTAAAATTGCCATTTAAGAGGAGAGAAAATAACATTTTCACTTTCTTAGGGACGTTTTGCCTCTTTGAATCTAGATTGCGGCGGCCATTCATGAACGAAGGTGTAATATGCCGGCCATGTGTACACGTCTGTCACTGTGAGCACACAGCTCAGGCCTGCACTCTATGGATGATGAAATTCTATCAGGTCAGCTGTAATCGAGAGTTATTAATATTATCCAGAGAACATCTACAGTGGGACAGAGCCTCTGTGTGTTTGTGTTTGAACTCTGCCTGAAGAAGCAAACACGGCTCGCACAATTATTCTGATTAAGTTAATTTTTACTCTATAAAATGTCTTTAAAAGGTTTTTATGTTGCTTTGCTAACATCCAACCAACCGTCCAAACCTCAAATATCCTCAATTTAAGATGAGGCAAGCAGTAAATGATCATAAAACTATCTCTAATCAAAATTATAAGCGACTTAATTGCCTATTATATTGTTGTGCTCTTGGCAAACGGTCTCCGTGTCATGTTTTGTGTGAGCTTTCTCACTCGCACGCATTTTTGTGACGAGGCTTTGACAGTATCATCTGAGAGTTGCTACCCACTTAATAAGAAACATCTTCCTCCAGCTGCCAGGTAGAATCATGGATGATCAAATGAGACCAAACTTTGCTGCAAGCAACATTGACAAATATTCTTCTGTCACCAGATGATTTAATGCTTGGCGTGGCTCTTGTGTGATTTGGTGTCATGCCGTAGATATCGAGCCTCTTAGCACTTAGCGAACATGCAAATTTCCCCCCAAATGATTATTGTGCAAGGCAGAACACTGTCAAAACAAACATGTCATTGTGTAGATTATCACTAGAATGTGATTATATTCCTATGAAGGACAATGTTGCATCAGGTGCCAGGTGCATGTCTTAGCTCAGCCAGGAGTTTACAGTCCACATCTCTGTCTGCACCAAAACAAATGATCTCACACTTACTCATTTCTTTTTTTGTCTTTTCAAGGAACTGACTCGCATTCACATTCACCGAGGTGTGTAATGTGCCTGTGTTTGTGTCTCCGTCCACGCAGGTACCGTCAGCTCCAGCTGGGAACTGACAGCCGGGTAGCCGAGCTCTCAAACCAGGCCAAGCTGCACTCCTTCGAAGCCGAACGCGCTCAGATGGTCAAGGAGGAGACGGCGAAGTCTCTGGCACAGTGTCAGGTGGAGTGTGAGAAACAACAGAAGAAACTGGAGGTACTCCTAAAATAAACAAAAAAAAGGATTGTTGCATATACCCGGTTACAAGTCCTGCTCAGTTTCCAATTAATTTGGAATAAATAATGATGGAGGTGAACGAGGGATTTCAAAGACCCACTGAAATAACAGCGACAGACTGTTGCAACTCCCGTTATCCCTGGAGCTGATTGAGTACAACAAAGGATACTGATTTGTAAAGTGTCCTGTGGTGCTGCAGAATAAACTGCTGCAACTGATACTGTCACTAATCTGTCATAATCAGCTCTTTAATGCCGACCCCTTGTTTGGGAAGCAGAAGCACTAATGTAGAAGGATTAGCAGATATGCCAAATACAAATCCTCCTTTTGTCACATTATCAAATAAATTACAGTAAAACGTATTATGATGATAATGTCATGAAAACGTTTACAAAGGCAAACTCTTCAATCCTGTTGTCCAGGTGCAGTTTAATTGGTTTGTATGTTTTTAGACTAATTAAAACAGGCTCTCTGGTTTTTCAGCTTCATAAATGTGAATATTTGAAGAAAAAATAATTAAAAAAGAATAATTTTACTTTGTGGACGAAAAGAGACAGTTTAGATCTTCATCATTTAGAGAGTTGGGGAAACACAGATGAACATTTTATGGCCCTAACAACGGACTGATTCAACGAGAAAGTATATGAAAGTAAAGGTATTTGCAGCCCTAAAGGACAAACTGTATTAATGATTATAGTCACGTATTCTCCGTCAACTGTTTGTAATCAAGCTTAAAGTCCTGTGTCATGTGTTACATTCGTTCATTCCTCATTCTTATGCTCGCATTGAAGGGTTGTTGTCTCCTAGAATGTTTCATAAATCTCAGTCTTGATGTTCTGTTGTACTCTTCACCAACATTATGAAAGCCAGAATCGACAGTAAGTAAAATACTTGCTGCAAATATCACATGAATGAAAGCAACCAAATCAAACCTCACAGCCTTTAAAGATTTGATTTGCTTAGAATTATGTCTTTTTTGCTCTTTCTTTCTGTCCATTGGCTCCATTACTGTCTCTGTCCTCTGTCCCAAACCTACACTGATTATTGATGTATTAATGAACCAAGATCAGGTCCATTTCCTCACCTTTATTGAACCCTGTCCTGCTTAACTGAGCGACAAACACTATGTACGTGATTCAGCGATGCGTTGTACACACTTGCGCATTTTTCGTTCCTTACAAGCAAGTGAACAGTTCAACTGCTGGCATCTTAGTTTGTTGCTCAGCTTTGATTTTGTTCCAGTTCTTCCTTTCATGGACTTTTTCTTCTTCTTTTTTTAGCTTCTCTGTCTTTGTCAGTGTGGGAAAATGAGAAACAGTGAATCGCAAAATGCTTTGTAGGAAAACATTTCTATATTTACCATAACAGTTACTCTGGAGGACTAATCGTCGTAAAAAAAACAAAAACAATTTGGTTTTAGTTGACACTTGAATGAAATAATCGATTAATCTGTTGATTATTTTCTCGATTAATCGTCTGGTCCATAAAATATCAGAAAACGTTAAAAAAAACGTTGATCAGTGTTTGTCAAACCTGGAAATTATGATGTTCTCAAATGTCTTGTTTTGTCACGAACCAAAAAGATTCAGTTTAAATGATTTCTTTATTACGTGGAAAATATTCACATTTAAGAAGCTGAAACAACCAGAAATCTGGTTTTAATCATGAAAAAAGCTTCAAACCAATGAATTGATTATCAAAATAGTTGACGATTACTTTAGTAATTGATTCATTTGCTAAGTAATTGTAATTGAGTAATTGTTTCAGCTCTATACAGATACAGATTAGATTATAATCTTTTATCCATCATTTCATTAGAAACGACAGAATGTGATGGTACTAGGACCGCAAGTAATGATTATGTTCATTGAATATTTTCTTGATTAATCCTCAGTTATTAGGTCAAAAATAAATTAATGTTTCCCAAACCTTGAAATGAAATGTTTTCAAATGTCATGTTTTTCCCCACAAACAAGAATTATTCAGTTTCACTGATTTGATCGTTATATAAAACAAAGAATACCAGGAAATATTCACATTTGAGAAGCTGAATGATCAGAGAGCTTGTTATTAATTAAAAAAAAAGTACTCAACCAATTAAACAATTATTAAAATTATCGCTGCAGCCCTATACAGAACCGTACTACAATAATACAGTGCAATAACTGACAGTAACTTTATTTCCCTGGAGAATATTTTGTTCAAGTTGAAAAGCTACTCTTCTTCTTGTTGTATCTCTCTCTCTCTCTCTCTCTCCCTCTCCCTCTCTCTCTCTCTCAGCTCCTCACTCAGGAGTTTTACAGGCTGCAGACGTCATCAGACAAGCAGGTCGTGGAGCTGCAAGCTCGGAATGCCGAGCAGGCTTCTCGCCTGGAGACATACGAAAAACTGGAGCAGGAGTTAGATCAAGTCACAATGCAGGCTGCTGAGAGTAAGCATGTAACGCTACCTCGCTCAAGCCCATGACGTTACAATAGAAGTACAAACAAAACAAGGAAAACAGATACTGTACACATGTCATGAACATGACCAGGGCTTTAAAAACGTGTGTGATACAAGTCGAGACGTAAGGAAAATCATTTGTTGCTTTGAAAGTGTGATCAAGGGACCTTGAGAAATTTGATGGAACAGGACTTTTCTTTCATTTTTAAAGTCTAAAAGGTCATGTGTGTGATATTCAGGTGGGGTAATTGGCATACATTGAACATACAACCCATAAGTATGTTTGCATATGTGTCTAATCATTTTTAAAAAACATTTGTTTGATTTTCATATCCTTAGAATAAGCCCTGTCTACTTTAAGCATTGGCCTTGCTTTATAGATGCCACCATCTTGTGCTGTCATGTTTCTGCAGCATTGTTTATAACTTTCATGTTGATGATGTGCTTAGGAAAGAATGGAATAAGAGTCCCCCCTGTTTGTTGCTCTCTGCAGTTTCAACAGTAGATGTCACTGATTCTTACACACTAGACCTTAAAGTCCCTTCTTTTCATTATGCTCATTATATGAGATTACAATGTTAATGTGTAGTTTTAGACTAGTTTTTAATTGGTGATCCCTTCAAAAATTCTGAAAGTACAGCACATGGTTATTGGTCATGGAGTTATATAATGACTTGTTGTTTACGTTTGTTTGTCTCCAGTTGAGGACGAAGAGGAGGCAGAGAGAGTTTTGTTCTCATATGGCTATGGAGCCAATGTTCCCACAACGGCCAAAAGAAGACTAAAGCAGAGGTACAGCACATGATTTATTTCAAATATGAGATCATGCAACGGGAGATGTCATTAAAAACAAGAACGTTTTATTTTTTGTAAGCTAAACAAATCAACCTTTCAGTCATTTAATTTGCATAGTTTCTTGTATATTTTTAATGGGGCCTTTTTCACCCCCATTCTTCGTCTGCCCTGCACCACGTACTGTATGTTTAATGAGCAGGTAGGAAAACTGTCTGCCTTAATAATAGTCTGCAGGGTCTGTAAAAAAAAAAAAAAAAAAAAAAGAATCGAAATCAAACCGACATCTGATTTTATTGTGACCGTAGAGACAGCATGTTGTGTTAATATTTTACACATGGATTTTCTTCAACAAAATTCATGTCAGCTTTAATTCTTCTGCTGTCTCTCCTTAGGTTTTGTTTTTATCCGTGTTTGTCTGTTTGTTTGTGTGTCAGTGAGCAGCAGAACGCACAAAGTAAAAGGATGGATTTTTATCAAATATTCTTGATGTAAATTAGGGCCCAAGGAAGAAATTATTGGATTTTGAAGAAAAACAAAAACAAGACTTGTTTACTTTGTGAGATAACTGAGCAGCCTTAGTGGATGTTTGCACTCTCTTGAGTGCTTTCTCTTCTACCTTTCACATTGTATTATTATGGCATGCTGTATGTTATCCATTTATTATTTTCTGGCTGAATTGATTTGTTGATTGGCCCCTAAACTTGTGAAAAATACCAGTCATTGTTTTAGGGCTAAAACAATTACTCGATTAACCGATTTTTAATAGATTACTAAATTAATCGATTTAGTAATCGATAATCGATTAAACGGTATGGGTGTTTTTAAGGAATTAAAACAAGTTTTCAGATTTTTTTAGCTTAAATGTGAATATTTTCTGATTTCTGTGCTCCGTATTACAAAGAATTCATTAAAACAGAATAGTTTTTGGACAAAACAAGACATTTGAGAACATCATCCTTTCTAGGTTTGAGAAACACTGATCAGTATTTTCTGACATTTTATGGACAAAACTATTTGATTCATCAAGAAAATAATTGAGAGATTAATGGATTATGTAAATAATCCATTAATCTGAAACGATTATGAAAATAATCGCTAGTTGCAGCCCTATAATAATTGTTGTAGCTCCACTGTCACCCTCATTGTCTTTTTATATTCTCATTAGGAATCGACATGTTGAAGAATCCTCAAATATTTTCCGCACACAAATCTTTGATTTTGAAAGCATGTACTGCGTGTACAGCTATAAACCTCTGCTATGACTACACAAACATCATGGAAATTACACGCTAGTGTAAACTTGTTTGTGTTATCATGTTTTGGAATTTTCACGACTGTGTTTGTGTGGCTGTCATGCAGCGTTCACCTGGCCCGCAGGGTGTTACAGCTCGAGCGGCAGAACACGACACTGAGGAGAGAGCTGGAGAGACACGAGTCACAGTCGGGACGGATATCCGAGGAGGTAAACTAATACATACCAACACATACACAAATACAACATCCAGGTGTTTGCCTGCGTGTGGGACATCTGCAAGTGAATGTAAAACCAGAAGCAAAAAAAAGTAGCCATTCAAATCATAGTGACTGCGATCAAAGGTTACAATGATTTATTTCTTCTGGCTTTTCCTTCTCTCTAATGACATAACAGTTATTATCACAGAGCCAAGTTCTGGAGCTCGTCTTTGATCGTTTCTTTTCTCACACACAGTTCCTCTGCTGAGTCAGTAGCAAAAGTACACGTAATTGTTCTCAAAGAGAGACTCAGTCATGACATGACTGAGGGTTGCTTTTTTATTTCTCTGAAAGGAAAACAATGGCCACAAAATGACAAATTTATTCTAATTCAGCAGCTTGTGCGGTTGAGTGCCACATACGTCGAACGATTCGAAACTTCAGGTCTTTAACAATGGCAACGCTGAGTTTCCGCCTTTTTAACTCGTGTCAGTAAACTGACAGTTTGTTTAACAACTCAGACCCAGCATGTGAAAAGTGAGAATCTTAAGTCTTCGCACTTGTCACACCTGTCAGCAGAGCCAAAAAACTGTGACGGCCATGCTCTTCACTCGCCCCATCAACAACACACTGACTGCACCGATCACTGAGGCTTTTGTTGCATTTGCACGCCGTGTGCATGCGCAACAACTAAGACTTTAATTTTAGGTGTGTGTCTATGTTTCATCACGTGTCTAACACACGTGCTAAGATTGTAAAAATCATCCAGCGTGAGTTTTGCTTCTAAGAACGACACCTCAGCTCGTGAGCTTGCGTGTTTCGTGCTTGTTTTTTGTTTTTTTTAATACTATTATTATTATTATTGTAGTCTCACTGAGAGCAGACAGGAGAGAGAAGGCTGGGCAGACTTTGACCTAATGAGCCATAGGCCATTCAACTGTCATCTATGACTGACTGCTACTCATGTTGAACACCTCATGATTCATCGAGTATGAAAGGAAAGGGTGAACAATTATACATCCCATTCACTGGCACGGGCAAGGGTGTTAACCACTTAACCACCCACACAGGTGCCCTGACTAACTATTCTCCTGACCCTCCCAGCCAGTTCTGCTCACTGCTGGCTGTAAAAGTGGTTTAATGTGTAACACCCAAACATTATCTATTGTTTCACAGACATTTAACTATGATACAGGTACAGAACATGCACTCCTGTGAGGGATGTTTAAAACACTGTAAATGGGCTTTTATGTCATCAAAGGCAAGGAGGAGGTTGTTAAGTTTTTGAATTTGTGTTGCATTTTCTTCTTTATTTCTTCCTTTTTACGATTGTAATTTGGAGACGTGTTATTATTAAAAATGAACATAAAAGCAAACGTCAGAATGTCAACATGACGCATGACAACATACTGTAAAAAATGTAAGCTAAATTTGTTTACTACAAAAACTACAAAATAACTAAAGTGATTAATGTTAGATTTCAGATTTGCACAGTTTTATCCTTACATATATTTTTTAGGTATTGCATTATACATCATGTTTTTTCATCCTGTAAAAATATAGTGGTTAGTGGCTCTTGCAAAATTGTGTCTTTGTCAATGCGGCTCCAAATGAACGCACGGTTCAGGTTCCGATCTAAAATATATTAGAATTGTCGACTTTCATGTTGACGTCTCACTGCTGTTATTTTTAATTGACTAAATGTTTAATATACTTTATTATTCTGCATTTAAATCTGAAATTTGACTTGTATAATTAGATTTGCAGAACAATTACGACAGATATTGGCAAAATAGACAACCCAATCACATCAAACAAAACATTTAGGTTTCCCCTTGATCTTGGGATTGGTGTTTAATTTTAGGATTCACGATGCCCACAAGAGTGAGTCAGTCTGATCCTAGTAAATGTTGCAACCATGTGTCTCCAATCTGTATTCTCCGTTCAGGGCACGATTAGTGTCGGAGACAATATTATTAACTAGCCTTAACATGTCCATGCAAAGAGTTCCTCCAGGGGTTGGCTTAAAGTCTCTGAACAGTTCTGGACTGTTGAGGCGTGGACAAACACTTGTACCATGTCGTATTACAGTGTTGCAAAGAGCCGTAAAAAACTGTTGCATGCTTCACTATGCACATAAAATGTAAAGAAAAATGAGCAGAAGCATTTGAGCTGAGTCATGTTCTTTCCTTTATGGAAGAAGAATATTTGTGACAGTTGGTGAATAACGGCTGCAGGTGGCACATGCAACAGCACAAATATGTTGTTTACAGCTTCATAGTCTAAAACGACTGAATCGGACTGGTATCGGTATCGGCAGATACTGGAGTTTGTGATATTGGTATTGACACAAAGAAGTGGTATCGTGCCATCCTTTCTTTGTCCCAAAAGATTGAAGTTCGCGGAGGAAAGTGGATTCTCTGCTTTGTCATGTTCAGTATGGTTTTTTCAGGTTAACAAGTGATCCTCCATAAGCCTTAAGTATTTATATGAGAATACCTTTGTCTTTGTCTGTTTTCTTTGTGAATAACTATGTAGTCATGAGATGTGTTATTAAATGTGTGTGTTGGAGGAGGGAGGGGTGGTGCAGGGGAAGTTATAGTTCCTATAATGACTCAGCTATGCACATGCATTTTTTTTTTCTTTTGTCAGTTGTCGGCAGCCAATCGTCTGTTGGACCAGACGCAGCAGCCCTATAGCTACCTGATCGAGACCGCCCGACAAAAGGAGGCACAGATCGGCGCGCTGAAGGAACGCGTCTCGTCGCTCGAGGACGACGTGAGGTACATGAACAGAAGTGCACATTCTCACATGTCTCTATTCAATACCTGAACATAAAAGAATATCAACGCACAAGCTTTTACTTGATTGAAGACCATTAAGTCTTTTGTCTTTTGTTTTGCGGTTATATACTGTATCTTGTAAGTTAATCATCCTGGCAGCAGGCCATACCTCCCCACCCATTGCTGTTTTTTCAGCCCTGTTTACTTTTGTAATCCTCTCTCTCTCTCTCTCTCTCTCTCTCTCTCCCCCTCTCCTTATCACACACCTTACTCATTCTGCAGTTGTGCAAACCTGCACGCATGTTTATGTTTATGCACATGCACAAGAAGTGATCGTTTTTGACATGAGCACAAGCATGTACAGTAGATCGACCTGGCTCTGACCTAAATCGTCGCTAGTCCTCAATCTGCATTTTGACCTGGGAAATATGCAAACGCACAGACTGCAGGTTTTCTCTTGCTGCTTCACAACTAGCGAGCGCTCACCTGGGGCAAGTAGGAGTGCAAAAAAAACCCAAGAAAAATAACAAAACACTCCTGCCATTATCTTCTCATGCTTCACATGATTGACAGTGACATTGAAATTTCTACTGTGGTTGTGTTTAACAGTGCATATCACTGAGTTTCTTATGTAATACGGCAATTATACCCAAAAGCCATTTTTTTAACATTACAAATATTAGTTTCAGGTAATTTTCTGTCCATAATTTTCAGTTTTATCCATTTTTTATTTTGTTTTCTACATAGATTGTTTTTCAACCGGATAGAGACACAAACCAATATTTCCAATGCATTGATGACTTGTTTATTTCTGTATAATACAACTTAAAAAAGCAACAAAAAGACATAACAGTAACACAGGGTGTGTATGTAAGATATATTACACACACGTCTAAGTCAGTGTGCCTTTACATGACACCTGTGTATGAATGCCACACATTCATACCTGCTGAGTTGACCCAGACCTGACCCTCATTTAAGGCAGAACTCATTCTTATAACCAATTGGCATTTACTGTACAGAATATACATTACACTAATTATACAACCTTCACAAAACCTGCCTTACGGAATTACATAAGCAGATGGCATAAGCAGGACTGACTTGTTCAGTGAGTTACTCTAGGCCCACTCAGAATATCACAACGTAGTCATTATAACCTGCAATAAGAACAGTAATATTTCTTCTGTAAACTCATCTCTCCACATTGTATCTTTTTGGTGTAAACCACAGTTCTCTGAGGAAAGAGCGGAATGGTCTGCAGCAGGTGAAGAACAACATGGCCGCTGATCTGGAGAGACTCCTTAACCATCAAGAGGTACACGTGATGATCTGTAAATTGGGGCATAAAATCATAAAAACATCCTTAAATGTCTTGATTTGTCTACAAACCGAAGAGTAGCAAATTAACTACAGATTAATCACATCTAACAACAACAACAAAAATCAAATCACAGTTAACTTATTTGTTTTAAGTGATTTAAGTTCAGTGATTAATAATCAATGAACTGGTGTGACCCTACTTTTAACATGTGATATTATCCACTGTGATGTTATGGAGCTGTAAAAGCTATATTCAGTTACTATATTAGTAAGAAATACCTTTGTGTTAATCAAGATTTAGTTTGGAAAAAAATATTACAAAACGTAATGCTACACTATACTTTTTTCCCTGTTCTCCATTTTAGTAAAATATAACAAAAATATTTTCATTGTAGCTGCAACAAAAGATTATTTTCCATTTAAGTAGTATATGAAATATAAAACAACTGTTTCTGTATCTTTACAATATATTTATATATATACCATATATTCTGTTTTTTTACATGTCATTGTGTATAAAAAAATATTTACTTATGTGCCTTACTATCTACTTTTCCTTAATCTTATCTGATCTTATCTCATTTCATCTTACTGTAGGTTATCTTATCTTCCTCTTAGCTTACCTTATCTTTCAAATGGCCGTGCAGTTTCCTTTAACTCGCAGACAATATTTACCTGTCTTGTTTTGTTTTATCCACAACCTGAAAAATACATTTTACAACATTTTATTCTCAACAAATATTTTGTGTATTTGCTTGTATAATGACAAATAATCAGAGTGAATTTGTAGTTGGACTCTTCACCCACTAACAGGAAAGAGAGCTGGGTTGAGACCGCCTTGAAGCCGATGATGCATTGTTGCATTTTTTTTATTATTTTTTTTTAAACCTTTAAACAAACAGGCTTTTTATTGCACTGTGTTGCACTGTTTCCTCCAAGATTGCGTGTGCCCGTATGTGCACACACGTGGGAGTCTACGCCCCCCCCCTCTTAAACCAGCCGTTTGCTGTATGAAGTATGTGCCCTGTCACAGACAGCTGTTCCTTAGCCTGGCTGTTTGGGATGCCACCAGGGTGCGTGTGTGCGCTCGTGCGTGTGTGACATGCCGGGGCTCATGTCCTCAGGAGTGATAAATAGAACCGTGAAATGGCCCGGAGTCCTCCAACTCTGCCCTGCTACCACCACTGCAGACCCTTGGGCTTGTCGAGCTTATTGCAAATTTTCCCTCAGTTGGTCTTGGAAGAGTTCAACTGTGGCATCGGACAGACATTTCACCAGATGTATACGTTTTCTTTTGATTTTAAAAAATTCGATTAGAATTACACACATACAACCAATACTTACATTTGGGAAAAATGATCATGTCATAGCACATAACCTCTATCATGCTCGTGTGTGAATATATATGTATATATATATGTATATGTGTGTATATACATAAATATATATATATATATATATATATATATATATATATATATATATACATATATACACACACATAAACCAGACCTGTGTGTATGAAGACGTTTCTTAAAGTCGTTGCCATGTTTACCAAACTTTCACCCATTTATTTTTCTTTGAGTTTGAGTTATTGTTGTGCTTATCTCAGATATCCCTAATTGTATGTGCGGTGTTGTTGTGCAGGAGTTAGCCGTGATGAAGCAGGTCCTGATCAGAATGCAGTCCGGAGAGGGAGACTCTCTGGACCTGCTGGACACAGCCAAACCTAGCGTCACGACCTCTGGTGCAGGAAAACAGCAGACCAAACGTATCAACAAGGCTGCAGTGGAGGAGTCGCCAAACAAACCCAAACCTATTGTATTTGTAAGTGACTAATATTGGTAACACCCTTGTATGAGTCACACCACCTGAACCTGTCCAGACAGACGTTCACACAAAGGGGCACTAAAGTTTCTCTCAAAATGACAAATTGCTTTTGACACTTGGTTTTCATTCAATGTTTTCAGTGTAATCACCTGAGTAAAGATATGCTGTAGAATACCATATTTCCTTTGGATCATAAAAGAGTCAGCAGCCGTTTGTTGTCACACATCGAAGACTTTTCTGACCTTACCTTTTCTTACCCTTTTCTCTTTGTCTCCCCAACTCATTTACAGACCAATAAACAAGTTCCGGACTGGTACCAAAAGCCGAGGCACAAATAAACAGCCGTTTATTTTACCACTGCTGCTGTTAATTGTCGAGCACTCAGGTCAAACTATCTTTTAATTTGTCAAAAATGTTTGTATTTAAAACCTGTGAATTACACTTTTATACAAAAACGCAGAAACCTGTTGTTGTCCGTGTTTTGTTCTCCACCTTGGTAACAGATTATTCAGAGAGGATAAATTCTCCACGCACTGGTCCAAAACCAGAGGTAGTACCTTCCACGGGGTACACATTCCTAACTAACTGACTGCCCAAGAATTTCTCTTTCTTGGCAGCACTCGGTTTTATTAGGTCTGTCTATCATTATTTCTTCATCTTTTCCAGGTTTGCAGATACTGGTGGCCACAAACAGCATTTGAAGGAAGCTTAGCCCTTGATTTGCCCAAGCTGAGGCTCCTTTGGCTTTAAATATAGACATAGCAAGCATACCTTTTATCATTTCAGACCATGTTCTTATCGGTGTCATATTAAACATGGCCAGATGACTGCTGCGTTTGTCACTTTTCCCCATCGGAGTGCCTTTTCTAAATCGACCCTGTAGTACGGCACAATACACCGCCTGATTATCTTGTTATACTTGATAACTAGAGCAAACATCACATCAGAACTTAAAGCGTGCCTGTCACTTGTATGTCTTATCGATTTATGTACACATTGCACAATGTGTTGGATATCTGCAGGCCCCCTTTATCTCTAAATTTCAGTTGCTCAATGTATTTTCCATAATAGAGCACAAGGTGTGAAAATGTGTGACTGTTCGTCCTAAACAAGAGGGTTCTCTTATTTTAAAATCGTTTTAATAAAAGAGCACTCCGCAATCTCGGTGCGAGGTAATACTTATTTGAATTGTTAGGATATTAAATATCACTGCTTCTGCTGCGTTGATTGTGGCTATTCTTATTTTGACGTATGCCCCTCTGAGAAATATGCTGCCTCCAGACACGTGCGGAACTCTTGGGATTCTCCAGAGAGACTGTATGTGTGAACACAAATGTCCGCTGAAGTCGATCTGGAGATTCTCCTGCCAGCTTCTCGTGAGTGAGAGCCCGTGTGAGAACACAGCAGGGAAAACTCTGGAGAATCCACAGCGAGTGAAAGTGCAAGTGCCCTGCTTCGTCCAAGCTCAAGCCCCTACATCCTCCTGCTGTCTCATCCAGACAACGTCCTGCTGCTGTCGTTATACGTAAGTGGCAAACCCAAACAGTTCATGTATGAAAACAACATGAGAAAACCACACCAGTGTTTCCCAAACTTCTTACAAGCCCATTTTTTTACTCATTTTACAAAATATTGTGACCCAAATCACAAATTAAATTATGATCAGGGAAAATTTGCTATATCTGTTGCACTTTTTGAAATTTTTGGTAAATGAAATACAATTCCATTTTATGCATGTTATTTCAAACATATACACTAAAAAAAATTGAACTAAAGGGTTGGGGAAAATTCTGTCTAAGGATCCCCCAAAAAAATCCCCCGCCACCTGTTTGTGGGTCCCGACCCATTCTTTGGAATAACTGACCTATAATATATAATATATATCTGTCAAGATAGACATTTGTCTGATGGTAGCTTTAACCGTTTATAATTAATATATATCGATATAATACATATATAGATATAGATACCCAACATATACTGTAACACATACATTTCAACTTAAATGCAGTATTAATGGTCCATATAATGTATGATGTTTTATTTTTTTTTAAGGACTTGTTTATATTTTGGTGTTAAAATGTACAAGATAAATGGATGGTACTTTATTGTACTCAACAAGGTTTGACCCACTTGTAAACAACACTAGACCTTAAATAAACGAAGGAAAACAACATTATATAATGTTAGAGAGAGAAGTCATCCTGAATGCAAACTCCTTCTGATTATCACTGCTTATTTTAAGCTACTGTTAATAGTTGTGATTGGGACTGAGACAGATAACCAGATTAGATTTGGAGCACAAAATGAGCTGGTAACTGGTTGATGATCTAATGCAAGAAAACTTTTTTCTTTTAAATTCCTTCTAAAAACTCACATTTATCGCTTGGTAATATTGTTGCATTTGGTGACCTTGCATGACGGGGAAGTGTTCGACATTTTCATTTATAACTATGATAGAAAATTAGTATTGCTAGTCATGATTCTAGTTAAGGATACCACAAACTATTAAATATAAACTACAATAGATGAAGTATACATGTACAGTACATGAGATCACAGCTATACGAAGAAAAATTGATCAAATATTAGAGTAACGATCAAAAATGTGTATATATAGAGTACAGAGGTGCAGGGGTTTGTGTATGTTAAATCACATAAGAGCGAGTCCAGAGTTTTCTCTGTCACACAGAGCTGAAGTGATTATGGAGTCTCGGTGCCTTTGACATCAAAGATTGACTGTTTCTTTATGACACAGAAGCTGAACGAGTCCTGTCTGTTCAACGTGTGTGCACACACTTTTAGTCCTAATAATAATGATAATGATAGTCATATTTTTTCATTATAAAGATCAATTTTATTCATTCATGTGTACAATAGAAAGTATAAACAAAATGGTGGACTGGAAAAACCTGATTGGCAACAGTGTGACCTCTGATGTGCTGTTAATTGTCTTTCATTTCTGTTTTTTTTATTCATCTTTATTTTTAATTTTAAAGAAATTCGACTGCCATTGTTGTTTTGTTAAATATGTTATTTTACCACGTTAGGTTAAAGATAAACAAACAAAAAACCCAACTCGAAATTTAAAAAAATGACAAACAAAAAAAGTCAAATACTCTTTATTCCATGTTTATTTATAGATATTTTAGAGGAAGAATAAAAACAAACAAGTTCTTAATACTAAAAGGCCGGTATGTATTTATTCTACTGTAGTGGGTGTGTATGTGTTCTTGTGTGTGTACTTAGAGTTGTGTGTGCGTGTGTGTGTGTGCTTAGAGTCGTGTGTGCGTGTAGACGGAGCGCAGGGCGGTGGCCGCCGGTGAATGAATGATCAAAGCCTATTTGAACGTGTGGTGGGCGGAGCCTGAGCTGTATTTACTGTGCGTGGCCCCGCCCTAAAGGCAGCAGATAGAAAAGTGTCCGTGGTCCGGTGGAGGGATGAAACAAGTGGAAGAGGATGTATCATTAACAAGTCCACGCTCTCTCTCACACACGCACACGCACACACACTCCTACACCGCGTCGCCTCCATTTCCTCTCTAGCATCCATCCATTATCCATCCATTCGTCCTCCGCGCTCGCTCACTGATCCTCTGCGGTGGTTGCTCCGGAGCTCCATGGCCGCGACACTCACCATGAGCAGCGGCGGCGGGCAGGAGGATCCCTTCTACCCGCTGCAGAAGGCGACTCTCCCGGTTGTGTTCCCTCTGGAGGAGTCGGCGTTGTTCGGCTTGGACTGCAAGCTCTCGGAGAAAGCCGGACAGGATGACTACACACAGGTAAACCCGAGCGGCTTTACACCATTATAGTGATGTATTTCATTGAATGGGCGTGGCAGACGCCCTCCCTGTATGTGCGTGCATTTATTTATTTGTGTATATTTATTTTCAATGGCCTCTAAAATTGTGAATCCACCTCGCTGCGCGTGTCTCTCATCATCAGCACTTTTGTTGTGCGCTATTTGCGGTGATAGGCAAAACAGGCTGCTCCGCCTGCGTGCACCGCATGTTTGCCCTGCTCCTCCGCCAGTTGCTCACCAGTTGTTGTGTTGGTTCCCCCTCTTCCTCCTCCTCCTCCTCCTGCTGCTGCTCCACCACCTCCTCCTCTCACCACCATCCCAGCCTGACAACAACTGACTCCAGCGCCGGACACTTTTAAAAGGTCCCGGCAACTTCTGACCGCAGTAAAGCAGGAAACTTGTGCAGCAGCAGAGGGGGGAACACAAGTCTGTGCACAACAGCTGGTGGGATAAGGAGCCTAGAAATAGCAGTAGTAGTAGCAGCAGCAGCAGTAGCCCATCCCCAGATACTACTGTGCTGCTGCTGCTGCTGCTGCTGCAGGGAGGCATGGGTGTTTCCCCATTCCCTTTCATGTTGCTGTTTTATCCTGTGCTGGGCTTCTCTCTCCAACTTTTATACCACTCAAATCAGACCTGCAACCACCAGGACGATGTGACTCCTAAAAATGTTAATTAATTAATAAATTGACCAAAAGAAGGAGAAAACCCCCCTCCCTGCACAGACAAAAACAAACAGGTGCTGGAACAAAAATGAAAAAAAAAAGTGAAAAAACACTGCATGCTGAGTGAATAATTCCCCTGTGGCTTCCTCTGGTTTACTTACCTCAATTGGACACATATTTACAGCTAAAGTAAATAACAGATTATGTGTCCAGTCTCAAAAATCCCTATTTTTCCAACACCTGGTGGACACAACCATTTGATTTTCAAACACATTTTTAAATATAGAATGAATTAAATCAATCTAAATAAGCATTACTTTTTGTGTGTGAGGTGGTTTTCCACTTTTATACTAAATAAAATTAATTAATTCAACCTTATAATATGTTCAGAAATGCTAAATCGTGAAGTAAAATAGCAGTTAAGTGGAGTAAAGGCTGCCGGCAAAAGGACAAAAACGTTGCTCGTCTCTCACTCACAGCTGTTTCTTACTCACCTCCTTCGCTCCGGTTCAGTGCAACAATCCAATAGTCATACATATCTTGTTCAGTAACTGTGTTGCTCTTATTACTTTTCTATTGATACATAAAAGTTTATTGTTTATTGTTTTATTGTTGTTTATTGTTATTGTTGGCTTACATTAGCCAGGATCTGAGCACTATTTCTGTCATTATTATAGTGTCGTTATCGGTCCAAGAAAAGTTAATTCATTCATTTTCATGCGCTTAGCTGGAACTGGCCCTTGTTGACATGTAGGACAAAAGGTGGGGTACACCTGTGATCAATTTAGAGTCTGAAAATAACTTAACTCCAATGTGCATGTCTTTGGAATACCCGGGGAGAACCCACGCACGCAGAAATCGATTCAATCGGGATTCAAACTGGTGACCTTCTTGTGCTGAGTGGACTATGCTGATCCCCCACACCACCGTGTGACCTATCATAAGAAGAACAAAGCACACTCTGATACCCTAAATATCATTTAAAAATGCTTTATCACGCTTACACTGAGCTGTCACAACAATTTAAAGAAAACCGTGCAAACTGGTTTCTAAAAGACTTTGTAAAAAAAAAAAAAAAAAAAGCCATGGGCAATATTTGAAAGTTCAAAATAACTGAAATGCCATTACAGATTAAAAGTAGGCACGCCAATTAAACCAGTTATCTGTTCAATTCTGTGGCAGATGTGTGTTTGTCCAACACATGAAAAACTGTGTTTTCAACACTTGAGTTAAGTATCGTCTTTATTTATTCAGCTTCACATTTATACACAGGGACAAAACGTCAGGGACAAAAGTACAAAATGTTATCTTAATATTGAGACTAGTTTTAAGTATTTTTTTTGCTCCTGACGTTTTGCTTTTTCTTGAACAGATACGTTGTTTAAAAAGGGAAAGTATTGCTATCAGGCATGAAAGTCATATGGTGCCATCTCTACTTATCATAATCACAGATGTGCAACATTTCTGATTCCGCATTTCCTCCAGACCGTCTCCTGCTCCTCAACTGTTGCCCTCAGCAGCTGATGTGTTTCTGAGTTCAGCCTTGCAGGCACAGAGGGAATGTGGCAAGCGCCTATTGATGACTACTTGATGAATGTTTTAGCCATGACTGTGCTATCAAACCTTTGTCTTCTCAAAATAGCACCTCCAAATAGTTTCACGGTGGCTCATGAGAAGCACTTGCTGAAGTCTGACCTGGATAAATCTGACCAGAGAAATGATCTCTTTCTTTTTGTGTGTTTTGTCTTTTTACCGACAGGCAAAATGTGAGATGGACAGATATCTCTCCCCGCAGCCTTTCTCCCTTCACCCTCCCGCAGACAACCACCAGAAGTCACACAGAGACGGTGCATCTGTGGTGGATCACTTCTTCACTGATGATCACACCGGCGCCCCCTACACACTAAACATGAATCTTTACCTCCCTGAAGTCGCCTACCTGAGAATGGGATTGTGTCAGCAGCCGCGGCCTCTACAGCACCAGAACCACACGGGTCTCACTCAAATCAAAACAGAGTCCACCTCCCCCTGTTTTTCCCCCAACCTACAGCCGCACTGCCCCAACACTTCACCTTCAAATAGCTGTAGCACATCTGGGCACGGCCCCGGCGCTATTGCTATGGAAACCTCAGCCATAAACATGACACTAACAGGGTTACCGGACTTCACCAGTGTTTTCAGCCAAACTGGAGGCAGCCAAGGTGGCGAATCAGTGCCAGAAGTGTTTGTCAAACAGGAAATGACATCACAGTTTGAGCCGCACGCTCTCCACCACCATGACAACAGCGGCTCGCTGTTTCAGCTCCTAAACTCTGGCTTGGACCATCCACACACCAACAGTATGGAGGCTCAGCAGCATCATCATCAGCATCAGCAGCAGCATCAGCAGCAGCAGCTACACCACACTTCCACAGTCCACGCACCTTTCCATGATCTGTCGGTAGCTTCCTCTTCATCGCAGCAGGAGCAGACAGCCAAGCCTGCCTACTGCAGCCTGGGTGGGGAGGCCTACACACACCCCCACCCGCAGGCACACCCACATTATCTCCAGCAGCAGGTGCCGTACCTGCCGCCGTCTCCGCCCAGCTCGGAGCCCGGCAGCCCGGACAGGCAGAAGGAGCTGCTCCACACCATGTCTCCTCCTCCGTCATACGCAGCCACCATTGCCTCCAAGTTGGCAGTCAGCACCCCAGGACACGCACCCGGCCCGGGACCAAGCAGCTTAGCCCTGCCTCTCACTTCAGGTCTCGCACCAGTCTCAGGTCAAGCGCCCGTTCTTCCCCAAGCCCCTGCAATAACCACGACCCCAACCCCAGCCCAGACCACCGTTTCCATACGCTACAGCCGGAGGAACAACCCAGACCTGGAGAAACGGCGGATCCACCACTGTGATTATCCAGGTTAGAACAAAAGCACTGTACGTGCATGCCGGGGCTTGTCACTGTTGTGTGACTGTTATTTTTACACTGTGCTGTGGTCAGGTGAATCTCAGGTCACTCACTGAGGTCAGCTGTAAGAAAAACCAGCTGTATTTTGAAACACCCGTGCATTTTTATAAAATTACATGTTGCATCTTTTGAATGACTTTCCCTCCGCCTCTGTCAGAACCACAGCAACAGCAGAGAACATGCTGCTCTGGAATTTGACTCTTTTGGCAAACGATGTTCTCAGTCAGTCAGTGTGTGTCAATTAAGGATCTGTTTAAGACCTACTTTGTACATTTATTAGCACGCAACTAATAGCTGCAAGTCTCTCAGTCACACACTGTTGTGGCTTTAGAGTCATCGCTGTGTGACTGTGGAGTGAAGTGTTTGTGTGTGTGTGAGTTTTAATTACATAGATGTTCTTCTTAAGTCATTTGATTTGTTTTGTTTCTCCACACATATTTGTGTACAGTCAAGCTGTAGATAATTTTTTTCTTAACTTGCTCTCTGTCACACACACACACACACACACACACACACTCCTGCTGTAGCTCCAGTGCGATGTGCAGCTACTTGTAGGACGTATAAAGGCAACTGCCTCGCGGCAGCATGTAAAATAGGCTTAAACGGAGCCTCCTGCAGCGTGTTTGCACAAGTCTAATTTCTTTAAAGTCAAATGAAGTCGAGCTGTCATATCCACTGAAGGACAGAGCCACACTTTACACGCTTTGCTCACTGTTTAATCTTTACAATGCAGAAAATTCAATCTGAAATATAATGATTTATTCTTTACAAATACAGGCAATCTTTCTGACATTGCTGTATATACAGTATATATATATATATATATATATATAATATAATAGAATCTATATAAAAGATGTGAATGTTCTTAATCTAAACGTTAAAATGTCTTGATTATGATGTCAGACTAACAAATGCACAAACTCATTTTAATCAAATTAGTGCCATGTTTGATTAGTGCAGTGGTTTTGAAAAACCTCGTTGTGATTGTGTCAAATATAAACAAGTTTAACAACAAATAAGAGCCCGAGAAACACTTTGTTAACAAAGTCACGGGAATGTTGTGAAAATCAGAATACCTATGTGTCAAAGTAGCTTTGGTTTTCCCCACGAAAATCACATCATCTGCAGCTTCTGTTCTTCATTAGTTTGCATGTCTGTCATACCACAGCTCAGTTTATTCGGGTAAATACATATCTGGCTCATGCGAGTTATTTGGATTTGGATTTAGCTTTCTGTTTGTGTTTATCTCCCTGTCTGTCGTCAGGCTGCAAGAAGGTCTACACCAAGTCGTCCCATCTGAAAGCGCACCTCAGGACTCACACGGGTAAGACATTCACGATGATCTTTTTTTTTTTTTTTTTTAAATCCTTCAAATCAAAACTTGTCAACAACAAAAAAGTGACGCTCCGCACACGAGTCGTATTTCGGTGTCTGCGCTGGCACCGTGTTGCTGGGCAGAGTGTTGTGTTCTTGGCATGTGCGTGTAAATGTATCCTACCCCATTCCCATCCTCTGCCCAATATACTATTCCATCAAAACAGGTGGAAGTGACACACTTCTGCCAGGGAGATGACTCTCCCACTATGTGGCCACTGCTAGACATGTGGTGCCATCTCTCTCGGGAGCCCGTTGCCTGTTTGGACATCGATATTTAAACACTTAGACTACATTCAGATTACCAGGCTGCAGGAGCTAATTTCCGATTATTTATATTTTTCTTTCTTTCAGGGTTGTGTGGACACAGTAATCCAATAGTCAATTCCAATTTCCAACTCAGATTGGTGTCACTTAAGTATGTGGTCCTCGATCAGATACAAATCCAATATGTGGCCATGTGACATTAATGGGAACGGTCAGATTCAGCTGTGACGCCACCCACAAGAATCTGAACTTCTATTTTTAAATCCTTAAGATTCACAATCTGATTGATGTTGTGGTTTGCAACCGAAAATTCTTGGCTCTGGTGTCCACTCATATATAACATTTTTTGTGATTAATTTATTTTATTTCATATTTTTCATCTAAACGGTACCATAATTCACAAAATTGACATCATGGTCCAATGGAAAAGATTTAGCACCTATATGAGACTATTAGTGCCTCAGGAAAATGTATATTCATGTTATAAATCAAGTGCATTCAGAGTTCTTTTTCGCAACTAGCAGAGACGCCCTCTGGTGGCTACTCTACTACTATTCTTACCTCCTGGTTAGCTTCACCTGGCAAACTGAAAGACTTTGTCCACCTGTTATGTGCAATCAAGGCTACGTAGGTCCTGAGTGTTGCCGCCATCGACCTCCACTTTGGAAGTGCGGCAAAATCAAACACCAATGGAGGACGGTGTCGCACTCTAGAGCTGAATCTCACTCACAAATTTGCATTGATAGCCTCCAATTCTGGATTTCCCTCGTAGGGGATCAATAAAGGAACTTCGTAAAATGTGAATCGTCAAATCAGATTTGAAAGGAGTCAGATTTAGGACACGTGGCCTGTAATCTGAACATAGCCTTGCTCAACACCTGAAATCAGTTGTACAAAAATATCAACTCGTCCATCACAGCTCCACCTAGTTGTCCCTTAATGCCTGAATAATTTTCAAGTCAATCTCTTTTATTCTTTTATTCCCACCCCCACACACACACCCACTTCAACTATTAGTTCTGGATAAGCAGAGTCAACAAACAAGCGTTCAGGTGTCGCGGCTCCACCTCACCCAAGCTAACACAACAACGCCACCGTTGCACATTGGCGAATCCCCCCCCGCTCCTCGCGGTGCCCCAGACTCTCACCTCACCTCCTCTTCTTCCTCCGTCGAGAATCGCTTCCTTTCGTGAGCCTGAACAACTTGTTCGCAGCCTTGTTGTGTGTGTAATTGCCCTGCATTTTCAGCAGTGAGAACATGACACGACAATTAGACCTGGCACGGTTCCCGCTGCAGGCTGATTGTGGTTATTGCAGTTATTACAGACCACAAAACGAGAACACAACACGAGAATGTTGCAGTGGCAGCTTCCTTATCCTCTCTGTTTTTGTCAGTCACGCTTAGATGTTTTTCCTTTTTTTTTCCCCCCACTCCTGTTGCTTTCATTCATCTGATAATCATCCCTTCTGCGTTTGTGCCACCCTTCCTGCACCACACACACGCGTTCTTATTTCTATCTCTGTCTGTTATTCAGCTTCTTCAGCGTACTCGGACACAAACACGCACACACACACACACACAGACACGTCCACACACACCTGTCAGTAATCTGTATGAGATGATTCCTAATGCGTTTTGGGCCCCAGTGGGAGTTCCCACTCTAATCTCCATCAACATCCATTACCCTGATTGTTTGTGTGTGTCTGTCTCTGTGTGTGTGTGGGTGGGTGTGTGCGAGTGTGTGAACACTTCTCTCAACCCGCTCTTGAGTTTTTCTTTTTTATTGTCTTCCCTCCTTGTTTTCATTTGCAGGTATGTGTTTTTTTAAGTTTGGTGACACTGTCGTTAATAAAAAGCCGTAACAGGTGCAGACCTATGCTGTGCTGATTTAAAGGGTAATTGCGCCTAAATGACCGAAGGGAAAAAAAAAAAAGCTTTCTGGCACTTATTGTAATTATTTGCCCTAGTTTTGACATCTCCATCTCTTAGAACTCAGCCTCGACTTTAATTTGATTGAGCTGCATGGTGTTGTATTAATGCTGCTTCTAAATATGACTATTTAAGTCTGAAGCCTGTGGCTGAAATGCATTTTAAAGTGACCATGCCACTACATTATTCGTTTAAAAGAGAGTGCTTTGGAGTTTTTTTTTTTTTATTATTTATGTTTCCCACCCAAAGCGCACCTCTTACTAATCTAATGTTTGCCCGCGAAGCGCTCCTACCCGAAAGAATTTCCAATGACAACTTAATAGTTCTCTCATGACATTAACATTCAGCTATTTTTATGGCTTTACTCGACAGAAGTAGCTCCAGTGGAAGCAGTTCAAAGGGTGGTGTCTGAGAAATGTCATGCGTTATGCCTATAAAACCAGTTATTGTTGTTAATTTGAATAAAAAAGATTTTTTTAAAAGATAAGCATGTGAAGAACAAAAACTGGCCAGGAAGCAAAGTTTCCATTACATCTGTTTGATTGCGTTGGCCGTTTCATTCCTCGCTTTTGTAAATGTAAATAGACGGTTGTTGCACACCTGACTCTTTTAATATGCAGGTAAAAATAGACACAAACCAACTCGTATCCATTGTTAGAAGACCAAACTAAACACATAGAAGTGGTAGAAGGGTTTGTTAGGTCTCCTTAGGATTACAAAATGTGTTTTACACCCTTTTTTCCTTAAAATAGCAGTTTGAAAATCATTTGAGTCATGAGTCGCCGACTTGTTACCGGGGCAAAAATGTCAAAATCTGCTTCAAAACTTGCATTATTTTCATTTAGAAGTCACAAATTGAACCCAAATATGTCAAAATCTGGACAAATGAATCTGAAGTGCGGATATATCAGTGCAGAAGTTAATTCTCTTGCATGTAAGCTGCTGTGCAAACAGTGTGGAGAAGGAAGCGGTGTGGGTGGTTTGAGTCGAGGGCCCTGAAAACAGAGAGACCTGTCTTTGGCTGGCACCGAACAAGACTGGTCACACTCGTTTTTCCTTCCTTTGAACAAAGTGCCTGCGGCTGCAGCTGAATGCTGCTGGAATGACAAAGAGTGACAAAAACAAACACTACATCTGTCACAGATGCACACGCTGGAGCAAAGGCAAACAATGCAGGCGAGTCGTCCGTGGGAAACTTGTGCTGTGTCAGGGAACGAGGGCTTGATGAATGTGTGTGTGTGTGTGTGTGTGTGACTGTTTATGGTGATAGACAGCTGCACTTTTCAGTAAAGCCAGTTCCCCCAGTTCCTCCACCCAACTGTATGAGTCACGGCATCTCGGGGAATTAGTGTCTGTTTTAATGATGCCAGGTTTAATCAGTGCGATCAGTTCCTCTAATCACATATTGACACGGTTTTCCCCCGCCGTCCCAGATTGTTTGAGATCATGTGACCGTGCAAGGAAAGGAATTCCGCTGGATAGGCTGTTTTTAATTAAAAATAATATACACATGTCAATAACCTACTATTTTAACTACAGAGTAGAATGTACATTCAGCAAAACACAACAAAAACCTCTCTTAAGTGAAATAGTGTTAAAGCGAGGTAAACATAAATCATAAATAGTTGAAATGTCCACAGCTTCACCTCCTATAACTTCAAAGTCAAACACATGGAGACAAAAAAAAACACTCTGCATAAAAGAAAAAAAAAAACACATCAGAAAGGCAAATAGGCACACACCCTGGTTTAAAAGTCTATTTTATGTGTTCAAGCCTTGTCCTTTTTCACCCCATATGGTTCCATGTTGACTTAATTTGTTATTTTCTGTTGCTATTGTTTTGCTATGATCCAATAATAAGGCATTTCTTTTGTTTTCCCAGTGCCACAGTGTTGTAGGTTACACAGATTTTCAAAATGGTGATACGACCACCTGGGCAAATTTGAATGAATTAAAAAAAAAAAAATGGTTGCAAGATGTTGATGTAAAAGTTGAGTTTGAAATCCTGTAAAATTCACCAACATTCTCACTCACACACACACACAAAAGGTCAGTTTATACTCGTTAATCTTGTGTAAGACGAAGGAGATGCGCGGCAAAATGGAGCAACACCGCCAGCAATTGTAGGGGGCAGTATAGAGTCAACATCAGTCAGAAAAAACGATAAAGAAGAGTCGATATGTGCGTTTAAAACTTTTCTCCAATTGTTTTTTTTCCACATGTTTTCAGCCACTATTTTCAAACATATGTTCACATTTTTTTGTTCACTCACTTAAAATATGAAACTCTTGAGTACGAGCGATGAAAATCAAATTACTGAGCAAAAGTCTCTATCCTCCATCAGATTTGTTGTCACTGTATAATTATTACCCTACCATTATATTTGAACACCTCCAGAAACAATAGGAAACATGTAGTGAGGCGTGTGATATTTCTTAAAGCCAAAATGTGTGTCACATGACCATTTTAGGTGATTTAGGTGAAACATTGTCCTGACCTGTACACATCATGTTCTCCAGACTGAAGGAAACATCTTTATACCTCACAGATCTGCACCAATATCACACAGTAATCATTATGAACATTTCGTTGAAATGAAAATGAGAATCATTCTTCTCATATTAAGTCGTTCAGCCCCAGAAACGTTTATGAAGTTTTAAAACAACACAGATTCTACAGGTTAAACGTGTCATTATTTAGTGCGTGTGACTGACACTTGCACTTTTATGTAAAGCTGGAGTGGAACAACATCATTAATGTTCTCACAATTAAAACCTGTTTGTCCTGCGATTACATGTCGACACATTTCTGCTCTGCACTGGGTGTATTTAAGACATGCATGAGCATTTAATACACATGTCACACAAATGTTTGCTAATTAATACCGTACACTTCCTGTCCTCCTTATAGTCCTTTATCTTGTTTGTCCTTGCATATTGCACAGAAACACTCCTTGGAATATCTTATATCTTATAAGACCAACTTTCAGTCGTATCATTCCAATCCAAACGGCAATAATCAGAGAATTTGAGAGAACGCTGGCGACGCACTGAGACTTTTGCACAACTCTGTGTCTCCTGCACAACATATTCAAGAAAGATTGAAAGTGTTTCTGCACTGTTAATGCTCATGCACACTTTCTCTCTCTCCCCCCTCTCCCTCCCCCCGCAGGTGAGAAGCCGTACAGGTGCACGTGGGACAGCTGCGACTGGCGCTTCGCGCGCTCCGACGAGCTGACTCGTCATTACAGGAAGCACACAGGCGCCAAACCCTTCCAGTGCGCCGTCTGCTCCCGCGCCTTTTCCCGATCCGACCACCTCGCCCTGCACATGAAGAGACACCAGAACTAGCAGCAACACACACACACACACATTAAAAACACACACAAACACATTACAAAATCAAAAACACAAGCACTATCCTGACACACATAAAGCACTCACTCTATCAAAAACACTAATGTTACAAGCTGCCTGATGCAGCTTCTCACTGACGCCACAGCTCCTCTTGGTGCTGCTATCATGTGCTAAACCCCCATCCCCCCGTACGATAGCCTAAAAAAGAGAGAAATGTGTTGCTCTGCACGTACAGTAGAGCACGGACAGTTTGGAGGTTGTAATGTAGAGAAAGGCGACGGCCAGAATTCCCCTGGTCCCATTTCCTCCAGATATACTTAGTATATGTTTCTTTTGGAGGAATAAAAACAGGAAAAATAGTACCAAAAAAAAAACAAATACTGGACTGGAATGAAAGCACTTACCACTCAAAAATGTGTAAATCCTTTTTCTCTCTGTTCTAACATAGAACTGGCTTCTTTCTTTATATCTATATAACAATATATCTATAGATATATAGATATAAAGATAAGAGAAGCTTTTGTTTGCAAAACTAGTCAAACCAAAACCTTTGTTTACTCCATGGATTGTTAGTTTGTTTGTGAAAAACTGGAACAGTTTACGTGTTGTTTTGTTTCTCTTTGTTGTTGTTGTTGTTATTCTTTACCAATTCCTTTGATTTGCACTAGAATTGGTCGTCGTAAGTCTGAGCCTGAATGGCCCGCGCGTCTCTTTTTCACCACTGGAAACAGATCATTATCACTGCTGGACTGAATCTCACAAATCATTACTGTTCAGATATTAAAAATTTAAGGCATTTGTACTCTGGAGGGAGGGAAGAAAGTGCGCACGTGGGGGGGAGGGACGGAGGGAGGGGAGGTTAGGGAGGGGTGCGAATGGAGGAGACAGAAAGATTTTTTGATTTTAGAGAGAGGGAGAGAGAGGGGGGCGAGCCGAGGACGATGGAGAAACCGAGGGAGGTGGAACGGTTGCTAAAGAGCAGCAATTAGGGGATGAATTATTCAGGTGGTGTTTGGATGGATTTCCAGAAGAACCCGTGGACTTGTCCCAGAATTCATTCATTCATTCATTCAGTTAAACACAATTGACTGTATTTGATGCACAAGCTTGGATTTTCTCCCAAAATGACATTTACCGCACACAGCTACTGCTCCCAACCAAAGTGTCATCTTCATCATCATCATCATCATCATCGACACCTTATTAATAAGTGCCTCCTCTTCTTCTGGTTTTGTGCAGAGTGGTAACAGAGCTGTGGTTGGTGTAGACACACACACACACACACACACACAGACAGACAGACAGACAGACAGACATGCACGCCGTGTATTGTTGTTATTTAACAGCTCGGCTCAGGCCGCTCCAGATTAAAGTGACAGTCTGTCTTTTCTCTCTCAGACTCTGTACGCAACAAACTCGCTACGCAGCTCGATCAGTCCGTCAAACGCAGACGTCTGCTCTGGTGAAGAATAGGCTCACTTTTTTTTTTTATTTGTTTAATCAGAAAATATACTCACATGTCCATATGTTACAGTGTAACACATGACTGGTTACTCTTTAGTGTTTCTCTTAAAAATTGTCTTCCGTCAGTGAAGTTCAGCTGAGGATGATTTGATGCTCTGACATTCTCTGATTCTCTCTTAGCTTCATCGAATTGTGTTTTCTACGGAAGGAGATTAGGGCCACATGTAAAAAAAAAAAAATGATAAAACAGCCTGAATTCTGAGATTAAAGTCAGAATTTCAGACTTTTGTCTTTAATCCCACTTTAGTCACAGACTTTTTTCCCTCAGAATTCAGACTTTTTTCCCATGAGAACACTGAAATCTGAGATTAAAGTCAGGATTCTGACTTTTTTCCTACGAGAACACTCTGAAATCTAGCGTTCATTAAAGTCAGAGTTCTGACATTTTCTGACCTCAAGTTGTGAGCTTTCACTGTCAATCCAGACAAAGTGAGACAACGTGTGGGGGAAGTAAGACGATCCAAACAGTGTCTGTTGTTTGGTTGCCCTGTTAACACAGCCTCAAAATGAACAGTTTTTTTTTTATGTACATCTGCTTGTGAGTCCTCTTCTTAATCCTAATCCTCTTCCGTAGTTTTTTTTTTTTTTTTTAGCTTTGATGAGGAACAACTAAAAGAGAAATGTTCATATTCAAAAAAACAACACAACCTTTTCAATAAACATATGGACGTGAGAATAAATAGAACAAAAAAAAAGAAAAAAAGTGACCCTACCCTTTAATATAACATTCAGTGTCCATGGTGGTGTCATGGAAACTCTAAATAACTGTATTTGTTCATTCACTGCAGGTAGCGTTTAAGATAATTATAGCACTGTAATGTATCATGGTAAATCTATTTATTTGATTGTGTAGAAGTGGGGGTTGTTTGTATCACAGCAACCATTTTTATCCCCAGCAAAAAAAAATGCCTTAATGTAAATATATGCACTGTAAATAACGTGATTAAGTTTGTCTTTGTTTTTTCTTCCTCTTTTGATATTATTTTTTAAACAAAAGGGCAAACAAGAGGAAAATGCCCCGCCTCCCAAAACTATTTGAGCCTTTTATTATTTTATGATTCATTGTTTTTAAAGATATTTTGATGCCATTGTTTTATACATTGTCCTTCCAACAACTTATTTTATAAATCTTTTTTTTCTTTTTTTTTTTCCTTCTGTAGTAAAACGTTCCAAAGACAAAAGTTGTTTTTCCTTCAACTGAGTGAAGCAGATCATAATAAAGTTAACTGACACTTTTACAAAATGTGCTTTTGTGCTCACGTTATTAGTGACATCTCCTCTTTTGACACATTATATAACCTGGGTTTTTGTTTTGATTAAAAACTTGTTTTTTCCCCTCCTAAGGATTAGGAATGAGCAGATTTGATACTAGTCAGGAAACAGGAAGTTTTCCTTTACCTTGTTAACCAGTTTCAGCGTGTATCTTCCGCCTTCCTCAGAACTGTCACCTGCCTAAGAGGTAAAGGAAAAACTTCCTGTTGTCTAAAAACCTTAATTTTGGGCAAAACAGAGGTTATTTAGAAAATGTGGCCTTTGTGGTAAGTTAGACAATGGTTTTACAAGAATGTGGTGGACAACACTGTGTCCTAATATGGTAGAGATGGTACAGAGCTAAACGACAGATAAATGACTGAATAACAGAGTTTAAAAAATAACGTTTTCGACAAAAAGGTCCACAAGAAATCGTTTGTAAACCTAAATCTCTAGATTTGATATGTGGGAAAAGAAAAATGTCAAAAACTCAAAAAAAATCATGTCAAAGATCCAATAAATAAAAATTAAATAATATACACACACAGATATATATTATATACACATTAAATAAGAAGCAGCAACAGCATTTTAATTTTAGAGTTATGTTGTTTCCAAGTCTTCTATGTGTCCTTATTCATCTCAAAACAAGGCCTTTATTAGTATTAAATACAGATATTAATGTAAATATATATATATATATATATATATATATATATATGTATATATATATGTATATATATATATATATATGATGTCTTAAATATCAGTCTCTTAAAAACCTTTAAAAGAAAAAGTGAACATGTGGGAACAAGGTATTTCTGGTTTTCTTTCTGATGTATTTGAAGTGGTAAGTTCTATCATTGCTTTGTGCCTCTTGCAGTAACATCACACAGGTCTGGAGAAAAAAAGGAGATTTGGCCGAAAAAAAAGTACCAACCAATAACCAATAAACTCAACACAGTAAAGGGAATAAAGGCTCTGTCTGGACTACATTCAGATTCACGCTTTTATTGTGAAATTGGCCTGGAATTTGATTCCAAGTAGCATATTTTTCTTTTTTGAATTTATCTTGGCATAAACTGTAAGAACCATATGCTTCACAGTAAGAAAAGAACACTGTGTTTTTCAAATGCCTCAGCACAAATGTCTTATTTACATCTTAGTCGTTGTAGAAAATGTAAGATGAGCAGAGACACACGTTTCAACTGGTCGTGACGTCACCAGAATCTAAAGCCTCGAGATTTGTGATTTGACCGACACCAACGATACCAGCTGTCAATCACACCGGTGTTCACTCGTATAACATTTCATTTTCCTTTTAAATTGAGAAGATAATTCACTAAAATTGACCATCAACACCTCAGGAAGATGTTTCCTGATGGTATCAGGGATGTCCAAAGTCTGGCCATCGGTCAGATTCTGTATGACCCGCAGCTCTGCTTTTATAACGTAATATTTATGGAACTTAAAACCCACCTGTGACCATGTTTTTTGACTCCAGATGTGAAAGAAAGGCAGATTTATTTATCAGTTTTTTCTCTCTCTCCTGCGTGGCTTAGATTTGGTTACATTTCCATTTAAAAATGACAATTGTGACAATGCAAGTTAAAGGGCCAGTTCACCCAAAAAAATATACATTTTTTTATGTTTTGTTTTTGTACTAATTTCCAAAGATAAATGTGCTATTTGATCAGACAGTCATCAGAGACACATTCCCACAACAACAGATCTAAACGACTTCCTTCAAAGAAAATAAGAGCCCTACGCCGTTCTTCACCATGTTTCTGACTAAAAAACAGGTCAAATTGAATCCAACTCTGTATTAGAAAGTGAGTTAAACAAACACAGCAGCATCATACTTGCTTTAAGTTTACTTTTTACTTGACCAAGTGGGAAAAAATTGGGTGAAACAGACCTTTAAATTATTATAAAACAGTGCATTTGTATGTAACGTTTGCTGTTAAAAAAGGTCTGAGAGGACACTGGCCCCTCTTCACCTTATCAAAGTGTGGACACCCCTGGTATAAGCGAT
Source organism: Solea solea (assembly GCF_958295425.1). Lineage (NCBI taxonomy): Eukaryota > Metazoa > Chordata > Actinopteri > Pleuronectiformes > Soleidae > Solea > Solea solea. The sequence goes on from NC_081148.1 coordinate 21,488,905, forward strand.
ATAAGATGGACTTCCAGTCGCCCCCTGGTGACTTTTTAATATATTCTGACTTTCTTTTTAGCTTCATCTGGGAAACTGTAAAAAGCCGGGGCCACTTTTTACGTGCAGTCACGTAATTACTGAAGTTTGTGATATGGGTAAATTTAAAAAATGCATCTGGGATTTTCTGTAGCACATATTTAAAATTCTTGACGTGTTATTGAGACCAGGTTTCCCACTCCTTGGTTGACATCAAGTTCAAGGACTTTTCAAGAACTTTTCCAGGACCAATTCCCTAAAATGTACATTAACTTATGTCCTGACAAGACTTCTTCGCCCATGGCATCCACTTTTTTTTATTGATTTGCAGCCGCAGTGTCACCAGAATCTAAAAGCCTCGAGATTTGAGGTTGAATTTCTGACTTCCTTTTTAGCTTTATGTGGGAAACCGGAACACCTGGGCCACTTTTTATGTGCGGTCAGGTTCATTCTGAGGTTTTGTTGTGCAGATCGTGTGCATCATTTAAAAAATCCTTGTCAAAGTCTGAATGAGACATCATTTCACTTAATCTTTTAAAATCTCTTTTGTGTGTTTTTTTTTTTTTACTTAAAGCGCTGATTCTCTGCATCTGGCATTAACTGTAGCACTTTTTTTTTTTGAAGAAATCATGTTTCTGCAAAAATAAGACAAGGAGAAGAAGATGTGGAGGAGAAGAGAAGAGAAGCGTCCTCGTCCTTGTCCACAACCTGCCGGTAACCTGCAGCACCCTCGCTGGTCAACAAACAATAGTCCTTTGATATCCCAGCATGAGACAATGGACAAGAAAATAAATTTGACCACCACTCCGGGACCATCGGGGGAATCCCACTGCATTGAAATGGACGGACAAACATACGTACACACACACACACACACACAGAGAACATATGGTCCTGGTTTGAGTCATAAATGTGACCCTGGGTCTTTGTTGTAATCTACCTCAGATGTCAGAGAAGAAGAACAAGGAGGAGGTGGAGGAGGAGAGAAAGAAGGAGAGAGAGAGAGTGAAAGAAGGGAAATGCAGGACAATCTAAACAAAAGGCTCTCAGGGGAGAACCAATCAACCACTTCCGTCCTCCTACATCTCCTCTCTCTCCTTCACTCCTCCTCCTCCTCCTCCACTTCTTATTACAATTTCATTTTTTCCTCTCCCTTCTCTCTTTTGTATTTCCACACACCGTATTCCTCCGCTCCTCCTCTCCCTCCTTTCCCGGTGGAAAGTATTGTATGAAAGTCCAGGGGCGCTGCTCTGTGGGTCAGAGTGGAGTCTGTTCTCATAACCTGCTTCACTCCTCATCTTTTCTCCCCCCCCCCCCTCTTTTTTTAATCATGCACCTCATCTCCCTGTTGTCTTCTCTGCTGCGTCTCCTCCTGCCTGCAAAATCTGATTTGAGTTTCTTCTCTTTTATTTAATGGTACAGCGTCGTCGAAGAAGTGCTGACATCTAGGAGTGAGACTGCCCCCCCCCCCCCACGCTAAAAGGTGAAAAACTCAGTCATTTCCATTTCAAAACTATTTAAATCTAATAAAATTCATCACGTGCGCTCTGTTTTTTGTTGTTTTTTTAGCTCACGTTGGTGGTGCTCTGGCAACCCATGTCACTTTGAGGGTGTGAATCGTGGAACAGTTCGGTTTGGTACAGTATGGTACGTAATTTTTTTGTGTTTTATTATTTAAATGCTCTCCTGACGTGTTGTTGAGACCCAGGTTCCCACACCTTGGTTGACATTAAATTCAAGGACTTTCCACAACCAATTCTCTCAAATTCAAGGACCGAAAGTGCTGACACAGCTTAAGACGGGAGGGTAACTTGTAAGAGCCTCTTCGTCCGTGATGGCGTCCACTTTTATTGATTAGCGGCATGCTCTGCATCTTGGACAAGTGATTTTTGGGATCTTGGTCAAAGTCAGTCTTTGTCATTTTCTTTGGTGAGATAGAGATCTTGGGACTTTCAATTCTCAGATATCACGTCATTTGCTTAACGTTACTCACTCATTGTTCTGAATGGAGTCTCACGTCAACGTTGAGAGAGAGAGAGACAGTCAGTGGACAGTGTCCACAACACCGGTAGTAAATATAACTCAATGTTTTTCCTGCGTAGGCCTAGACTATGTAGGACACATGAAACAGTAGGTGGCTTGTAACAAATGGGAAACATTTGCCTCAACTTAACTTCAAATTCAAGCACTTTCAATGACCCAGGTACTTTTCTCAGTGGAAACACAAGCCTGATTCCTAACCATCAGTCACACTTTCTGGCTGGTTTGTCCATTTGTGCTGCTTTATACATATATATATATATATGTATATATATATATATATATATATATACATATATAAACATTTATATAAATGTATATATATATATTATGTATGTATATATATATACATAAAAATTTATTTTTTAGACTCTAGTTTTAATTATTATTTCCGTTCACAATAAATTTTTTTTCAATTTTAGTTTTCGTTATTTTTTAGTTTTTGTTAACTAAAAGAAACCTTAATACACACACACACACACACACACACACCTAACCTTCACAATCCTGAAGTGTGTGTGAATATATAAAAAAAAAAAAGTTAGGACACATGTTTACACACACACACACACACACATACGCACACACACACACACACAGACACAGCCTAAACAAAGAGTTAACCCTAACTTTAACCACAACCACAATTTAAATCTTAGCCCTAAACTTAACCAGTTCCTCAGAAACCATGTTCTGTCTCTTTAGGACCAGGGTTTGGTCTCCATGAGGACCACTGGTGCCAGAAAAGGGTCCTAAAGAGGTAACACATACAAGTACTCACACTCATACACACAGTGTGGTGATGAGTGAGTGGGAGCTACCGGTTCATGTTTTGGATCAACTAAATTAATGTCACACATCTGGAAGAAGGCTCCTGCCTGCTCCACCCTCTGCTGCGCTGCTGCGTTGGTGTGATTCCCAGTTTCCCTTTGTGTGTGTATGACTGTGTGTGCGTGTGTGTGTGTGTGTGTGTGTGTAGGTGTAATGTTTCCAGTGCTCCTCTCTTGGAACAGACCACCCACTCAGAAGAGAAATAGAGTGACCACGGGGAGCCTGGACGGACGCAGACACACACACATGCGCAGAAAAAAAAAAAAGGCCACACCGCGCAACTCCCTCCCAAAGTCAACCCTTCCCGATATTCTCAGAATAGAACATGTTGTTATCAGAGATTAAGAAGATACCAGAACAGCTGACGTGCTATCGCAAAGTTAAAGATAATATCTGGAGTCGAGCAGAGTTGTGTTCCAAAACACTTGATTCACTTGGAAAAATGTAGCCTCAGGTGAACTGTCCGGTCCTCACTGAGAGTTAGAACTCACACTATATACTCTCATACTGGGTTTACCTATAGAAAAACACTGCTGGAACTCAGTGTGGGTGTTTTCCTATAGATAACAACATAGACAAACAAATTAAAAGTGAGTATATATAGTATATATATTGTTTTTATGAACAGAAAACCACTGCTGGAACTCAGTGTTATTGTTTTAACAATGTAGAAAAACAAAGTAACATTGAGTGTATATATTGTGTTTATATACAGAAAACCACTATAGGGTAGCACAATATATGTCATATACTGTGTTTTTACTATAGATATACACTACAGCGGGTTTCCCTATAGATAACCATATTGGGAAACACAGTAGAAGCGAGTGTATATATTCTGTTTGTATACAAAAAACCAATGTACAGGGAAGCACAGCATAGATCCTGTGTTTTCCCACAATATTTAATGCTCCTCAGACTAAAAATGACTCAATAGCTTTTTTAAATTTCACTTAAGTGAAAGACAATGTATGAAAGAGGAAAAAAATCTTTAAATCCAGCTGTCATAAAGTTCCCAGGCTTTTTTTTTTTTTTTTTTTTTTTTACAACTACACTGATTTCATATTCTCTCATATTGAAAAAACCCCACAAAACTTGAATTAATGACCTGATCAGACCAAATGTTCCTAATCATCCTCAGCTGCTGCTGCTGCTGAAAATGCTTAAGAAAACGCTGGAGGCTGAAGTCCTGTCTCACTCACAGTCACAAGTTGCTTTATTGTTATTTCTTTGTTACTGCCTCGCCATGTGAAGCGTAACAGTTTGGGTCTCAGCTGTCGAGGAGTTTCAACATTACTCCACGGTGACTAATCAGAAAAAGATGACAAATCCTATAAACTGTGGACCGCAGTAATAGTCTTAGATCAACACAGTTCCTGATAAAGAACTATTCATGGGTCCAACATTCGCAGAAATCTATTATGAAAACGGTGAGTGAGCCTCCTTGAGCACAGTTATTCCCTGGGTGGGTTCGTCTACACGTTAAACGAGTTCAAAGGACAAACCCATTAAGGCTTTCGTCCGTATCAGGCAAATAAATATCTCTGCACCTGTGAAACACGGGGCGGTGACACCCTGTGAGTGAGTGGACTCAACAAAACCCTTTTGCTTTCACACTTCACAAGTGTGGAAGTGGAGTGGCGTTGTTATCTGGTTTTTGTGAAAACAGAGAAAAGGCTCCGCAGCCTATATATTTTCCATATACACCCACTGTTTGCTCGTTTTTAACTCCTCAGCTGTGCTGAACGCCTCCCTGACCAAACAGCTAATAGTTTCCTCTTGTTTTCTCACATGCTTCATGGCTTAGATTATAGAATTCACTGAGCACATGTGATTTTTTTTCTTTTCTCTCTTTTTTTTGTTATTCGATTGTATTATAATTGGAACCTTATAGGTTCAGCCCTGCATGACACTGAGCTGTATATAGAAACCCTGACTCACATGAATTATGTCAAGGGCCAAATAGTTACTCCTGTTTTTTGACTTATGATCATCAACAACAAGAGAAAACTAACTTTAGCCGTGGAATGGAACGGTCCGTTTGGTACAGTACCATATATATTTTTTGCATATCCACTTGGAATAGTTCCAGAATAATAAATCAATAAATTAGCCCTTTATCAGTGCCACATTTAACCCATCCTCTACTAGAAACCTTTCTAGAATTAGGAGGACAGCAATTGAACAGCGTCCGGGGAGCAATGGGGGTTGGGTACCTCGCTCAGGGGTACCCCAGCTCTTTTTTTGTCTCAAACCGGCAACCCTCCAGTTACAAGCCAAGGTTGGAGCTTGACTTTCCTTACGCTTCTCCTACAAATGGGCCTTGAGCTTGTTTGGAGGTTCTAGCAGGGGAGTGCAGCTACTGGTTTTCAATGAATGGTCGTCCTCTTTGGGAGGGACACACATGGATCGTTGAGGGAGGAAGGGGACACCCGCCTAGCCAGCCAGATGAGCCGACTCAACCCAAGCGATCAATGGGGTGACATATGTCGTAGCCGGATCGCCATCACATCCAAACCAGCCACAACTGTTCAATTTTTGGCGCCCCTTTCCTTGGGGTTACCAGAGTAAAATGGTACGGTAATGTCAGGGTGGAGCTACACCGGCTCAAACTAGATCCAACCGAGAGTCCATTTTGCAACTGTCCATCCATTTTCTACCGCTTTATCCTCCACATGAGGGTTGCGTAGACCTGGCGAAAGGTGGAATACACCCTGGAAACAGGGCCACACATATAGAGACCCACGGTCAATTTGGAGTATCCAATTTACCTAATCCCCAATATTATTGCATGTTTTTGGACTGTGGGAAGAAACCGGAGAACCCGGTGAAAACCCACGCACACACGGGGAGAACATGCAAACTCCATGCAGAAAAGCCCAACCATGTGGCCCCAGTCTGTTCTCATACAAATATAAAGTGTTTGGTTTCCCTAGTCTCAGAGATTAAAGCCATTTAAATGCACTTTAATCAACACTCTTGCTTTACAGACGCCGCCGCCGTCGTGTCCCGCCGCCAAATCAGCGTCTATTTAGCATTTTGAAGATAAATTCTCACTCCACAAATGATGAAGAACAGCCTCCACCGACATAAACACAAACCAAAAAACAACAACACAGGAAACAGCAAAAGAGAGTAGGACAATGGAAAGAGTGTTTACATCTTTTCTGGTACGTAAGGGCCACCGTAGTTTGCTGAGAAAGGGAGGGGTGAGCAGAAGAGGCCTTACCTTTTTTTCTTGCATTCTGCATTGTCACCATTAGATGTCACTAATTATTTCACACAGGAAAAATTACCTTGAGGATGAATCGCTTTTAAGTTTGATATTTTCCAAACTTGCAGCAAGCATGTTTGTATATTATATGAAATAATGTTCCCTTTTATTTCCTACTTCCTGCTTCACTACTGTAAAAAAACCAAGTTCCTCCTTGGATTGTGCCCAACACAAATTTTTTATAAAACTAGTTCAGTAGTTTTTGAGTCATCGTCCTGACAGACAGACAGACAGACAGACAGACAGACGCCAATGACAACACGCACACCCATTTGGCAGAGGTAATTCATTGTTAGGGTCATAAATTTACACAATAACATCTCCATCTTTTGATGTTTTATGTCACCTAATTGTACAACATTGAAACATAATGGAAATCTAGTGGTGATTTGTTTTTTAAATCTGTCCTGAACACAACCATTAAATATGCTTCTCTGGATATTAATCTAGGGGCTTTTAATGATCTCCCGATTCATTAGTGTTAAATAATCATGTTGAGCTGCAGGCAGGAGACACGCGGTGGAATACATAGCTAGGACATTTGCCTTCTAGCAAAAAGGCGTGGGTTCAGGACCCGGTTCTGCCTGTTCTCCTCGTGTGTGCGTGAGTTTTCTCTGGTTTCCTCCCACAGTCCAAAAACATGCAGAGGTAAAAATTGACCGTGAATCACGTCTGCGAACAAGATAATGAGATAGTTTTCATTTATTAGTTTTAGGGTTTGCTAGTAAGAAATTGGAAACTGAAGGAATTAGTCACAAAAACTAATGAATTTTTGTGACCACATCAATCCTGGTCTAAATTTTAAGTGTGAAAGTCGTTTGGTGAAAAAGCGTGGACAATTGGAAGTGGGAGGGGCTATTATTAGGTGATTTTTAAAAAAATGTTTCGTACATGAATTTCAACAACATAAAATAAACTGGTATCTGAAACTGACAAATATAGTATTTCACATCATGATTAGACTGTAATCATACTGTGAAAATTTAACAAATTTCTCCTGCGTGCTTGATTGGGCCCTCAGGTGGGCTGGTTCTGGCCCGCAGGCCGTACATTTGCCACCCCTGACTTAGATGAACCATCTCAACCAAATTAACTACATAAAACATGTCCCACATTGTAAACCAAAACAGGAATGAATGAATGAAAAGGCTGTCTCAAATACAATCTTTCAAAATTGCCGGCAGAGAAAAAATAAACACTTCATGACGTAATTATTTTTTAATTTTCGCTAGCATTTTAGTTAGTTTTATAAGCACACAATTCAGTTTCAGTTATGGGTTTTTGTTAACTGTAATAACCTGGTCTGTGACCTGTCCAGGATGAACCCGGGTGGAGGATAAAGTTATAGACACTGAATGAATGAATGAATGAATGAATGAATGTGCAGTGAGGCACAGTGCCACACGTGTCTCTGTTTAATCCCTAAAAAGTGTTTCCCCCCCTCCTGAAAAAAGCTATTTCCCACATCAGCTCCCCATTTGACAAATCCGACACATGTCATCAGATATTACAACGTGTAAGTCATCAAATGTGGATGAATGGGAGAATGGGATGAAGGTCAGAAAGAAAATGAAATGCATGATCAGGAGGTCAATGACTCTGTCACTCAGCATGAGCACAGTTGCCTGGAACCTGTAGTCTGATTACACCGTCGACCGTATAGAGTTTCAGTCTTGAGAACCAAGTTTCTTCTGTTTAAACTTAAATCTCCGCGAGGAATATCCTTCATTTCCTGTCATAACAACAAAACCCACACTAGACACTGATGAAATACAGTGGTCATTGTTTAAAGTCTCTTTTTTTTTTAAACGTTTATTTGAATGATGATTGCTCACTCTGTGTGAGACGAGAAACTTTAAAAGTCCTAGTGAGACGCTTCTTTTGGGAGAGATTACATCTGACGTCTATAATTTGACGTGTTTCACTTGAAACGGGTCATAAATCATGCAGAATTCACTAATGAGCAGACATCGTTTTTACATTATGAGAAAGTTAAAGGGTCAAAAAAAAAAAGAGAACAATGTGTTTGGGTTTGGGGAGGAATTATTAAATCTCACCAGTAATGAGCCATTTGTTTCTAGGAAGTAGAAGATATTGATGCTCTTAAATGCAGGATAGTAAAACTAGGCGTTTCTGAATAAATACACAGGTTTGTTTTGGTTTTGATAAGGGAGATAAAGCCTTATTGGATTTCCTTTTGTGAAATCGCCCTGAATATGACAGAGTGCAGGCGTCCATGATGACCATTGTTTGCCGTGTGAAATCACTGCAGATGTAAACATAGATTGCAAACATGTATTTATGACTTTTGTGGCACTGGGCCAGATCTCAGGAGGTCACGTCAGGTGCTGATATACCATGTCCTCCCATGTTTAAAGTGAGGATGGAGGATTTTTTTATGTGAGGTTTCCTCCCACAATTCAAACACTTGTTGGAAATGTTCAGGTGCGCGCAGCCAAGATACTTTATCACAGTGTAAAGAAACAACTGGACATATTGTGCCGGTGATGAACTTATATTTGAAACATTCACTCAACTGGTGGAATAGGTAATAAATTCCTTTTTCACATCTGAGGAGCCGTCTTGTGGGTATTTCCCCCCCGTCAGTCCCGTGGCAGACTGCCTCTGTTGGCCTGTTCTTCTGGGGATATTCGGTATTTCTCTGCATCTCTGAAGTCGGAGCAAAAACCGGTTAAAGATGCTGTTCGTGTAATCATAATGACCGATGACTTAAAAGCGTGCATCAAACTTTCCAAAAAAGCCACGGAATTAAGGCAACAATGTTATGAAGCAAGAACCAAAAAGCGAATCTCAGAGTGCTTCACATTCCTCTTACACATAAACCTAATATTTTTTAAAGTCCCTGCTCGACCCAGGCCAGTTGACTAAGAACAAACACATTGTTATTTTCAACTCTGGCCTGGAGGAGTATTTGCAGTGGGAGGAATAGTTGCACATATTCACACACTCTTATCCAGGACTTGTCTAGTGCACAAAACCACAGCCACTGTGTCCAGTGTTACAGTACAGAGGTGAGAGCAGGGGTGAGGGTTTAATTGGCAGTCATTAAATATACTACCCATTAGTATGTTTGTATTAGTGTATAATTACTTTAAAGGTCCAATGTGTAACATTTGGGAGGGTTTATAGGCAGAAATGTAATATTTGACCCACAAGTTTGTTTGTAGAAGTGAGTAATTACACCAAAATAAAGTTTGTCTTACATGGCGTGTTTCCACTGTGTTACAGAGCTGAATCACGCTGGTATTGCAGTACAATATATCATTACGCAACAGTAAAGTAAAGCAATTTCTCTTCTGTAGGAATAAAATAAAATAAAATAAAGCAAACAAAGTTTCTGCCAAGGCTGATCAGTTTCCCACACTCTCACACTACACCCACTATATCTTGTAAACCTCACAATTATTTTATTTGACTTCTTTTAAACCCTTAATCCTGATCCTTAATCTCAAAAATAATAATAATTGGCAGAGGCAATGAAGTGCTTTCAAAGGGCGCCTAAAAATACAATGTACTATTATTATAATTATCATTACCATTAAAACACTGTTCTATATCTGACATCATTTCTTTTGGCCTTGGTGTGATCTGTTTAGTTTCAGGAAACAGGAAAAATACAGGAAAATGCAGAACCAGACCAGGTTCCAAACAGGAGTTTATTATGCAACCGGTGATGCCAGGCCAACCCAGTGCAGAAACTAAATAAAGAAGAAAGCAAATACAGCAACAATGTTTGTTTTCATAGCAAACTTCCACTTCAAAATGCCAAAACGCACTGGTTTGTCCAGTCCAGCTGCCGTAGAAACCTGGCTGCTTCTGTAAAGCAAGTATATGAAAAGGTTTATTATTACAAAAAAAAAACTTTATACAATCAAAGTTATGGGTAGTATATTATAATTTCTGCCAATGAATTCTCCTAAATCTTACACCCTGGAGCTTTAAAAGAACAGAAAATTGGTCTTTCGTAGAAGAGTAAGGGTGCATTCACACCAGCGCTTCTTAATCCAACCCTAGTTTGTTTGCTTGGAGAGTCCGCTTTGTTTGGGGAGGTGTGAATGTGTAAGGTCTTGGTTCGCTTCAAGTCAACCAAATGGAGGAAGCGGACTACAATGCAGGGCATTTTGAGTACAACGCAGGGCATTGTGGGTAAACACAACCAAAACATACGCTGAATGGCTGAGCCCATTGTTGCAGTGTATGTGTCGTATGTTTGCATTAAACAAAAAAAACAAAAAACAAGACTGTTTCCCATGTGGTGGAAACAGAAGTTGTCCTGCATTAACCAACAGATGAGCCAGTTTTCTTGTTAGTTGTTTGTCTTGTTTCCTCCTTCAGTAATTGTTGATTACTCACCTCAATGCTCTCCTCAGGCGAGGAGGGGAATACGTTATTCAAAAGGTTCGGTTTGTTTCACTGAAGTGAGAAAGTGTGAAAGCAAACTCGGACCGGCTGAATGTTGCAACCCCAAATTAAACCGAGTCTGGTGGACTATTAAGTCTTTCTTCATGTACTTCAGACAAGGGTCTTGCTTTATAAAATCTGCCATCTTGTGTCGTCCTGTTTCAACAGCAACGCTTAAAAAAACGTAAAACTTTCTACAAAAAAAATAAAGAAGTCCATGGTATGTGAAAGCTAATCTTGTTCCCTGACGCACTTAGAAAAGGTTGGCGTTTGGTCCTCGCCACTATAGAGATCACTGATTCTAACACACTGAACATTTAATGCCCTGAATTGTACTGACCTTGAATAAAAAGGCACAAAACTCTCTGGCGAGTATCCGCCCGGCAGCATGCACAGCACACACATGCACCTATACTGACAGACATGTCGTCTCTTGTGCCAAAAGGATAAGCACATAATGCTCTACATAAATAGATGTTACATAATGAAAAAAGGTTTCTGTTGCTTGTCCTAACCTGTCTGACCAGATACTAACCTGTAAACACACTAATCTGTGTGTGTGTGTGTGTGTGTGTGTGTGTGTGCTGCAGGTTGTAAAGCTCTGTGGGTGGACAGCCGTGCCAGATCTGCTTCATGAAAAAAAAAAATCACCCCCCCCCCCCCCCCCCCCCCCCCCCCCTCATTACCACCCCCTCCTTTCTTCCGATGAGATAAAACATTATCCTATTATATGACGAGGGCCCCTCTCATGCCTCAATCCCCCTGCTGCGGCAAAAATATCCCCGAACACCTACACACAGTCACTGAACACATGGCGCAGGCACCCACGCACACACACACACATGTAAAGAGGCTTGGAATCACACATCCTTTAACCCTCACCCCCCCACTCAACTTTTTTTTCCTTTCCCCTTTCTTCTTTGGCAGCTGCGCGTCATTTCAACTGCGTTCTATGAAACCTGGTATTCATAACTGCTGCTCATGATTCCACCCTCGAGTCCTGCTAACATCGTGATGGTAATAGTTTAATCTGTACGGTCTTGACCCCGTTCTGTTGTTTAGACATGACCTGAGTGGGAGAAGAGAGAGAGGGAGAGACAGAGAGAGAGAGGGAGAGAGAGGCTCTCTGAGAGTGCACTCACGCACTCACACACACACACACACACACACTACAGCTGGGAGCCATTGTCTGCATTAAAAATCAACAGCAGGAACTTATCTATCTATCTATCTATCTATCTATCTATCTATCTATCTATCTATCTATCTATCTATCTATCTATCTATCTATCTATCTATCTATCTATCTATCTATCTATCTATCTATCTATCTATCTATCTATCTATCTACGGACCATCCAACAAACAGACCTACCTCCTTGACTACTTACCTACCTACTGATCGAGGGATAGACTGACTTCCCAACCATCTGACCTACCTTCTAAACTACCCACCTACCTGACTTACCTCCTTATCTATTTACCTACCAACCTACAGGCAACCAACCTACCTACCTACCTACCTACCTACCTACCTACCTACCTACCTACCTACCTCCTCCCTACCTTCCTCCCTGCCTACCTATCCTATCCAATGGACCTACCTACCTACTTACCTACTTATCTATCTATCTATCTATCTATCTATCTATCTATCTATCTATCTATCTATCTATCTATCTATCTATCTACGGACCATCCAACAAACAGACCTACCTCCTTGACTATTTACCTACCTACTGATCGAGGGATAGACTGACTTACCTCCTTAACTATTAACCTACCTACCTACCTAACTACCCTACCCACCTCCTTAACTATCTCCTCCCTGCCTACCTATCCAATGGACCTACCTACTTACCTACTTATCTCTATCTATCTATCTATCTATCTATCTATCTATCAATCTATCTATCTATCTATCTATCTATCTATCTATGTATCTATCTATTGCTGTAAACGTCTGTGGAAAGTGAGGCAGAGAAAAGTAGGTGAGTCACGGCTGAGTAACCACCAGGAAACATGACATTGAGGTGTCAGATCCCCTGACACACATGCCAGCTGACTGGAATAGGACGACATGTGGAGTTTCTCGACACCTGTGTGTCAAGAAGAGCTCGTCGCTACAGAGGAATAATAATCAGCGTTACACGCAGCAGCCCTATCAGCAGCACGACGTCTGTGTTTGTTAACGCCGTATTTCATGTCAGAAACGGGCGACAATTCTTTCCCGAGGCACGTGTAACAGTGTTGCAACACGGCCTGGAGTGTAAAGAAGAAAAAAGAAAAAACACAACAGACTGAGGTTAATCATTCTACATCATCTAGAATCAACTCCTTTCTTTGGAAAATAAATACGTAACCAACCAAACAAAAACGCAGATAAGAAGTGTCTTTGACATGACTTCACTCTTTCCCAAAAAATGATGCATCTTCCTGTTGTAATGTAACAAAATACAAATACTTAAGTACAAAATTCACATATCTGTACTTTACTTTGTTACACTACATTTCCTCTAACTATCTTTATTACTTGTTACTACCAAATAAAACCAGAAGAGGAAGGTAATGGTCTATATTCATACACTGTAGATGGTTTGTATTTAAATAGAGCTTTTCTATCACTCATCTTTCATACCCATTCACACACTGCCGGCACAGTCGTCAGGAGCAATGTGGGGTTGAGTGTCTTGCTCAAGGATACAATGGCATGTAGACTAGTGGAGCCGGAAATCCAACCTGCAGCCTTTGTCGCCCTTTAGCGATTTTCTAATCTTGATGAGCTGCTTTACACTGTAGTTTTCACCCATTCACACTATGCAACATGGGGTTAAGTGTCTTGCTCAAGGACACATATAGACTAGCGGGGCCAGGAATTGAACCCACAACCGTTCAGTTGAAAGACAACTCGCCCACTGAGCTACCGTTGTCCCCTTTCTAGTCTTCATGAGTTGCTTTACACTATAGTTTTGCCATTCACCCGCTGCAACGTGGGGTTAAGTGTCTTGCCCAAGGGAATCGAACCCGCAACCTTTGAGTTGAACGTTGACTTGCTCTACCGCTGAGCAAATGTCACCCTTTCTAGCGCTTTTCTAGTCATGATGAGCTGCTTTACACTACAGTTTTCACCCATTCACACTCTGCAACATGGGGTTAAGTGTCTTGCTCAAGGACATATAGACGAGCAGGGCCAGGAATTGAACCCTCAACCGTTCAGTTGAAGTTTTAACACTTTTACTTCTAAAACATAACATTTTAACAACATTTTATATCAGAAAATGATGTTTGACACTTAAGTACAGTAAATGTCATATTCTTTAAGACTTTAACTTCAGTAATATTCTAAAAAAAGTGACTTCAACTTCTACAAAAAGTCATTTTCTGGTTTTTAGGTACTTTATACAAGACTGCCTGCAGGTGACGCCTCATGACTGGAGCCAGTGACAAGATATCCACAGAAAACCATAAATACAATCAATACTCTGGTGTCAGTCAGAGCACTGATTACAACACACACACACACACACACACACACACACACACACAGTGCGTGTGTGCGGGGTTAAGGGCTTGATTGAAAGAGTGTGGGCTCAGAATGTCATAACCTTGCACACATAAGATGGGTGGAGACTCCAGACATCATGGAGACAAAGGTTATAAACTTGGGAAAGACTTAGGCAATGTTATACACACAAAAAAAATCACTGTGTAAAACATACATGTTGTTTACATTGTGTGCATGCGGCTGCACTGTTGTGTGTGTGTGTGTGTGTGTGTGTGCGTTCAGAGGCGATGTTTACAGCATTTACATTGCAAATGACGAGAGCTTGGACACACAGGTGTTTTCAAACAGGCTTTAATAATCGTGTAAAGTCAGATTGTTTTTTGCTCCTGTGTCGTGTTGTTTTCTGCTAAGTAGACGATGAAACCACCATTTAATTACTCAGCAATTTCAATTCCCCTTGTGCACATTTTTTGGGATAATACATGACTACAAGCTTAATCACGCCGGCACAATATATGATTACACAACAGTGTAAAACTATTTCTCTTCTCTAGGAACAAAATAAAATAAAATAGAGCACAAAGTTTCCCACCAAAGTCACCCATTACTACACTCATTATATCTTTTAAACCTCATAATTATTTTATTTAACTTTTTTTTAAACCCTTAATCCTAATCATGATGATAATAATAATAATAATAAGGCACTTTGGAAGGGCGCCTAAAAAAACAATGTACTATTATTATTTTTACTAGAACATTGTCCTATATCTGACATAATTCCTTTTGGCTTTGGCGTGATCTCTTTAGTTTCAGGAAACTGCTAGAAACCTTCTTTGTCTGGACATTGGAACACAACAGTAAAAGATAAATGAAGAGATTCCTGTGGATGCGTCACAGTAATAATGCCAGTCTGTTTGCATTACTATGGAATTAGACTTGTGTCAATATTTTTTAAGAAGCAAACAACAATGAACCAGAAAATCAAAAATACACAAATTGTAAATAAAATACCGATTTAATCGTTCAAAAATATTGCATTTTATTGTTTGAAAATACACTTTCTGTTTGCAATGATTGGAATTTTGTCTGCTCTGACTCTAGCTTTTGCGTTTGCACTCCCTCACCTGCTCCAAAACTCAGTAGCCAATCAGCAGGCAGCTTCCTAAGCCCCGCCCATGGTCAGAATTGCAAACAAAACCCTGCAGCAGAGAAACAAGTCAAGGAGTGCAAACGCAAAAGAGTCGGAGCAAACAGAATTCTGATCATTGCAAACAAAAAGTGTATTTTCAAACAAATAAAATACAATATTTTTAAAAGGATTAAAACGATATTTTAATTGCAATTTGTGTATTTTGACTTTGTGGATCTTAAAAAGTGTTGCTTGCTGTGTGAAAAGTGTTCTTTGAAAATATTAGACACACACAAATCTAATTCCATACATTACTTGAATAACTTTTAACATAAATATTCACGTTTAAATTGTTACTACTAAGACACTGACTAGTTATAGGTTAAGCTACTCAGTAGTAAAGTCTATTAGTTGCCGTGTCCTGTCCAACTTTATTTATGAAGCACTTTAAAAACAACAACAGCTGAAACAAAGTGCTGCACTGTGTATGTTGCTGTAATTAAAGTTGATGTAGGTATCTTTATAGGTATTTTTGATCAACAATATCTAACCTGACACAACTGTTTCTTCTGTCTCTCCTCCATGTCTCCTCTGCCCCCATTTTTCCTTTCACCACAACCAGTCGAGGCAGATGATGCACATTTTTGGTCAGAGATTCCTTCTTCCTGTTAAAAAGTAAGACAGTGTTTTTTTCTTCTCTCCACTGATGCCTAGTGTTTGCTCATTGTGTGATATTATTGTAAAGGTTTCTATTGCAAATAAAACTGAATTTATTTGAATTGTACATCAGAGATAAATAAAATATAGAACCAAAGACTACAGCAGACAATAAAACAATGAAATGATGTATAGAAATATAAGAAGAACACAAATAAAAAATGTGTTTGTTCATGCTAAAATCTAAATATAACATTATGTAAAATTTTCAAATTTACTGTTTTACAAGAAAACCACTGAAAAAAATAGTCAGTCAGTCATCATCTACCGCTTTATCCTCCACCAGAGGGTAGCAGGGGGTGCTGTACCAGGGGTCACACCCTGGACAGTTCGCCAGTCCATCGCAGGGCCACACACACATAGAGACAAACAACCATTCACTCTCACACTTATGGTCAATTTAGGGTGTCCAATTTACCTAATCCCCACATTGCATGTTTTTGGACTGTGGGAGGAAGCCGGAGAACCCGGAGAAAACCCACGCACACACAGGGAGAACATGCAAACTCCATGCAGAAAGGCCCTTGTTCCAACCGGGGCTCGAACCTGGGTCTTCTCGCTGCAAGGCAAGAGTGAAAAAAATAGTAAAGCGCATTATTTCTTGATGAAGATGCAAATTATACAATTATATACTTTTATTTCTTAAAAAACAACAACAACCTTTTATGTTTTTTTGTTTTTTTATGACAGGAGGCCTAATAAATGTGTTAATTATACTAACTTTACACTTTACTGATGATTCAATAAAGAAATATAGACAAAAATACGATAGATTCTATTGTTTGCGACGCTCCATTCCTCTGCTTTTGTTGTTGTTGTTGTTGTTGTTGTTGTTGTTGTTGTTGTGTGATCTCTCAGGCTCGACTGGTCTTTCCTGTTGTCAAATTACTTCTTGGGGTTTTAAACTTTATGAGCTGCTTTACCTACAGGCATGAAAGTGATAGTCATCATCACTCGTTCATCCTGTCTGAACACACACACACACACACACGCACACACACGCGTACGTGCTCCACCACACACAGTCAGAGGCAGTAATAATATTTTCCCTGAAAGCTTCTTGAACTCTGCAGATGGAATAACAAGCCACTATTTTCTGACCAACTGCCTCTTCCTGCAGGTTTTCTGTTTGAGTTGCGACACATTTTTTGTTTTTAGAGGTCAGTCAGCCAGTCAGTCAACTCATAACATAATTCCAATCATACACTCTCACTTTATTGCTCGGTACTAGTTATAATGTATTTAAACCTCAGGGGAGAATGATCAGGCAACTGCTCAGGTCAGAGACACTGGGAGAATTGTGCTTTGCTGCCCTCGAATGGTGTATTCTGACATTACACCTGTCATTTAATAAGTTGCATTGTTTGTCTTTAAATTGCTTTAATGCTCTCACTAATTCACTAACGACTAATGTAAAGAAGTTCCTCTAACTGATCATGGAGAGCAGGTTTGTGTTTCTGTTTAAAAGTACCTAAACAGAAAGATACTTGAGTAAAAGTGCAAGTATGTTACCAGAAAATGACTTTGGTAGAAGTCGAAGTCATTTTTTTTTTTAGTACTATTTAAAAAGTGAGGAGTAAGGATTGAGCTATGGTGGATCAGTGGTAGGGCGAGTTGTCTTTCAACTGGAAGGTTGTGGATTCATGCTTGTCTATGTGTCCTTGAGCAAGACTCTTAACCCCATGTTGCAGTGTGTGAATGAGTGACAACTCTAGTGTTACGCAGCTCGTCAAGACTAGAAAAGCTCTATATAAATACAGACCATTACCAACCCTTCTTCTGATTTTATTTGGTAGCAACGAGTAACAAAGATAGTTATATATATATATATATATATATATATATATATATATATACATATATATATATATTTCTAATAACAAAGTACAGATATGTGAATTTTGTAGTATTTGTACTTTGTTATATTACAACTCAGGAAAGTTGAGAGTCACAAACCTGTTCCAGAAGCTGTTCATTGTTACAATGCTGTGTTATTTATGCACCGTACCCAATGATTTATGAGTGTAGCGTAAGTATTTTCCTGTTTATAATTTTTATTATGACTTCTTTTTAACAGTTTTGTCTGGTTCAGACTCCACGCACAGCCTGAGGCTGATGAGCGGCTGCAGGGGTTCTTAGCTTTGAAGTCCTCCCTGACTTTTGTCATCTGGAACATTCTTCACTCTGTAAACTCTTCTGAGCGTTTGTCAGCTTTTGTCGCCTTCTCTGTAAATCAGAGTGGGACGGTGAAATGTAAAATATTTGTGAATGCCAACAATGTAGACTGTGTTTTAAATGGTTTATAAAGACTTATTCTGCCATATCAAAACTAAAAATAAAACATTGTAGTTTTTAATGACTTTTCATAGTTATTTTCACTTTTAAAACCAGAAGCAATATTTTATTTCTTGCATGACTGAGCACCAAGACACCAAGTCTTATCTGGTCTTTCCCACTCTTCTTCTTTTTTATATATAACTCAGGGTTTTAAATTGAGGATTTCATTATTAAAATAAAAGGTCAAGACGGCGACAGTCTAGATCTAAATCTCAGAATTCTGCATTTTATCTGAATTTCATCTCAGATTCCTGACTTTAATCTCAGAATTCTGCCTTTAATCTGAATCTCAGATTCCTGACTTTAATCTGAGTTTTTTTCTCAGAATTCTGACTTTTTTCTCAGAATTCTGACTTCAATTTCAAAATTCTGACTTTTTCTCAGAATTCGTGTTTTAATGTGACATTAAACATTTTTTTTTTTTTTAACTTTCATTTAAAAAAATCTTTTTACATACTAATACTCTTCCATACTGGCCATTGTTGCTGCTGTTCTAAGGTTTTTCCTTCCTTTGTTCAGCTTTATTTTTATTTAAACACTCTTTTTGTTTGTTTTGTTAAAATAAAAATCTGTCCTGCAGCGGGTTCTAATTTTTTTTTTTTACAGTTTTTTTGCCACTGTAACAGAAGTGGGTAAGTGAAGCACATTATGTTTTAAAAATAATGTGTGTGTGTGTGTGTGTATTTTCGGCTGAGGGAAGGTTTATTTATTTTGTGTGTGTGTGTGTGTGGGGGGGGAGCAGGAGCAGCAGAGATTGTTATTCTGAGTCTAAGCCAGTGTCCAAGGAAAATATCAATAATTCTAGGAATCACTTCTGTGCAGTTCCTAAAACAACCACCGTTTCTCTGGGTTTTCTCATCAATTGCAAGAAGAGCAATAAGAACTTAATCTGAAGCGTGTTCAGTGGAGCACCCACACGCCGAGAACGTTTTTTAATGAAGACACATTTACACGACAGCTCATCATCACCACCACGCACATTTTTAGAAAGTGATTTGGTCCTGCATACACCAGTTATTTTACAACATGACATGCACATACCTGTACAAACATACACACACACACCATTCTGAGCCTCCTGCATGTGACCCTTGACATCGTCCACCGTTACAAACAGTTTGACATTAAGCTTTTTTCATATTTGTTTGACATTTTTTTTAATCTAGAAATCTACAACAACTGCAACAATCATGTCATCGCCGTCACCTCTGCGTCCGATCCTCTCAAAACCACAACATCTAATTATTTGTGTTATTACTTGTACAGTGGTTTAATAGTAGCACCTGGTAAGGTTACAGTGTCCATTCAGCGTGGTGCAGATTAGTTCAGTTAGTGGAGATTATGGTACAGCAGTTAGTTATGAAGCCCTGAGGTCAGTCAGCCACATGAGTTCCACATCGTTTACTGTATGACGTCCGTCTGGGTCACAATGACGCCGGTGTTCACACTGTCGACGGCACGTTGGCACACACACACGTTACACACCGAAATACATACATCAAACATCATCCTATACACAAATTCATCAGCACGGGACAAGAGACAGTGGAGTTTGATTGGTTTCACAGCATGTGAGGATGATTTGAAGTGAACGATTCGACAGATAAATCACAGAATCTTCTTTTTATTTTTCTTCTCTCACCTGTCTTTGTTTACTCATGGATGGACTTAAATGAAAGACGTGAGTCATCGCTGCTGTTTGTACAAAGAGGCCAGATATAAGAAAAACCCAGACACTGTTGTAGTGTGACTCATCAAAGTCAAAGTACATATTTTTCCTTCATTTTCACCTTGTTTCTATCAGCCTAAATTTGATATTTGGATGTTAAACTTACTGATTTTTGTGGGCCAGTACTTTGCCCACAGCAACAAAACAAACATAACACATTTAAAAACAATATTTTATGAACAAGTAAGTGGACAGACAGACAGACAGACAGACTGCTGATTCTTAGCGAACAACAAGTGTGAAATATTCTGTGAAGCATCGCAGCAGGTGGTGTAAAAAGTGCAAAATGCCACATTAAAAAAATATTTAATGAATAAATAAAGGTCTTTATATAATGCTATATTTATCTAGTTGCTGTTATTTTCAGCCCACAGAGCAGGATATTATATTTATTATGCTTTTCAAATTGAATCCGTCATTTCAACTCCACTTGATATGACTCCACAAGGAACAGAAAGAAGCACTATCTTTATTCGATAATACTCTGAATTTAAAACTAAACCACCTTTTTTTTTAAATTATATATGTTAAAATATACATTATATAACTATTCTATATGAGTTAAATGTATGAGAGCAGGATGATAGATGATGAAAGTGAAGCTCTGCTCTTTCTGTGACTGGGGCTATAACAAAATTATCAGAAAAACTGATAAACTGTGAATATTCTGTCTTTTTCTTTCCTACCATATATAATTTGTTGCTATGTAACGGTGGCCTTGCAGATTCTCTGCTGCATGATTTCCATAATTTCTTCATTTTTGGTCAGAGATGAGAGTTAGAAGAGGACCCACACACACACACACACACACACACACAGGCATCCTAAGAATTCATTTTAAGGTTGTTGCGACACCTGCTTGATTTAGATAATTCCGATAATTCCACATGCTTCACGACTCATCATGCATTCAGTCTGCATGGCTGCTGTTTTGCTTTGAAGAGCTTACACATGACTACATGCCTTGCAGACACACTCAGGACAGAAACTGCTTTCTCTGCCTTTAACATGATGGATTTTCTCACTGTGTAAATGTCAGGAGTGGAAAACTGGTGCAATGAAATGGCAAAACTAACGTCAGGAACATTAAAGGTCACTGCAGTGTCCGGTATGTTTTTCTACATTTATCCAGATATTTCTCTTAAATGTCTGTTCAGCAGCTGATTACAACTCGTGATTACCATTTATAAGTCACATGATGGGTAGCAGTCGTATTTATGACAGGGAGGAGGGAGGAAATCAGGTCATGTGATCTACAGGGGCAGCCCATGGCTGAGAGGAAAGGAATTGGACTTGATAGTGGAGGGTCACATCCCAAATGTTCAAATCCTGGGACTAGTCAAGGGATTAGGGTGTGCAAAAACAATTAATTCTGATTCTACAGAGCAAGTTACGGAAGAATATTAGGGCCACATTTACAAAAATAAATGAATAAAACAGCATGAATTCTGAGATTATTAACAAAATCAGAATTCTGAGATGAAATAAAAAGTCAAAACATTAATATTAAAGTCAGAATTCTGAGATTATTGACAAAGTCAGAATTCTGAGATGAAATAAAAAGTCAAAACTATGAGATTAAAGTCAGAATTCTGAGATTAAATAAAAAGTCAGAATTCGGAGATTAAAGTCAGACCTCTGAGATTAAATAAAAAGTCAGAACTATGAGATTTATTAAATAAAAAGTCATTCTGAGATGAAATAAAAAATCGGAATCTATTATTCCATTGAAACCTGGACAATAGATGAACCATATACGTATTAAAAGTAGGTTTTTAAGCCTAAAGGTAAACAAACATGGCTGCTGTGTTAGTATCATATCTGGTATAGGTGCTATTATAGATATTATATAAGATACTTGTATGTGTTGCATTAGAGAGCAGAAATAACGGCCCTGCAAACTTGTGTTTGTACAAGACATGGTGACATCATTAGTGGGTGTGGCTTTTTTAAAACCACACCCAATATCAGAAGTGCAAAAAACTTTTAGGGCAGCAAACGATTCAGCTTCATGTATTAAAGGAACACTCTCAATAACAAATCAAATATAAATTAACATTTAAACATCAAAAAGAGAAGATCTCCTTCCACGATCAACAACAACATTGATCTTTTCAAGTGCCATTAAGCCATTGGTGAAAAACAAAAGTTGGCCTAATTAAAAGAGCATCAGTGAAAACCTCAGAAGAATGAAAACAATGGGATGGAAGCAGAGAGTTTGTTTTCTCATGCATAATTTAAACTCGGTTCAGCTTTTAAATAAAATCTTGGCATTTCATTTACAAAGAATTTTTATGTGATTTTTTTTAATTATTTTTTTTAAGTGTCAGTGTTGTTAATTATAATAAAGGGTAAGGTGTGTTTCAGGTTAACAGTGTGACCCCGGTGTGAGTAAGTTATCCACATCAAATGTTTTAAAGTGATTCAATTACAAATATATGACAAGGGTGACTCTTGTGATCATCTGACACACACACAAACTTGTTTTTAAATCTTAGTGAGGACAACTTAATGCATTCCCTAGCCCCTTTCCCTAACCTTAAGCTCACAATTAAGTGCCTAACCCTTAACCCTAAAACCAGGTCTTAACCCTGAAAAAGCACTTTAAGGTTCTGGGCCCAGAAAATGTTTTGAACCTCACAAAGATATAAATACAAATACAAATACACACACAAACTGGTTTCCGTCACTTCAGAGGACATTGCATTGACTTTAGTACTGGCCTAATCCTAACCCTGACCCCAACTTTAACCTCAGTCTAACTTTAAAACACGTCTTCACCTTAAAATGTAGTAACTTAAGTTATTTTTGTCCCCATAAGGAAGACAAATCCCTACAATGTGATAATGTGTAAACAGATTTAGGTCCCCACAACATAAGGAATACCAGGTATACACATGCACACACACATATATTCTTGCACAACATTCTTAGTGAGGACACTCATAGACATAATACATTCCCTACCCCATTCCCTACAATTTATTGAAACCCTAATCCTAAAACCAGGTGTGAACCCTAATCAGCCATTTTAAGGTGCGACAGAACATGAGGACCAGCCCAAAATGTCCTCATAAAGACGTATATACAAGTACACACACATACACACGTGCACAAGACGATCAGTGACGACAACAATGCCTTGGATGAGTGAAAAAGTAAAAAAACAACAACAACAACAACACAATCTCGACAAAGTGATGATGGACAGTTTGTAAACAAAATATACACAGACATACTCGATCCTTATTCTCTACATCTACATTGGAAATCTGTTCTGGTTTGGTTACAGTCATTTTATGTTCAGTCTTATTTCATTGGTGAAATCTTACATATATCTACATATATATATAACCCATTTAAACCCATCTACATATAGCTATATCTCTATTTTTCTGAGAAAAGTGTACACTATTATTGGACTAGAGAATAAAAAATAAACGGATAATCGAAGAAGACGCGCCGCTAGCCTCACAAATCTCCTCAAGAGTGTGAGACGGTGACGCGAGAAAGTGCATCACGAGTCCCGTTAAAGCCCCCCCCCCCCCATATTCGTACCATAATACAAATTCACACGTCCGACTGCAGCCGATGGAGTGAGCACACGACAATCGATACCTTTCACCTTCATGACTGCATGGCATGAGCAAAGCAAGTAACTGGACGAAAAGCCTCATTAAATCTACACATAGCAGAGCTGTCCGACGACTGTGAGTGGATATTCTGTCAGGAACGAGAGCTTGTTTCTCACTCGGCAGGACTAATTTGTTACTTGGCAAGAGATGTGCCACAGGAAGACGGGAACATTTGGTTAAAATTGTCCAAAATACTTCAATTTCTTGAGTGGGTAGAGAGCACATGTTCTTATAATCACCAAAGTATTATCACTGCACAACAGTAAAAAGCCCCCGAAGCCTCTTCTCTTAAATTTACGTTAACATCTGTTGTTTTGGGTCAACTACCTGCAGTGAATCACTCACTTTTTTTTTTTTACCCCTTGGATCTCAATCTCACCAAGCAACATTAACCCAAACCCCTGCCCACTGTTGCCTAGCAACACGGACTTACTGAACATTCAGTGAAGGACATTTGAATATGTTCTGACCTGTGGAGCCAAAGCTTGTCAGCTTGCATAAACAGCTAAACAGGAAAATGTGACAAGTTCGACAAGTGCTGTAGGTACAAAAGTGGGTTTCAGGTTACGTTTTTTCTTCTTCTCTCAGTGTGAAGATGCATTTTCTTAATAAATAAAACCAGGATGGCCATTTTTCACAGGCTTCATGACATTAAAAAAAAAAAACTCTTCCGGGCTCTCTGCGAGTCGGCGGGACACCGCTTTACGTCAAGAGTACAGCAGCAACACCACGTTTAGATAGGAAACAGCCACACATTTACATCCTCAGGCTCAACGGCGCGCACACAAATGGCAGTTCCGCTTGCTAAATAAATACACACCAACAAAAACAAACAAACAAACGCACAAACAAAACCCACCTGGAGCAGAGTTCATTTTCACACTGGACAAAGAGAACATCACAATCCAGATTCTTTATGCATGCAGCGTGTGATCACACCATAGTTCTGCTTTTTTTTTTTTTCTTTTACGAAGCTTTTCTGACAGAGTCGTGTGAGTGTAAATGTGAAGAGTCGCGCGGGGAGATTTCAAGGTCCACATCGATTATTTCACACTTTGAAAAGAGAAGAAACTCGAGGCTGACATCATTAAATGGTGAATTTGTTCGTTTCCCGCCCTTCATCTGCCCGTGGAATCGCTCCCGCTGACAAATCCTTAGTGGATGATCCGTGTGGTCAGAAGATGAATTGTCTCATGGCTCATGTTTCTCTGATGTGTAGCATGTGTAGCTGTGTTTCATGGACATGGTGCAGTACCACAGATAACTAGAGGAAGAGAGACGTCGGCTTGGCACCGCTTCAGTATTATCACATTAACACAGAAACGCAGAGTCTATGCAAACGCAATGATGGGTGTAAATATGTGTGTTTGTGTGGTTCTGAGTGAGTATGTGTGTCCCCCTTGTCCTCCTCGTCCTCACTGTGTGGGTGAGCAGTCGTCCAGATCCAGCAGCTCCCTGACCAGTCTCTCTCCAAACTGCGCCCGGCTGTAGCGCTTGACAGCGTACGCGTCGGACATCTTGTAGAGGATGTACGCGTTGTTGATGGCGATGCTGATGCTCAGCCAGAACACCTGCTGCCAAGTCTTGTTGGGCTTATGGAAGATAAAGTACCTACGGGAGAAAGTGTACATGTCTCTACTCCAAAGGTTGTAATTTAAATGAAGTAATAAAAGTAAAACAGTCTTAAAGCAAAGAATTAGAAGTAGAAGAAGAGAAAGATGATGAAGAACAACGTAGAAGAGGTAGAGGAGGAAGACGACAAAGAAGAACTATTCTCAACAATTCTCAACATTGAGTGTAAAAAAATGATTTATCTTTAAAACACAAGATCCCAGTGGGAAGTGAAACACTATGTTTTGTTGCTTATGAATTATATTTTTATTTGTACAAGAATTACAAATAAAGAGAGCAAGAGTGCAGCCTGGGTTTTGTATATAGTTTCACATACTTGCTGTACTTGTCGTCGTATTTGCAGATGTAGCTGAGGTGAGCTGCAAAAGCCTCGACTGCCAGAGGACACGGAATCTCCCCACTTTTCCTCTTAATGATCAAACCTGTGACAAACACACAAACTGAGAGTGAGCAGAGAGGGAACAAATTCTCTCCAGACCCTCTGGTCATCTGGTCAACAAACAGACCAGGCAAAGAGAGAGAGAGAGGGAGAGAGAGACACAAAGGTGCGCCGTGTTTTTCTTTTCTCCAGTCTTTGTTCTTTGGTGCCTGCAGAGCGGCTTTGTTTAAAGGGAATTCTTTTTTTCAGCAGATATTCAGGCTTTGCGCAGCAGGAGACATGAAAGTGTAACAAATAACATCAACGATGGCTCTGTTTCCCCGAAGTCCCATTAGAAAATGAGACAGAATGTACCACCACCACTTCTCAGTAAAAAATTGCACACCTTGACAACTTGTTAAAATTGTTGTGAACAAAGTTGGGAACAATGTACAAGCAATGTTTCATTCTCACACAAATGTCTTCTGACTGGAAACTGAAGGTTGTAATCTGCACTAAAGTCTTCTTTTTCCAGTCAGAAAAGGCAGTTTTATGGCGAAATTAAGGGGCAAACATATTCTTAAGATATAAAAGACTAAAGCAGGCATATCATTTATTAAGTAAGCTTAATGTTACATGGCTGAAATTAATAGTTTTGCTGATTCTTGGACGCTGTCTACGTATCAGCATCTAAACCATCACACTTCCTGAAACTTGAATTATCAGCGTAAGAATAATAAAGAATATTTTTCAATGTTCTTTATGTGCTACATAAATAAGAAGAATTACACTGTCTAATTATTATTGATGGGACGGCTAAACTATTTTTCCACTCTTCCAAGTACTACTTGCACACACGCACACACACACTCAAAGAAATCAATACAGTTTAACTGATCTGAGGCTTCACTTTGGCACTCTTCATTCTCAAGCACACGCTGAAATCATTCAACTTGTTTTAAAACCTAACACATCTTTTAAATTGAGAGAGGATTATACTGTGAGAGCAGGAGATCATGATCCTGTTGCTTCCTGGAACAGGGTCGTTACAGATTACCAGCTCTTGGTAACTATGCTTACTAGTTACTGCATTTGTGCATCAATGAATAAATCAATGGAAATGAGAGATAAAACCGTGTTGAGTTGGGGAGGTTATAGAGTTTTTACCTTGTTTAGTTGGGGGATACGCATTGGTGAGGAACCTGAAGTGTCCCTTGTTGTACCAGCTGATCAGTGACATGCTGCCTTTCATCATCACCCTTGATTGGCCGCGCTGTGCCGGCGTGGAGCTGCAGACCAGCATGTCCTGTGGTAATCCTGTGCAGTCGCTCTTCCTGGTGCTCAGCAGACCACAGCAGTAGATGTCTGAAGATGGATGGAAGACGGAGACGTGTTAATATTTGCACACGTACACGTGGAAGTTCATATAAGCCTGTATAGTTTTTAAAGAAAAAGAAAAATTAACAAGCGAAATGAGAAATCAAATTAAAGTTTTCATATTATCACTCAATAATAAACAATTAGTAGATAAAAGTCTTCGTTTTGGTGCCTTTTAGACAACAAACTAAACTATGATTTCTTTGTAAAATTTTGGACGACATACTAAACTATGATTTTTTTGTCAAAATTTGGACCACATACTAAACTATGACCTTTTTTGTCAGATTTTAGACGACATACTAAACTATGACTTTTTTGTCTCATTTTGGACGACATACTAAACTATGACTTTTTGGTCAAAATTTGGACGACATACTAAACTATTACTTTTTTGTCAAAATTTGGAACACATACTAAATATGATGTTTTTGTCAAAATTTGGACAACATACTGAACTATGACTTTTTTGTCAATTTTCGGACGACATACTAAACTATGACTTTTCTTGACAAATTTTGGTTGACATACTAAACTATGACTTTTTCGTCAAAATTTGGACGACATACTGAGCTATGACTTTTTTGTCAATTTTCGGACGACATACTAAACTATGACTTTTCTTGTCAAATTTTGGTTGACATACTAAACTATGACTTTTTCGTCAAAATTTGGACGACATTCTAAACTATGACTTTTTTGTCAAAATTTGGACGACATACTAAACTATGACTTTTTTGTCAATTTTTGGACGACATACTAAACTATGACTTTTTTGTCAATTTTTGGACGACATACTTAACTATGACGTTTTTGTCAAAATTTGGACGACATACTAAACTATGACTTTTTGTCAAATTTTGGACGACATACTAAACTATGACTTTTTTGTCTCATTTAGGACGACATACTAAACTATGACGTTTTTGTCTCATTTTGGACGACATACTAAACTATGACTTTTTTGTCTCATTTAGGACGACATACTAAACTATGACGTTTTTGTCTCATTTTGGACGACATACTAAACTATGACTTTTTTGTCTCATTTAGGACGACATACTAAACTATGACTTTTTTGTCAATTTTTGGACGACATACTTAACTATGACGTTTTTGTCAAAATTTGGACGACATACTAAACTATGACTTTTTGTCAAATTTTGGACGACATACTAAACTATGACGTTTTTGTCTCATTTAGGACGACATACTAAACTATGACGTTTTTGTCTCATTTTGGACGACATACTAAACTATGACTTTTTTGTCTCATTTAGGACGACATACTAAACTATGACGTTTTTGTCTCATTTTGGACGACATACTAAACTATGACTTTTTTGTCTCATTTTGGACGACATACTAAACTATGACTTTTTTGTCAAAATTTGGACGACAAACTAAACTATTACTTTTTTGTCACATTTTGGACGACATACTAAACTATGACATTTTTGTCAAAATTTGAACGACATACTAAACTATGACTTTTTTGTCAATTTTCGGATGACATACTAAACTATGACTTTTTTGTCAAATTTTGGACGACATACTAAACTCACTTTTTTGTCAAATTTTGTACGACATACTAAACTATGACTTTTTTGTCAAAATCTGGAGGACATACTAAACTACGACTTTTTTGTCAAAATTTGGACGACATACTAAACTATGACTTTTTGTCAAATTTTGGACGACATACTAAACTATGACTTTTTTGTCTCATTTAGGACGACATACTAAACTATGACTTTTTTGTCTCATTTTGGACGACATACTAAACTATGACTTTTTTGTCTCATTTTGGACGACATACTAAACTATGACGTTTTTGTCTCATTTTGGACGACATACTAAATTATGACTTTTTGTCAAATTTTGGACGACATACTAAACTATGACTTTTTTGTCGATTTTCGGACGACATACTAAACTATGACTTTTTTGTCAAAATTTGGACGACATGCTAAACTATGACTTTTTTGTAAAAATTTGGACGACATACTAAACTATGACTTTTTTGTCTCATTTTGGACGACATACTAAACTATGACGTTTTTGTCTCATTTTGGACGACATACTAAATTATGACTTTTTGTCAAATTTTGGACGACATACTAAACTATGACTTTTTTGTCGATTTTCGGACGACATACTAAACTATGACTTTTTTGTCAAAATTTGGACGACATGCTAAACTATGACTTTTTTGTAAAAATTTGGACGACATACTAAACTATGACTTTTTGTCAAATTTTGGACGACATACTAAACTATGACTTTTTTGTCAATTTTCGGACGACATACTAAACTATGACCTTTTTTGTCAGATTTTGGACGACATACTAAACTATGACTTTTTTGTCAATTTTCGGACGACATACTAAACTATGACCTTTTTTGTCAGATTTTAGACGACATACTAAACTAAGACTTTTTTGTAAAAATTTGGACGACATACTAAACTATGACTTTTTTGTCTAATTTTGGACGACATACTAAACTATGACTTTTTTGTCAAAATTTGGACGACATACTAAACTATTACTTTTTTGTCAAAATTTGGAACACATACTAAATATGACGTTTTTGTCAAAATTTGGACGACATACTAAACTATGACATTTTTGTCACATTTTGGACGACATACTAAACTATGACGTTTTTGTAAAAATTTTAACGACATACTAAACTATGACTTTTTTGTCAATTTTCGGACGACATACTATACTATGACTTTTCTTGTCAAATTTTGGACGACATACTGAACTATGACTTTTTTGTCTCATTTTGGACGACATACTAAACTATGACTTTTTTGTCAAAATTTGGACGACATACTAAACTATAACTTTTTTGTCAAAATTTGGAACACATACTAAATATGACGTTTTTGTCAAAATTTGGACGACATACTAAACTATGACATTTTTGTCACATTTTGGACGACATACTAAACTATGGCGTTTTTGTCAAAATTTGAACGACATACTAAACTATGACTTTTTGTCAAATTTTGGACGACATACTAAACTATGACTTTTTTGTCAATTTTCGGACGACATACTAAACTATGACCTCTTTTGTCAGATTTTAGAATACATACTAAACTATGACTTTTTTGTCAAAATTTGGACGACATGCTAAACTATGACTTTTTTGTCAAAATTTGGAAGACACTAAACTGTGACGTTTTTGTCAAAATTTGGACGACATACTAAACTATGACGTTTTTGTCTCATTTTGGACGACATACTAAACTATGACTTTTTTGTCAAATTTTGGACGACATACTAAACTATGACTTTTTTGTCTCATTTTGGACGACATACTAAACTATGACTTTTTTGTCAAAAATTGAACGACATACTATGAGTTTTTTGTCAATTTTCGGACGACATACTAAACTATGACTTTTCTTGTCAAATTTTGGACGACATACTAAACTATGACTTTTTGTCAAATTTTGGACGACATACTAAACTATGACGTTTTTGTCTCATTTTGGACGACATACTAAACTATGACTTTTTTGTCAATTTTCGGACGACATGCTAAACTATGACTTTTTTGTCAAAATTTGGAAGACATACTAAACTATGACGTTTTTGTCAAAATTTGGACGACATACTAAACTATGACGTTTTTGTCTCATGTTGGACGACATACTAAACTATGACTTTTTTGTCAAATTTTGGACGACATACTAAACTATGACTTTTTTGTCTCATTTTGGACGACATACTAAACTATGACTTTTTTGTCAAAAATTGAACGACATACTATGAGTTTTTTGTCAATTTTCGGACGACATACTAAACTATGACTTTTCTTGTCAAATTTTGGACGACATACTAAATACTATACTATGACTTTTTCGTCAAAAATTGGACGACATACTAAACTATGACTTTTTTGTAAAAATTTGGACGACATACTAAACTATGACTTTTTTGTCAATTTTCTGACAACATACTAAACTATGACCTTTTTTGTCAGATTTTAGACGACATACTAAACTGACTTTCTTGTCAAATTTTGGACGACATACTAAACTATGACGTTTTTGTCAAAATTTGGATGACATACTAAACTATGACTTTTTTGTCAAAAATTGAACGACATACTGAGTTTTTTGTCAGATTTTTCATGAGACGTATAAGTTCAGTTGTCATATGTTACTCTACTATGACTGGGCTGTCTCACAAAGGGCTTGAACCCATAATCCCTGGGTTGGGAGTCCAGTGTCTTATCCATTAGGCCACAAGTGCCTAGAGTTGCTGTGACACATGTTGTTTTTTTTGTCAGATTTTGGATGACATACAAAACAATTACTTTTTTGTCAATTTTCGGGCGACATTCTAAACTATGACATTTTTGTCACATTTTGGACGACATACTAAACTATGACTTTTTGGCTCATTTAGGACAACATACTAAACTATGACGTTTTTGTCACATTTTGGACGACATACTAAACTATGACTTTTTGGCTCATTTAGGCGACATACTAAACTATGACGTTTTTGTCACATTTTGGACGACATACTAAACTATGACTTTTTTGTCAAATTTTGGACGACATACTAAACTATGACTTTTTTTGTAAAATTTTGGACGACATACTAAACTATGACGTTTTTGTCAAAATTTGAACGACTTACTGAACTATGACTTTTTGTCAATTTTCGGACGACATACTAAACTATGACATTTTTGTCACATTTTGGACGACATACTAAACTATTACTTTTTTGTCACATTTTGGACGACATACTAAACTATGACTTTTTTGTCAAATTTTGGACGATATACTAAACTATGACTTTTTTGTCAAATTTTGGACGACATACCAAACTATGACTTTTTTGTCTCATTTTGGACGACATACTAAACTATGACTTTTTGGCTCATTTAGGACAACATACTAAACTATGATGTTTTTGGCTCATTTAGGACAACATACTAAACTATGACGTTTTTGTCGAATTTTGGACGACATACTTAACTATGACTTTTTCGTCTAATTTTGGACGACATACTAAACTATGACTTTTTTGTCAAATTTTGGACGACATACTAAACTATGACGTTTTTGTCAAAATTTGAACGACTTACTAAACTATGACTTTTTGTCAATTTTCGGACGACATACTAAACTATGACATTTTTGTCAAATTTTGGACGACATACTAAACTATGACTTTTTTGTCAAATTTTGAACGACTTACTAAACTATGACTTTTTGTCAATTTTCGGACGACATACTAAACTATGACATTTTTGTCAAATTTTGGACGACATACTAAACTATGACTTTTTTGTCAAATTTTGGACGACATACTAAACTATGACTTTTTTGTCAAATTTTGGACGACATACTAAACTATGACTTTTTTGTCAGATTTTAGACGACATACTTAACTATGACTTTTTTGTCAGATTTTAGACGACATACTTAACTATGACTTTTTTGTCAAAATTTGGAAGACATACTAAACTATGGCGTTTTTGTCACATTTAGGACGACATACTAAACTATGACGTTTTTGTCTCATTTTGGACGACATACTAAACTATGACTTTTTTGTCAAAATTTGGACGACATACTAAACTATAACTTTTTTGTCAAAATTTGGAACACATACTAAATATGACGTTTTTGTCAAAATTTGGACGACATACTAAACTATGACATTTTTGTCACATTTTGGACGACATACTAAACTATGACTTTTTTGTCAATTTTCGGACGACATACTAAACTATGACCTTTTTTGTCATATTATAGAATACATACTAAACTATGACTTTTTTGTCAAAATTTGGACGACATGCTAAACTATGACTTTTTTGTCAAAATTTGGAAGACACTAAACTATGACTTTTTTGTCAAATTTTGGACGACATACTAAACTATGACTTTTTTGTCTCATTTTGGACGACATACTAAACTATGACTTTTTTGTCAAAAATTGAACGACATACTATGAGTTTTTTGTCAATTTTCGGACGACATACTTAACTATGACTTTTCTTGTCAAATTTTGGACGACATACTAAACTATGACTTTTTGTCAAATTTTGGACGACATACTAAACTATGACGTTTTTGTCTCATTTTGGACGACATACTAAACTATGACTTTTTTGTCAATTTTCGGACGACATGCTAAACTATGACTTTTTTGTCAAAATTTGGAAGACATACCAAACTATGACTTTTTTGTCAAAATTTGGACGACATACTAAACTATGACGTTTTTGTCTCATTTTGGACGACATACTAAACTATGACTTTTTTGTCAAATTTTGGACGACATACTAAACTATGACTTTTTGTCTCATTTTGGACGACATACTAAACTATGACTTTTTTGTCAAAAATTGAACGACATACTATGAGTTTTTTGTCAATTTTCGGACGACATACTAAACTATGACTTTTCTTGTCAAATTTTGGACGACATACTAAATACTATACTATGACTTTTTCGTCAAAAATTGGACGACTAACTGAACTATGACTTTTTTGTAAAAATTTGGACGACATACTAAACTATGACTTTTTTGTCAATTTTCTGACAACATACTAAACTATGACCTTTTTTGTCAGATTTTAGATGACATACTAAACTGACTTTTTTGTCAAATTTTGGACGACATACTAAGCTATGACTTTTTTGTCAAAATTTGGATGACATACTAAACTATGACTTTTTTGTCAAAAATTGAACGAAATACTGAGTTTTTTGTCAGATTTTTCATGAGACGTATAAGTTCAGTTGTCATATGTTACTCTACTATGACTGGGCTGTCTCACAAAGGGCTTGAACCCATAATCCCTGGGTTGGGAGTCCAGTGTCTTATCCATTAGGCCACAAGTGCCTAGAGTTGCTGTGACACATGTTGTTTTTTTTGTCAGATTTTGGATGACATACAAAACAATTACTTTTTTGTCAATTTTCGGGCGACATACTAAACTATGACATTTTTGTCACATTTTGGACGACATACTAAACTATGACTTTTTGGCTCATTTAGGACGACATACTAAACTATGACGTTTTTGTCAAATTTTGGACGACATACTAAACTATGACTTTTTTGTCAAATTTTGGACGACATACTAAACTATGACTTTTTTTGTAAAATTTTGGACGACATACTAAACTATGACTTTTTTGTCAAATTTTGGACGACATACTAAACTATGACTTTTTTGTCTCATTTTGGACGACATACTAAACTATGACTTTTTGGCTCATTTAGGACAACATACTAAACTATGACGTTTTTGTCGAATTTTGGACGACATACTTAACTATGACTTTTTTGTCTAATTTTGGACGACATACTAAACTATGACTTTTTTGTCAAATTTTGGACGACATACTAAACTATGATGTTTTTGTCAAAATTTGAACGACTTACTAAACTATGACTTTTTGTCAATTTTCGGACGACATACTAAACTATGACATTTTTGTCAAATTTTGGACGACATACTAAACTATGACTTTTTTGTCAAATTTTGAACGACTTACTAAACTATGACTTTTTGTCAATTTTCGGACGACATACTAAACTATGACATTTTTGTCAAAATTTGGACGACATACTAAACTATGACTTTTTTGTCAAATTTTGGATGACATACTAAACTATGACTTTTTTGTTTCATTTTGGACGACATACCTAAACTATGACTTTTTTGTTTCATTTTGGACGACATACTAAACTATGACTTTTTTGTCAAATTTTGGACGACATACTAAACTATGACTTTTTTGTCTCATTTTGGACGACATACTAAACTATGACTTTTTTGTCAAAAATACTATGAGTTTTTTGTCAGATTTTTCATGAGACGTATAAGTTAAGTTGTCATATGTTACTCTACTATGACTGGGCTGTTTCACAAAGGGCTTGAACCCACAAACCCTGGGTTGGGAGTCCAGTGTCTTATCCATTAGGCCACAAGTGCCTAGAGTTGCTGTGACACATGTTGTTTTTTTTGTCAGATTTTGGATGACATACAAAACAATTACTTTTTTGTCAATTTTCGGGCGACATACTAAACTATGACATTTTTGTCACATTTTGGACGACATACTAAACTATGACTTTTTGGCTCATTTAGGACGACATACTAAACTATGACGTTTTTGTCAAATTTTGGACTACATACTAAACTATGACTTTTTTGTCACATTTTGGACGACATACTAAACTATGACTTTTTTGTCAAATGTTGGACGACATACTAAACTATGACGTTTTTGTCAAAATTTGAACGACTTACTAAACTATGACTTTTTGTCAATTTTCGGACCACATACTAAACTATGACATTTTTGTCAAATTTTGGACGACATACTAAACTATGACATTTTTGTCAAAATTTGGACGACATACTAAACTATGACTTTTTGTCAAATTGTGGACGACATACTAAACTATGACTTTTTTGTCAAAATTTTGACGACATACTAAACTATGACATTTTTGTCACATGTTGGACGACATACTAAACTATGACGTTTTTGTCAAAATTTGAACGACATATTAAACTGACTTTTTTGTCAATTTTCGGACGACATACTAAACTATGACTTTTCTTGTCAAATTTTGGACGACATACTAAACTATGACTTTTTCGTCAAAAATTGGACGACATACTAAACTCTGACTTTTTTGTCAAAATTTGGACGACATACTAAACTATGACATTTTTGTCAATTTTCGGACGACATACTAAACTATGACCTTTTTTGTCAGATTTTAGACGACATACTAAACTATGACGTTTTTGTCAAAATTTGGAAGACATACTAAACTATGACATTTTTGTCAAAATTTGGACGACATACTAAACTATGACTTTTTGTCAAATTGTGGACGACATACTAAACTATGACTTTTTTGTCAAAATTTGGACGACATACTAAACTATGACTTTTTTGTCAAATTTTGGACGACATACTAAACTATGACTTTTCTTGTCAAATTTTGAACGACTTACTAAACTATGACTTTTTGTCAATTTTCGGACGACATACTAAACTATGACATTTTTGTCAAAATTTGGACGACATACTAAACTATGACTTTTTTGTCTCATTTTGGACGACATACTAAACTATGACGTTTTTGTCAAAATTTGGAAGACATACTAAACTATGACATTTTTGTCAAAATTTGGACGACATACTAAACTATGACTTTTTGTCAAATTTTGGACGACATACTAAACTATGACTTTTTGTCAAATTTTGGACGACATACTAAACTATGACTTTTTTGTCTCATTTAGGACGACATACTAAACTATGACGTTTTTGTCTCATTTTGGACGACATACTAAACTATGACTTTTTTGTCTCATTTAGGACGACATACTAAACTATGACGTTTTTGTCTCATTTTGGACGACATACTAAACTATGACGTCTTTGTCAAAATTTGGACGACATACTAAACTATGACGTTTTTGTCAATTTTCGGACGACATACTAAAACTATGACTTTTTTGTCAAAATTTGGACGACATACTTAACTATGACATTTTTGTCACATTTTGGACGACATACAAAACAATGACTTTTTTGTCAATTATTGGACGACATACTAAACTATGACTTTTTTGTAAAAATTTGGACGACAAACTAAACTATGACTATTTTGTCAATTTTCGGACGACATACTAAACTATGACCTTTTTTGTCAGATTTTAGACGACATACTAAACTATGACTTTTTGTCAAAATTTGGAAGACATACTAAACTATGACGTTTTTGTCAAAATTTGGACGACATACTAAACTATGACGTTTTTGTCTCATTTTGGACGACATGTTAAACTATGACTTTTTTGTCAAAATTTGGACAACATACTAAACTATGACTTTTTTGTCAAATTTTGGAAGACATACTAAACTATGACTTTTTTGTCTCATTTTGGACGACATACTAAACTATGACTTTTTTGTCAAAATTTGGACGACATACTAAACTATGACTTTTCTTGTCAAATTTTGGACGACATACTAAACTATGACTTTTTTGTCAAAATTTGGACGACATACTAAACTATGACGTTTTTGTCAAAATTTGGAAGACATACTAAACTATTACTTTTTTGTCAAAATTTGGACGACATACTAAACTATGACGTTTTTGTCAAAATTTGGAAGACATACTAAACTATTACTTTTTTGTCAAAATTTGGAAGACATACTAAATATGACATTTTTGTCAAAATTTGGACGACATACTAAACTATGACATTTTTGTCACAATTTGGACGACATACTAAACTATGACTTTTTTGTCAATTTTCGGACAACATTCTAAACTATGACCTTTTTGTCAAAATTTGGAAGACATACTAAACTATGATATTTTTGTCAAAATTTGGACGACATACTAAACTATGACATTTTTGTCACATTTTGGACGACATACTAAACTATGACGTTTTTGTCAAATTTTGGACGACATACTAAACTATGACTTTTTTGTCAAATTTTGGACGACATACTAAACTATGACTTTTTTGTCAAATTTTGGACGACATACTAAACTATGACTTTTTCGTCAAAAATTGGACGACATACTAAACTATGACTTTTTTGTCAAAAATTGAACGACATACTATGAGTTTTTTGTCAGATTTTCCATGAGACGTGGAAGTTCAGTTGTCATATGTTACTCTACTATGACTGGGCTGTCTCACAAAGGACTTGAACCCACAATCCCTGGGTTGGGAGTCCAGTGTCTTAGCCATTAGGCCACAAGTGCCCGGAGTTACTGTGACACATGTTGTTTTTTTTGTCAAATTTTGGATGACTAACTAAAAGATAACATTTTAGTGCACTTTTGGAAGACATACTAAACTATGACGTCTTTGTCAAAATTTGGACGACATACTAAACTATGACGTTTTTGTCAATTTTCGGACGACATTCTAAAACTATGACTTTTTTGTCAAAATTTGGACGACATACTTAACTATGACATTTTTGTCACATTTTGGACGACATACAAAACAATGACTTTTTTGTCAATTTTTGGACGACATACTAAACTATGACTTTTTTGTAAAAATTTGGACGACATACTAAACTATGACTATTTTGTCAATTTTCGGACGACATACTAAACTATGACCTTTTTTGTCAGATTTTAGACGACATACTAAACTATGACTTTTTGTCAAAATTTGGAAGACATACTAAACTATGACGTTTTTGTCAAAATTTGGACGACATACTAAACTATGACGTTTTTGTCTCATTTTGGACGACATGTTAAACTATGACTTTTTTGTCAAAATTTGGACAACATACTAATCTATGACTTTTTTGTCAAATTTTGGAAGACATACTAAACTATGACTTTTTTGTCTCATTTTGGACGACAAACTAAACTATGACTTTTTTGTCTCATTTTGGACGACATACTAAACTGACTTTTTTGTCAAATTTTGGACGACATACTAAACTATGACTTTTTTGTCAAAATGCGGACGACATACTAAACTATAACTTTTTTGTCAAAATTTGAATGACATACTAAACTATGACTTATTGTCAGTTTTTGGACGACATACTAAAACTATGACTTTTTTGTCAATTTTCCGATGACATACTTCTATGACATTTTTGTCACATTTTGGACGACATACAAAACAATGACTTTTTTGTCAAAATTCGGGTGACATTAAACTATGACTTTTTGTCAAAATTTGAACGACATACTAAACTATGACTTTTTGTCAATTTTCGGACGACATACTAAACTATGACTTTTTTGTCTCATTTTGGACGACATACTAAACTATGACTTTTTTGTCAAAATTCGGACGACATACTAAACTATGACTTTTTTGTCTCATTTTGAATGACATACTAAACTATGAATTTTTTGTCTCATTTTGGACGACATACTAAACTATGACTTTTTTGTCAAAATTTGGACGACATACTAAACTATGACTTTTTCCTCATTTTAAAACGACATACTAAACTATCACTTTTTTTTCTCATTTTGGACGACATACTAAACTATGACTTTTTTTGTCTCATTTTAGACGACATACTGTACTAAACTATGACGTTTTTGTCAAATTTTGGACGACATACTAAACTATGACTTTTTTTGTCAAATTTTGGACGACATCTAAACTATAACTTTTTTGTCAAATTTTTTATGATATAGCTTAGTATGTCGTCTAAAATGTTATAGTTTTTGTCGTTTAATATGTCGTCCAGAAAGTCACAAAAATTAACAACTCAACTTAGTAAGTACACTGCAGTCTTTCCTTTTTATAGACAAAATTATTGAAGCACTGTTTTAAAAAGAACAAAACACAAATGATATACATATTTTATTTACAGATTAAATAACCAAGAATCTCACTTGCACTGACACATTAATTTGCAATGTTTCGGTACAACTTCATCAGGCAAATAGTTTGTTAAAGGTAAAAAGCCATTTAAGTCAAGCTAATATGTTTGCCACTAACTATTTGCCTGATGAAGGTCTAATACTACAGTATAATACTAGAGTGGAATTCTTTGTTTGCAGTTTGAATCCTTATTTTCTTATCTTGTCTTTCTTTTCTTTCTGGGCAAAAATGCTCTCAACTGTGAGTATTTGTTGTTTTTTATTATCTTGTGTGATTTCTAAATGCATATAATAGTTTTTTTTTTCCAAGAGAAAAAAAGATTATGTCAGGGTTTTCTGATGGTTTCAAACCTCCCTGCAGGAAATTATGTGCATGAACTGTGCTTGTCACACAAACCTCTGCTACAAAACCTATAGAACAAACTACTGTCAATTGTTCATCCCTCGTTCTCATTTCTCTGCAGACATTTCTCTTTGTCTTACATGGACGAGCAGCTGTGAAACAATCCCGTTGCTGACTGCTGCTGCCGATTCCTAATTTGGAGAATGATTTCTATCTGCAAGTCGGTGCCCTCGGTACGTGCTGCAGACTGGAGCTGGCTAATTATGTCTGCTAATTAATCCAGAATGATACGTTTGCAAAAGAAGAAAAGGAAAAGTTGAACAGTGTGCGGAACAAACTCAGAGCTAAATGGGTTCAGCTAGAAGACAGAATACTGATTACATCTCTGGACGTTTTTCTTTTTCTTTGAGTTGTCAAAAGGCATTTATGATAAAAAACCTCTGCTAATGATGTTTTAAAATGAACTGTATCCTTCACTAATATTCATCCTCTGTTATTGTGACATGACAACGTTGTCACCACATCTGCTTTTATAATGAAAGAAGAAAACAGGTCACCGAGAAGGATTCAAATGTGACTTATGCTTTTATAACAGAAACTGGCACTGGAATTATGAGCAAAACTATTTACTGCACATAGTAAAGTGAAATAGATCGACTTTTTCCAGCGTAACATCTAGTTATTTCATAAATAATGGAAACATGACTGAATGAGTAAACGTCAAGCTCACAAACAATTAAATCTAAAATCTAAAACACAATATTGGTTAAATCTGCCGTGTGAGGTGATATTTTTTCTGTCAAACTCTTTTCTTTGAGTGGTTTTAAACCCATTTGTCAACTTCCTGTCCTGCTCCTGAGGGGAAAAGCATTTATTAGATGACAGATAAATGTTGCACTAGGGCTGTAAACTTCCTACGATACTACTGTGAAGTCTTATTCGAAGGAAAACTGCCGGCTGCCTTCTTCGCTCTGCTGTTTATTCAGGGGACTCAATCATCACAACATGATTAAAAACAGACAAAAATAGATAAGAAGTGCAAAAAATGGAAGGGGAGGCGATGACAAGAGAGAATTCAATATGTACAACAAAGCAGAAAACAAGGTAGGAGAGAACATGATGGAAGGAAAACATAATACACGTTTGTTTTTTTACCTTGTTTGCTGAATTCGGTGAAAAGGCTGAGGCTTGTGATGGATGGCCCGGTGAAGATGATGGTGTTTTTCCCGGAGATGTTCTGGCAGAGCTGCTTGGCCACAAGGCTGTGGAGCTGAGGCTTGTTCTTCAAGGTGGCGAGACCATCCGTACCTTGGCCCTCCTTAAGATGGACAGAGATCTGCAGAGAGGGGGGAGGAGGATGATGGACATTATTATTACATGTTACGTAGATGAAACATGCAGAACTTCAGAATCTAAATATTAAGCTCTTTGATGGATCCTAAACCCTGCAGCGGCTGTCAAAAAAATCCAAAAAAAAGTCCTCAGCTCCACTCCGAACACATACCCTGGTATAAACATATTTCTGATCCCCCCCCCCTCCAGCAATGTACAGTATATTGAATAAACTTTATTCGCCGCCAAATTTTGAACATGTTTGTTGAAAATAAATTGGCTCCTTAAGGAGCTAATTATGAAGATGACATCTCGGTGGCTTAATACAAAACTCCGTTAATATTGAAGTATGAAATATGAAGTATTAATATAATAATTTAATGCTGTAATTGTGACTCTCTTCATATGTTATATATAAAGAGAAGTCAGTGGCCACCATTATAGTGATTTGAGTTGATTCCCTCATAAAATGCACTAAAATATACAGTGATAAAAATATTTGGCTGCATGTTGATGCAAATGAAAATCCATAAAGTTTACACCCAGTCTGTTTTTATTTACTTGCAATCATATCTTGTACTTTTTCCGGCTGTTTACTTTGGAGTCTGTGCACACTTTTTTCCCTTGTGCTTCCCCTGTGTTTGGTGTTTTTCTAATTAGTGTCTGTGAAGTTTCTTCGTCATTCAGGTCATTGTGTTTTCAGAATTTAAGAAATAGGCAACTGGACAGTTTTGTTATGTCTAATAGTATATAATATACGTTTTTAGTACCCGGTGTTGGTCTGACTTATGTTTCTATTAACTCTGACTTCTGTCTGTTTTATTATTGCTCTGCATTCCTAAGTAATGTTGTTCAGTTTTGTCATATTCATTTTCTTTTCTGTTTTTAGGGTGACAACTACAAATGAAAAATAGCCTCTTGGCAAACTGCAGCACATTTAAAGATGTGTTTATCAGTGTGCACTGTTTGCTTAGCTAGACCAACACATAAAATACAAAACCGAAAAGACATAAAAAAAGAAATAGTTTTTCTTAGATTAAAATATCAGACTGTGGAAAATGAATGTTACCACCATCAGGCCATTAGAGCTGTTGAGTTACAGTGTGTTCCTCTGGTTCGTGGTGCACTGAGCTGCACTTCTTAGCTCAATACACTGATTCATGATGCAGTGGAAGAAAAATCTTTCAAAGGAAACATGAATAATGAGCTTGGCCTCAGAACGACCAGAGCCAGTATCATATAAACACACACAAACACAAATGTAAACCCTGTTGCTGTTGTTCATGAGCTGAATGGCATTAACCTAATTAGGCTGAATCTATGTCAGGCGTGTAGCTACTACACTCTGCTCATTCTGAGTGTTTGTGTGCTTGTGTTTGTGCATCCCTGTGTGGTGCACTGCCTAATGGAATCTCATTGATTCACTCCATTAACTTGTTAAATTTCTTAGATTTTTTTCCTCCCTCAACACAATTCATTTACAGAGAGAAGATCTCAGTGCAGACTCACGTCAGTGGACTGGTAAAGACTGAGACGCTGCCAAATGGCACCAGTCAGTGTGAATGCTAATGCTCATTTATGAAATGGATGGGATGATGGGAAATGGATTTAAAGTGTGTGTAAAACAAAAGCAGAGATTATCCTCGTCACATATTATATATGTTACACAAAGTGGCTGAGAATATGGGAAAAATATTACATTGTGGAAAAAAGCAATAGCTCCTCAATTGTTATAACAACGTAAAAACCTCCTGCACGAGATAGTGGAGATGTTTTTGTCCCAAAATGTGTTTTCTCTTGACACAAAATATGCACAGAAAAGCTAGAAGAAGCAGTACCACTGATAGATAAAGAGGGAGACAGAGAGCAGGACAGGTGTTTTATACAGTATGATGCTAAACTGTGATGAAAATGGTGAAAATGTTGTTTTTTGACATGTTTTTAGGACTCATCAGTTAGCAACTCCTCCACAGTGTAACACAATTTACCAACTTTTTTTAATCATTCAAACTTAACAACATAGTAACACATCTTCCTTTGGGGTGACAGAGTCAGAAGTGTTATTTTATTTATGACTTTAAACCCACTTTAAATGGCTGTAACTCAGTCTGCGATGCTTCTAGTGCACCAATTGTTTTACACGGGAGCGAAGGGATGGAGGAGAGTTATCACACAGCCGTCTGTTTAATGTGTGTGCCAGCTTGAAGAGCTTGAGATAATGGACACCTCAGTGTTTGAGGTTAAAATAAGATTTACTACCTGATAGAGACAGAGAGAGTTGGTTTACCAGAACTATGAAAATAAAAGAAAGAAAGAAAAACGACCAAAACACCGTACATGTGAGGAAGCAATTATTCCTCTGACAAGATTGAGGTCTCACAATAATGAGGACACTGGTTCTAGAAAGATATGTTGAATTTTTAATGTGATTATTCATCGCCATGTGCGCCACTAAAATTACTTCTGCTGAGGGAGCAGGAATCTCAGAGACACATATTTCAAAATAAAAATGCATATCGGCAAGTTTTATATGCAGTTAGTATTCTACCATACTGCTGAAAGTTTAGCCAGTGTGTTTAGCCAGTGAGGCTGTGTTTGTAAAAAAAGATGTGTTTTCAGAAGTGATTTAAAAGATGTCACAAGGATGAATGCTGACAATTTAAAAACTCAAGGGGACAAATGACTGCTATCTCTTAATATCAACATCAATAATGCTAGGCAAATCAGTTTGAGAGCTGTGGTTTATCCCTTCAGAATGATTTCTTTAGAGGTGTGAACAGGTCTTTTTGTCAGCCCTGCAAGTTATTGGTGTCAGAGTGGTGGTTCAATGCATTTATTAAAAGTGACTTTATTATTTGTAGTGATGAC
The DNA here is from genome assembly GCF_958295425.1 of Solea solea. Taxonomy (NCBI): domain Eukaryota; kingdom Metazoa; phylum Chordata; class Actinopteri; order Pleuronectiformes; family Soleidae; genus Solea; species Solea solea. Next base: position 21,532,869 of record NC_081148.1, read on the forward strand.
AAATAATAAAAGAAGGTGCAATACAGGAGCTCTGGTAGCTGATGTAACACAATCCCTGGAACCAAAACACCATTTCAGCAGGAAGCTGGGATGTTTAGATCCATAAATGTATGTAGGGTTGCAACTACCGCATTAATCGAGTACTTGTTTGGTCCGTACAAGGTCAGAAAATGTTGAGAAATGTTGATCAGTGTTTACCGGGAAATTTTGATGTTCTCAAATGTTATGTTTTGTCCACAAACCAAAATTATTCAGTTTTAAAGATTTCTTTGTTATATGGAGCAAAGAAACCAGAAAATATTCACATTTACCTGTCTAGTATAGGCCTTTCGCCTTATGTCAGATGGGATTAGCACCAGCAGTCCAACGACCCTCATGTGGACGATCAAGCGTTATACGATGAGATGGATAATTGTGGTGTTTAAGTTTTCTCCAGTGTAGGATGAGGGTAAGTTTATCAAGTCTGGAATAATTTAACTTCGGCTGTTTTACACTATAGGGGTCGGATATATTCAGCCTGTCAGGTTCTGCGTAATATTGCTCGATCTCCGTGGTTTTAAAGTGTGCAGTGAAATTTTGCAGCTTTTTTCCAGAAGTATTTCCTGCCACCATGGTGGTGTAAACAACCCTAGTCATGTAACATCTGCAGCTCTATTGGAGATGTGAAATGAGATGTGAAATCAGTCGATATGAAGACCTTCTTTGAAAACTTGTTTCTTGCAATTTGCACATATAAAAGATTTCTGGCAAGAAGACTAAAAACAGAAAATACATTTTAAAACACCCTCAAAGGAAACGTGCAACTTGTTCTTCTCGCTCTCACAGTGTTTTTTTTTGCTTCCCTTTTACTTTGGCTCAAAGGACAACATATTCTACCACATGCACGCGCACACACACACGAAAACAAAGAGTACAGTGCGCTGCTACCTGACAAATGAATCCGGTGGAGGTGCACTGTCGAACCCAGAGGCTGAACTTCCTCTTCTTCCTCTTCCTCAGCTCTCTTTCTGTGCAGGTGGTAATGAACACTGGATCCTCATCTATCAAGGGTTCATGGAGAACCTAGAAACACACACACAAGACACACAATGTTAAGTACAACAAGTGTTAGTGGAGTCAAGTATGTGTGTGTTTGTGAGGGATGGTGATTACATTCTTCAATGTAATGTTGTAATGTTGAAGAATAAATCAGAGATGATGGTAAAAAAAATGGCCTATTTGTGGTTAGTATATCATGTTTCTTCTTTAGCCGATGCTGATTATAAGATATCAGTGCAGCAGATGGCAAATAAAAAATACCAATTTTTTTCTGATAAATTATTAAGCTTAATAATAATAACAAATGCTACACAAAATTACTTGAAGAACTTTGTAACTGGATACATGTATTATGATTATTATTACACTGCTGTGCACTTACAGTATTTATTTAAATATATTATTTAAATAAAAAACAACGTATAAACCTAATATTAAACACATGAAAAACTAGACATTGTCAAATAAACTGTCGGATGAAAAGTGTTTATTAAAATGTGTAAACTTAACATAAATAAGCAATAACCAGCTGATTATATAAATAATAATTAGCCAATATTCCAATTGCCTATATGTATAAAGCTAAAGAAAATGTGCTGACAAATTAAGAGGTCTACTTTTATTGCCTTTTAAGACATGACAATACAAACTACTGCTAAACTGGAGATTACTCCATATCTCTGTGGTTACAATATAATTCTTTCAGCAGAATGGATAAAAAGATGCAGAGCAGAAACGAAAGTGGGGTTTGGAAGAGCAGGTAATGTGAGTGGCTGCTGCTCGGACGGCTCGTTCTAGTTAATAGCCTGGCAGCTGACCAACAGCTTTCTATTAGGACTGAGAGCAACAAGTAATTTGCCAGTCAAATATGAGGTTATAGATACAAGTGGAAAAGGAATGAGGTTATCTCGCCTCTGGATGGATGACATCACTCAAACCCTAATGGCCTTTTAAAAAAATATCTAGCTGTGGCTGCTACACATTAGCACAGCACTAACTGCAGTCTCCTTTTATTGTTCGGATGCTTCTTTACATCTTACCCTACAATCACTGAAAACTGTACATTTGTAACTAACTGCCAGACCCTTTGCATGGGTGAACAAAAATCCCGTGCAAAATAAAGAAGTGAGGATAATCTGTGTCGTCTGTGTTCAGCGAGGACTGTGACAAAAGGCTCTTAAAGATTTTTCACTTGTAAATCGATACAAAAACGGCGTCGCCGGCAAATCTGCTAGACTGACACAGATAATGTGAAGCCCCATTGTCAGTATGAGCCAACATTACACGCTAATATTCAGAACTGATGTGCATGTCGGCAGATAAATCCAGGTTACACAGACAGACATTTTGTCATCTGATAATTAAAGATAAGTTTGAAATTAATCGTCAATTAATGTCTAAGCTAATGTGGACTTCCCGCACCTTCTCAAGCATTAAAATTCAAGGACACTCAAGACTCAGTTCCCTCAAATTCAGGGACCCATCATGGCATAGTTTGAGACATGAATCAGGATTTATCACAGCTGCAAAACCTTCATCATTCACACAGACAAAAATTATAAAATTATAAAATCAGCTGTGGATTAGTGGACGAGCAGATTGTCCTCCAATGTTATAGTGTGGGTCTGATCCCCAGCTCTGTGCTGTCCAAACGTGTGCATAAATGGGGGGCGAATGGCAAAACTGTAATGTAGTTAAGTGTTCTTGAGTGTTTATCAAGGCTGGGAAAAATCAAATTTAATCAGTTTTATTTTCAAATCAAAACATATATTATCTCGAGGCACTTCACATAACAAGGCAGAGAACTTAAGAATATTATCAAGAAAAAAGAAAGCAAACAATGAGCAAGCACTTGGCTTCAGTGGAGAGATTAAAAAAACCTCCCTTGGCTCAAAGACGTGCAGCCATCAGTCTCGGCTGGTTGGGGGATGAAAGGACCACTACAGACCATTTATTGTGATATCACATCCAGCTCCTGCTCTTAACGTGCTGTTTTGATTTCATTGTATTATTATTTTTTATTTTTTTACAGTTTCATCTAGTCATTTCCTGTTTCATTTTGCCATTTCCTGTTTTGTTTTGCTACTCACATCTTGTCTAAGGCCATTTCTCCGTTTCTCAATATCCATACTTCTCTGTACTTGTGTCTCGGCTGTGCACTTGGAGGAAGGATCCAGACCCTGAATTGAGACACGGCTAAATACTCTTCAAATTTGATTTAATCTTTCACAGCTCATATCACTGAATGTCGAACATTGACTGTTTTTCTAGTATTGTGCATCCCAGTGATGGTAGGACACTACTTTCTTCTTTCAAACCACCACGTTACTTTTCTTTTCTTCTGTGTCAGGTTACTTTTTCATTGTCAGTGGAGCAACAGTTTCAGTCAGTGCCACGCTCAGTGTCTGACCCCAGAAAAAAACCAACAGATAAAACAAACTGGCCTAGATACACATGTACCCAGCTACTGCTAATGACACACACACACACACACAGGCTCAGACAGCTGTTCTTTCATTCATTTGAACAGCCTGAATGAAGCATTATCCCTGACCTTAACCTTACTGCAATTCACATCTCAGCCCTTAATTTTCAATCTTTGAAAATTCTGTTGGATTCATTTTCTTTTGTGGGTCCGTCCTCTTCCAGACCCCCACGCTGGTCGGGGGTGCTTGGCTCTGCTTTGGCAGCGTCTTGGGTTGCCAAATTTTTCAGATGTGACCAGAATCTTTGCAAACCTGCAGCATTATTCTACTATTATTACCCCTAGGATGGACCTGTAACTGTGAACCACCCACAGCCTTGTGTTCACGCCATCAACATTTATATTAATACCAGTTGATTTTACCGTTATTGTGACCATCTGCTACTTTTCTATTAGCTTCTGTTACAACGCTGTACAGACTGTGAAGGCCTTCGAGGCAAATTGTTTGTGATGTTGGGCCATATAAATAAAATAGACTTGATTTTACTTAACCAATTCCTTATATATGAGGTTCTGCCTCATTAGGACCAGGTTTTTGGTCTCTATGAGGACTAATGGTTCTGATAAGGTCAGTGTTTATGCCAGAAAAAAAATAAGCCTGCCCTCCTTATTTCGATCACTTTTGGAGCCGCAGTAAGTGGAACTTAGACAGAGAGAGCGATTTGAAATGACACCATTTTACATCGCTGAGTGGACTGTAGCTGTGACACGAGGCGGGTGTTTACTGCCGAAGGTCTGTATTCCCAAATGCATCATCGCACTGACATCATATTTTAAAATGAAGCTGGTTTTTAAAGCGCTCGTGCCGCAGAAAGACCAGACGCAATTTAAATCGACTTCTTCCCTGAAATTCATTAAATTTTTAGAGCTGGATGCAGTCGATGCAGTGGCAGGACCAGCCCCCTCAGGAATATGGTTAGCCACTTCTGCTGCTCTCCTAATCACGGCCAGATTTTGCTGATTTGATTGTCGCTGTTATGGATGAACATGCAATAAAATGACAAAAGCCCTTACAGTTTTATATCTCAGGGCTAAAGACATGATGAACAAGACAACAAAGATGTTTTTGTAAAATAAAAGTACTTTGATTTTAGATTCTTAAATGTGGTTCTTAATTCTCAAAGGTGGATATTTTTTCTCTACAATACTCCCCTTATGACAGAATCTTACATTTTTGGACAAAACAAGACATTTGAAGACGTCGCCATTTACAGGTTTGGGAAAAAAATAACCAATATTCTTCACAATTATGTAATCAAGTTAGACTGGAGCATAACCAAAAAATATTGTACTAGTACTGGTTTGATTTGAATAACCGGTGCTGAGTCTAGAGAGGACAAGAAAATAGGAGTGGAATTAACTCCTACTTAACCAAAAATACAGAAGTATGGCTGGGAAAGCACCGTTGTTCTACGTGCATTAATGTAGCTCTAATTCATACAGGACAGACCATGTTGAATGAAGATATCTGGAGGGAAAGTCTTTTTTTAAAAAAACGAGTGCTTGCCTAAATACTTGCTGAGTAAATGGTTTCTAAAACGGGACGCTCTGTGAGAGCGTGTTACTTCACGAGCAAATTCATTTTCATTTTACAATGTGCCCTGGGAATTCAGCAGGCTATACTATATACTAAAAGTGGAGCTGCACAATGCGGTCAACAATCATATTGTGATTATGTCTGACAGATGTTTTCATTGCAACATGAGCCGTAATTGGTGTGACTTGTCATTTCCATGAAAAAAATCATTAAGATTTCACTTTTTTTTTGGAGTCTGTCAATGAGCAAGAGATTTTTGGGCCATTGCAGCACTGCAGAATTTCACTGGAGCACTGTTTTGACACACATTGTGTCTTTAAATAATTACAGTCTTTCAATGTGAATTGTACTTGTGAATTTGATTATGTTGGAATTAACTGTGTTGCTCTCTGTCTCTGTTATATAGTTTTAACATCCTTTACAACACTTAGAGCTAGAGCTGCCACTAACGATTCTTTGTTGGTTGGATTGAGCACATAGAAAATGTTGATTGATGTTTCCCAAGCCTCGAAATGATAATGTTCTCAAATGTCTTGTTTTGTCCACAAACCAATGTTTTTCAGTTTTAATGATTTCTTTGTCAAATGGAGCAAAGAAACCAGAAAATATTCAAATTGAAGAAGCTGAAAAAGTAGTACTGTTATATTGATTCTTCTGCATGAAGTCCAAAATTGGGAAAATAAGCATGAGTGAGATATGTAGAGTAGAATGTAGCACCAAACTTTGTTCAAACATTTTTTGTTGTACACACCTGTGTCTGTGAAGGTCTGAATGTGCAGCCGAACGACTGCTGCAGTGAGTCCAGGAAAGGCTGGATCTTGTACAGACCCTGGTTGCTCCCTTGTGATGGCCGGAAAGCAACGATGTGGAAATACTTGAGGATCTTCTCGAAGCGCGCCTGGCTCATCTTCAAGGCGATGGTCCGGTTGCTGAAGAAGCCCGAGCTCCAAATGCTGAGCACCGACTCGCAGCGGTGCACACTGGTGGAGGTGACAAAGCCCAGGAAGGCCTTCATCTCCTGGGCGGTGACGGGGCACCAGCCTTCGTCGGAGCCGAAGCGCTCCTGGAACTTCTTGGCGTACATGTTTGTCTGGGTGACCATGTTTTGGATGCAGTTGTCTGGGACAAAGAGCTGGAAAAAGTCGAGGGCTGTGGCGGTGGCTGGCATCTTCTGAGCAGGGCCTGGATCAGGACAGGGTAAACAGGAAAATATGTAAATATCCAGATCTGAGAGTCTTCTGTAAACTAACTCACATACTCATCTCTAACTCAATCCCAGATTTAAAACAACAGCACTAAACTTTTAGTTTCAAACTGACTTTTTTTGTTTCCTTCCTATTACAGTTAATCTTTTAAAGGTCCGGTCTGTAAAATTTAGGAGAAATTACATTTATTTGACAGAAATTGAAGGTAAAATAATACATAGATGACCAATCACCTGATTGTATGAACTGTTGTCATTACCCCAGAATGAGCCTGTTATGTATATTGACAGAGGCCACCGTTTTGAACCACCAGGCTTTTTAGAGTATCCCACAGTGGACAAACTAAACATCTTTTTGAGTTTTGATGCTAAATAAAGGCGACATATGTTGTACAACACACTTGGAACAGAAGATTGAGGTGAGGGATGTTAATCTACAACTACTTTACAACACTCTACCTTTAAAAAGAGTAAACATTTATTAACATTACTCATATCCACTAAATATATGAAAAACTAAAGACTTTAATTTGTTACTATAAAATAAAAAAAAACAGACAAAAGTTCAGAAAAGATATTGAAACTTTATTCTATCTTTTAACCATTAACAAATTTGGAAACCGATCCCGGCAACAGAGTTGGGCTAGAGTCACATTTTTCCCCTGGGTCCCATCACTTTTTAATTTCTAATTACACATTTTAATTGTTTGGGAATTGTATTATACTAATTGTTGCAGCTTTGCCCATTCTTGCTGAAAACAAGACTTAGGCAGCTCAGCAGTCCGTGGTTGTCATCGTGCCGTCTGATTCTCCTCTTCATCGTAAGCCATGCAATGTATTTTCATTAGCAGACAGATCTGGACTGCAGACAGGCCAGTCAAGCAGACACACTGCATGTCTGCGAAGCCATGCTGTTGTAACTCGTGCAGAGAATTGTCCTGCTGAAAATGCCACGGAGTCACCTTGACAAAATCTCCAAATAAGCCTCTGCTTCAATGATATCATCACAGATAATATGCAGATTACATATGCCATGGGCACATCACAGATTTTGCGAACACATAGAGTCCAACATTGGCTTTTCCCAAAAACGAGCTGAAACGTGGCCTAGCTGTGTTGTTCTCATTTACACCCATGTTCCTTCTTTCACACGTTGTCCAGTGTGTCTTCACAATCTACCCTCCATTTAATAGCGCTGTACTAAAGTCACACAGTAAATACACAATGCAGTGGCCAGATTAATCTGTTTGCTCTATCCCCCTTTTTTTTAGTTTGGATCCATTAGAGAGAATCTTGGACATTAAGCAGAACGACTTCAGGCTCTATTTAACAACATGATCTCATTATCTCAGATCAGTGTAGATGTTCAGTCTCCCTCTATCCTTTATTTATTTGGCTCCGAGTGGAGAGCCGGAACCAAGACAATGCTGAGCGAAACACAACACATACTGGACTTCAAATTAAACAATACACTCTGAAGGCACTGAGTGGAGGAGGAGGAGGAGGACAAGAGGAAAAGAGACAGAGTGTAGTACGAGCAGGCCCACACAGATGATGCTTCCTGCCAAGACTGCAGAAAGGATTTGGGGCTACGTGGGCATGGTTCACAATCAACTCATTTGCATTCAATTAGACTTAAAAGCTGTATGTAAAACCCAGTTTAATGAAGTGCTCCTTGTTAAAAACAGCAGTTATCCAAGCGGAGCGTCCACAAAGGTAAAATGACTCGCCCTATCATAAAACATAAGGAAGATTTTCCAATTTTGTTTTTACCGATATTACAATGGTTTCATCTATTCCTGAGCAACTACAACCTTCCTGGATAGATTTGCTGCCAGCTGGCCTTCACTTCAGCCTACATCACTCTCTGATTGGATCAAACATTTATATGAGTCTCCTTTCAGACTACTAATATCGGCTGATTTTTGTCTACAAGAGCAGCCTTGAAATATCCCACATTAGAAAACAGCACTGAGAGCGAGAGAGAGCACACACAGACAGAATAATCCTCTGTGATCATCAGATGTTCAAGCATTTTATTGTCCAGGGACAAACATGTGCCTGGTAGAGTTTCAATAGCCATGGGTTAAAAAAAAAAGAAAAAAAGAAAAGAAGAGTGATTACAGTGTTTATGTGCAGCGGATGAACAAAAACATTTTAAGCTCAATAGAAAAAAAACAGCCTGAGCACAATGAGAGCCACCTGTGACTGTACTGACCGACAAGGTTTCCTCAGGTAATCCGATGTAACAGTGTCAACAGGATGTGATGGTATTATACAGGATTCACTGTAGCTGAGTGGTTTGGGGGGGGGGGGGGGGGGGGTATGTGATTGTGATGTGATTGACATTAAAGGACCTGTGTGTAGAATGAACATGCATATTACAACTAACTAAATCATAGTGGACATGGGGAACAATTTCTACTGAATTCAGGTAGATCCCCCTAAAGTTGACACACTGTAACTATTCTATATGCCAATGTATGGTAAGGATTTAAAGACAAGTTGTTTTCAATGTGTGTGCACAAAAAAAAAACTCAATTTGCACAGAACATAGAAAACCAAATATAAAAATTGCAAATTCTATTTGAAAATGGCAATTGTTAACCCCAACAATCTTATTGAGAAAAAGAATTAAGTTTTTTTTAAGTCAATGTGAATACCATGTATTTGTTTAGACAGTCTGAAACACATGGAGAGGACCAGATTAACTGACCCACGGAGAGTAATCTATCACGCTCAGCAAAGTGAATGAATAAATAGCCCTTTAATTCCCTTCTATGTTATGATAAGATGGTTATATAACATAAGATGTGGATGTGTATGGTACATAATCCTTGGCTTGGTACTATGGCACCGCTTGTGCACTGCAGGGGAAATAATCTCATGCTGAGGTTGAGATACTTAACATCGTATAAAGCAGAGCTTCATCTACAAAGGACAGCATGGTTTTAAAAATGCACTTTAAAAAAACAAATGCAGTTGCTGGCATCACTGTGCACAAGGCAAAAACACAACTTAGTTGTAGTTTTATGATGTTGACTAGATATTTTGTGACCGAGGCTGATGATTTATTTACGTGGTGCAGGCTCCAGGGAGCTAGAGCTGTTACACCAAGGCTTTGTCTGTGTCAGCACCGTCAGGCTGGACATTGAGGTACAGACAGGGAGAGGAACTGACAGGGAGACAGACAGGCAGGCAGGTGACAAAAAGACAGACAGACAGGTGAACATACAGGCAGACGGAAAATTCCTCACACGTGAAATAAATACCAACGATGGCATTATCAAAACTATTCGTGGACTACTGGAAAAAGAATCTAGCTTCAGCACCTTTCCATTCCATGCCATTAAATTTGATGGATGATGCATTCTGTCTTAACCGTACAGGCCGATTAAATCAGTCTAAGGTCTTGGCTTCTTGTGGACTCAAGTGTGATTATGCTCAGTGGCAGTCCATCATCTATCCAGCCAGGAAACTCTTCACCGTCTGAGCCATGATACAGAATAGAAGGACCACGCCCATACCCCACAGCCTGTGCATGAGCAAACAGACTTTACCTCTATTTTAATAAAGCAGACCAGACTATACAAAGCAGACAGACACACCTTCTGCCTTGTGAGCTCCAGTCAACAGAGTCAAAACAGCCAAATAGTGCAATAATGCAGTAAAACTTAACTCACCAGAGAACCTCTTACATTACAAGACAGTATTATGGATGTTAGGGGACCAACTGCAGAGCAAATCCAAATAAAGCCTGACAGAATGTTCTGCACTAAAAACTCAAACCACGTTTTGACGCATATTGGACTTCAATAGATGTAGGTAAATCTAGGACATAGACAGAAGTAGAGAACAGAGCTATTGGGGGTGTTGTTTGGTTTACGGCTTTCTTTCTACGTAGAGCTCAAATTTGAGCACAATATCTCCAACAGTGAATGTAATAAAGGCTGCAGAGAAAAGGTCACATACTGTAATAGCTTAGTGCCTACTGTACACACCTGTGGAGATAGTAGTATCTGTAGACACAGGAGCATGACATATCACACATGAATTGGCCACCACAGAGTCCAGACTCCACTGAGAATCTTTATGATGTGTTGGAGCGGACAGTTTATTGGTTTATTTTGTGACTTTTGGGAAGTTGAACATGCCAGGCAACACTCGCGTCACTCGCGACGGAATATCATGGACACATGTACAGACACACATGGAGTCTGATTTGACTGTCTAGAGCTAGACTATATCTCTGAGTGCTACCTGATGCTGAAACATGTTTTCTTTGTCAAATGTCATAAGAAAAAAAAAAATAATAATAATTATGAAATGTATGATGATAATGGGGGCGGGACTAGATAAGCTTTTGCTTCTCCCGCTTTCCCTTTCGGTTATGTGTATTGTGTGAACTGCACTGTTGTGTGATGAGTGATCTAAATGTCATGACCGAAATAAACATATAAATAATAATAATAAACAGTGGTCCAAATCCATCATAACTACAAGAGCTTGCTAAATGCAACTGTGGATTCAAATACACTTTTGTCACTATATAATGCCTTTTGAAACAATGCCACACTGAATGTGATCCATAATTAACTGAGGAAAATATTTGAGTTCATGATTCTTTTTGGCCAGGCAGTGTATAAAACTTTTTTTTTAATTGATATTAAATTGTATTTTTGACACTTTCAACATTAAGTACTTCATTTTGTCAGTTGCGCTGTTATGCATTTTAATATGAATGTGTGTGTCTGACAAAGAGAAAATGTTACTGTGGTCATGACGCGGCTTTCCCACCAATTATTTTTGCTTTAGCAGAGATATGAGGGAAAAACGCATTTAAAAGAAACCTTGACAAAAGGTGCTGCCAAATAAACCCCAGACCATCCTTAATACATACTGGACATGATGACACAATGGTAGATTTTGGCCAGCACAGGGTTTTCAGGAGAAACAGGGACAGAGCAGTGTGAGAGCATGGTGTTCTTTGACTGTCACAATTCACAAACACACACAAACGCACACACACACTGAGGACTCAAAAACACAATGCATTCATTCATTCAAGGTCCTTACTTTAACCTTTCCTTAGATATAATAAAGGTACAATAACCAGTTGCAATTACTGATCAGTAATTCCATGTCAAGCTTTCAAGCATAATGCAAATCATGCCTTACATTTAATATTTAGTACAGCTGTACTCTCAGTCACTCAATTCTCTTTCTTTCACACAAAGGCACAATTTGGGAAGGCTATTTTAGTGAGGACGCTCGTACACATAATACATTTCCTAGCCCCTTACACTAACCTTAGTCATCACAAATGAATGCTGAAAACTACAGCTGTGCATTAATAAAATAATCTGGCAATATGATACATATCCCTATGAAGGGGTAACAATATGATAAATTGAAATATACTGAGATAGTGAAGTGAGGTGATATATCCCTCAAGAATAATTCACATTTTCATAGTAAAAATAATGTTTTATGCATAAATAATATACAGTTTTCTTTATCTAGTGAGAGGAGTGGAAGGGGAGGAGAAAGTGAAATGGCCAAATGCCTGGTGCCAGCTAGCACAACACACCGCACTGGTCAAAAATATTTCCAATATATCAATATGCCTCCTGTATTTTGCTGTCTATTATATGACGGTATTGGTAGTGGTGGTTAGTATTGATTGCTGGCCATTTTGCTTGTTCTTAAATTTGGATACCTCATTTGAGTCGACAGCACCTTCAATTTCGTTGTACCTTTGAAAAACATGGCAATGACAATAAAGACTATCTTAGTTTATCTGTGTGCCATATTGTGTGACTAGTGTTGAAGGCCTGGACTTGTGTTTTCATTAAGTTTAAATATTAATGATCTAGATTTAGGGGTGCTACATGTATTCTTGTTTTGTGTTTTAGTTTGATTTCCTGTACCTTTGTTTTAATAAAGTATCCTCCTATCTTTAGTTTGTCCTGTTCCCTTGGTGCTTTGTTTAATACAGACTTATCCTCCTACAATTACATTTTTTAACAACCTATTTAAATGTGATTATTTATGCTGCTTCCCATTCCCTAATGAGCCGGGGTCATAACACAAATAATCGATACATTATTTCACCATGAAATGTCACAGTATTTTTGTGTATCGACACAGTATATTTGTTTATCGATATTTCTTACACCCTTATACCTAACCCTTAACTAAAACTTCAATAGTTTTGTAGTATTGACCGAGTATCGAACCTCCTCTGTATCATGTATTGTATAATGTATCATGTATAAAATTAGTGCTGTACCCAGACCTGTTGCATTTCTTACCAAAGCAAGGTCAAAGTCTGCATGCACACACTGGTGTCACCTGCCAAGTTTGAAGCCTCATGTGACTTATTCGACAGTAATGCAATTAACAGACCAACAGACAGACGTTCCATGCAATTATGATAGATTTTGGTACCGAAGGACCTATTCACATCAGTGTCAGTGAGCCAATAAGCATGCATCATGCTATTCCACCATGATAAAACAGTGCTCACGATTGGCTGTCTCGAGGCATGCAGGAAGTTAAAACCAGAGACAGAGCTCATTCTTCAAAGGAGAAGGCAGACAAGACATACCAAGTGTGTGTTTGTGTTTTGAGAGGCTGATGCTAATGAATGAAAGTATGTCGAGAAGATCTTAAGTGAACGGAGGAAGATGACTGGTATTTTAAAATAAAACGAATATTGTCAAGGAATTGGTATTGATCTACATATTTCGATTTTTGTTAACTTAAGGTCTTAACCCCCAAAAAGCCCTATAAATTACCTTATATAATGACCCCACTTTTCCAAAATGCCCTTGATTCCTACGGTTTTTAGGGTTTTTTTTGGTCTTCACGAAGATATACATATGAATATACACACATAGGCCTTTTATAAGTATTCTTAGTACATTGCATTGACTTCAATTCATTTGGACAGCCTAAACAAAGTGTGATGATAGCATTATCATTAACAGTTAATGCCTAACCTGAATTTAAACAGTTCCTCAGAAATAAGGTTCTGCCTCATTAGGACCAGGTTTTGGTCTCCATGAGGACTGCTAGTCCTTACAAGGTCAGAGTTTATGACAGAAAAGGTCATAAAAAGGTGAAAAAAATGCAAGTTCACTGCACGCACACACACACACACGTTTGTGCACCATTCGTAGTGAGGACACTCAAAGACATAATGCATTCTCTAGGTCCTGACCCTAACCTGAACCTCCATCACAACTTAATGCCTAACCCTAACCCTGACCCAAATTGTAACTCTAACCCTAAAACCAAGCCTTCACCCTCAAAAAGCCTTTTAAAAGGGTGACAGAACGTGAGGACCAGCCAAAATGTCCTAAAACATTTAGTGTCCTAAAATTGTATTGAAGTTACTCGGTCCTCACAAAGACCAAATACAAGAATACATTGACACACACTCTTTATAGTTGTGAGGACATTCATTGCCTAATTAAGACACACACAAACACACACACACACACGTCAGTAAAACACTATCATAACTGCATTTTTCTCTGTCCAGTCGCCCAACAATCTCCCACAGCACCAACTCTTCTCAAATTACCTTATTCACATCATACTGCATCATCATCTCACCATATGTGTCTTTGTACGGTGGCACCGTGAAGTCCTGCAGAGCCTCCGTCCAGCCGTCCTCCTCCGCCTGACTGCGGGACAGAGAGCCCGGTGGACCGGCTCCACAGCTCCCGCTGCCTCCTCCTCCTACTCCGTGCCCGCTGTCCCGCTTCTTGTGGTGCTGCTGCTCCTCCTCGCCCACTTCGGCGATGTAGTTGTCGGAGTCGGAGTCTCCGGAGGTGCTGTAGAAGGGGTTGTCACTGCTGTCATCCCCGGACTCGCCGAACACGTCGTCGGATATCTGCAGGCTCTCGTACCGGGAGCGGGCCGCCTCCAGGAGAGACAGCGCCTTCCGTCCGCACTCCGCCATCTCTTTCTCTCTTTCTTTTTTATCTATATCTGTGCTCCCTCTTTCTATTCCTTACTCACCCTTTACACTCTCGCCTTAGCAAGTGGTCACGATTTTCGCCGGAACAGGGAGCTGTTAAAGCCTTTTAATGTGGCCGCTACACCCTCCCCCTGTCTCGGGTATGAACTGGATGATACTGCCCTTTCCGGGGCTCGGATTGTGCGGAGCCCGGTGCTCAGAAGCGCGTGGATCCGGGGAGAGCTGTCCGCTTCAAGGGTACTGAAACGTTACCGCTGCCTTCCACTACCCACAGCTCAGCAGCAGCAGCAGCAGCAGTCATGGCTCAGCATCCGGGTTTACAGCCTAGCAGATTTTAGAGAAAATGTAGTAGTGGCTGCTGCTGCATCACCTGACACCACAGCCCTGCCCCACCATCCAATGAGACTGCATGTTCTGTGAGATTCACGCTCAACCACTGACAATAAATGTGGGACAAATGTTGCATTTAATGGGGACTAACCCCTGTTTTTTGGGATTGTTTATTAACTAGAAAAGCAACAGGAAAATTGTGTTTTATTTTGAGTTAATAAGTCATTATTTTGAGATACTTTCTCATGATTTTGAGATCTTTTCCACATTATTTTTGACATACTAAGGCACTGTTTTGATTTATTTCATTTTATTTTGCAGGGCTGGCAGAAGCTTTTTATGGGGCCCTAAGCATGGGAATAAGCAGAATTAGATAGATACATACTACAGACATATGTGTGTATACATGTATAATTGCTTAAAAATTTAAATTTTTTTGAATTTTGTAGCCTAGCAAAAGCATGGAGGAGTTTTTATTTTGTTGCAGTCTCAAGGCCCTTAAATAAAGTAAAAGGCTTATTATATAAGTTATGAAAACCATAACTAGACTAACCAGAGTTTTCCTAAATTATAATAAACAAACAATGTTTTTGTAAAGCCATTGCTGATAGTACTGTATGAGCAAATATTGGCACTATGCAAATAAACCCTGCTCAGTGTTACACAACTTCTTTCACACATACTAAAATCTGAATGACATATTGCAACAAGCACTCATATTAGGACTATATGAGGCATTTTATCACGAAGTGTCTGAAGAAGTGGAATACAATACACAGCAAAGTATTAAAACAGGGCAGTGGCACACAAAAACGGAAAAAAATAAACCTGACATACACCCCTGCTTATATTGATTTAGTAGTGTTGCATTACACATGCAACGTATTGTATAATATACAAAACAAATATTATTTGTTTTGCATGAGAAGCCAAGTCATGCCATGAGTACCGCCGATCTCTGGGGGGCGCAGCAGTTTTCTGACTTATTATACAGTTTGTGATTATTCTTCTTCGCTGGTGCTCGTGCCATGTTTGCGGAAGCTCGGTGACAGCGGCAGCTAACTGGAGGATTGTCATATTTTCTCCGTGTGCTGTGACTGCGTTTTTATTAAAAATGAATCTACCGAAGGCTCCTGATTCTCTGTGCTTCGACAAGGACGTTTTTATGAAGGTGAGTTTGTTAGCCTTACGTTTTTGTAACGTACGGACCGCAGCTACCTTTGTCAAATTAGCTAGCAGTAGGCTAAGGTAAAGTGATTTATTCTTTTTATTTTTTAAGACAGATATACATTATCCACGTAATAAATGTATTTTCCTAAGTGAATAATATATCCGCTGTCCTAAAGCAACCGACGTAAGTCATGACTAGAACGTGTTGCTGGTGTGGAATGTGCATTAATTTTATAATTTATGATGAAATATCTTTCTCAGCTAGCCATACTATTACCTAAGTTGTATTCAAGCGAATGTAAAAGTAAAACAAATACTCCTATAAATGGAAAATTTGTCAAAAGTAGTAGTCAAAGTAAGAATGGGCAGTAATTCAATAACCATAAACACTCGGTCACTTTATTAGGCGCACCTGTTTGACTGCATGTTAACGCAAATATGTATTCAGCCAGTGACATGGCAGCAACATGATCCAGCCCTAACTCAGAAGTCACATACATACTTATTTCCCTAATGCACTTAACTTAAAATAAATTGTTGTGCAGCTGAAACGTCTATTAAACATAAAAGCTGTGCCAAATATGCCATGTGGATAATGGGTAGAAACACCAATAGACTATGGACAATAAAACATGTTTGTATTAAAGCGTGTATAAATGTAATTAACAGCTTTACATAATTTGAATTTTTAATTATACTTCTCAGTTCACGTGTTAGCAGTATTGGCGTCCTCCACTAATTGTGGGCATGTCCCTCATCTTTGTTGTTTTCTCTGTGCTTGTCTTACAGGATGACTTTGATGTCGATCAGTTTGTGGCCGAGTGTCGGAAAAAGGTCCAGCTGGAAGAGATGAGAGAGGACCTGGAGCTCTACTATAAGCTGCTGAAAACAGCCATGGTGGAGCTCATCAACAAGGACTATGCAGACTTTGTGAACCTCTCCACCAACCTGGTTAGTTGTGACCATTATGATTATAGCTTTCAGTCAGTGAAGCAACTAGACACATAACAATATAGACAAAAACATTTTTTGTCCCAAGTTTGTTCATTTTTGTCAAAGCCAAAGTGTAAAATATTCCTCTTAAAAATTAGGATTTTGATTTTGGAACAGTGGATTCTTTGGGGAAAGATAAAACATGATTGTCACCATTATTGTTTTACTATTCCTATTTCTGCTACTGCTATTGTTCCTTTACAGACAAAATATTATATTTTGAATTAACTTATTGAGAACATTTTCATGTATAAGTTTTTTTTTTTTATTTGCTTTACAAGAATCTGATTTATATTGATTAACATTTCTGCTAAGCCATAACTGGAGGATAAATCAGTTAAAATGAATGAACGAAGGAAAGAATGAAATTAAATGTCTGTGATGTTCACTGTTCAGACATCATATAGTGTCATACATTTACTTTTTTGGAAACAAAGGTTATTGTTGAAATGTAAAATAAATAGTGGCAGTTTTTTTAAAAACCACAGTTCATATTTTTAAAAGTCTTTCTAAAAGAGATGAGGGCTGACTTTTTGTATCATCTGCTACTGTTTAAGGTTGGGATGGACAAAGCACTCAATCAGCTCTCTGTGCCACTGGGACAGTTGCGTGAAGAAGTCATGGTATGTATTGTGATAATAAAAAATTTAAATGTATTTTCAAATTAATTCTTGCCTTTATGTATGACCCTGTCTGTTGTCTGTTTGCTGCAGAGCCTGCGCTCCTGTGTGAGTGAAGTGATTCAAGCTATTGACAGTCAACTCTCCAAACAGGAAGATCTGCAGAAAAAAAAGGTTTGTCTCTTTGCTTTTCTGTCTAACTAAATTATTTGAACATGTTTGTATTAATCGTAAATCTACTTTGTGATTTTCTATGGCAAGTCCATACCAACTTTTGAATTAATGTTGTCTCATCAAGCTATATTTAATGTCATATAGACAAGGATTAGCATGTATGTGAATATTTTAAGATTTTATATTAATTATGCTATTGATTATTAATCACCCTCCACCAGGTGTGTGTATTGAGGCTAATTCAGGTGGTGCGCTCAGTGGAGAAGATTGAGAAGATTCTTTACTCACAGAACTCCAAGGAATCAAGCTCGCTGGAAATCAGCAGGTGGGACTCAACAAAAATTATACTTATTATAAAGTATACCTAGAGGTTAAAAAATAAACAAAAAAAAGATTTTACATATTCAAATTGTTTGATCTTAATCACTACAGGGATGTTGTGCTGAGCATTTGTGTCTGACGTCATATCTGTATGTCTTTGTATGTACAGTCCTTTGTTAGCAGGCCAGATCCTGGAGAGGATAGCTACAGAATTCAACCAGCTGCAGTTTCATGCTGTACAGAGCAAAGGCATGCCACTGCTGGACAAAGTCAGACCTGTAAGTGTTAATGAGTCAAACAGTCAGATGATTCAGTAATCGGGACTTATTTAACCAAAGCAGTTTTGTCCACTTCTGTGCAAATCTGATTAGTAGTAGGAAAAAACATCAATACACTGACTGTACAGAATTATCTTCAAAAATATTTGAGTGATGCTCTTGATCTATATCTTTCCTCAAATTAACAAAAACTTTTTTATAAAAATTCTTTACCAGTGTAAGTAACGTACGTTTTCACCCTCTGCCAGCGTATCGCAGGGATCACCTCCATGCTGCAGCAGTCTCTGGAGGGCCTGCTGATTGAGGGTCTGCAGACATCTAACGTGGACATGGTGCGTCACTGCCTCAGGACATACGCCACCATAGACAAGACTCGGGATGCTGAGGCACTGGTAGGACAGGTGCTGGTCAAACCGTACATGGACCAGGTAAACATTCCTCACCTGTTTTGAGAAGGCATTCCAGTGTTATTGAGGAAAAAAATTACAATTCTTCCAAATAATTTTCATTTTAAAAGATGCAAAAATTTAATTCTGAGCTTGTTTAAATGAATGTCAGGAAATGCATGTGTATCCTGTTTTAAAAACCTCCCATTTTCTCTTACCCTTCTTTTAGGTGATAGTAGAAGAGGTTGTGAAGTCCAGTCCAAATGGTCTCCAGCTGATGTACACTAGACTACTGGAGTTTGTTCCTCATCACTGTAGATTGTTAAGAGAGGTGACTGGAGGAACCATATCCAGGTATTAATGTTATAATTGAGGTTAAAAAAAACATATAATATAATCAAAACATGAACAGAGTTTTAATTATGTTGTGAGGTCATCTTGAACTTCTCCACACACTTTGACATCTGTTTATTTTGTTTTATGAGTACATATAATAACCATTTCGTTTTCTTATGACCATATAATCATTTTCTTTTTCAGAAGTAAAAACTACCGTTTCCAGCGGAGGAATATTTTCTTGTATTTAACATGCTACTGTTCCTCTCTCCTCAGTGACAAAGCCGACGCTGTGCCTGGTTACGATTTCATGGTGAAATCGGTGTGGCCAGAGATAATCAAGGGGATAGAGGAAAGGTTGAGCTATCTCTTCAACCCTGGAAACCCTGACATATTCTATGAGGTACAGTCGCAGTGATGCATTTGATGCTGTTAAGGGAGAGACAAATCTATGTTAATGTTTTCCCTAAACTAGAGAGTGAAAAGGAAACTAGAGACGCAGATGCTCAAGAGCCAGACTGGTCTCTATTGAGATGAACAAGAGGGGGTTTAGCTCCTGAGCGTCCATTTAGGCAGGTGTGTTGTCCCTTGTGAGTCCTTTGGTTAGGGAGATGGCGGTAGCCCTGATCCTACAAGGCAGGTAGCTCAGCTGTTGTCTCCTATTTAGATTATATAATTATTAGTTCAGGGTTTTTAGGTGGTTGGGTTAGGGTTAGTTTCCAAAACACAGATGCATACAAGAGTCACGTTTCCTTTGTGCGCTGTGGCTTTCATCCCTTTTTAAAAAAATCCCTGCACACCTGAATCTCAACATGGTGCTGCTTACATCACTGATGCATTTGATTGATTGATTGATCTACCTCTAAGAATGTACTGTATACCACATTGTTTCTCAATGAAACCAGTCAGACGGGAAAAGACAATTCACCTTGAAAAGGTTTTGGCTTCTATCACTGTGTGTGTGTGTGTGTGTGTGTTTACCATTGGCTCTGTCTTCTCTTCTAGCGCTACAGTGCAAGTATAGAGTTTGTGCAGAGGTTTGAGCGTCAGTGCAGCTCACAGGCCAGTGTGAAGAGACTGAGAGTTCACCCTTCATACACCAGCTTCCACAACAAATGGAACCTGCCTGTCTACTTTCAACTACGGTACATATTGTCTCAATATAATGTTTTACAGCCTACAGCATAAACACAGCAGTTATGTTAAGTATTAACGTAAAGATTTCAGCCCTTATCACGTTATAGTATTACATTAAATTGCTTTAGTATCTTCTTGGGTCTGGAGCAACAGATGGGGGGCAGGAGATATTTTTTTTGGTGTCTTAAGAATCTTAAAATAAATCAAATTACACAGGCATGAAATGAACTCTTGTTTTGTTTGACCAAAGAAAAATACTATTAGGTGTTTAAAAAAGGCAGTGAAAAATGTTATATCATGCATAAATTTGCTCTTGGTTTAAAAAAGTTTAGAAAGCACTGCTTTGGATAAGTTAATGCAAAACCTCACATCGTGTGACGCAGACACAGCCTTTGTTTTTACCTTCATTTATGTTTTAAACTCTTTCATTTAGACCACTCGGCCTATATGAATGAGGTCAGACCTGTGGAATAGATGTAATTTCTGCACAGCATGCATTTTGAAGAATCGACTAGAGACTCGAGAGACAAGCTTTGATTAAATTTGCTGCCTGTCAGCATTTTTCCAAGGGAAAAAGACAAGTTGGCGGATGTCCAACAAAAAGACAATTTATTTTATAAACCTTTTTATGTAGAAAAATGACAAGAATCAGAATTTAAACTGATCATCTGTATCAGTGTATTTCTAAATATGGTCCATATATGTGACACTAGGCATTGACGTAATGGCTGTTGATCTCTGTGCAAAAGTAAAGATGTTGTCCCTGGTTTCTCAACCTCCCCTTCCCACAAACATGCATACACTGTAAAGTACACAATCCACAGTTTCATCATGGCTCAGCAAGATAAACATTATGGTGTTTTGTCCCAATTTCACAACATAAACCTTTGCAGTGCAGGTTTTCTGTAACAGTCATCATTTCCAAGAAACTGTGGCATAACGTGCATTTCTGAGTTTATGCGAGAAATTAGCTAATAACAAATTGATTGTTTTGTCCCCTCTGCGTTGTTCCCTTTTTTTTTTCCAGGTACAAGGAAATAGCTGGGAATCTGGAAAACGCCATAAGTGATGGACTGGAGGCAGCACCAGGTAGGAATCATTTTTTTATCATGGGCATTAATGTGAAACTTGTCCTTGACTCACAGTAAGTGTGTGTGTTTGTGTTTGTGTCTGTTAATGTCCAGCTGGCAGTGCGTACCACCTGCAGGTATCTGAAGTTTTGTGGTCCTGTCTGGTGAGGTGCTGGTCAGACAAGGTTTACCTCCCACTTCTGGCTCATCGCTTCTGGAAACTCACGCTACAGCTCTACTCACGATATGCCAAGTTTCTCGACGAGGTAATCTTCAATAAACCCATAGGAGTATGAAAATAATAAAGTCATGTTGCTCTCTCTTACCTGCTCGTGTTCCACATCTGTATTGATGTCTGGTCTGCACAGGTGTTGACGAAGACTCCAGCCCCTGAAGTGACTAAAGAGCCGGCCAGGCCTCTGCCAAGCTCGGCCTCTTCCACCTCGAGCCGAACTTCGATGGAAGACGGCGGCAGTGAGAGTGGGAGTCCAGCGTCCCTGTCCACCAAACAGCTGGTCCACATCGCCGCTGACATCCAAAAGCTGCAGGAGCAGGTGCACATATGAAATATGAATGGAATGGGCTTAACTTTGGCTGAGTTTTTTTCTCCTTCACTGACAGTTCACCCCGTCTTCTCTTAGATCCCGGAGTTCTCAGAAATGGTGAAAAAGCGATTAGATGCTATCGGATTCAAAAACTTTGCTGTTGTGGAAGGTAAGCCGCCCCTATTGTCTTTTTTTCTGAATTATTTTGATTATCGTCTGTGGTCTTAAAGGTCCAGTATGTAACAGTTACTGCAGTGACATCAAATAGTGAGACTGCAGATTTTTAACAAACAGTGGACTTCTCCACTTACCTTCTCTCTTCTCCAGGTTTGTCAGGGAGCAATTTGATTCTTACATATTAAGCTTCCACTTCAAAATACAAAAAATAAGCTCCGGCTTACATTTAAACGGCTGATTCTAAAGCTATGAAAACCAAATAATTTTTATTTTGAAGTGGTTTTACACTTACAAAAACATACTTATATGTAGTATATTCACGTTCCTCCATTAAAACTTCCTAAATGTTACACAATGGACCTTTTTTTAATCAAATAATACATACAAAAAAGACATACTGTTTATGACATAGTATGCTCACTATTGTTTGAAAAATTTAATCATTCAATAATGACAACACGCTTTTCAGAATAACATCGAAATTGACAAAACCACGGCCTCAGATTATTGATACTTTAGCAAATGGGTATCACAGACTAAAAGTTAACTTCCCTGCACTGACTAGTTCTCACTTTCATGTCAGACGCTCTTGCAGACTCCAAGGTTTGCCTGTCCGGTAGCGTTCCCACTCTGAACGCCAGGATGACCCAGCATCTGACTGAGCGCAGCTGCCGCTTCCTGAAGAGTGCCTCCGAGGTTCCACGACTTTACCGCAGGACTAATAAGGTCAGATCATGTTTCTTTATTCTTTATTCTTCTTTATTCTTTATTTTGTTAAAATAAATAATAATGCCCCTTAGAGCGAACAAAAAAACCCCCACAAAATAACACTGGGAGCTTGAAATTCTATGGTATGTGTATTTTTTTCCCCCGATAGTAATACTTTAATTAAAGGTCAGAATTTCACATTTGAAATGCTCTGACTGTTAAGATTATAATGAAACCTGGAGGGATGATGTGTGTTGATACATGAATGACATTCAAACAAATGTCAGTGGCTCTAAAATCATGTTACACAACGAGGCTGGCTTTTAAGTTTTCCCTGTAGTGGACGAGAGGAATGCTTATACAAGAAAATATTTCTCAATCATTGCCTTGTTTGCTCGTTCATCTGTCTGCCCCCTAGTGGCCAAACATTTCACAGCACTGGATGTCAGACAGAAAAAGAAAAGTGTGTCTCTGACTGTTTTGTTAGTGGTCCTTCCTGTTGTATGAGATAACCCCAGACTCTGAATGTGAAAATACACTGCATTCAAGTTGGGCATTCAAGTCGATGTAATAGAGACGGAATGAGTACATTCAAACACCTGCCAGCATCAAATTTGTGACGTCTGAACTGTTTTCTGAAAAACAAAAGCAGGATGTCCTGTATACAACTTTCTATTTTTTTTTTACGAGGTTGTAAGTTCCAGTTAAACAGAGCAAAAGACACCGCACACTCACACTTTTATACCAAAAGATTCATAATATTGTGAAATATTTGACTCCCTCCCTGTTTAGGATCTGCCGGTGCGTGCATCAGCGTACATGGACAATGCCTTACGTCCATTACATCAGTTGCTGACAGACTCGACGGGGCTGGTCACACCCTCTACTGCACAGGAATGGCTTCGGGTCGCACTTTCCGACTGCACACAAAGGTAATGTTTAACCCATATATGTATTAAAGCATAAATAGAGACTAATCCCAGTACTTGGGTGCAAATAACTTTTACCTTCTCTTACCATCGTCTTTCCTTCCACCGGTTTGTGTCCAGGTACTACGAGACCATCTCAGACGTGCTGAGCTCGGTGAGAAAGATGGAGGAGAGTCTGAAGCGGCTGAAACAAGCCAGAAAGGGTGCGACCACGACATCTGCGGCCGGAGCAAACGGAGGACCCACAGACGACACCAAGATCCGTCTTCAGCTGGCACTGGATGTGGAATATCTGGGAGAACAGGTGAGTGGTGTTTGACATAGTATTTTTTTAGGTCAGTAAGGCTTCAACACTTTTGTCACCTGTGATTTTTTAATTTTTATCCACTGAATCCAGAAGACTTTCTGGATTCAGTGGCCCATGGACCATGAGAAACTTCACCCTGATCTGTTAAGATAACTTGTTAAATGGGACTTCTGAGTGTCCGATCCTGCGTAAAAACCAAATTTCGTTTTGACAGCGATATGTTTTTTACATAAAATTTTTACATAAAAGATCCGCCAAAAAGACAAACTTACAGATAAACCCATACCAATGAAAACACAACCCTACTTGGTGAAGGTAATGATGCATTGAAGTTAGGAGTAACAGAATCACAGATTCTTTTACGTCAAGTCTAAGGAGCTGAGGCTTTTGTGAGGCCTCGCCCAGCATCAGTAAGTGTGCAGAGAGTGTTACATGAAAACAATACTGCTGAAAATAAAACTGCTTTTATTTCTCACCTGAAATCCTGTTGTTTTTTGTTCTGTCTCAGATCCAGAAGATGGGTCTGCAGCCAAGTGACATCTCCATGTTTGGCACTCTGATGGACCTTGTGAAAGAAGCTCGAGAACTTGCTGAACCAAACTAATAAAGGAAACTGTTGCTGGGCTCATCTCTGCAGTTTTTGGAGACTTGGAAAAGATTTTAAATAATAATTTATAGCCGTCCAGGTGAAGGTTGTGGTCTGGTTAAAACCATGAAGACATGAAGAATGTAGGACAAGAACTGACATTTACTGTTTGCAATGTTTTGTACAAAGTAACTCCAGGGACCAAAGTCTGGGTCATCATCGGTTCTGCTGTATGTGAATGACGCGGACTGCAAAGTCCCACTTGTGAGGAAAAGTTTTCAACAAAAATGACTGATGCTAAAGAGGGGATGAATGTTTCTGATGTGAGCAGAACAATGTGAAGAAAACGTTTGTCTCGTTTCTGCTGCTTGGTGAAGGACTAATCTTGTCTGTCGTGTCAAAGTTGTTAAGTAATAACATGTTTAACAAAAGGGGGAGAAAATAAAATTAAAAAAACTGTCAAAAAATGTGTTGAATTTGTGTCGTATAATTCACCAACGTTCACAAGCCGTCGCGTGCAGTTGTGAGCTTCTTAAATGTTAAATATTGTCGGATTTCTTTGCTCCATATGACAAAGAAATCCTTAAAAGTCAGTGAAGCATTTTGGTTTGTGAACATCGTTTCCAGAATTGATAAACACTGATCAATGTTTTTGGACATTTTACGTCGCAAACGAATGCTCGATGAATCGGACACATTGTTACTTGCAGCCCTACTAACATAACTCAGTCAAAGTCAAATGTGAAAACTCAAAATGTAGCCTTGTAAAAGAGCCTTACACTTTGTTGAGTGTTTATAGAAGAGTTAACGGTCAACAGATAAGGAACTAATTTTCAACCAATCTGTGATTTGATGTTTACTCTGCAATAAACATATTTTCAACAGACAATCAACTGAGAATTGATCATACGAATGATAGTCAAGTAATTAGATACTGATACAATCAACAGAAGTAGTTAAATGAAGGTTAACAACACTGCAAAAACAGTATATATAGTCTACAGGCTCTTTTTATATAGGGTTAGAATCTGTAGATAAGGGGTCTAAAACTTAACGTTTTGAGAAAAAGACATTGAAACAATATATCTCACATAATTTCAAAATAAAGGTTTGTTTTGATATATAATTCATAATATAAATGTATTTATGATGCAAAATGAATCTATTAATAAAAAAAATCCATACAGAAATAACTCATTATAACTTAATAGTAAGTGGTGGGCTGCATGTGGGCCATGGGCCATGTGTTTGAGACCTCTGCTGGTTAATTGTATTGTCACTTTATCAGTTCAATAAGTGTCAAGTGATGACATGTTGACCCGACAGCGAATGCCTGTTGATTACTAACAGAGAGTCAACAGTGGACTATCAAAATAAAGCGTTAACAGTGACCCTTGACACGACCCTGTGACGCGGCGTCTCCCTGCAGCCCAGTGTCGTGGCGGAAAATATCTAATCTGATTGAAAACAACGACATGTTGGGAAACAGATGTTTTATTCAAAGCAATCACAGATCGTAGTGAAACAAAAAATAAACTCTTAGTTGCGCAACGTGGCTCTATACAGACGTTGGCTATTATTATAAATTAGCAGAACAATTGGGGTCATAATAGGCAGCTTGAAAACGACTTAGGGGCTTTAAAGTAACAGGTTTTCATAAATACTGAGACATCACACTCCACTGGAGAGGAAAGGGTGGGAAATAACACTGGAAAAATGTAGCTAGATTCGTCATGAACACTTAAAAACCCCTGCAGACGTTTACACCGTGTGCAGGACATGGGTCTGATACTGTGATCATTTTTTTTACGTCCAATGTGTTTGTTGGTTTTTGACACCGTGTAAGTTTAAGCTGTGGGGTTTGTGATCTTGCCCAGCATGAGCATGGCATTAGAATCTCCTTCTATGACAGAAAAGAAGAAAGGCCGGTTGATGGACAGCTTCAGAGGGACGCCCACTTCCTGTGTCTTGTCCTGAGGTTCTGCTCCTTCCTCTGACATCTCAAACAGCACAGTATTGACCGCCTGAGAGGAGACATGAAGATCTTGTTAAGGACATGCACATAATATTATATATATATATATATATATAAATATATATATATTTATATATATATATATATACATATAAATATATATATATATATATATATAAATATATATATATTTATATATATATATATAAATATATATATATATATATATATATATACACATATATATATATATATATACACATATATATATATATATATATATATATATTATGATGATGATGATAATCCTTATTCACCTTATCTACAGTGAAGGGTTGGGCGTTGCTGAGTTGACTGAACTCAGCCTGAGAGCCCAACAGTTTGGCTTCGATGTCCCGATTCATGTTGGTCAGCAGCTCGTGAAGATCGGTCACGGACAATATGGAGCACTTTGGCAGAGACAGCTCCAACAGACTATGTAAGAGATATTTTGAAATTGAATTCAAAAATAGTAGGCAAGAAAACTGGGATTGTACCAGATCTTTTTCCCCATTCACTCTACAACAATTACTAAGTGTAATGAACTTAATACAGTCATTTAATTATGAACGATGTATGAAGCCTTTATGAGGCTAAATCTTGTTGTTACACATGTAACACTTTTGGGTGTTCCTGTACCGTCACAGGTTCTCCGGGTTCTCCAGTCTCCTCCCATGGTCCAAAAACATGCAGATTTGGAGATTAGACAAATTGGACACTCTAACTTGACCGTGAGTGTGAGAGTGGATGTTTTTTTTGTCACCAAGTAAATGTGACACAACAAGCTTGCTTGAAATGTCCTTTTCAATCAGTTTACGAGGACAGACAAGCATCAGAAGTGACGCCAGGTGTAGATTTAGTACCGTTTCATTTCCTGAAAGCAAAACTCACCCTTCCTGGAGACTCGGGTGCCAGTTAGACATGGTGTCCATGCTCAGGCTGGACTCAATGTCCTGGAGTTTGGTTCCCTCGTGAGGCAGGACCAGCAACATGTACGAGCGTTTGCTCAGGGGCAACTTCACAACGGTGCAGCGCAGCACCTTCATGACCAAACCAGAAATATTGAAAATGAGACAAGTAGGTAAGATTCAAGCTCGTGTCACACACGGCAAGCTGTTTTCTCCAAGGAACTAAGTGTTTACTTTGTCCCCCCCTGGATTATTGTACTTATAGTGAGGCCTCTATCCCTCAACCTGTCCAATTTAGGTCTAATAATAAGACTTCTCATCATAGCCAATACTGAAAAATCTAGTCTAATAACTTGACCTAATTATGCCATTTTGAAAAACATCAACATGAACATCAACACTTTTATTATATTATATTATACAATTACAGAACACCATTTTGTAACATTTAAATTGTGCATAAAACCAAACACTTCAGCTTTCCCTTAACCTCATCTTTGCTGATGCCCAAATTTTATTTCGTGGGGGCAAGACACTCGATTCTTGCCCCCGTGAGGAGCCGGCCCTGGGTTCATGTTCAACAGCGGCTGACACTGTATGTGACACAAATACAATACTACGTTTTACCTTATCATTCAGGTAGTGGTACCGACCCGTGTGGGTCATCAGTGGAGCCAACACTGTCGTTGCTTCGTCCACATGAAACTGCAACGTGGTATTCTCTAGCTGGAAGGCGGTTTTCCAGCTGCCTGTTAAACAAACGACACGTGCACAGAAGTCAACATCTAAGTCTGTTTGTCTCGTACTTTTGTTCTTACTCTGTGATTTAAATCACAGCATGATTGGCCAACCTTGGAAGTTGAAGGAAGTAGCAAACAGAAGGTCACTGCTGGAGATCACGTCTTTGAAGACGCCCTTCAACTTCCCGTCTGACGTCTTCTCCACAAAGTCGTTCACCAGACCCTCGGCCTCCTGAGGTTTGGAGAAGTCCACGCTGCGGGTGAACGATGTGTCCGAGGAGTCCTGTGTGCCTTGGATGAAGTCCTGGGAAAGCTGGACGTCCTGGCGCGTGAAGGCCCACACCTGGGTGGTGATTTTGTCTTTGGGTCCGACGTCCACCAGAGAGTTGATGCTCTGCAGGGTCTTGAGGACCTTGTGTCCGTCCACCAAGGACACACAGTCCTCTCGGTCGGTGCCGCTGCTCAGGCCCAGTAACTTCTGCAAGGTTCAAAGAGGAGGTTTTTCAGTCAAGTACGGATCAATCTGAGAGCTGGGTGTAAAATTACATTACGTTAGTGTAATGTTGACATAGAAGAGGCTAAATATGAGCGTGCTTTCATTATTAGCTTTGAGTTTGGAACCACCGGGAAATGTATTTTGGTTCTGTTTTAGCAATTATCACTTCCTTTAAAACTGAACAAGACTCTGCAGGTGTTTGATTGCCTGAAACCCCACCCCCTTTTTAGACACATTCCACAATCAGACCTGGAACGAGCTCGCCGTCTTCTTGGAGGCCCCCACGAGGAAAGTGACGAGGGTTCCGTAGGTGTTGACTGGAGACATGAGGGTGTTGGTGCTGGGCTGCTTTCCGCTGAGAGCGTGGTACATCCTCAGACCCAGAAAGTTCAACTGCTGTGCCAGAACCGCCGTCCTCTCTGTGATGTTCTGCCTCTGTGCATCCCCTTTGGACTGGTCCCTGCTGTCCGGTGTCAGGACTTCAATATCGAGAGGGGTCACGGGAAGCGTCTCCAGGTGCTTTGAAGACTGGGTCTGCAGCGTTTCACAGCTCACATTCTCGGCGGCAAACAGGTTGAAGGGGTGAATGTAGACGCGGTTGGCCTGACATGCCGACAGGCAGCAGCCGAGGACGAGGACGACTTGAAGAGACAATCTCTGCATTTCCGCTTTCTCTTTGTCGTTGCTTGATAACAATTTGTTCTGTGGGGGGGGGGAGCAACAGAAAACAAGAGTTGTGTGAGAATGCCTCGTGACTATTATGACGTCAGAAATCCGGCTGGAAGTGGTTCTTCCACCTCAGCATTGGGCACAGAGAGGCATGTCAGGGACTGATGGATGGCTCTTTGTGTGTCCTCTCTCCTGCTGGTCAGTGAATGAGAGCAGACGTTAACCTCTGCAACAGAGGTCGCATAGATAATGAGACCCATCTATGTGTGCGCACACAGGTTTCTGTGTCATTACTGAGTAGAAAAAGAAGGATATTTCATTCGCCCCCGACATAAGAGACACAAGTGTTCAGGTTATATGGTTGCATTTACATTGTTACAGCTACATATAAACACATGCCGGATTAAAAGATGCATGAACAAACTTCTCTGGTCCTGTTCTCAGCTGCACAGTGTGATGGTGTTTCTATAACTCGCCATGAATGCAAAGTAAACACCATCGTGTATTTCTCTTCATTTAAAACACGTTAAAACAGAACTCTGACAAGTGCTCTTATGCAAAAATAGGACTTTATCCCTCGAGCAAAGATGTGGACTGATGGACCCTCGGAGGAGGTGAGCAAACAGTATGTTTCCCCTCTGTTTGGACACGTACCACAGGACCTGGCCTTGGTTTCTGATCAATAAAACGAGTGAGCTCACGCACAAAATCAACTCACCTGTGTCCCCACTGATGACAGAGGTCAAAGTAACTGATTCACGTTTCGTCAAGCTCCAAAATGCCCCCAAATGTACAGAAATATCTTGTAAAGCAGTAACGGGAATTACTTTGTGAATTAAATATCAAGTTAAAGAGGCAGAAGTTAGGCATTTAGAACTTTGTCAGCAGTTTTTTGAATAGCTATAACTGAATACTCAGTGCACCTTAAACCTTAGCCATGCTCCATCATCTCTGTCAATTTTACTTACAACACAATCAAAAGGCACTTAGTGAGCTTAAGTCAAAACTTGCTCTTACCATGTGTGTCTTCTGCAGCTGATTGAAGTCCTGGCTCCTCTGCTCTCTTACTTAAACCCAGCAGCCACTCTCGCTGCTCCCACTCTGGTTACTGATTAACCAAAGCAGCATTGAGTCAGGGGCTCTGCTGCCATGACTCATAGCCCGCTTTGTACTGACGAGGGAAGAAAAAGACCACCCAACGTCCCTCTACATGTTGACTTAAGGGGGATGATGCAAGCTCATCCTGGAGAGAGGAGGGGGGAAGAGGAGCTCAGTGTTCCACAAAGGAGAAGGAACAGTGGGGGGAAACAGGAACAGCCTTCTTTATTTGTGTTTGTGAGCGTTCAGTGACTCACTGAAATGTCACCATGTTGAGGGAACGGTGGTCTTCATTGCCCAAGCATTTGCTGGACAGGGTCAAAACAACTTTTGCCACTTCCTCCCCATTTTGTACACACACACACACACACACACAAAAATCCCGTGCATCAAGCTGCTCACCCCACACACACATTTCCGGACAAAAATTTCCTCATTTAGCAGAGTCGATGAGGTCACAACGAGAGATTTCTTTAAGGTCACTAAAGTGTGGAATGACAGATTCAGTTATCAAACAGATATCTCATGGAAACGACTGGTTTACCAATTTGAAATAATCCAAAAACAAAAAATGGACATTTAAAAGGTAGGTGCAAAGATAAAACGCTTGGGGAAACACTGATTCAGCACACGCAGGAACACTGAACTTCTCACTGCAACACACTGATTACTAGAAGAAACTCATGTTCCACCTGTGTGTTAAACCCTTCAACCATGCGTCAAAGTGACGAGAACAAGTCAATATTGTTTTGTTTGTTGCAGTCGACTCTTTTATGAGACGTTGAGCCACAGTTCGTGGAAAAACTGTGAGTGAACACAAACACTCAAAACCTGAATGGCCTAAATCCATGTGATACGTAAAAACAATGAATGACAATGTTGGTTTACTCGTACAGTATTATCCATGTCTCCATCTCTACTCTAACTTTCTCTTGAGTTTCACTCTCTGATATAATCCATAAGAATCGTACACACACATAGATTAGATTATAGAATATGGAAATCGGTTAATATGAATGACTTCAGTGGACAACCCACTGACTGAAAAATGGGAAACAATAAAACATCAGAGAAATACACAAGTATAAAATGTCTTAGCTTGGATACATCTCCCTTTCACGTCATCAAACTGTGGAAATTACATTAGAGGTGCATTCAGAGGAATGATAAGCCACCATGTCCTGGGAAAAGTGTCAACAAGCCGCATGTGTTATTAATGACCAGGCAAACGGCTTTATTAAACAATATACGTTTGTATTTGCTCATAAAAGGTGACATCCATAAATATATTGAGGAATGTCCTCAACTTGCACCTGAGTAAACAGGGCAGGGTACACCAGGTTTTCTCATCAAACAGAGAACTGCATCATGTTAAGTGCTTTAGAGCTGTGGCTTTATGTTCTTTTAAGTGTAATAATAACTAGGGAAGGTACAGTGGCTCGCACTGATGCCTCACAGCAAGGTCCTGGTTCGCGACCTTATCCGACTGAGGGCCTTTCTGTGTGAGTGTGTGTGAGTGTGCGCGAGTGTGCGCGAGTGTGCGCGAGTGTGCGTGGGTTTTCTCTGGCTTCAAATGACTACAAAACAACATATTTTCAATGAAATGTTTTGGGTTATGGAACAAAGAAACTTTTCTTTTTGTATCCTTATGATCAGGATATGAACACTTGTGTCAATGTTTTCAAACAACACTTTTCACGAATCAAACAACACTTTTTAAGAAGCCAATAAATATTGATTTAGTCATAAATATCAATATGTCATCAAAACTATTGTATTTTATTGTTTGAAAATACACTTTGCGCTCCCTAATTTGTTCTTTTTGCTCCCTCACTTGTTCTTTTCGCTCCCTCACTTGTTCTTTGCGCTCCATCACTTGTTCTTTGCGCTCCATCACTTGTTCTTTGCGCCCCCTCACTTGTTCTTTGCGCCCCCTCACTTGTTCTTTGCGCTCTCTGATTTTGTTATCTGCGCTCCCTCACTTGTTCTTTTTACTCCCTCATTTGTTCTTTGCGCTCCCTCACTTGTTCTTTGCACTCCCTCACTTGTTCTCTGCGCTCCCTGATTGGTTCTTTGCACTCCCTCACTTGTTCTCTGCACGCTCTGATTTTGTTCTCTGCGCTCCCTCACTTGTTCTTTGCGCTCTCTGATTGTGTTCTTTGCGCTCTCTGATTGTGTTCTTTGCACTCCCTCACTTGTTCTTTGCGCTCCCTCACTTGTTCTTTGCGCTCTCTGATTTTGTTCTTTAATAATTGTAAGTATATAATGTTTAAAATCTGACAAACGTTGGATATTTGCACTTATTTTGTCGGATGCCGAAGGGGAAAACTTGGGGAACGAGTTCCAGACGGACAGCGACTCCAAATCCAGGTGTTTTTACTGGCATGTCCACTCCACTGGTGATTGATTTATTTCTTTTGCTCCACATAAAGAAATCATTAAAACTAAATGGTTTTGGTTCATGGACATCATCATTTCCAGGTTTGACAAACACTGATTAATATTTTTCTTAAAATTTTCTTAATCGATTATGAAAACAATCGTTAGTTGCAGCTCTACCAGAAAATAATCTCCCACCCTACCTTTAAGGAGTGCTTTCTCTTGCGTTATTCATCAAAAATATAATGCATGTTTAAAGTACATTTACTGTATTTTATCTAATGGGATGCAAATGATCAAACTGGAATCATACTAACAAAAGTCAGACTCATGAAGTTCCGGCGTGTATCCTGAGCAAATATTTTAAAACACACATCCTGAAGCTTGAGGTGAAGAATCTTTATGATAGTGAACCAGCTGTGTTTTTTCTCATCCACATTTACTGAGTGATTTATCAATTTCATTTGGTGACATCAGACACTTTATTGGTGCTGCACCCAAGTTTCAGTGAGGGCTGCTGGGTATTTAAGCTGTCATGTTCAGCATTTGGGACAGGTTGAACAGCAAATCCATTCACCATGTGGAGTCTGTTGGTTCTTTGCAGCGTGCTCGCCACGCATGGAGTGCAAGGTATTGTGCGACAGTTTCTCTATGAAATTAGATTTTCTATTTTTATTCACATGTGCATTCTCAGTTGGACAGATCCGGGTTCTACAGTCTCACTCCAAACCTTTGTGATAGGATTTGTGGCTGTTGTCATGTAGCTGTGCTGTTACTGGACTGGAAGTGGCTCATGTACTTTGTTATTTTCTCTTGTACCATCTCCAGAAACGACTGCGTGGACAGCACCTCCAGAAACGACTGTGTGGACTGCACCTCCAGAAACGACTGTGTGGACTACACTTCCAGAAACGACTGTGTGGACTGCACCTCCAGAAACGACTGCACCTCCAGAAACGACTGCGTGGACTGAACCTCCAGAAACGACTGCGTGGACTGCACCTCCAGAAACGACTGTGTGGACTGCACCTCCAGAAACGGAAACAGGTAAGATGCTCAGTTTTTCAAAATGAACCTGCTCTAAATAGACAAACAAAAATGAACAGCTGGCTGTTGTCTTAACATCTGTCAAACAAATCATTGGACAAGTTAAAAATTGCACATGATTGATGTTTTATCCACTGCCCTCCAATGACCGCACCACCTCCAGCAACGACTTCACCACCAGAAACAACTCGGACGACTGCACCACCAGAAACAACTTGGACGACTGCACCACCAGAAACAACAGGTAAGATGTTCAGTTTTTCAAAATGAACCTGCTCTAAATAGACAAACAAAAATTAACAGCTGGTTGTTGTCTTAACATCCATCCGTGAAACAAAATAGTGGGTAAATCAAAAAATTGGAGTAACTGAGAATCATTCTGATGAGGACATGTATGATGACAGGTGTAGATATTTCTTTACCAACTACGAAGAACTTTCACCTACTGCTAACTGATAGCATGGCTAAAATGATTTATGTCCTGTCCTCTTACGTCTCCCAGGACACAGGTCCTGTCGTTACAACTGTGGTTATGACCTGGGAGTCTGCTCCTGCCGCAGCTCGTGTAACTACTATGGTACCTGTTGCTATGACTACAACAGTAAGTGCCAAGTCTAACAAAGCTTGTATATCTAGAATTCTTGTATATAATTCTGCAAAAGCCATGGTAGTTTCTGTTTTTGTTCTGAATGTTAAATCTCTGAACAGTTTGATCACAAAACTTTTCACCCAAACAGACTACTGCGCTGGAACGACAACAGCACCTCCAGAAACCACAGGTAGGATCCTCAGTTTTGCTAAATGAACATGCTCTTAATAGACAAACAAAAATTAACAGCTGGCTGTTGTCTTAACATCTGTCAAACAAATCATTGGACAAGTTAAAAATTGCACATGATTGATGTTTTATCCACTGCCCTTCAATGACAGCACCTCCAGAAACAACTCAGACGACTGAAGCACCATATACAACAGGTAAGATGTTCAGTTTTTCAAAATGAACATGCTCTTAATAGACAAACAAAAATTAACAGCTGGCTGTTGTCTTAACATCCGTCAAACAAATCATTGGACAAGTTAAAAATTGCACATGATTGATGTTTATCCACTGCCCTTCAATGACAGCACCTCCAGAAACAACTCAGACGACTGAAGCACCATATACAACAGGTAAGATGTTCAGTTTTCCAAAATGAACATGCTCTTAATAGACAAACAAAAATTAACAGCTGGCTGTTGTCTTAACATCTGTCAAACAAATCATTGGACAAGTTAAAATGTGCACATGATTGATATTTTATCCACTGCCCTCCAATGACTGCAACACCTTCAGCATCGACTGCACCACCAGAAACAACAGGTAAGATGCTCAGTTTTTCAAAATGAACCTGATCTAAATAGACAAACAAAAATTGACAGCTGGTTGTTGTCGTGACATCAATCCGTGAAACAAAATATTGGGCAAATCAAAAAATTGGAGTAACTGAGAATCATTCTGATGGGGACATGTATGTTGACAGGTGTAGATATTTCTCTACCAACTACGAAGAACTTTCACCTACTGCTAACTGATAGCATGGCTAAAATGATTAATGTCCTGTCCTCTTACGTCTCCCAGGACACAGGTCCTGTCGTTACAACTGTGGTTATGACCTGGGAGTCTGCTCCTGCCGCAGCTCGTGTAACTACTATGGTACCTGTTGCTATGACTACAACAGTAAGTGCCAAGTCTAACAAAGCTTGTATATCTTGAATTATTGTATATAATTCTGGAAAACCCATGGTAGTTTCTGTTATTGTTCTGAGTGTTAAATCTCTGAACAGTTTGATCACAAAACTTTTCACCCAAACAGACTACTGCGCTGGAACAACAGAACCTCCAGAAACCACAGGTAGGATCCTCAGTTTTGCAAAATGAACCTGCTCTTAATAGACGAACAAAAATTAACAGCTGGCTTTTGTGTTAACATCGTCAAACAAATCATTGGACAAGTTAAAAATTGCACATGATTGACGTTTTATCCACTGCCCTCCGGTGTCAGCACCACCTCCAGAAACGACTGTGGCGACTACACCACCAACAACCACAGGTAGGTTCCCCAGTTTTGCAAAAATTAACATGCTCTAAAAAGAATTGGTTGCAACAAAAATTGACAGCTGGGTTGGAGGGCTGACATGATGCCAACAACCGAACCCCAAAAAACTACCAACTACTAACAACTTTCACCTACTGCTAACTGATAGCATGGCTAAAATGATTAAGGTCCTGTCCTCTTACGTCCACCCAGGACACAGGTCCTGTCGTTACAACTGTGGTTATGACCTGGGAGTCTGCTCCTGCCGCAGCTCGTGTAACTACTATGGTACCTGTTGCTATGACTACAACAGTAAGTGCCAAGTCTAACAAAGCTTGTATATCTTGATTCTTGTATATAATTATTTTTTGTTCTGAGTGTTAAATCTCCAAACAGTTTGATCACAAAACTTTTCACCCTAACAGACTACTGCCCTGCAACGACTGTGGCGACTGCACCACCAACAACCACAGGTAGGATCCCCAGTTTTGCAAAAATGAACATGCTCTAAAAAGAATTGGTTGCAACAAAAATTGACAGCTGGGTTGGAGGGTTGACATGATGCCAACAACCAAACCCCAAAAAACTACCAACTACTAAGAACTTTCACCTACTGCTAACTGATAGCATGGCTAAAATGATTAATGTCCTGTCCTCTTACGTCTCCCAGGACACAGGTCCTGTCGTTACAACTGTGGTTATGACCTGGGAGTCTGCTCCTGCCGCAGCTCGTGTAGATACAATGGCAACTGTTGCTATGACTACAACTGTAAGTACCAAGTCTAACAAGCCCTCTCTTAGAGACAGAAATCAAAATCTTGTATATAATTCTGTGAAAGCCATCATAGTTTCTACTTTTTTGTTGCGAGTGTAAA
Source organism: Solea solea (assembly GCF_958295425.1). NCBI lineage: Eukaryota > Metazoa > Chordata > Actinopteri > Pleuronectiformes > Soleidae > Solea > Solea solea. The sequence goes on from NC_081148.1 coordinate 21,569,491, forward strand.
ACAATCAGCAGATGCATTAAACACTATAATGTAGCATGATAAAAAAATATGGCTGTTCATCTTCTGTATCAGGGCGTTCAAAGCTCGGCACAGTTTGACCACAATGTCTTATCCCCAAACAGACTACTGCCCCGTAACGGAAACAACAACAAGACCCACAACGCAAACCCCAGGTAGGATCCTCGGTTTTGCAAAAGGAGTTCACAAGTTTCCTCCCACAGTCCAAAAAAATGTAATATGGGAGATGAGATAAAATTGGACACACTAACATTGAGTGTTAGGTGTGAATATGAGAGTAGATGGTTGTTTGTCTCCATACTGTATGTGCCCCTGTGATGGACTGGCGAACTGTCCGGGGTGTATCTCCCTATGTCAGCTGAGAATGGCACCAGCAACCCGCGACCCTCCTGAGTATAAAGTGGTAGAAAATGAATGGATAGACCTGCCTGCAAATATACTTACCTGACAGGCACCTCTAAATATCCATCCATTAAACAAAGCAATGGACAAATTAAAATTTGGACATGACTGGCTTTCTTAAAAGCAACTGAAAATCATCCAGATGATGTCATGAAAGTTGATAGCTATCCATTCAGAGTGAATTTCCCATCCCACAAACCACTGCTGACTGATACATGTATTTATTCACATTGACCTGTGGGGAACATTTTGGCACCTGGTCGCACAAGTTGAGTGTGGAAGTCAACGATGTCAGCCTGTCAAACTACTTAGAGAAACAACTTGATAGCATGGTTGAAATGATCCATGTCCTGTCCTATAGAATACGTCACCTGTCGTAACAACTGTGGCAGAGAGTGGGCAGTCTGTTCCTGCGCAAGCTCCTGTGAACGCTACGGCAACTGTTGCTATGACTACCGCTGTAAGTGCCACATCTAACAATCCCTTGCCCAACGCCTTTCTGTTCTTGTTTAAAAGTTTAAAACAACCAGTTTATTATAACGTTTTTTTTCTTCTTCTTCTGTGAGTATCATGGCTTTCAAAGTTCAGTACAGTTTGATCACAGTTTTTCTCCCTCCCCCAAAACAGCCCACTGCTCAATCTCAACCACAACCCCAGGTAGGATCCTCAGTTTTGCAAAATTAATTAAATGAGCTTGCTTCACTTATACAACAGTCTTCTGCAAAAAAAAAAAAAAAAAACGTTCCATGAAACAATTTCATTAAAAAAGTGTCCTGGAGTGGCGTTCTCAAAAGTAACTGAAAAATGTACGTCTCAGTTAACATGTCCTGTCGTTCCAACTGTGGTTGGAACATGGGAGTCTGCTCATGCGCCAACTCTTGTGTACAACATGGCACCTGTTGCCCAGACTACTACCGTAAGTACCAAGTCTAACAAACCCTCTCTCACTGCAGCAATCAAAATCTTGTGTATAATTCTTTTTGTTTAAATGAGAAAATGCATTATTCATTATTATGTACTAGCATTATATCATTGTAGTTCTTCTATAAGGAACGGACAAAATTTCCCCATTGTGGGACTAGTAAAAAATTAATTTATCTTTTCTTTTTCATCCCAAACAGCCGTCTGCGCAACACCATCCACAACACCAGGTAGGATCCTACTTTTTGCAAAATGAAATAAATGCTTAAAATGTTGTTCACTGCAACAACACGTGCATGATCTTATCCACCTGTAGCACCGGCCTGTGGAGGTTCCCAGTACAGTTCTGGATACTTCACCAGCCCAAACCATCCCAACTACTACCAGGATGGCGCCAACTGCGTCTGGTACCTCAAAACTTCACATGACCAAAGAATCTTCCTGTCATTCTTATTCCTGGAGTGAGTGGAGAACTTCCAGGTCTAGATCCAGGCTTTGAATACTGTGGTAAATCAATAATCATACTTGACTTTTGCAGATTGGAGAACTGCTGCTCCTGTGACTACATTAACATCTACGATGGGCCGTCTCTTAATTCACGATACTTGGGCAAAGTGTGCGAGGGCAGCACAAGCTCCTTCTCCTCCAGCTCCAACACCATGACGGTGCTTTTCAGGAGCGATCAGTCGGTGGTTGGCCGTGGGTTCAAAGCTGAGTTCAAGAGTATTCTGCCACCACACTCAGGTAACATGGCGGTACATTTAAGTGTGGATATTAGATGTCACAGATTATTTTCTATTTTGACTCTGGTGGATTGACATGTCCAGCTGTGGCTTGTCTTTTTATAAATATAAATGAACAGTGTTTTTCTTTCCTCGTCTGTGGAGACACAGAGTGATGCAAGACGAGAGCGAGACGGCAGCGAACTTTCTCTATTTAATAATTCCCCAGTTCTCTAAAACATGAGTGAGGTGAAATGGATGTTGAAAGAGAATGGTTGGAAATGACACTAGTTGTCAGTATGTTGGTGACAGAAGTTACACACTGGAGCTTTAACACCTAAAGACTGCGCTGCACATGGGGGGGTTGGCTACTATAGGATGTAGCGAGGTGACTGAGAATCAGGATATTTCGGCTTCTGCTTCTTCAATTCTAATCATTGCAAAACAATTTTTGTCGATAAACACACAAAAATTTTGCAAATTGTCATGTCAGTGTTTTTGCAAGGTGATCGACTGATGCACATGACTAAGCATCGTCAGTCACTCCAATGTCTCGCAGAGCGTTCAAAACACTGCAGGAGCCAGAATGCCAGAACACAGAAATACCTGTAGTTACACTTTGTTTCTGCACACACACACATAACTGTGCCATCATCCATCTTATGTTTCACAAACATTAAACCGATTTGGTCAATTCTAGCACGTCAGCAGCAGCAGGCAGAGATTGAACGTGAAAGTGTGCGGCAGCGCATGCAGTCACAGCGGAAATATCACATGATGAAAAGCAACATTGAGGTGACAATCATGTCGCGTAAAAAAAACAAAACCCAAAACATTATATACCTTAAATCTCCACCAACAAAGTGAAAGAGAGACAGGGAGAGAGTGTGTGCGTGGGTTTGCTAACCTTGGCTCTCTCTGTCAGGGAGAAGCGTTTCCAACTCTTCACTTTCTGCAGTCTCTACTTTAACTCCTCTCCACTGCTGAATCCTAGTTTTGCTTCTCCTCCGGCTGAGACGATTTTGAGAGCGGTAATGAGGCTTTTTCCAACACACCGCCAACATTACTGTGTTTGTGGCCTACAAAGGAAATGTTAAATTGTTATAAACAGTATACTGTATATATAATATATGCACCATTGTTGTCAGTGAAGCCACTGACAACAATGCTACCCTTAGTCTCTGACAATACTTTTCAGGCATTAAAGGTTAACACTTTGAGGATATGAAAAGAATGGTCTCATTATCGGCTAATATTACTGTCAAGACAGGTTCAACAAAGCCACAAATGTTTTTGCCTGATTTGTACTCCTTCAAACAAAGAGACAGTAATAGACAGACAAAAAAACCTGCTATTTGACACTTTTCTCTAGTCGTTACCTTCTCCATGTTGACGATTCATCTTCAGTTGCTGGACCCAGAATGTATTCTCCCTGTTGCTCTCCTTATTGGTTCAGTGCCACACTGCATCAGAACTCAGTAGAGTTTCTCCTCAATTATTCGTACAGCAGGTTTTCAAAATGAAGAAAATAGTAGGATTAGGACACAAATAAACAAGGGCACACAAGTACAAGTCAGGCTTTACACCTTCAAGTAAGTCAAGCTGTTGTACATTTTTCTTGCACTTGTTGTCTGTAAGGTCGAGTTCACTGTTCCTCATACGACATGGAAATTGTGATTGAGAGAAGCTACCTGAGCTCTGTCGGCTACGATGGCAAAACTCTGTACCTGGACGACCCACAATGCAAACCCACGGTTACCTGGAGCCAGGTGGTCTTCAGATACCCTCTCGAATCTTGTGGCAACGTTAGAAAGGTAGATCATTCATCTCCTCGTAGCAAACATTCACAGCACAGTACACACATGTGATTAATCAGCAATACCTTCTTCCGTGAACAGTTTCAGAATGGCAGCGTTATCTACAGCAACGCTGTCCGTGCCTACGACAACGGCGTACCCACCGGAGAGATCACGCGCCTGTCTCACTTTAAGCTGATTGTGGACTGTCAGATGGCGAAGGACTCAGTGTCCCATAATATGTACATTGGACACAGTATAAATGACAGCACCATTATCGGATCAGGCAGATTTAACTCCACCATGCATTTCTACACAAGTGATGGCTTCCACACCATTGTGAGTGTGGGGGGTACAGGGGGCCGTGTGTGTGTGTGTGTGTGGGGGGGGGGGGGTTGCACATTTGAGTCATATTGCAAATGCAGCACTAACACTTTGTTTTTGTTTTGCCAGGTCACCGAATCTCCGTATCAAGTGTCGCTTAACCAGTACCTGTTTATCGAAGTCCGACTGGATCGCTTTGACCGTGCGCTGATTCTCGCCTTTGACAGCTGTGTGGCCTCGCCAAATAAAGACGACTTCCACACCAGACCTTACTACCTGATCCGCAACGGGTACGATAAATGTTTGCACTTTAATTTGATAAGATTAGAGAAAACACACAGCACAAACAAGTCCACAAAATCATAACATGACAACAAAATGTATTAGCAGCTCATAAATGAGGAGCAATGTCTCCTTAGGACCAGGAACAAACACTGATCATGTCAGGACCAGTAGTCCTCATGGAGACCAAAAAGTGGTCATCATGAGACAAAAACCTAAATTCTGAGTAACTTTTGAGGGATACATTTTGAAAAGTAGTTCAGGTTAAGATTAGGGTAAGGCATTAACTGGTTATGGTTAAGGTTAAGGATAACACTTTGTTTGAGTCAGGGGTGTCAAACTCAAATGACCATGGGGCCACTGAACATGGTCAGTCTGGTCAGTAGGGGGCCAGTCAAATTTAAAGAAAAGGTGTTTGGGAAAAAAGCAATGATTTGGTAGAAGTGGGCAATATGACCTTAAAATTATATCAGTGATAGATATTTGAAAATAAAAGTGTTTGTGTTGATATGAAACAATATATAAGTTCACATTAACAATACATTTATGAGGCAAAATGAATCTATTACTAAAAGAACATAGTTATAACTTGATATTAAGTGGCAGGCCACTATGTGTGTGTATGTTTGTAGTATCTTTGTGAGGACATTTTGACTGGTCCTCACAACTTTAAAGGGCTTTTAAAGGGTTAAGACTTGATATCAGGGTTGGGGTTAGACTTGGGTTCATGTTAAGGTGAGGGTTAAGGGTTAAGTTAGGCATTAACAATTAACAACCTATCAATCTGTTTTATTTCAGATGTGAAGCGGACAGCACCGTCTACATTCACTACAAACACAATCCGCAATACTACGCACGTTTCCGCGTCAATGCCTTCCAGTTCCTTCGCGCCTCAGATCGCGTGTATCTCCAGTGCAAGGTCCTGATATGCGATAGAAGTGATCAGAATTCACGCTGCCGCCATATGTGCATGAAGCGTAGGACCAGGAGACATCTTGGGTCAGAACAGGCCAGCCAAACTCTGATCTTGGGTCCTATTCAACTCAAAGGTCTGTAGGCATTTGTAGTCGCCTTTGACATAATCACAAAGTTTGTAAAGGTTATGAGAAGGAAAAGTTGGGATCTCAAGATAACATAAGGAATGAAGTTAATTCACTACTTCTCTCTTTTCTCAGAACCTGAGAAGATTGAAGATCCTGCGCAGAACAAGGTTTAACTTGTTCTTTCGACTCATCATACTAACCTTACTAATCACAATACTTGATTAACCTGATTAAAAGCATCATCAAAAGGCAATCTGTGTTTGTGTGTTTCATGCCATACGTTGACACTGACATTAAAGTGGTGGCTCAAGTTTTGTGAAGAATACCTGAATGAGGTCCTGGCTGGTATTAACGCCCGTCCTGAGTCACCTGATCACATGCAGACGGTTTGAACACAGGTCTGAACACAAATCCAAATCCGTCCTGAAAGCATCCTCAGATATACAATACAAAAAAAAAACACATTTAAAGGTGGTTTTGGTGAATAAAGTAAGACGTCATTGCTTGCATGATATGTAGCACAAACACGTATAAATCTGAACTAACAGTTTGGGAAATTTGGGGACCCAAAACTAAACTCTTGCGACCAATCTGGGGGTCCCGACCCACTCTTTGGAAATTACTAATTTAGCGAATGACATGTTCTAGTGACATCTAGTGACTTTTCTGACTTGCTTAAACTACTTCACACTGAAAATATTTGGCACCTTGCTTGGAAGAGGGGAGAGGTGACTCAGTTCGCTGCATTCTGCCATCTCACCACTAGATGTCACTAATTGCTACACAGTGGGCCTTTACTTTTAAACACAGAAGAAGCTTCACACAAAGGAAGAAAAAGGAAAAGACAAAGCACAGCTCAGTTAGAAAACACTTTACTTATAAATTAGTCAGATTACTCTGTCTCACAATAAAATGGTTGGCCATCCCAGAGGGAGTGAGTCGTCGCCCACAGAGGGCTTCGACATTCACCGTTACCTATGAACCTACAACACACAGAGAACATAAGGCAGTCGTTACTGGATGCCCTTAAGTTATTACTGTTAAGCATGGTAAGAGGTGGTTCTAAAAAACAGTGGAAATGTTCTCCACACATGTTGCCGAGCAACAGACGACAGTACCCGCGACAAAAATACAATCTTACTAAAGTAGCAGTGTTACTGCAACACAGTTATTTTGACACTGAACATCTATCCAACCACTCAATACAATACTCAGTAAATATTCAGAATAGCACTGGGATCTGGAATGGGAAATCTCACCGACTTCTCTCAAAGGCTAAAACAAGGTTTTCCCCCAATGCTACGTGGCAATTCTGAAAAAAAAATGTTTCACGTGAGACACAAGACTTGGTGATTCTGCCCTAAATATGGAGATACTGAGTAATAAAGTGACTTCATACAATATCAAAAAATCAGAATGTGACGTTTAAGTAATGAAAAGGGACACGCACTTTGTGGAGGAACTTCAAAACACAGATTAACAAAAATTCTACTGTAACTGAGCTCGCTGGCCAAAATCACTGGTACAAATTTTGGCCAGGTTTTTCATTTTGGATGCCTTCCATAGACTACAGGTGGCACTGATTTCAAAGTTTCTTAGCAGCATTTGTTGAGCACAAAAAAATAAAAAATAAAAACAAGCACGGCCATCACAGAAAACTACAATGGCCAAACTTTTTTTCTAAGGTTCTGGGTCTATGAAATACAGTAAGAAGAGACATTTGTAATAATAATAATCTTCAAAGTAACAGTCGTCTTTCCAGAAAAGAGACTTTGTCAGGCACTGCAAAGAAATAGTAGTAATGCACCTAAAGCACTGAAATAATTTCAACAAGGCTTAAGTAAGACCACTTCGGGCCGACAGTTTAACTCCTGTGTGAGCAACATAGGAGAATTATTTATTCGTAGGTCCAGGAGAGTTGAGAATTTATTTTGGGTGGCACAGTCAGATTCACCCTGCCGAAAACAAACAAAAAAATAGCCTGTAGGTGGTACTATACTCATGTATCGCTCTTCAGTAATCCTACTCTTTAAAAGAGATAGTTGAGGAATTGACGGACAATGATTTCACAGAAAGTGCTGCTGTTTTTATGAACCAGCCTGAGAAACTGGGCACTTGCTCTCACTGATAACATGGTTGCCAGCAGGGATAAAAAGGAACGATATCTTATGTATACAGTACGTTTGCCACTTCATCTCACCATAAACAGCCTTTTACAGCAAGAAACCGAATTTGTGAAAGGCTTACTTTCCAGCACCAAATTCCATATAAGAAATCTGCATCTTTTTGGCCCACAAAGATACAGGAGCTGCGGGTCTACTGCTGCTTTGTTCAGTGGCGATGTGCCACTATTGCACGCCCAAACAAAGGATTTCAAACATCAAAGTCACAACATAACACGTTTGAACTTACTGATCGATGGAGGCAGCGGCGGATAAACAGATCCTGTGTCCTGTGATGTGAATTTGGTTATTTTCTCTATGGACTGTAAGGTGTGAGGAGAGAGCAGTATACAAAATTGAGTTTCCAGTTGGAAAAGGACATGTAACAGAGAGAGAATATTATCCTAAGATATAACACTCTTCAGCAGGCATAGATTTTATTATTTGTGGCTAAATTCTGTTGTCCTTTCTGTCCTTGCTGGCAGCCATGTTCTCAGTGAGAAGCAGTGTCCAGGTCACAGTATGCCTGAACACTATTTATTGGTTGGTCTATTAATCTCAATCATAATGTTAAAAGTAATTACGCCTTTTTAGTTCACAACAGTTAAATCTCACAGCTACATAAACCGATAGCCCTTAGCAATGGTGAGATCACTTAAAGGGGATTTATTATATTATAAATCACGTGTATAAAACACCACATTTGACCATTTTCAAAGTTCATTTTAAACTTGTTTGTAGATTGCTGAGGTATTTCCTTCAAGATTTTCATTCACTGCCAACTGAATAAAAGCCAAATTATCTGCAGAAAATTGCAGCTTTCTAAATTGGCTTTGGACAGCTGAAAGCAACTCTCGACGAAATTCAACAAATAATGTAAATGTTTTTCGTGAATGTGACGGTCTCCATCGCAAATAAATTCTCAACCCGTCTAAAAACACAGCATCTCTTTCAAATACACTTGAATGGGCACCTTCAAGTATACAAAAATGGAACCATCTGAATGCTGACATTTTTCTGTGCAAGTTAAACTGTCGAGCCAAGGCTACATCAAGGCCAGCTAAAAGACCAATAAATAAAATTACTATAGAATTAAGAAAAACCAAAGCTGTCCCATTAAAAGATTGTTCTTTGTTTTCCTATTTTATTACTTGTGCTGCCCGCGGGCAAAGTGGCAGGCAAAGTCGTACTTGCTCTTGCACTTGTAGCCACAGATGTTGCACTGGAATGGGTTTTCATAGCCGTGGCAGCCCATGTGGATTGTGTAGAGGATGTTGTCAGGGAAGTAGATGTCACAGTGCTGGCAGTGATGCAGCACGTGGGGGTCCTGGAGCGGGGCAGACAGGCCCGGAGCTGGTGTACTGGGTCGGCTGTTGGAGACACTAGGAGTGCTGGTGTGCCCACTGTGCTCACTGCAGGGTCCTCCTCCAGGACTGCAGTTGCTGTGGGGAGGAGCCCGGGGCTCTGGGGTGATTGGAGAAGAGGAGGAGGCGTGAGCCATGCTGGCTGTGACGGCTATAGGAGTTGTGGCTGGGTGAGGCTGCTGGATGAGGAAGGGCTTCTCATCCTCAATAGATTCAGCTCCTGGAGACATGGGCGGTTGAGTCTCGGCCTGGGACTCTGACGGGAGACTGGCTAACTGGCCTGCCAGTGTGGACAGCTGGTTCAAGGGGTTATCCATCACCATGTCATGGTGATGATGATTTTGATTAGTGGAGAGTCCTTCCTCAACTGCTCCACTCTGATTTTCATAGGTCTCCTGGCGTAAGTGGGGCAGCTCATGTGAGAAGTCACTCACGTTGTCGGCCTTGTGCACCACCATAGAAGGGGGACTGAAGTTGATGAGGAGCCGGCGGCCATATCCCAAAGAGCTGGCCTTCTTCTGTAAAACACTCAGCATCTTCTTATGGGAAAGAGAGCGAGCACCTTTCATGGGTAATAGTTTGTGGCGTCTGCGGCGATGATGTGACAAGTTGCTACGATCACTGCAACGGAAGGAGCACAGCTCACACTTGTAAGGCTTCTCGCCTGTATGTGATCGCATGTGGGCCTCCAGGTGGCGCTCGTAGGCTGACGCAAATGGGCAGAGGTGACAGCGGTGCGGCTTCTCTCCTGTTTAATTGAGGAAAACAGGCTGAATGACAAAGGCTACACCTATACTACTCCATTTTCAGCTAATAACACATAAATCCCACTCCAGATATGTCTGATGTCCACACTACCCTGGTGATTAAGAAGTTTAAAGTTTAAAAACTCTGCTGGCTCTGTTTTCATTTGAAAGCTCCAGGGCAGAAACAGAGACCTTGTTACGTGCATTTACTTCCTGATTGGTCCTGAACAACCACAATTTAACTGTCAGCTGTGAACTAAAAGCTCTGTTTACACTTCCACTTTCATTTTCACCTCATTGTCTGTCTCATAACAGAAATCCTGTAAAGTAAAACTTTCTGAAACTAATCAAACACCTGCAGAGGAGAGAATCTGTTTAATCTGTATAGCAGCATGTGCATACTGAGTGTACCTGAACTGTCACATCACACCCATTTTCAGTTTTGCTCATATGGACGCAGATTATTTTCTAAATATGGAGCTGAAATACTTGTCTGGATGCAGACACTCACCTGTGTGAATACGGATGTGCTCAATGAGTCTCGCTGTGCCTCTGGTGGCATAATTGCAGTAGCGGCACTTGAGCTTGCCATCATAGGTCCTCTCAAATCCATCCACGAGGATCCCCGAACTGTCCTCCAGTGACATGTCCACTGATGGGTGATCCAGTCCATTCTGACTGCAGTCTGCAAACACGAACATTAGCATCAATTTACAACTGACTAGGGCAAAACATTATTTGACATGCCATAGAAACTCAAGATTAGATTTTATTACTGCATACTGGGAAACAAATCATTCGGCAGTTATATGTCTTATATGCATGGAAATATTCAAATCGTTTCTACAGCTGGATTCAAGTTATAAAACATGAAGTTTTCCTGAGTCTTACTCTAAAAACGACTGATTTAAAATATTAGGGTTATAAACACAAGGTTAAATGCCACATGGCTCTTACCCGCTGGCAACTCGTCAGCCTCCTTGACGCCACTAACAGAGCCTGATATCATGTTGACATGCTGAGTCTGCTGGCTCAGATACTCCTGGAAATCCTTCACAAAGTCCAGCGTGTCTGGCTTTTCCTCACCCATTGAAAGAAAGTGATGCAGATACCCAACACCTAAATGACAAATATATATGTCTGTGTAGATTCTCATTCATACAGGTCATAGTTCTCCTAAGGATAATAGAGATTTTTTACATTTCATCCAAGAGGCTTCTTCATTTCTGATCGTTAGAGGTATGTGACCCTGGATGAAGCGCTGTCCCTAGCTTTTGGAAAGTTACATAATCACTGTTCAGGCTTCACTCCGCAATAGTGTTCATCTCGACTAAATGACTGTGGAAGGTACAAGTGAAGCCTTCTATAATACAGTGAATTTCACCACACACATGGATTTCAAATCACAAGTATTAAACATGTTTGATATTTACAGCAAAGGCAAACAGCTATTGGGGCATGAGCAGAACCCCAGAATAACCAATGAGAGAGAGTTGAGTGGGAACGGATGTTGCATACTTTCGTTAATATATTGTTTGCGGTCCTGCGTCTTATTGTGATCGTGATAATATCGTATCGTGGTCTCTCTGGCGATTCGCACCCCTACCATTTACTCAACGGTTACTAGTTCAGTCACATTTGAAGACGTACATACATATATTGCCAATACCAATCCAATAATCTCGACAATGTGGAAGAATTGGCATGACATAACACAATACACGTATACAACACACCGGTAATGAAGCTAGTTGTTAGCGGTACACTTACCTCTATGAAGACAACTCGTCGGCCTAAAGTGGACAGATACACTCGCGTGGATAAGGCCGTTTTTGCACCGGTCCAGACTCAGTGACAGGGTAATACTGTAAACCACTGACTGACAAGCACGAAATCAGTCGCTCTTCATCGTCGTCATGTTGTAACCAAAGCTACGTAGGCTTAGTTAGCGGCACCGCTAAAGCTAGCTTATCTGAGAAAAAGCATCTTTGTTACTAGCAACTGCGTTATCTGGTCGACACGCTCATTATTTACATAGTCCTTACAGGTGTGAGGGAAAAAGAAGAAAAACACTAGGACCCCCGCTTGATGTGTATCGTGTTTCTGTCAAAGCAGAAGCGAAAATTCAGACAGGAAATCAAACCTACGATATCAAAACAAAAAAAAAACTAGTGCCAGGGGTGAAAGTTCAATGTGTGCGTCGGTGAAAAATGTCCCATCACCAACACAGTACTAGCAAAGAAAGGTTCCCACCACAAGATCGACGTTTCCTCGTAAAAAATAACGCTTTATAAAATACTGTGAAAGCGCACCTGCATTCAATTTTACCTCTGTGCCCGAACCCAAACATAAGAAAAAAACACAAGAACGTGATATAGAAGATGACTGGCTAAGATATAATTTGACTTTGTTGCCTAAAACAAAACTAGAGTTAAGGCCATATTTTAATTTATTAGGTTTCGAAATAAACGTGCGAAACCTCTTCTTATTAAACTTCAGGTCAACATGTTTGTTATTATTTTTTCTCCCTGTTGTGCTTCAGCTTTTATATTTAATAATGGCACAGTTAAACTGGTGTTTTATCAGCATTTAACTTATATTTTGTAATACATATTATGATATAGTCCGGTTAAATAATGATCTAAGTAATAGTATTGAGTTAATGAGTATTGAAACAATTGATTAATAATTGCTAACCATTTTGATAATTGATGAATAGGTTTGAGCGTTTAAAAAAATAAAGAAATAAATAAACAATCCCTCAATTTTGTTTCTACATTTTAAATGTGAGTATTTTCTGGTTTCTTTGCTCTGTGTAACAAAGAAATAATTTAATTTGAGTAATTTGGGTTTGTGGACAATACAAGACATTGTGATTATTGGTATTATTGGTATCGTGGACCGCCTATCGTGAGGTACCCGATGATTCCCACCCTTTCTATCCATCTAATCTATCCACCTATCTACCTTTAACTGTCTATGTGTAAAACAACCATCCCTTGCCACCAGCTAATCCTGTTACATGATAGCGTGTCCATTCATGTCCCTGACACGACACAACTTTCAAATGTATACAGCTTTCAATTATGCGCAAGTGGCAAATGAGCCGCAACAATTACATTACTTTCAAAAGCTATTGACTCATTCATGTTTTATCACAATCAATAATTTACCAGTAAGGGCTTGGTGAAGATCGCGTTGCCCCATTTGTGTCAAAGTTGTAGGAAAACCACTGAGGAGAAGATGATAAACGGCCGGGTTGAGTGAGGCCACTGTATCCTTTTACCACATTACAACTGCTACTGTCAATGCAATACTAATACAGTACAGCAGAAGTAACATAAACCTGCTTTTCTTTGTAACACAAGTCACCCGTTTGGTGGGAACAGTTTATGTCCATCTGTACTATATTTCCCATTTTAAATAGGTCATGCTATATGTGTTTGTGTGCTCCTTCAGAAAATTATAATATATTCTGATATAATGTTTTTTTTCCCCCCCTGCAGGTCCTTCTTGTTGCTTTTTCAGATGTGAGCACAGTTTGATATCTGGACACTAGATGGTGCACATGTCTCAGTGGTCACGCCTTCTATTCTATCACACACTGTGTTGAGGTACAGCCACATGGACCAATGTACAAATACATGTAGCATTGTCATCAAGTCCTATATTAACCTGACAGATAAATGTTTGACTATAATCTGTATTATTGTCTGTAACTGTTCAGACATGGAGATATCAGTGTACAATCAGCTTATGTGGCCCTGTCTTTGTCAGCTTCCTGCCACAGTCCCTGGGGAAAGACAGGGTTGAGCCATGACCACCTTAGAAGCCAATTACATCACCTTTCTAACAGCCTGTCCACACTAATGTTATTTTATTGCAATTTAATTATTCTCAGGTTTCCAGCAGGGCCCAGATCTTGTTGAATAATTTACACACAGCCACAATGATTTGTCGGCACGAAGAGACAAAGTGTGCACTTCTTGACACTGTCATTTGTTTCAGTGGGATTGTTTTTTTAAAATTATTATTATTATTATTATTTATCAGAGCGAGAACAATCTTATGTCCCATAGTCAAAATCAATGCAGCATTTGGATTAAAAGAATAGATTCACTTCAAACCTAAAAATACTTAAGGGGAATAATTGGTCATACTTAATTTTGCATTAATGACATGTCCAGCACACGATATATTAAGCTGCTCTGTTAAAGGGCGTCGAGCATGTATTAATGACATTGAGAGCAGGTAATAATCAAACAGGGATTAGTAGCTCTGGCATTTACATCTATTAATGCTGTGGTCACACAAGGGGAACCTTGTATAGGAATGACTTTTTGTAATATGCCCTCGTTTCGCTGAAAAAAAGAAAACGTGTCGGTAGTTGTTTCGTGGGTTAACTTTAATCATTGCTACAATTACAAAAAAGAATCAAGTGTTGTATAAATCAAACACACTAATCCAAAAACCAACATTGATACAATGATTTAAATAACTCATATATTTAACATTGGGGAAAAGGTCTGACATGAACTCAAAATTCTAATCAAAAGGATACAAGTGAGTTTATATGCAGAATGGGCTCTGAGACAGCACCTGTCTTTGAGAAGGTTGCAGTATTATCCACTTGCTCCGATTCACATTTAAAAGGCCTGAATAATAAGATTCTCTCCTCCTCTTAACCGCTTGATTCATGGGGCTGTTTGTGGTTTAATGCCACACAGCACAATTCATTTGCTCCTCTTTTACTGAAAGAAATGGGAATTTAATTTAGAGAAGTTCTTGAGCAGTTTTTTTAAGACTTGGTGTCATTTGTTGGGCTCGTGTAAGGGCTGCATTAGAGATTACCCTCCTGGAAAAGCTTTTTAATCCCAGACAAGTGCAGCCATAGAAACGGTATAGACGGGAGCCTCTTGGAGGCAGAAAGGTGAAGGGGGGCTTTGACGAGATTCATTCTTCTTCTGTTGAGACTGTTTCTTTCTTTAGGTTTCCCGCTCCACGTGGAGCATTTGAAAAAGAACTGAGAGGTGGGGGGGGTAGGATAAAGGAGGTATATATTAAGCTTTTCTTACCTCTCACCACTTAATTTCCTTGCAGGCGCGCCTTGCGCTGTTGTAATGAATGTAATTGCCGCCTTTGATGAGAATGCTATTATCTGGATCACACTTTACATGGGCAAACAAGACTGCCCCTCCTTCCACCTCCACCTCCCATTTAACTCGGCATTGAGACCCACCCAATTATGCAGGGAACAAGTGGCTTTTCATAAAGCCAGCGTGTCGCTCTTGATTGTTGAGGCTTGGAGCTGGCTACATGTGGACAAAGGATAGATTAGATGTGATATAGGCACACCAAAAACCCCATTTCCTTGATTAATTTCCTGCATGCCTCACCGAAAGGGCCCACTCTCTCCCCAGTGGATTCTATCTCTCCCTTTAAGACAAACTTCCATCTTTTGATAGGTGTGGCAGCTCAATGGACAGTCAGACGGTTTATTGACCTAAGTTTGACCACAGCTGCCAGGACTTCCAGAGAGATTAGGACCAAAGAGAGAAATGATTCATCGCAACGTGGGAGGATGTAAAAAGCTCAAAATCTTTGTGCCTCTCCACAATATTTCTGCCCTCTGGTTGGATCAACTCCTGTTTTTATGCTGATGTGTTTGCACACTCGTGTCATCACCCCCTACACACACACACACACACACACACTCACACATTCCCTGTGTCTTTCACACACCCACACACAGACACACTGAAGCACACTAAACACCCATTTGATAATAGTGGCGAACAGATATGATGGTAGTTTATGAGGCAACGCGCAATAAAGCTGCTGTCACCTCAGGAAGTCTAAGTGTTCTTCTGACTGCCTTATTACCGTATTAAAGCACGACTCGACACATTCAAACACACACACACACACACACACACACACACCTCAGCCTGGCTCTGACAACGTGATGCGATTCTGTCCAATATTCCACCAGGCTGAAATATTGAGAACAATCACACAGACTGTCACAAGTGACAAATTATACTATTACTCCTCAAAGATTGTCATCCTTGAAATGTATTCATAGCCATTTCTTCTTTATCGGTGAGCGATTATTCCTCTAAGCAAGCAATTCTGCAGTGATGAATTGGTAATCAATTCATTGGACTGTTATGCTTTGAGAATGGCTGCGAGTCGTCACTGTTGGACACTCTTATTCACTTGCATATACACGTCCAACGCGAACCCACGGTCACTGCTGGGCCTGATGGATGCCAGCGGCCTGACCACCTGACTCTTAAAGGTTTATACCATCAGAAACAGCTTGCCATCCGGACCCAGTCGCGACAGAAAAAGAATTGGCCAATATTTTTTACTGAAGTGGCATTTTAGCAGTATTTATTTGATGGTCCTACTACCCAAACCCTGGGTCACAAATAAAGAAGATGGTATAATAGCTTTTGACTGGCCGGCCAGCTCCCAACTTGAAATGAAGTGTCCAGTTGTGAGTTATCGTGGCCAAGCGTCATTTGTACAGCTTGAAAAGTGGGGACATTTTTCTAGCTTGTCACTGTCTGGCTATAGCTCATTGTCCTGAATGATGCCTCTGAACGCACAGTTGCCCCAATACGAGCATTCACTCGCGCTGCAAGAGGGCTGGTAATGGATTAGCCTGTCAATAGGAGGATAATATAGTGCATCCAGTGGCACATCCTTAAACACCAATGGGTCACTCATAGAGTATCAACCCCCAGCATGTCTGCAACACTGCTCACATTTATTTAGTGTGAAGTTTGTGTAGCAGATTGAAACTAAGTAAAGATCGCTTTCTTTTAGCCAGCGGTTGTTTTTTACCAATTAGTCTACTGATTATTTTTCTGGATTATTGGTTAATTAACTCATTGTTTGGTTTATTCAACAAATATAAATGTAAAAAAAGTGAATTCATTGTTTCAGAGTACACAATTTTTCTATATTGTGTCTGATTTTAGTGTAATGTTTAATGTTTTTTTCACATAAATCAATTATAAAAAAAGAGTTGGTGATTAGCCCTGCGATGGACTGGCAAACTGTCCAGGGTGTACCCCGCCTATCGCCCGATGTAGCTGAGATTGGCACAGCACCCCCCGCGACCCTCTGGTGGAGGATAAAGCGGTAGATGATGACTGACTGACTGAGTTGGTGATTAATCAATAACAATTAGTTTTACTAGCAGTCTAAAATGTAATGATCTGTCACATAGAGAAAATCCGACATGTGGCATATTTGCTTCAAAATTATTAATATGTGCCCAAAAAACAAAACAAAACATTTTTGTCAAATGAAATGTTGTTGAACATACCTATAAATATGAAAGTGCTAAATTAAAACTCTAATGCAAGGGCCACACACAACACAATTTGATCTCAAGTGGGAGGGACCAGTAAAATAATAACCTATAAACAACAAGAACGCCAAATGTTGCCCTTTGTTTTACATTTAATAATAATATGTCTTTTTTTTACAAAACATGAAAAATAAATAAACATGCACAAATTCATCATGCGGGCCGGATTGGACCCACTGATGGGCCAGTTCTGGCCTGCACACCGTACGTTTGACACCCCTGCTCTAATGTAACACTGGTTTGGTGTAAATAACACAGCTATAATATAATTAATGCAAGATCCCAAATCTAGTTCAACTGTGCAACAGTATGTGGATAAACCTAATTTATGACACAAATATGTAGTGAAATGGATATATATATGTATATATATATATATATATATATATATATATATACATACATATATACGTATAAATAAAAGTGATGTTTTCCATGATTTGAATGACATAAAAAAGGAGTTAAAACAGTCCCCACTTCTCCTAAGGGAGGTCCTATAAAACATTGTGGGTTTTTTTCTTTACAAATTAAGATCCCTGTCATAGTTCTAATGCATCATCATCAATATTGCGAGGGAAAAGCCTGTGCAGTATTCATTGGGGAGCTCAGAGCATTAAAAAGTCCAGTGCACTCTTAATTAGCTGTTGAGTTTTGATCCCTGTATGGATCCGCTGGAGTGGCTATTGAGTCTCAGTAAAGAGTGGTCTAAATCGGACAGTCCAGCTAATGTGAGGGAAGTTTTAGATTAATGAGGCTTCTGCCCTTTCAGGATATTGATCAAACACAATCTGGCCGGCAATGATTTCCCATGCTCCCCTTGCTCTGATATTAATAATGTATCAACATCACGGACAAAACTGAGCATGGCATTCCTTGGGGCTTCTGTGGGATTAAAAAAATAAAAAATAAAACAAAAAAAATTGAAAAGAAACGTGAGGCACACTTGAAATTAGCTGTTGAGTTTTTGATCTCTGTGCTGGAGAGGCTGTTGAGTGTGAGAGGACAGTTCTGCTAATGTGAGGGTGGTTTTAGATTAATGAGGCCTCAGATTTTGGCTCAACCTAATGAAATATACACAATATTACATTTTCAATATGTAGTAGTGCAAATGAGTACATTTTAAAATTATTTTTACTGCAATTTCTTCCTGTGGAAAAGAAATTAAATCCCCAAAGTATTGTTAATGTTCTTTTTGTTTGGATTCACCTTACACTAAGTGATAAGATAAACCAGAAATCATCTTTAGTGATAGTAAAGGACATTTTTCCCATTTAGTTGTTGAAATTCTGACTTCTGACTACAACTGGAACGCACCAAGAGAATAGATGTGCTGTATGGATGGTGAGTGAATGGCGGTGAATGGGTGAATGGCAAAACTGTTGTGTAATAGAGCTTTGAGTGGTCATCAAGAGTACAAAAGCTTTATAAATACAGATGGTTTACCATTTACTTCCACTCAGACATGTGGACTGTTAGAATGGACTTAGGCTTCAGCCTTTAGAAATCACACCAACCATGGTTTGGAGCTCCTGGAGCTGCTTTCCCTGGTTGCTGCAGTGGCTCCATCTCTGGTTCCTCCTGCAGGCATCGTTAGCCAGGCGATGATGGGAGGGTTGACTGACCCTTGACCCCATATCGATCCCCTGGTTGTGTCCAGCTGGGCCTCCCCAAACCCAGTCAGCTGGAGAGGTGTTTAAAAGCGAACGCCCTGGTTCCCATCCACCCTGCTACACACTCATTAATTACATCATTTACCTGTGACAGTGACAAACCTGCCCGGCCACGCCGCACTTTATTAGGGTCACTGTATAAAGACCAGGCCAAACCCAGATCAAAAGTGTGTGTGAGTGTTTGTGTGCGTGTGTGTGCGTGTGTGTAATGGAGAGTGAAAGACCCCATCTCATACAGTATGGTATTATGAGTATAGATGCATGCTCCATGGGGGAGTGCGTCAGTGCTGTCCTGACCTGTCACGCTCCTTAGTGGGGAAATTTATTTTGATTTATTTGATATGTTGAAAGACAAAAATTGCCAATTTCCTTGTACAGACAGGAATATGAGTATAAATTCTGGAAATACATGGGGGGGCAGGGAGGGAAAAAAACACCGCCCTCCCTCCAACAAAGTTTATCACTGGAGTCATTGTAAAACAACACACGAGCAAAGGAATTTGACATGTTTTTGGATGAAATATAAAGTTTCGCAGATTTAAGGCCATCACCTTCTTTTTATGTGCTTTCTGTTTTTACTTTCTATGCCAATGTGCTGACTCAGTTCTTGGCCGCTCTCTGTTGTCTTTGCCACTCACAAGCCGCTGGATGTTTGTGGCTCATTCATTCCTCGACTTTTGCTGCTGCCAATTTTGTATTCGCCTAAAATATCCCCTCCTTTTCCCCCCTTCTATTCTTGCTCCGTTTTCAGTATTCCCCATCCTTTTCTCTTTACTATAGCCCTCCACACAATAAAAGACTATTGGTTTCCTCACACCATACCTTTCCCACTACACACTGGTATTTCAATCTCGACTCAATCGAGAAGGCTGACCTGCAGACATAAAGAATTGGCTTTAAGGCTTTGGAAATGGAACTAAATCTGCTGCCGGTCACACTGGGGGAAAATAAGTGGCAAATGTAAGTAAGCATGAAATAGTTTTTCATAAATAATCCAAATGACAGCAGGCTTTCTAATGGTGCCAGGGGGCTGTAAAAGAATATGTTGCCAATTTCTCCCCTATTAAAGTGAAATAGAAAGCCAAATACATAACAGTGCTGACGGAAAAGTTGCATACCTGGGCCCGTTGGCGTGGAGATTGAGGACACAGTTGGGTGTAAGAGGTAGTTGTAGTTGGAGGTAAGGGTGGTGGAGTGATTGCTGGCCTTGCAGTCAAGGTCTTTTCACTGCAGGAAAAAGAATGCCCCTCCTTCACATCAAATCAATTGGTCAATAACTGCCCCCTTTTCCTGTGTGTGCACAGGTAGGCAGCTCTCATCCATTCCTGAGCAATGT
This sequence comes from Solea solea, assembly GCF_958295425.1. NCBI lineage: Eukaryota > Metazoa > Chordata > Actinopteri > Pleuronectiformes > Soleidae > Solea > Solea solea. Next base: position 21,589,661 of record NC_081148.1, read on the forward strand.
TGATTTGATTTGCACTTATGTTTTTACAAATAATCAATGCTCCATTTGGACTAATACAGCAGTGTGTAACAATATACATCGTCAGAGAGAGGGTGGGGAAAAAGGGGGTGAAATAAGGAAAGAAGTACAATGCATTAATGGGAATGCCATAAAGATAGATGCCAGGAACGTAACAATGCTGCGTCAGTGTAACAGAATCGAAAATGTCCCAGAATCATCTTAGTGGTAATCCAAATCCACTTCCAGGTACACAGCAGGAAGGGAAATATTCATCTTATTCACTTAAGTAAAAGTGGAAATACCTTTTTTTCTTTTTGCATTATAGATGTTACCTTTAAGTAAAAGAAAGTCAAATTATTTGCAAAATGCACTTTAAGTAAAAAAAAGTGGGCAGTAAAAGTGAAACATCACTGTATCACTTTTACTTGGTTGGTAGAGGCTAATTTCAAATGTATATTAAGTTGTTCCTCATAATTTTAGTCTTCTGGAATCTTAATCTAACACTCTTTAGTAGTTTGCTGAAGGCAACTAGTTTGAAGATAGTTCTTTCACCTCTCATCCAAGAGACTTGGTGAAGCCTCTGAAGGCTGGAAACCTGTCTAGAGTTAAGTAATCGCCTCAGATTTGAACTTATAAATGATACACATGGGAGAGCAAGGATAAATCAGTAAATCAGAGAAAGGGGGTGAGAGGGAGGTGGTCTGAAGTCACCTTCAATCAGACTCATTTATTGCTATTAAATGGTTAGTTTTCCTTTGCACCCTCAGGGCTGCGTTAACATGTAAGAAAGAGGGGGGGGTTTGTAGTTGGTACGACTTTCTGAGGTGGAAAACTGACATGAAGGAGCTTTTAAGTTGAAATTTTGTCTCAGAAACTCTGACTTCCAACCACAACTGGAACACATGTTAGCATACTCAACCAAGTCTTGCGATGCTTATCGGACCATTGCAGAGTAACCGCTCAAAAACTCAATAAAACCCAGGAATTGAAATGTTTTTTTGGGACCAGTGGGAATGTGTCATATGTCAAACTAAATAACTATTTGCTCACTCAGTGTTTCTGGGTGTGTGTGTGTGTGTGTGTGTGTGTGTGCTAAGGCCTCACTTGTCTCTGCTCGGGTTTCCTCTCATTAGCTCGTCCTGACAGCTGCTACAAGAGGCAGAGGAGCCATACTAATCAGCTGACAGTAATAGCACTCTTAACCACCACACGACACAAGAGAGGGAGAAAAGAGAGCAAACAAACTCCAATTACTGTCCCTCACAAGGAGGGAGTGGGGGGGAAACAATCATGTCTGGGTGCTCATTGTAATCATGTTCTCCTCGCTGTACTCACGGACTAAACAAGTGGGTCACCAGAGTTGTGTCCACAGGGAAGAGATGAGTCTCACGGTGTCAAGTGGGAACACACCATTTTTACTCTCCGACTTGGAAAGAGTGAAGCTTGTTGAGTTTAATCGTCTTGTTCCTGTTTTGTGTTGTGGGCATTTGCGACACTATCCTCTTTGGTCGTGGAGCATTCATCTCCCAATGTGTCACATAGCTGCAGATATTCTCTTAACCTGATGGAAAAGCAGAAACAAAGAGGCAGTTAAAGATGCTATTAGTTTTGATCAGTTTGTAATGGGCTCTTATTCATTAGCCAATTTATTGATCCACTGGCAATCAATTTTGGCTCATTCCCAGCCCATGAGGCGAGTCTCCATCCATTTTCCAGAAGTGTCTGAGTCAAGACAAAATTGACCTCAGCCCGTCACATACTTAATTCTGCCCTTGAAGATCCGGTTCCTCTTTAATGAGGAGTTCTGTCACATTACAGTGGAGCACGCACATCAGTCAGTTGGGCTTCAGAGGCCGCGTGAGAAACTGAAGCAGCGGAGAGAATGTCTGCCGTTTCTGCTGTGGATGATTCCTGTTGGTTTGTTCTGTTCGCACTCCACTTGTTTCCTCTGGTCTCTGCTCATGCTGGAGATTCTGAGGCATCACTTTCTCATCCCTCTCAGGATCTTGTCCTTGATACCAACTGCTGCTCAATTATGCAGTTTCACGGAGAGATCGGCTGTCTCCTTGAATGTGTACAAGATAATACGATGACACTGAGTGTACGTTACACCGGTTCACTGGGTCAAGACCCCGGGTTTGTTGCCAATCTCTTTAGATTATAACCAGTTAACCGTTTTTTTTTTGAATGTGTTTGTTCCAGGTTTGAATTTGGCACCAACTGTAATCTTTGCAACACTGCTGAATTCAAAGATTTTTGACCCAATGCTGTTCCAATGCGTCTCAATGAACACTCTGTATAATTACGCATGTACATTTTCTTATTTTCGTTGCCAGTTAGATGCAGTTCACTACTTATCTAAGTCTGTGCGAGAAACGTAGCCTCATATCTGAGACCCATTTATCATAATTGTATTGTTATATTAGACCTACGTGTTGTCGGACTCACTTTAGTTAACATAGATCTATTTGGATATTATTACATCAGTCCTGTGCATGCACCAAATAAAAACCAATGGTAAAGATAAAAAACAACATATTTAAACAAAGCAAAGACAAAAGAATAAAATCATAGAAGAACTAAAAAGTATAGTAGCTGTTTTAATTTCCACAGGGTGTTCAGCACATTGGTCGAAAGCCTTGGTTCTCAAACTGTGGTACATGTGCCACCAGTGGTACGCGGGCTTCCTCTGGTGGTACTTGGAGGGAAATCAGAAATACTGTTCTACTGTGTTTACCAGAGTATGTAATCGGAGTGGAACTGAGGTATTATATGCTATTTGCTAAGTTAAGTGACCAGTTGTTCCATCTACATAGCAATTATACAGCAGATATGACGGTCTGGTAAAATGTGGCTTTATCTGTCCGTGCGTCAACCATGCGTGAAACGTGATGTGCTGGAAACAGAGGAAGAAGAAAACAACAGCAGAATGGAGCCGACACATTTTTACAGCAGATCTGATTAAGCGGGTCAGTGCAAGACTTTATTTTCACTTGTTTTTTTTTGATATGTCATATATGGAGCACGCTAATATCAATATGAACAGGTTAAATTTGGAGTGTTGGCATAAGTGTGAATTCACAGAATACTTTCTAATTCCCAAATCGAATCGACAAACTAGATACTTTTGCATGAATGATTTGTGTGATCAAGGAGATATGAAATAAACAAGCGGCCACCCCCCCCTTTTTTTTTTAAGTTACATTCTTGAATGTGTCGCTCCAGTCACATTTAGATATTGTTAAGTGGCTTTGAATAGCTCCCTTGATTTCACAGCTCCAAATGACCCGCGATAATCAGGTCATTAAAATGAGCCCATTCGCCACATCTGACACACTTCCACTCCCCGTCTGATCTGAATAACAAATCAGCTCTGAAGGGCTTACTCAAACTGAAAGGGGGAAAAAGAAAAGAGGGAAAACCGGCTTTCTCTTTATTTTCAGGTTAACCTTATCTCTATATTTAGGAGTAAAGATATAAGTAAGCTACAGAGGGGGGAAAAGGTCCTGTCAAAAGTGCCAGCGCCTGTGTGAAAGTACCCAGTTTTCTTAATTCATCCCTTAGGACCGGATAAGTCTATCAATCTGTTAAATTGGAAAGCCATTAGGTGCCCTGGTTTATGTGTTTCAAGCTGTTAACTAGAGGCTGATTGATTGTTGTTCCTTTGATGGGATATGCTGATCTAATCTCACTGTGTGCACGTTTGCAATAAATTACACAATTCATTTCCCCCCCATTTAGAGGTGGTGGTGGTGGGGGGAATCACACCTCCAGGCATGCCTGTGCTCTGCAGGCAAAAGAGCAGGGAACCTATTTTATGGTGCCATTTAGCCAGCAAGCTTTCAGCAATTCCAGCCTTCTCTCTCACCCCTCCCTCCCTCGCCCTCCACCCTCCAAAAAATCGAAGCATAATCAAGGTGTATGTTTAGAAAATTTATTGTTATAATTTTCCCCCATAATCTCTTCCATTTTCCTGCAGCCGCAGCGACATAGATCATCATCTAAGAAGAGAGAATGGATAGCAGTTTAAAATTTATCGGTCTTTGATTCTCAATTATATGTGTTTATGACTTCATCTGTCTTCAGTGACTTCAACCTTTTCCATTATGGTGGAATATTATTTGTACGGAATCCATTAAATTCACAAGGCAGGACTCTAATGGTCGGGCTGCAGCGATTTGCAGAGGGAAAAGTTTTGAAAGGCTGGCTTTAGGAAAAGCGTGGCTGTTATGACACAAGAAATTGCTTTATTGATGGTCTGCTCTGCTGCCTGTGCATTTGGCCATTTGTTACTCAGCCCATGTCTATATCTCAGGCTGACACTGATGAGAACTTTTCTGTAGCCCTCTCCAGATTACTGACTTGTAATGACACATCCAGGCAGGGCCGGGCAAAGGCTGACGATGATCCAGGGCAGAGTTTTTAGAGGTATACAGACGCTGCGTGCCTGAAGGGATCAGATGAAGCTGCTCATAATGGAGAAAAAGGGCTACACTGCTCCTGTGACTGTTCCCGTCTAAATCTCACAGAGGTCATCATCGCCGCTGAGAAACAAAAGACGAAGACGAGGAGTGATAAAATGTAAATAAAATGAAAGCGCAAGAGGTAAAAAAAAAGGGACGATACGTCTTCTCTGTGCCCATATGTACTCGCAAAACTCATGTTTTTAAACCTGTTCTAAATAAAAATTGATCATATGTAATGGATGGGGGTCACACACTCACACACTGTGTTGTATTGAGTAAAAGAAGTCAGAGCTGAACAACAACCTGTGTTGGGGGCATAAAACAAATAATTAAAACGTTAAAGTTTATATTAGTCCTTCAGTTAATGGTTATTTTCTTGATTAATTGATTCATTGTTTGGTTCAGAAAACGTCAGAAAATGTTGATCCATGTTTCCCAAACCCAAATGATGATGATCTCAATTGTCCTAGTTTGTCCCAAAACCAAAATGATTTAGTTTTAATGTTTTCTTTTCACATATGGAGCAAAGAAACCAAAAAATATTCACATTTAAGAAGCTGAGAACTTGATTGCATTAATCCATTGTCAAAATAGTTGGCCATTCATTTAGAAAGTGGTCAATTAATGTAAGAAAACATAGTAAACTATATACATACATTAGGAGGCTACAGAACAAAATGACATATCACTGCACAAATGCGATTTACACACAGGTGCACTCACAAAAACAGACCATTGGGAAACGTACAACTGAAAACTAAAGTTCCAAATGTCCTTCAGGTGAAACAATGGAAAGCAATAGTGCATTTTGTGGAATTATTAACACATATGATAAAGTGATAATTGTCACTGTTGCACACACTGTACACCCAGGTAATATCACGGCTTCATGTGACTGAAGCACACTTGCCAGGAGAGCTGTCGTCCTCATCTTTAAATGCACGCTGCTTCCTGTTTACACAGAAAGTAACAAGATTCCCTTGTACTCAAGTGGCCGCTGAAGTGGTCCAACCTGAATGACATTGAGCTCCTTCGACTGGTTGGTGCACGGGGCCAAGTAAAAGCTAATCAGGCTGTAATTCAAGATTCGCCTGGCCACTTACAATCAATACCTGCACAATCCCAATTAAAGTTTGCCGGGTCAGTGGAGGGCCACCAATTCCTTTTCCTGCCGTTAAATGCAATACTTAAATCCAAGCAATCTCCGTGTGGCCTTCATTTAATGGTTTAATGTCTTGTCCCAAACAGTGAGTGTCCACTTAAAAGTGTAAGAGGGACTCAGAGCGGACAGGTATCAGTGAGGAATGCTGGACACTGTGGAGGATACGGTCCAGCGCCGTGGAGCTCAAACCGCAACTGCATTTTCTGCTTTAATTCTTTCTAACAATTGGAAACAATAGCTTTTAAATGGACAGAAATTTACGTTTTTACTCTTTCATTTCACTGATTATTAAACACAGAGACTCAGAAACAAATCTGGAGATGCTTATACTTTTTCCATGTCATCCTGCTTAATACACCTGTGCTTCTCCACCTTCCAGGTTATATTCCACATCTGTCAAAAATGTATACATGTGTGGCTTTCATAGAAAGCAGCAAATTATAATTACATACAGTGCAAGGCTTGTCTTGAAGATGAAGCTCTGTAGTATCTTATAGTCCATCGCAGGTTCAACATAATACAGACAAAAAAAAACTTTCACCATCATATTCACACATATGGTCAATTTAGAGTGTCCAATTAACCTCTGCATATGTTTGGACTATGGGAGGAAACTGGAGAAAAAAAACAGTGCACACTCACGGAGAATGGTTGAGCCGGGATTCAAACAAGCGACCTTCTTGCTGTGAGGCAACAGTGCTAGCCGCTAGAACACCGTGTGGCCATTTATTTATGTGTTGCATGTTGAACATAGAGGCCACCTGAGTATAATATTGAGCTCTCGAAGTAACAACATGATCTCCAACGTTAAAATACAGTGGTGTAAATAGGTCGAGCAATGTCAGCTACAGACTTTTCACATGGTGGCAGATTTATTCCCAATAAAACAACTTCTCTCAGCTCTCTCATCATCCTCCTCTTCCTCACATATACTTAACACAATGGTATAGTGAGATTAGATTAAGATGGAGCGAGAGATAAGGTGACTATTATTTCATTTATTATAATTGTTTTATTATTCCTTTCATTTTCTACACACTCTACGAACAGTATTTCTGATCTTCCTCCCAAGTACCACCAGAGGAAGCTCACGTGTACCACTGCTGATACACATACCACAGTTTGAGAACCATGGGCATAGAACAAAGTGAAGCACTGACAATAACGACAATATTAAACATGGATTGCAACGTTTGCTACGACCATTTTGCCCATTCATTTTTTCACACTAAACTTTTAATTGCACTGATTGCGTTTGTTCTACACAATGTCTATTTATATCTTATAGGTTTTCCATACACATGTATTTTATATGATACTGTGCATATTTGATACACTGTATAGATTAAAATGACTCATAACTCAAAAAATGGCCCCTATACAACAACAATAACAACAGTAGGTTGCTGCTAACAATCAAATAATATGGTATACTATAAGTTTAAGCTTTAATATAAGCTGATTTTTGTTTTCCCATATATTTTATCTATTCTATCCTATATACATGATTTTTTTTTTCAATTTTCCAATAATACTTTTAACCAACAGTTTTAACCTTTACTTGCAATAAAGTATAGATAAGCCCGTGTCCCATCACCACCCCCCTCACCCTCTCACCTTCTCCCTCCACTTTTCTCCCGCTGAGCCTTTTGCTGCCGCATCCATGTCTTTTATCACAATTTTGACCCACAGAAAGGAATTCTCACAAGATATCAAAACAAAAATCTATATTTAATATGGGAGCAATTACAAAGTGAAGTTGGCTGCACTGGGCCGTTGTCACCGCGGCGCGTGTTTTTCATCAAATAGGTCATTAGACGATGATGGATGTAAACCTATAAAGTATCTAAACTGGACCTTTTAACAAACCACGAGCAACACTATCATTTCTCTAATAGAACCTGCTGACCGTGTCATTCCCTCCTGCCATTTGTCATTTTTCCTTGTGAAATAATCAATATCTGGGCGCTTTGAAATAAATAATATAAAAGTCATAGTAACCTACCCGAGGAGCAACAAAAATAGACTTATGGAGCATTCAGAGAGCCCATATAGCCTCAGGGCAATGTCTACTGCATGTTTCTAATCAATGCATAATATGAACTGTATTTTTTTCTTTTTCTTTAAAGCACAGACTCCAGGTTCACAGTTTATTTTTCAGGGTCTGGTGTGCTATTTGAAAGCCCAGTCAAGCATGTTGGCCTGCTGCTAGCACAGCATGAAAGAAATACGATTTTCTCTTTTAATTCCAACATAAATCTGTGCTTTTCAACAATTTCTATTTGACTGTTAAAAAAAAAAAAGAGCAAAGCAAATATGACTTATAACTAGAACAGTGACGTTTATCCAGGGTTACTCAAATGTAAACAAAGGCAGCAATGGTATTTGTACATGCACTGCGATTAAAGGTGCAGTATGTAGGAATTAGTGACATCATAATAGGCTCCTCCTCCTTCTCTGTGTGTGTCAGGGAACTACGGTGGCCTTCACCTACCAGAAAACATGTCGCTCCTCCTCATTTGAATAGTAAGTATCTGTTTGAAACCATGAAACATACGCTCTGGTGAGGATCCTACACCTGGACCTTTGTTTTATTTGGACCTATTTTATTTGTTTTTTTGTTTTATACTCCTGTTATAGTTACCGGTGATTGTTTTCTTCATGTAGATTTTGTGGATTTCCTGTTTTGCTTTTGCTTGTTAGCGTTTTGTGTCCTTTCCTCCTGTGATTCTCTTTTTCTTTTTTCTTTTTTTTATTTTATGCTTGTTCTCTTTGCTTTGTTCTTGGATTATTTTTAGTCAAATCCAATCTGTGTCACCCACGCACCCTTGGTAAATTGCTGTGGGAATAATGCACAACTCCTTATATGGACATCCTATGTGTGTGTGTGTGTGTGTTTCAGGTCACATCTTGAGGCTTTAAAAACTGCATTTTTTTTGTCTTCTTATGTGTTGTTGAGTCAAAGTTATATTTCATTTTAAATTGCACTTTTTTTTTTAAAATAAAACCGGCAGTAGGGATAATTGTGCAGAAGTCACAAAATCGGCCATTTCTCTTTTATTTTTGTTCATAAATAAACGAGCAGAGCGAACATTGAACTGTGATGCATTTCACAAATTCAATCCGATTAAAAACATTATATGTACTTTTTTTGTTCAGGTGTCTTTATAAAGTCAGATTGCCTATAGATTGTGTTAAAAAAAGGATATAAGACACTCTATATTGCACATATTGTATATTCCCATAGCCTCTGTGTATATGTTTCAATATAGAAATGGAAAAAAGCAGCCTAAATGCTCTGTGTTCTAAGGGTTAAACGTGGAATTTACCTGCACTTTCCGTATTTTATAAAAAGCTTATTCTGAGGCTACAAACACTAAAAAGGTTTTATTTTAGAGCAATTATACATTTATCAAACATAGTCATGGGTATACTACCCATGACTATGTCCAATAAACCCTCCAAATACACACTTCAACGTTAAATAACAATCATTATAATACATTTACTGTATTGCTCACATCAAATTACCATATACTCGTTCATCAGGCATTGATTTGCGTCCTGTTTCATTTTTTGCATCCACAACCTGAGCCATAGGTTTTAAAATATTGCAACCTATATTTCAAACTACCAGGTAAACTATGCTTGGAGATACGTTCAGAATCTTTCATAGTTCCCTATACATTAGGTGACATCTATAGTGACAGATTATCAGAATCATTAGCTGCAGATTACTCGTTGTATGTGGAACAAACTGAATATGAATATAAATACTGCATAAACATGGGTGAAACGTCAACGAGCATGACCTCACATTTACTTGCGTGTGCCTTATTGTTAGATTCACGGGGGACAGAGTCGAGTGTGTCACATGAGCGTAGCTGGCACCTGAGACTAAGGAGGGAGCCATAAAATATCCGTTATTATGAAGAGCATGTAAGAGAAGGAGGTAATTACATGACAGTAATGGGATATCTCCACCTGACTAAATGATCGACACAAACGTGTGTGTGTGAGAGAGAGAGACATGGAAGACCTTTACCTTGACACTGACTCTTCTTCATCAATTAATGAATGTTTGCAAGAAACATTTCAAACTCCTTCTTCTGTTTTCTTTTGATTTACTGCAACAGTGAGAATTTTCCACTATTGTAAAATCATATAAAAATCAGTTTAGTTTTTAAATTGTACGTTAATGAATCAGTGTATGTTGACTGTTTTACATTATTAATTTAAACCTAACCTACTTGCCTACCTGCCTACCTCCATAATTACCTACCTACCTGACAGAATATTTGAAAGCACTTTTTAAATTGCACTATTATAGAAAATAAGGAGTTCTATTCTATTCTATTCTACTCTGTTCTAATATCATTGGTGGAATAAAAATCCTTAATCTCCACCACCAAAGTATGAAGCAACACATTCACCTTTAAGACCCAACAGTTCAGTGTTTAAATGAACTATTTTTGACCCCTCACTCTTTCTACCACATCACTGCATCTCACCAATGTGACCCACAGAGGGCGCTGCCTCCTCGTCCTTCCTCCTCCACACCAGCTGCTCCCTCCTACACCATACAGCTTCTCTTTTCTTTTTTTTTGTTATTATTATTATCAAACAAGTCAATTAATATCAATGAGTGAAGAAAAAAAAAAACATTGCACATTTACAAAGAGTGCAATCTGAGGGATGAATTAACCAGATCGATTAGGGAGGAATAAATGACTGTGCGACCCGCAGACATTGTGGAAATGTCCCTCGCTGAAAATCAATGACTTAGAAATATGAATCTAATCGCCCATTGGTGACACATGGAGAAGCTGCAGTCTGATCTCAGGACCTTTTTTTGTGTGTTTTGGTTTGTTTATGAGGAGAGGATATTTAGGGACTGCAGCTGTTTAATTGTGCTGCTGGCATGGTGACCCCTCTTATTTATATTTCATTTTGTTTAGACAAGACAACTCGGCACGAGAAGCAGTTAGGTAAACAAACAAACAAAAATATAATAATGACTAAGATTTTTTTTTTTGCTCGGTTCAGTTCAGTTCATATGCACAAAAAACACAAGGTTCAGTGCATTTAAAATGTTAAAATGATGCACTGTATATATATATATCAAATACTATTCGTTTATTTTGTTATTTATTGGTGTTGGCACAGAGACATGGCTTGTATAGAGGAGGGAGGATTTTTCTGCTGAGCACTGCTTCTTCTTCCAAAAACACAACATGTACGTTGCAGATATATATATATAAAAAATAAAGGTTAAAAAAGAGTGTTTTTAGGGAACGTGTTATGTTATAAAAATCGTAAAAAGTGGCATGCCTTTTAACATGCCCTGAAATCTGTTTAAACCTTTTTAACATAAAACAACAACAACAAAAAGATACACCCTTATATAAATTCCCCTACCCCCGTGTTAAAGAACACTCTGTTTATATCTACACAATATTGGATCCACATATAATATGGAATAATGTCAAAATGAACAAATTTTAGTGTTACCAAAATTTTTTTTAGCTCCAAATTGGTGTTAAATTCATGATTTTATTTCATGTTTTGAGTATTTGAGTATAAATATAAACACTGTGTGGATTATGACAGATGTTAGTTTGGTGTTTTCTGACTGAACTCAACCCATGAAGACTCCCTTCCCTTTTTTTGGAGGGGGGTGTCACGCAAACAGCTGCTGTGTTCATTTGCTGCCTAATTGGACTGTATGAGACCAATAACAGGCGAGGAGCACACTGTGGCCTGAAGGCAGAGAGAGAGAGAGAGAGAGAGATAGAGAGAGAGGGGGGGGGGGATAGAGAGAGAGAGAGAGAGAGAGAGAGAGCGCATCCTCCTCCCTCCTCTCTCTCTCTCCACCTCGCCGTCTCCCTCTGCCTTAATCCCATTTGCCATTGTACATGCCCAATCGGCTATACTTTCCGCATTTAACTTGGATGACATTTTTATTTCATCATTAGCATCAGACGCCAGACAGACACACAGGCAGAGAGACAGACAGACGGACGGACTGACACCGAGGACGCAGATAAACCAGAGTTTGGCGTTTTTTTTGACGGAAGGGAGCCCCGGGAATGAGACATCTCCACCTCTCGATGCGTGCTGTTTATTTATTTGTTTGTGTGTTTGTTTGTTGTTGCTCGCCTCTCTGAACACTTTTCAAAGTTAGAAGGAAGAGCGCTCTGAGTGTGAGGTCCTAAAAACACTGAGCAACAACAACACTCGCAGTCCGGATATCCACAGCCTTTAAGTCGTTTATCCTCATTTTAATTCTTTTTCTTGGTGGGTAATTCCGTGGTCCTCCGTGCGCTCAGACCACACAGCCACAGCGATGCCAGAGACGACGCAAGAGACGTGCGCTCCGGCCAAGGACTCTCCCTTCTTCATTAAGAACCTGCTGAACTGTGATAGTAAACCGTCCAAACCTAAGCCGGTGCTGGCTGCTGCTGCTGCCGCCGTCAACAAGGCAGCGATGGCGGCGCTGGAGGGAGGATTTTCCCTATCACAGGTCGGGGACTTGCACTTCCCCCGCTTTGACCTGCCCGCGCAGAGGTTCAGTCTCCCGGCGCACTACCTGGAGCGCACCTCGGCGTGGTGGTACCCGTACGCCCTGAGCTCATCCACGCACCTGCACAGGAGTGAAGGTAAGACTTGATGTTTGCGCAAACAGCCGCTCATTTACCATGTGAATTCCATCAATATACATATGATAACTTCCATTGTTTTGCCATGAAATAATATGTCACACACTGGTTTAGTGATGAAGGCCTATTAGCTTATTCCCCGACGCGCGATAATAGATCAATAAAGTGACACTCGGTGCATAAAATGAAGCAGACATCATGAAATCATGGGTTGCGGGTGACGATGCGCAGCAGCTTTTGATTTGTCTGTTGGTGCTCGGTACGTGGACATCTTTACCCCCGCAGGCTCGGCCACAGTGACAGCCTGATGTCCCTGTGATTTATTTTAAACACGCGTATGTTTCATGCAAAAGAGAAAAAGGACTGATTTTTCAGATTGTAAAAATTGCAGTTTTCCTTTGGATGAGACTGGGGAGTGACGCAGGCCTGTGTGGATTATGAATATTTTATTTATTTGGTCTTCAAATCTCTTCTTTTTTAAGTAGAATAAAACAGATTTTATTTTATTTTTTGTTTGGTTAGCTGTGAAGGCTCTGCGTTAGATTTTCTGGCACAATTCATTCAAAAACTCACACGAAGCTGTGTCACCTCATAAAAGTCCCCAGTGTTAATGTCCATATCCCCATGTGTCCACATTACAGTCATGGAGAAACCAGGAGCCAGAGACTCGTCTCCAACCTCGGGCACAGACAGAGACTCCCCAGACCTGGTGCTCAAATCCGAGCCTGACGCCAAAGACGACGACGACGATGACGACGAGCACAACAACAGCAAGAGCGGCGACGAGATCATTCTGGAGGAGAGCGACACGGACGAGGCCAAGAAGGACGAGCTGGAGGAGTGGAAGAAGCGAGACGACGACAAGAAGCCGTGCCGCAAGAAAAAGACGCGCACGGTGTTCTCCCGGAGCCAGGTCTTCCAACTGGAGTCCACCTTCGACATGAAGCGCTACCTGAGCAGCTCGGAGCGCGCCGGCCTCGCCGCGTCCCTCCACCTGACCGAGACCCAGGTCAAGATATGGTTCCAGAACCGGAGGAACAAGTGGAAGAGGCAGCTGGCCGCGGAGCTGGAGGCCGCCAACCTGAGCCACGCGGCGGCGCAGAGGATAGTCCGCGTCCCCATCCTCTATCACGAGAACTCGGTGTCGGAGAGCGGAGGCGCCGGTGCCAACGTGCCCGTGAGCCAACCGCTGCTCACCTTCCCGCACCCCGGCGTCTACTACTCGCATCCCATCGTCACGTCCGTGCCGCTGCTCAGGCCGGTTTGAAGTGACAGCAGCTGCAGTTTTTGTGGCACCGAGTCCAAAACTCAAGTACAAAAAACAAAAAATTGACAAAAAAGACTAAAATATTTTTGTACAAGTGAAATAAACAGAGACACTGTCTGTCAGGCCTCTGTGGACATATTTTGGCAAAATTCAATGTGTCATTTTTCCATAAAGGCACCGTTTACACGTGATTTGACAACTCAAATCCCACATTATTATAATAACTATTATTGTTATTATTATTGTTATTATTATAAATGATTACTTGTGGAGTTCACCTGCTCGCACTGCCTGATGAGTGTATTTTATTTGACTTTATTTGATTTTGACTCCATGACTGTTAGCGGTCAGGCCAACTCTGTGATTATTACACAAACAACAACAACAACATCAATTTAATATAATATAATATGATAATAACCTTGTTTACAGAATTGAACCTGCTCCTCCATCATGCAACACCACACTTGTTTTGATTTGTTTTCTCTCTCTCTGTTCATAAATGAGAACATGATGCTGTGCAATACACTGTCAGTGTGCCGTGAATGAATGAATGGATGAATGAAGGAGTGAATGAATCCACTGTAATGGGGGACAATGTTTTTCTTTTGTCGCGTATCCTCGGTGGAAAAGTGATGAGGCTCCTGTTGTGACTTCTGTTTCCTCCTCTTGTTTGAAACGTTTGACGGGGACAATCAAGACACTCTCAGCTGTAAAATATCCGTGTGTGTTTCTATTTTATTTGATTTCATTTGAAGTTTATGATCCTCACTCCTCATTCCTTCAAGCACAAGTGTGAGCTCCAGCGTCTCCTGGTCTAACTCTGTGTTTCTGAACAGGACACACTGTCGATATTTGGTGTATAAAGTCTGTAAATGTATATATTTAAAAAGGAGACGACGCGCGCGTTGAGAAGCTGCCACCTGCCGGCTTCTCCCTTTGTACAGTTAAAAAACATACAACAATAACGTTTTGATATTGTATTGCTGAACCATGTTGTGAAATAAATGGAGAATAACTATATTCCTTTCATTTCCAGGACATTTTTGTCATCGATCATTTCTTGAGGATTCTTAAAATGTTCATTTTTTAACATTTTTACGCACCAAAACACATGAAATGCTATCAATGGTGAAGAGAGATGAGACAGATACAAGCTGACACACACACACACACACACACACACACGGACACACACTTGCATGGGCAGGTGGATTTCTGTAATCATCTTAGTTAAAAACGTCGTTTTACATACAAAAGTGGCTCAGTCAATTAGATGCGTAATTGCCACCATCTTGCTAAAATTATGGGTAATGAAGTCAGAGGAGGACATCACTCCTGTAAGTCTTTTAACATGTCTGTTTTTTTTTCCACCCTCACTCTCCTCTCTCATTCCCATGTATGTGTGTGTATATGAGCTTGAGGTAAACTACATTATTCTTTAAATTATTATTTAATTATTAAAAAAAATGCATAACTGTAAATTCTAATTTTACTCTCATTTTATTCTTTATTTATTTATTTATTTTGGAGCACGTTTTTAAATATTTTTCAAACGATTTATTTTCATATTCTTCTCGTGATGCCACTCATTTTTAAACTTAAGCCAAAGAATATTAATATTATATTTTATATTAATTTATTACACTTCTGTTATGAAAACGAGTACTAAAATAAAAAAAAAGGTTTGCAATTAACATATCAGGTAACACCTATTTAAACCTATTTATCAGAATAATGGATGATCATTTTAAAGTATTACGTTTACAAAAACACACAAGGTGTACATTTTTAAAATTTGAAATAAATTATTGATCTTGTACTTTGTAACACACGCGATCCTACAGGTGTTTCTAATCACTGTCTCTAGCAAGTTCATTCACTCTTTTGTACGCAATTTGATTATTATTCATCATTTTAAAAGAAACTATTATTAAACACATATATTTTCACTTTATATGATAATAAATTAAATGTAATAAGGCATTTAAGGATTTAAGGCGAACGTGGAGTCAAGGCACCGCGAGATTCTTTGAAAATTAATAACATTTTACAGTTACTTTATATTTAAGTATTGTATGTATTTTATGTATATCATATATATAAAATAAAAAAAAATAAAAAATTAGAAGTGGGGAATAACGCAAATCCAAAGGGGAGGAGACTGTGAGAAGAGGAAGGAAGAGAAACAGCTGAACTGTGCTGCATGTTCCGCATGGCACAATAAATTGGAATTATTGGTAATCAGTAATAATTTTACTATACATTTAAACAATATTTGCAGTATCATTAAAGGGTGGATTTTGTGTTATTTCGAAAAGGGTTTAATATGAGAGAGTGACAGTATATGAGCAGACTGTCATCAGGTGGATAATCTACAGCTGTTGTGCCTTTAAGATAAAAGTGAAAGACTCTCGTTGCAGTTTAGTCCAAGTGGAAAGAAAAGCTATGGGTAGCACGTGGAGGTTGAACCTTTTGACTCCTTACATCTGACAAACACAATCACACACAGCTGCATACACTTAAATCAAAAATACTAATAAGAAAATTATAATAATAGAAACGTTATTAAGATAAAACGACATTTTGCGTAAAAGCATCCATGAATCACGCGTGAGTATTTCAGTTAGACTTTGCCTTAAAGGCCATTTCCAGCCCCCATCTCTTAGTTTTTATTGGAAATGAATCAGTCAGCTATAAACTCCATATGATGACCTCATCAACAGACAAAGGCTTCATCCAAAATATCGTCAGCTCAGCCGAGTATTGACGTGCACCTTCCACGCGCACTCAGCGCGGCCCCATTACTGCAAATTAATAGATTAGTATGCCATTATTCCTCTGGCGCAGTATCGATCCGTGGACGTCTGCGACGCGGCCCACGTCCACGTGTGCGCGCGCAACGCTTCGGATCAGCTTATGACCTTGATTTGCGCGCATAAATTGAACAAAAATTACAACTCGATAATTTCCATTTGTGCGACATCTTTATGTAAAAAAAGAGTGGGAGGGGGGGATGTACAGGGGGGAGCGTGGGTCCAAAAAAAAAAAAAATCAGATAAAGTACATTTGCAGGGACGTGGGGCAAACGGACGTGAGTGCACGCGTCCGGTGTATCACATTAAAATGGAGAGAGCTGAATGGGTAATTTTCTGCCCCCATCATCATGGTTTTAGTGGCAGTTTGGAAACACACAAGTGGCCCCGACCACCTTCAACAAGCTTCTCTGCAGCATCTGCTCACACACACACACACGTCTCTCTCTCCCTCTCTCTCTCTGTCTGTCTCTCTGTGTGTGTGTGTGTGTGTGTGTGTATCAATATTCACGTGTGTTATAACACAAAGGTTGCACTTTAAATTACATCACTTTAACTAAGTCCCATGTAATATTGGATGCTTATATGCAAACTTACTTATGACATATACAGTACCTGTCATAAACATTATTGAAGAGCTAATTATAGAGCAATTGATAAACTATTGATAACAATTGATAATGTTTTTCAGGATAACTTAAGATAGTAAGGGTTATAAACATGCTTTATAAACAATTATTAACAATATTGAATATTTAAAGAAATAAAAGAAAAGAAATGCACAATGAATAAATAATATGTAATGTAAATGAAAGTAAGTAAATGTGCACATATTGTACAGATATATATGGTTATTGTACAGTAACAGGTTTAAATACATGTGGTGCGTGTTATATTTATAAACTGTAAATGAAAATGTTGAGAATTTTCAATGTTACTTTCAGTCTAAATACAACCATAAAGTCCAATTAAGATGAATGCAGATCTTATTAATGTGTATGATTAAATGTTGCTAAATATGCTTTTCTTAACAGGAATATGGAGTTATTTATGTTTATACGTATCTAATGGGTGATTGTTAACTGTTAATTACTACACCTGAACAAAACGTGCTTAAATTAAAGCATTTATAATGGATATTATTATCATATACATGTACTGTATATGTATGCGTCATTGTAGAAGACGATTAATGGAAGAATTGTAAGTGTTGTTTTCTTCCACCATCATGTGACCAAATCAGACACAAAACACGTGTCATTCTACATCTTTCACATCATATCAAATACAGTAACAACCATCTTTGATGACTCTCTTGGGTCAAAAAAAGATAAGAAAAGTGTGAAAACCAAAGTTATCGATAATCGATTATCTGCTCGTGATCAGAGGCCACACAGAAGTGTTTGAACAACTCTTCTGACACTTCGTTCACAGGAAATCTCACTTTTTTTCTTTTCCTCCTTTACCCCTCATCCCATTTGCTTTTCCTGATTGAACGCGGGCATCAGATTTTCATCAAAGTTCTATTAAGTGAAACATAGGTTGCGGGGCACCGTCTGATTGGAACAGTTTAAATTTTAATTGTGTTTTTAATTTGACATATAGTTGCTGTGAAGAATGACAGCGCGGCGCCGAGGGGGCGGTCGATTTTCTTAATTTCTCCCCGAGGAATTGATGAGTCTATCAGGGCAGTAGATTGGAAAGCCATTAAAACTCAATGGTTAGGTTGTTAATTGGAACTTGATGGATAGGAGCCCTTGGATAGGCTGTACTGATCCAATCTTCCTGACTTTGTGTTTTCCAATAAATTACCCAGTTCATTTCCACACTCCGATTACATAAATTGTACACCTCCAGGGCTTGGTCGCTCTACGTTTACAACTCTCTCTCTCTTTCCCTTTCTCTCTCTCCCTCTCTCCCTCTCTCTCTCTCTCTCTCACACACACACACACACACACACACACACACACATATACACACACACATACTATATACGCACACACACGCCCCGTGAAAAAAGAGCAGGCCTTGCTTTCTTGAATGAAAATCGAAACATAATCAACGTTTATACTTAGAAAATTTATTGATATCATTTTCTCTGGTAATTTCCTTATTTTAGACGCGGACACGCCATATATCATAATACACGCGCGTGGAAAAAAAGGCTCTTTGTTTAATATTTATCGAAGCTTGATTCTCCAGATCAAAGCGCCTCATAACTTCATCTGTCTTTGTGCAGAGCTGCTTCTCTCGCTCTCTCTCCCTCTCTCTCTCTCCCTCTCCCTCTCTCTCTCTCTCTCTCTCCTGCTAAAGATCTTGTTCAGTTATTGCGGCATGTGCGGCCTCACACACACCGACCCATCACTGTGATAGAGCACAAACTTAGAGCATATGTGCTTTTAGGCCTCCGTGCCGCCTGGAGTGGAGACAGTGCCTGACTCTGGTCTATATGAACCTGTGAAAGGACGCGTGCGCGCGCTTGTGTGTGCGTGTGTGTGTGTGTGTGTGAGAGAGGGAGAGTGTAAATAATCATCTGCAGCACAAAAGCAGCCTCTTATCTCTCCGTGGATGAGCCAATAATCTCACGTTGCAAAAGTCGTCCACGGCGTAATGAAGGCGCACGCGCGCACTGACAAAGGTCTTTGTTTGAAAAGAGCGGCATATAAAATAAACCCATTTAACTGTCATTGCAGATTTCACGCCTTATGTGTAACCACCATAAATCC
This sequence comes from Solea solea, assembly GCF_958295425.1. NCBI lineage: Eukaryota > Metazoa > Chordata > Actinopteri > Pleuronectiformes > Soleidae > Solea > Solea solea. Next base: position 21,608,757 of record NC_081148.1, read on the forward strand.
AGCATCCGCCGCTGACTGCCCTCATATATTTGCCCCCCTCCCTCCCTCCCTCCCTCCTCCTCCTCCTTCAGCAAAGCCTCTAATGCACATGCAGGCGTTTTGTTAAAGATCGTTTAGCAGATGTCATGCAGTCCACGATATTTACGCGCGGATCCAGATGCGTCTGTCTGCTCGCTCTGGTGGTGATGATGATGATGACGAGAGAATCTGGTGTCATCATCATCATCATCATCATCATCGTCTTCTTCTCCTTCATCCAGGCTCTACCTCCACCGGGAAGAAGAAAAAGAAGAAGAGCTGACGTGATGATTAAAGCCGAACATTTGTAACGTGTCTGTCTGGAGCTTCTTTACAAAGCAGCAGTAAAAGAGGGATAATGTGCCTGAACCTGGCAGATCAAGCCCTGCAGCTGTCCCACCCCCCCACCCCCCCACACGCCACACACACTCGCCTGTCTATAGCAGTGAGGACATGCATAGGCTGCATGACCGTAACCAACTCAACCTAAACATGAACCTAAAACCCTTTAAAACTTCAAAAGTCTTAAAGACCTGAAGTCATCAGGACCTGCTAAAATGTCCTCACAATGTCAAAATGTCCTCACAATAAACTTATTTTTATATCTTAGTGGGGACACCTTATAGATATAATGCATTCTCTCATCCCTAACCTTAACCATTACACGTGCCAAACCCCAAAACCAGGTCTCAATCCTTAAAAAGTCCTTTAAAGTTGTCAAAATATCCCCACAAACATAGGCTTTTATGTTATTTGGGACCTCACAAAGATATAATAACTACATGTAGACACATTTCTCTCCATGACTGTGAGGACATCCATTCTTACCAAGCCTGTGACCTTAACCAACCCAAACATCAACCTAAAACTGGTTCTAACCCTAAAACCCTTTAAAACTTAAAAAGTCTTAACTCCACCCAAAAGCCCTGAAGTTGTCAGAACCTGCTCAAATGTCCCCACCATGTCAAAATGTCCTCACAATAATGGTTTTGAACATTAACTTGTTCTCACAGGCTTATAAAGACACACACACAGAGATGTGTTGGACAGCCTGCATGACCTGCACCATTCTAAACCTAGACCAGGTTTTGGGTTCCATGAGGACTACTGGTCTTGACATGGTCAGTGTTTAGGTCCTAAAGATGTAACAGACACCTGGTCCAGAAAAGGTCCTCATGAGATCATAAAACAAATAAGCACAAATACTGTCCATGCTCTTAAAAACATACCATTTTGTGCAAAAACCATTAGGGCATGACCTGCACAACTCAAATCCTGGCCCTAAACCTCAAAAAGGATCCTCAGAAATGAGGTTATACATGGGAGCAGGTTTTGGTTTCAGTGTTAAGGTCAGTGTTTATGCCAGAAATGGCCCTAAAGAGGCAACACATAGGCACACATACACAAAGAGAGGTTTGCATTGGTCTCCAGGACACCTGGTCCAAGGTCTAGCACACATACTGAAAACACGAGCACACACACAGCTTTGTGCAGCTATTCTTATAAGGACACCACATTGATTTCCATTCATTTGGACAGTCTAAACAAATCTGTTCCACCAGTTCATGCCTGACCCTAACCAAATGTGACCTCTAACCTTAACCACAGCCACAGAAACAAGGTTCTGCCTCACTGGGACCAGGTTCTGGGTCTCCATGAGGTCTACTGGTCCTGACAAGGTCAGTGTTTGTACCAGAGAAGATCTGAAGGGGAAGGGGGGAGAGAGGGAGGGAGAGGGAGAGAGAGAGAGAGAGAGAGAGAGAGAGAGAGAGAGAGGAAGCATGTGAAGGAGGGTGAAGCGTGCCTCCTCCCTCCCTCACCACACACGCACGCACGCGCGTACATACCATCTCCAATCAATTAGTCTATCAATTAGTCGGCCTCCACTCCACGCGCGGTCATCACGAGGCAGATTAGCTCAGTAACGATCAAATGAATTCTTAATCGCAGATAATGGACGCGGGACGAGTTTATTATTTTCAGGAAGAAAACAAACAAACAAACAAAACCAACAAAAAAAGAGAGTTTCTTAGCGGCACGTTTAAGGATAAAAACACAAGATAATCCTCAATTGACTTTTCTCTCTGGTGACACATGCAGGCTGTTTAGAGTATAAAATAAGGAAGATTACAGAATAAATCTGATTGTGACTGTTATTTTAAAAATGAACATTTCTGATAAACCTCACTGTATTCAGACCAATATGCGAGTTTTTTTCTCTCCCATAAAATCAGTTACCATTTTAATAACTGGTTACATTTTACTGATTATTTTTATTTTATTAACTTAAATGAATTTAAATTTGTTTGCAGTATCTTTAAATTAATTATACATATTCATTTAGGTCAGAAACCTAACATTCATGACAGGAATAATTGATACTTGGAAGAATATAGTTTGTGTTGCAGTGACTCCGTGCAGCAGCAGCAGCAGAATGCAGAGATGAGTTACTTATCCTCGGCTCTCTCCCTTTCCCTCTCCCCCCCTTCCCACCTCCAAAAAACCTGGAGAGGAGTTTGAAATTTCCGGGCTTGTGTCTGAATCTGCCATTGGCCCGTGGAGGAGGTTACCTACATGCAAATGAAGCCACGCAACCTTGCTGCCTCTGAAGCAGAGCGTGAGGAGGAGGACCAGGATTACACTCATGTTCCCCGAGCTCGAGAAAAAACACCTCCATGTTAAAACTCCACAATTAATCTGAGGCTGAGGGAGGAAAAAAAGAAAGAAAAGAAAGAAAGAACGGGGATAAAAAACAAAAACAAACAACCGGTTTGGTCATTTTTACGCACCGATCGTGCAAAGAGCAATAACGGAATACGAGGGCGCAGACAGATTCAGTCAATACTGTTATGAGGCGAGAATGAGTAACGCAGAAGACAGCGGGAGCAAGTGCTCGTCGGGCCCGATTTCCAGCTTCACAATCCAGTCTATCTTGGGCACGCCGTCCGATGCGCCGCGCTCCGGGACCAAGGAGCTCTCCAAGGGGCCGCCGCTGCCGCTGCCGCCGCCGCGGAGGCGCTCACTGTCCGTGTCATCCGAGGAGGAGTGCAGCGGCGGGGAGGATTCAGCAGACTGCTTCTGCTCCGACACGGGTCACAGCGAGCGCCAAGCGCACAACTTCTCATGTTTAGGTGAGGATTGTTATTGTTATTATTAATAATATTACTACTATTATTATTATTATTAGAGAGGAAAATACAACAATTTCTTACAGTACAGCAAACATAATTAAAATTAAAATGTAATATTATTTATTTACAAAATATATGTCATTGAATTAGGCCCAATCAGGTTTTTAAAATGTATTTTCAAAATAAAAAAACAAATTAGGCCGCCTGTTTTATTTTTTCATATTTATTTCTAGTTTTTGTTTTTGTACTTCAGCTCACATTTCACCAGGTTAGTATTTATGGCTGTGCAACCCATCCACCTCCACTTGTTTTTATTATTATAATTATTATGTGCACACTATCCTCGTCAACAGCAGCAGCAGCAGCAACAGCAGCAGCAGAACAGGAGTGGAAGGTCGAATAATTACTCTGCCACCCTCCATGTCCTTCCTCTCGTTTCAAATTTAATTGAGCCCGCTAATTGATGAAACCTGTTTCCAAAATGGCTGCACTACACGTCGTCAATTGAGCGTTAAATCCATAGAGCGGGGCTTTAATTAATAGCGTACTGTACGCCGAGCATACTCACGGTGAATTGTTTATTTTAAAAAATAGTCACCGGCTTACAGCAGTCGATTAAGGAAGTCAGAGTTCACACTTAACCAACTCTCAATCTGAGTAGGCTGGAGATAAAAAAAAAAGTGATGTGATTATTGTTTTTTTTTTCTCATGCGTAAAACACACATGTGTCTGTGCTCCTGCTGCGTTCAGGTCCCGCTAAAGGACTAATGCCTGGGAGTGAGGGGCTGTCGCGGCGTGCGCACCTGCCGCAGCCTCTGCTGCAGGATTACAAGGAGGAGCAGGAGAGGCCGTGCCGCCAGCTGTCACCGCTGTCCGAGGAGAGGCACGCGGACGGCGGCGCGGACAAGCAGGGCAACTCGGCCAAGAAGAAGACGCGCACGGTGTTCTCGCGGAGTCAGGTGTACCAGCTGGAGTCCACCTTCGACATGAAGCGCTACCTGAGCAGCTCGGAGCGCGCGTGCTTGGCCTCCAGCCTGCAGCTGACGGAGACTCAGGTCAAGACGTGGTTTCAGAACCGGAGGAACAAATGGAAACGGCAGCTCTCGGCGGAGCTGGAGGCGGCCAACATGGCCCACGCGTCCGCACAGACACTCGTGGGGATGCCGCTGGTTTTCAGAGATAACTCCTTGCTGCGCGTTCCAGTTCCGCGCTCTATCGCCTTTCCAACGCCCCTCTATTACCCGGGGAGCAACCTGCCAGCGTTACCTTTATACAACCTGTATAACAAGATTGAGTACTGACTGACTCTGTACACTGTCGTGTTCACCACTGCAGTCCACGCATTACAATACAATACAACTCATATAACGTGTCTCCACATCTTAACCCCGCTGTATATTAAATTGTATCACTTTATTTGTTTGAGGAAACTATTATGCAGCAACTGTGCATCACACGAGAAAGCAATCAAGCTTCCCTATGTATGTATAAAAATACACCATGTGTATAATTATTAATTATATAGATTTTTTTTAAAACTATTTTATTTTTCTCGCCTTTTAACCGATTAAAACATTTGGAGTCTTCAGTCACACTCACTGTTTTTTAAACTCCACAAATGCCTTGTGAAAGACTATTTTACAGGGGCAACAAGTCGTTTGATTTCATCCGACAGGAAGGAACAAACCCGGTTCTTCCATTCAAAAGGGGGAAAATAAAATATCATTGTTTCTATATATATATATATATGTATATATATATATATATATATATATATATATACATACAGTATATATATAATGTAATTTAGACCTTCAACAATAACCTTCTCATTCAATAAATTTTCTATTTCAGTGAAAATGTGGAGTTGTTTTTTTTGTAATAATCAAAAATATAAAACACACGCTTTAAATTCAGATTAAACCCCTGTGGCAATTAACATAGATGACTTTACTGCTGCTGGGTCACAAATATTAAGCAGTGAGCTTTAATGCATCTTGCAAAAGAAGGCTATATAAATATATATATGACACAATGTGAGACTCCATTTTGTTTATGAGCCTATAAGCAGAATAAAATATCAGGCTGGGTTTAAAACTGCAGGTGTTTTCATTATGCAAAAGACTTTTCTTAAATCTAAAAACATAAAAATACTGCAGCTAATAACAAATCAAGAGGCAGATGAGTTCAGCCAACTGCTGTATGTTATAATTATATATAAATGTCAATATAGAGGTGACTATAGGGAGAGAAAGTTACAAGCCAACTGTGCCTTTTGGGGCGGGATCTTCTCCTGAACATCAGGCCTTGTAAGAGGAAATCCAATAAAAAAAAAAGGCACATTGTCAAAGTTCAAGAGCTCGCTGCCGTCATTAATTGAAGCCGTTCTCGTCTCTCCATCTGTGTAATGAATCAGATACACATGTAATAAGACATCTTCTTAAACTTAGCAGCCTGTGGTTGATATTTCTGGTCCAGCAAAAACCAAATCTGTCAAAGTTCAGCCCATGCAAATGCAAAAAAAAAAACCACAAGGACCTACACACAGAAATGAACACAATTGTTGACGGACAGCGATAAAACCGTGTCATGTAGCAGCTTTTCTTAGGTGTCACATCGTCTAAAAAGGGAACCACAGCGGCACCACACTACACACACCAACCGCTTCAACATCCCATCCCCACCCATCTCTCACTGTGTGCTAATGGCTACATTACCTAGCAGAATCACGACTATAGCTATAAGCTCTGCTGCCCTGTAGATTATGCCTGACCCAATTTCTGCAACAGCCGCCCTGTGTTTCTGGGGAAAATGGATAGCGTCAGACAACAGTGGTGATTTATGGGCAACTCCCAGCAGCACTGCATGGTGTATAGAGGGTGAGGAGCAGAGGGATGAATTTGTGACAGATAGGACAGGGGGAATGATTAGGAAGCATGCTCCTTATGAAAAGGAGCAATAGCTTTGGCAGAATGAAGCTGTTTATTAAGCATCCAAGTGGTCATTATGTCATCAGGTGTGACGGCAGTGCACGGGACATGCTCCCGGATGGATGTTTACGCCCCGCTGACTTGTGGGCAAATCTGCATGACCTGTCACCCGAGGTTGTTTGAATTTACACGACAGGGAAGAGATGTGTAGAGATGCTGTGATGAGCAGAGGAAGAGGAAAGAGGGATAGGTGGGAGGTGAAGGGAGGGAGGGTAGGGAGGGTGGGCCTGGATGTAACTATGTATCACAGCAATGGCAGGTGTGAATTACAAATTTTAATAGCAGGGCAATGAAAATGATTTGAAGTGGTTTAAACTGCAAAGAGACAGCGAGTGGCGCGGTGATGAAGATTTGTTGAGATGATGTGTTGTGCCTTAGGATTCATCAAACCTGCCTGCTAAGGTGAAAAGCAAGTGTAATTCACTCCCTGTGCTATAATTTATGATGGGAGTAATGGAAACTGTGGGCTACACACAGCGCGCGAGAGAGGCGAGGAGCACTGGGCAAATTGATTCTCACGGTAGTTTTTAGAGCATATTTACAGGATCATAATGAATTATACTAAAAAACCTGCGGATATCACCTCTTTTACATCTTGAGATAAAATGATGGAGATCAAAACTAACTTAATAGAGACGCCATTAAATTTAATCAGGCTGCAACAACATTATCTATCACTTGACTTCTTTTCTTTTACTTTTTTAATTTATAATGTTCCTATTCCTAATATATGAAGATGTCTTTATTTTTTTTTGTCTCATGCCACCCATCACGAGGGCTTTTCAACGACCTCCCAACATATTTACAGCCATTTGATTTAAAGAGGGTATATGGGAGTGGGAGGTTATGAAGTTTAACACCACGAGCAGATGCAGAGCCTCGGATCTGCCTCGAGACGAGGCTTTAAAAGCGATCGCGATGCATTAAGCCAGACAACTCTCAAGACCTGTTTGCTCCCTAAATGAATTTGAGGGGAGTGTAACAAGGTTTTTGAGGCAGGCGCTGTCATCCGCTGGCTTTAACCAGCTTCTGTATTTATGGGTTAATGGTTAAAAAGGAGAGCTTGGACCAGAAGTGATTTTTCATGATTCTGTTTTATATCAACTGGAAATGAAGGAGCTGAAGGGAAATTGTGTTTGTGTACCCCCCCCCCCCCCCCACACTTCCTCCCTTCTTCCTCATTGCTCCCTCCCCAGCTCCTTGGAATATGCTGAACACAAGTCAAATACAGAATATGTACAACATCTATCAGTAAAATCACCTCTTAAGATGCTGCTTTAATCCAAAGGACTAATGACAACAGTAGGATATTAAAAACCTATAAAAACCTTTGATTAGAAATAGATTTTAAGGTTGTTAAACTCATGACGTTGTCATTTGACCCATAATGAAAGCATTTGCATCCCCAAGTTTAACTCCCCCTAAAACAATATTTAACCAAAAAAAAAGGGTCTGATCTCGGGCTTTAATGGTGAAATGCATTACGCTTCATTGTTAAATTACCAACCATTTCTCGAGCTGCGTGTTTTTGAAGCCCCCCATTTGCTTTTCCAATATGCATCAAACTATTATAGGCTGCGGTACGTGTGGAGAACTCGGCTATTACTCTAGAGATAAGTCCATTAGCATTACCTTTGACACTATAATGGATGTGAGATACAATTTTCTGCTCTCCATTTGGTATTTGTAAGGATAATAGGGGGATTATCTTGAAGGCCTTATGCTACACACTCAAGAGTGAGACCACATGGAGGACAGAGAGCTCTGCAACAGTTGTTTTCACATCCTCCCCTCTCTCACTCACTCCCACCCAAGCCCTTCCCTCTGCTCGAGAGAGCGGCAGGGAAGATAAAGCATGTCATTATTCTATTAAAGACCTACAATTTTTGTAATGGGACTTGCAGCAGTCGGCAGAAGTGCAGGCAGCTTCTTCAATATCCTGGACATTATTTGCTCGTTTAGTTAAATGATGTTTCTAATTCCCTCATAATTACTTGTAATGAGGCCGTCTCCCTCATTTTGATGTGGCCACATCTTAATAGAGCATGGCATTCTTTTTTAGAGATAATTACCTCTCATGAGGCTGGGGAGCGAGGCTGGGGTTTGTTGTGCGCTGCACACGTGGCAAATTGGCTTGTTTCCTGCCATCTTCTCTTCCTGCAAATTGGTAAATTAAGTTTCTCGGGCTGGAGCATCAGAACTGTTAAGTTTGCTTTCTTGGCTGCTTCAAATGATTGTCCTCACTGACAGGAATATTCCGTGCTTTGTCTCATTAACTTTGCAGACTGTTTATTTATAGCGTGTGCCGTGCAGCGGACGTTAAAGCAGCCGAAATGCCTTGAAGTGTGCAAGGAAGAATTTATTCACGGAGCGGTCTCTGAAATGATTCCAGATTACAGAGCAACAAAAACTCGTTCATAAAACAAAATCCTTGCTCTCTTCAATAATGTATTCTCATGATCCTGCTCTGTTCCGATAAAGACAAAAGCTTGAAAGCCAGAACATTTTTATCTGCAATCTAATGTCACATGGGGCGACACTTTATTTTTTTTTTTTCCTTTTACAATTAATTTGCAAAGGTCTGAACACTAGAAACAAATTTCAGACAACAATAGTGCCATAACATCCAGCTGCACTGCCACTGTGCCAACAAACTCATTCAGGCAGTTATTTTCATATTTACAACATCATAAAACCTACTTTAAAGTAATAATTGTACATTTAAAACTTTAGATTGAAAGTATAGAAACTAAATGCATCACCTGAGTCTTAAAAATGAATGTCGCTTTTTTTTTTTCTTCCTGTTTGCCGTGACTTAGGAGCCCTGTCTGTGTTGTCCCTCTGAAATGATAGCTGCCGTACTCCAACCGCAGCCGGCGCACGGTTGGCTGAGAGGTTTTTATTTCTAAGTGCTGATGTGTCGCAGACAGTTTGGCTCTACAAGGGCCTGTTATACGCCGATTAAAGAGAGGGAAGGAGTGCTCCCGCAGGGCGGCCTTGTACATTTACCCTGACCACAAAAAGGTCTAACGTTTACGCCCCGGTGCTGACATGACCTTCAAACAAGGTCCCTCTGCTGCCTGGGTGGATACTGGAACTGTCTGGAGGAGACCTGCAGTGACACTAACAGAAAGACAGGAAGAAATCACATCTTTTGTATCAGTAGTGACCTATCTACAGTATCCTGGGAAGTTAGAAGATATAGCCTGTATTGGAAAACGCAGGGAAGGCTCGTTATTTTTCATTCATGGGGTGAAAATATGATTGAGATTTTCTAAAAGCTCAGAGTATGCTGTAACGCGATATCAGATGGATCTTTTCTCCATTAAAATTGTCTACACTGAACAAAGTGGTAAACACAAAAGGCCAATAAATAATTCAGATCCAAATCCAGTCATCAGTCACTGTTGGTGGGAGACAAATACCAGTGCTTTATGCGTTTTATTTGTATATAGGATCTTAAAGTGATTATCTAGTCTTTGCTGGGTCAGTGATCTGTTTGTTATGAGATTTGATATTGAGCTCCTTTTAATATGGAAAGTTGGGCTCTCTTTGTACGGACCAAGTGGTGTCTTTCAGCTGCAGGGGGTCTAGTGTATAGAGAGATGATCTGTCACTTCAGTCTGAGACTGACGGCTGACCACATAGCCTGCAGCACAGCAGCGGGGAGCACAATGAAAGCAGCACACTATCACCTGACAGCTAATTAGGGATCACTCCCCTGGAAGGGAATACATTGTCTTTGAGGGAGTGGGAGAAAGAAAGCAAGAGGTCGCTGGAAACCATGTGAAGTGTCAGTCAAAGCCACAAGACACCTGCAGTTTTCTAAAGGCAACTCCTTGATGAGAGCTCAGCTGATATTTTGTGCACAAAGACGAGAGTTCAACGTAATATGTTCTGTTGGTCCTGAACAACCTAATAAATAAAATATAGTTTCAATAGCGCCGCACTAATGGAGTCTATTTTAAATCCTGCAGTTCAGCAACACCAACTGTCCCCAAGTTTGCCGGCTCAGTTTGTGCACAATGACTGTGTATGTGTGAGTGTGTGTGTGTGTGTGTGTGCGCACACATAGAGACACATCCAAAGAGTACGAGTCTATGGTTTATCGGGAGACCATGGGATTTCTTTGAAAACACATTTGTAACCATTAGTTGAGTGTAAGGTTTCATGTGCAGAGTGCATCCTCTGGACTGGTGTCAGAGTTTCTGTGAGGCTCTGCTGCAGCCTCTCACTGAGGACAGTGCTGAGAGAAGGAGGAGGACAGAGGTGGTGGTGGTTGAGGAGGAGGAGGAGGAGGGGGAGCACTGGAGCCGAGGCGTCCCACCAACAATGCATCATGGCGGGCTGTGTGTAACCCGAGCCCCCCCTCTGGTCCTGGTGAGGCCTGCCACAGCGCACTCCCTCTTGGCAACCCCTTTGCACCCCCAAGATGCTTTTAAAGAGATTTGGTCAGCGAGAAAACAGCTCTTCAAAATAAATCGTCGCCACATTAGAAAGTAATTAGCTGAGCCCGAGGCCGAGGATTCCCTGACCTGACTAATTTTGCACCCCTACACACTCTGTCTTGGTGCAAGGCGGCTGGTGAGACACGTTCTCAGTGTTGTGGGGAGGAGTTTGGTGTGGCAGAGGTGATTCCCATGGTCCTGCAGATGAACAAACCCCACAGAGGTCATCGGGAAAGGTCACTTGGTAATCCATCTGAGTAACGGTCTGCAGGTAGATTTACAAGCTATAAAATGATATATATATATATATATATATACATACATATGTATAAATGTGATGTGCAATGTACTTAAAAACCAATAAAAATAATAAACTTGATGAGCTTCAGTTGTTCTTACATGAGTATATAAATTCATCACATTAAAGATTCCTGGTACAACTCACAAGCAGACAGACTGACCAAGAACAAAGCGTGTAAAAAATGTGTAAAAAGAAGATTAAGATTATTAAGATTTTTTTTCACTCTTGTGTCACCACAATTGTGACGTAACGGCCGCGCCACAAACAAAACAACAACTCTAACTACATAGCTGTCAGTGATAATGTTACCGTGGGCAACCGTGGGTTTTGCATCTTTTACGGCAGTCTCTCTTTTAAATAAATGGTTTAGAAGATACCATTGTGGGATAAATGACGATTGAGCACTGTCCCAACTTTTAAAGGTTTAGAATAGCGACAAACATGAATGCTAACAACTATACTATTGTAAAGCTAAAACATACCAAATCTTTGGCATATTATACAAACATGCAGATATTTAAATGTGCATTCAGTCTGAAAATTCAAGTCACTGTAGTATGTAGATGCAAGGGAGGCAGAATGCCTTTACATTACTGCAATGAATTGATGTATAAAAAGTATTTATTGTTAGAAAAGTAGTGAGCCTCCTATCTTAGAGCTGCACTAACTTTCACATGTTTGTCTTGCAGGAGTCTAACGTGGATAAAGACCTTTGCGGCATCTTCATCGATCAGGGCAGAGAAACCATTTCAGCACTTGGCCACCTGTTCTTTCAGGCCTGCAGGGTTCACTGGCAACAACCTTCCCTCTCACTATTAGACAAACTAATCTGATTGGGGAAAAGACAGAGGTGGGGAAGGGCCGAAACTTACAAGCCGCATGCTGCAGGCTGGGACTCGACACCACCAGCCCTCTCTTCCAATGTCTCTGATGGTTTAAGAGCTACTATAGCCTTCAGCGCTGTTCGACTAGCACACAGTAGGAGGTAGAGTGAAAGAGGGGGAAAATGTGGGAAGCTAAATGGGAAAAAAAACACACAAACAATGCTGATTTTAAACCAAAATTGGGTTTTGAGACACTATAAATTAAATGACCTTATCTGTTGTCATCGAGGATTTATTATACAGGCGCCCCAAAGCATTAGTATCTTACATTACTTGTAATTGCATTGCCATTTGAACCTTTTTACCATAATAACTCTGTAGAGTATGAATGCAAATGCTGCAGACAAAAAAAGACACATAGCCACCAGCACTGATGTGGTAAGACATCGGAGAGTGCAAAGGAAAAACATACACTTGTTAAACCAGCAGGACCCAGAATCACTATAGAGCAATTGGCCAATTAGGAAGTGGTCCATCATGTCAAACTCATTTGCAAAGGGAAGGCTTAACCCTGAGGGTTCGAAGGTCGGGATCAAAGGGTGTCCCCCATGGGACTGTACAGGGATCCTTGAAGAAACGCTGATCCCAAGCTTTTGTAAAGGAATCTTCTAATTACAATAAATCTCCACTGGAAGGTAAAGACAGCAGTGCTTGGTACAGTGGCTATATGATAGCTCTGGCCTGAGGGGCCTGCAGGTAGCCTATAGATGTCTGCATTGAAGACTGATGGGAGATAGTGGTTGCCACCAGGGTTGTGGCCTCTCATTTGCCCAGGTCAGAACCTCAGAGAGTGATCACAGGTTTGGCGGCTCAGGCTGACCAGCAGCTCTGAGCCCTCATAGCCTCTGGTGTGTAACTGGGTCTTTGACCTTGTCCACAGATTAGTATCAGTATCAGTATTAGCACTGGATTTAACTCTCCTATTCTTTGCCTTTTTTTCTTTTATTGTCTTGTTTTCTCACACAGGCGTGTCATGGTTGGGTTCCTCTGAATGGAACACTCTGTTAATAACAGAACATATCAATGTTTTAGATTGGTGTGATTTGACACTCTTTAACTATTGTAACAGGAGACATGTTTTACTTCCATTCACAGTAGCAATAGGCAAATCAGGCAAATCTTAGCTGGGAGTAAATTGCTGAGCAGATATCTACTTCTGTGGTTCTCAAACTTCTTATAGCAAGTACCATCTGAGAAAATATGAGCTGAACGTTAAAAAATACAGTGGCGTAAAAGTCAGCTACATAATGCAAACTTAGACTAAATGTGCACAAATTCTGCTCCAGCTACGTCTACTGTCCACACAAGAAGGTTTTAGCGAAGGTAGCTGAGATTGTTCTGGACTATGCTCAAGTGGAGTGGAATACATTTGCCTTTAGATAAGGCTGCCGCCCACATTACTCAATCGTTCTGAGCTCAGAAAACAAAAGTTTGAAAAGGCTGCTGGCTGACAAATCTGTGTTTGCGTTTAAGTCTGGACCCTTGTCCGTGTGGGCCCTACATGGGTTATATTCAGGTTGACAATATGGGCCCCAAGCCATATTCCATGGTGGCTCCATCCATGTTTGCCCACTTCAAGCCCATGTGAACTTCATACCCTTTCCAGGCTACCTGGGTACTAAGTTGAGGTCCAATATGATTTCAGTATTATGGATCCCACATGGGCAAACACAGGTAAGGCCACCATGGAAACCTCGACAAACCCTCTTGGGACCCACATATTCTTATGGGGTCTGGGAAAGGGCTGTGCAAGAAAAACAGTTAAAACTTACTTTCAGTTTCAGTTTCATCTAATTATATGTTCAGTAAAACAAATCCCACAATTCCATTTACAACTGCAATCGCAAGGGTCACGTGATATACCACCTCAGACATGTAAGCATAGACAGATAACATCTGGTACAAAGCTGAGACTCTCGTCTGGACGCAGATAGTTTTTTTTTTTATCTGAAATCCTTTTCAAATTTAAATGTACTCTTGATGTGGCCTTACATAGTCCCTATAGGACCAATGAGTTGTTGCACGTTCGACTGTGTTTTCCCATAACATATTGAATCTCCTTGCCAAACAACCGTCTTTGTTCCCTCTGCGAGCAAAGCCGCGTGACACTCTCTCATAATTCTCAGTGGACACTAGCATCGGCCAGAAAGGGGGAGGAGAGAGGAAAAGGAGGGGAGAGTATAGCAGTTTGTTCTTCCTGCAATTAGCATTCACGGTTAGCTAAGCAGAACTAATGCAGCGAATCTTTGAGACTCACGTTACCTGTCCTCCACTGCCGGAGTACCTGCAGGCCAGATTAAACTGTAGCGGGATGACAAACCCCCCCGTGTATCCATTACAAGCCTTTTATTATTAGCTGTGTTATTGGTAATTCCTTTAGAACGGCCATGACAAAAACCATGCATTGGCTGAGGCTGACTTCATAAAAAAACACAGGATACTGTGGGTGTGGGTAATGTGCTAGTGATACCGTAATGCTCCAAACAAACAGAGTGAGAATTACGCCCGCATTGATGTGGTGTTGTTTGACAGTGCTGACGAAAGGCACAACTCCCAGCGGCACATTTTGATCTGACCTGTTTTAAGTGACGGGGCTTCCCATGACAACAGTTAATGTCACTCGTCAACTTTAGAGGCATCTGCTCTCAAACACCACTCCCTCACTGACTTCATTCATATTTTATAACTCCTTTCTTTCACACAGACAAAAAAAAAAAATCTTTATTCTTCTGAGCCAATGAAAGGTCAACACCATTCAAACGTTTTGTGCCGCTATTTTTATGCGTAACGTCTTGTGTCAGCCAGGGTCATCTCCGGTTGGTTCTTTAGCATGTAGGTCAAGACTGAATGATCTCATGAGTCCCTTTTCAACGGGCAGGATCAGGATGTGGGGCTCACTGTGTCACCATTATGGGACATGGATGAAAGTGAAATGATCTCATGGGTCTTAAGTGACACAGCAATATGGCCACTTAGTAGACTTTGTCACGCAGTTCCAAGAACATGCTAGATACGGTTGATCACTTATTACCTAAGAATTAACTAATGATTAGTTAATCCTTAACTTATTTAAAATACATGATTAGTTAACCAATAGGCAATCATGCATTTGATTATGCACCAAACATTTACTTAACGTCAAATCATGATATCTGCATCTGCACTCTCCGACATGGATGCTCATTAGAGCAGTGAGGCCCAAACACTGGGTTGGGACCCACAGATGGGTCACAAGAGATTTTTTTGGGGTCCCCAAACAAATGTGCAAAATATTCTCAACCATTTTAGCCAAGATTTATGTGTATATGGTTTAAATAACATGCATAAAATGAAGTAATTAATATACAAAACACCTCAAAAATGACACTAGGTGTTACAGACATGTCTGTAAATCCATCTTTAAGATTGGGTCTCCCATGTGGAAAGTTTGGGAAACACTGTAGTAGAATATGAATGGAATGTGTGGGCAACACGTGAAGAGGCCTAAATGACTGGTTAATTGTTAGTTAACCATAAACTAATGATTATTTAACCATTAGATAATCACTATCTACTCTTTACCTGATGATTAGCGTAACCTTTTTTGCATACTTAATTGCACAGCTCCAGGATTTCTGTAGATCTCTGCAACAGTTGAACGTACCGGTGTATCATTTCATTCATATTTGTGGATAAGTGAGTGAAACACAATAGTAGAGCAGCTTTACTTTGCATTTAAACAATGGATAATCCATATTTTTTCATCTCCCCCCCCCCCCCGACCCCCTGCATGTTGATTTGCTGTGTTTATCCTCAGCTAATCATTATCGCTTCTCTGACGTGTCGTCTTATCAGTTACAAACAGGTACAAGTGGTGCAAGTGCTCCCAATTGATCCGCTAAAGGCTCTCACCGCTGTGATGAGGCCACTGTCTAGTCACACAGAGCCAAGGAAGACACTGCTGCTCAAAATCAATAAGTCTTCCTGTGACACCGGTTTTGCTAAAGTCTACACTTCTAGTAGCTCATGGCTGTGAACGTGAGAGGCTGTGGAAGAAATCATTGAGAGAGAGAAGCGATACACTGTGCCACAGTACGACCACACTGACAATTTAATTGCATATGTTCGGGCAAGAATCATTTGGGAACATTTGGAAAAATACAGGACTTTGCTTTGAATATAATCGGGGTATATATTCGATTTTTCATTCCCTTTGCATGACATTTTCTTTGTGCGACCAAACAAAGGTCACAAATATATCTGCTGCTTGGCTTCTCTCCACCAAATCGTAACACTCTCATATATTACCTAAAGGGACTAAAAATTCATGTTTCGGTTTAAAAAAAAAAGAAAAAGTAATAGTGTTTGCAATCAATTCACAGTAATTTTTGTGAAAAGGCTGAGGCACATTCTTTCAAATGGTTACAGGCACTTCCATTGAATTAATGCTGTATGTCTGTGTTTAACGAACGCGGTTTTAGCAGAAAATTGATAACGTTGCTGAACGGCCATGCAGGATCAGAAAACTGAAGCTATTTGCTGGGCAATTACAGTGAAATCACGTTGCAGGATATGGATTTGAGGGGCGAAAAAGAAAAAATCACATTTCACTGCAGGGCTTTCACTACCCAGTGCACACAGTATGAATTTGAGTCGGTGCTGTGGTTCCAATCAAAGCCAAACTGAATTATCTTTATGAAACACACATTTCACAAATATACCGTGCAGCATTTCGGCTATATATCCAAAGTGAGGTAGAAACTCTGCTGCTGCCTCTCACTCTAATATTTCTGTTTGTATCACCCTGTCTCCTTGTTGAACCACAACTACTTGCCTCTACTTGATGTCCAATCTAAACAAAAAAGATTGTGATATAATAAAGGACCCATAGTCCCTACTTGTACAGTACTTATTGAGTGGTACACTGAGATTTACGTAACTCCTCTCAATGAGAGGAAAGAAGAGAAAGAGAGTTTCCCTGTGATTGCGAGAGGTGGTTTAAGGTTACCAACTAATTTCTTAGTCGCTATGTGCCGACAGCTCCAAATCCGGTTTCCTCAGTGCTTTTGAACAGGGAACAGTACAATCTGTTATACTGTAGCGATCATCAGCTCTTCCTCGACCAATGATTACCAGTAATTACCTGTTTTTCTCTCCCTCCATCAACCCCTCCGCCTCCTCTCTCCCTCTCCTCCCCTTTCTCCCTTGAGCTATTACCCTAACTGGCTGTTGTGGAGCAAAGAGGAGGTGTGTAGAGAACAAGGCAGGCTTTTATGGACTCCCCACCAGCACCACTCCACACCGCTCCATTTTGAAATTATCGGGTCCCCTTGCTTTTGAAGTCTCTGTAAGCGCACCCTCCTATTTACGAGATGGCTATGTACTTAAAGGTCACAGATTGATCAAGAGGTCCTAAAGATGGCCTTTTCACTGAAAGCACCGCAATACTGTGGCTTTCACAGGCCACATCTGTGGGAAAAAGAGGGAAAATAAAATGTATCACCCCCCCAAAGTCAGGCATATTCAGTCTTTAATGTACAAATTACAATTCAACTTACCCTGGAAAATGCCACAATTGAGTATGGAATTCACAATGAGCACGGCAATTTATCTGTGCTTTTTTGTCCATTTCTGATGGCTCAGGCTTAAGCTTATTTTACCCGCTGATTACCCACAGGTCACTCTGTAAATGTGTCAGACTCTAACTTTGTTTAAACATGAGACCTTCACTCCATTGTTTTGTCCATTTTGAAAAATCCATTTGACACACAGAGAAAACCGCAGCATCAATACCCTGACAGCGTCCAGGCTGGAAATAACAATTATCATCTGGCGGTGTGCTGGAGCCCATCAGCTCGCAGATATTCATAGAGATGGATGCTATTATAAAAGGCTTGGTCACACTATCTCTATACACACTGGGCTGATGCCAGTTTTCTTATTCCTTCTTTATTTATGTCATAAAAAAAGAAACTTTTTTCTTTTAACATTTTCCAAATGCATGGTGGTGAAATGAAAGACAAACATAGCACATAAGCACTGACATGTTGCATTTGTGAGATTATATAGAAGGCACTCACTCGCATTTGCTTTTAGTCTGTTAATGGGAGTCTTTTTAATACTTGTATAAGAAGCATTTATTGTGTGCCCACTAGTGCCCTATACAATAATCTGCCTATAATCTGATATACACTGCATATGCATACATATAAGTACATGTATGGATGGAATACGTAGATATGTCATTTATATACATGTATGCATCTGTATGTGCACTATGGGTATGTGATCAGATTTATCAGGGTAATTACATACTTTAACAATAAACCATTAAACAGCACCCGCTGCATATTTGCTGCCTTTATTGTTCCTTTTTTTTTATATTGGCACTCCCTCTAAGCCCTACAATGTCATTTTTAAATAGAGTACATATGTTGAGTTTACATATATCATGACCAGTCTGCACTATTGCAAACATTCATGTCTCTAAGTAAAAACAAATATACTGAATGCTTTTATGTATGTATATATTAAACATGTCTAACATACATACTGTACATATAATGTATTAATTCTACCATGGGTATTTCATATGTGTGAGAACAATACAGTATCTCACCATATACATATAGGGACACATACAGTATGTGCTGTAACACATTTGTTGTGTACACAGTCACAACAGTGTCATATTTCCTGGTAAAGCCTTAACTGTATCGAAATTTGGATAACACCTAATCCTAGTCCGGACCCTACAACAATGCTGAGGGTAAAAAAAAAGAGATGACTTTTTTATTCCAGCAGCAGAAATATTCAAGTGATCTTTTTTTTTCTCTCCAGCTGATTTTCTGATATAGCTGTATAGCTGTCTATGTTTCCTCTAACATTTAATATTTTAAATGTATAGTTTTGTTTAATCCTATATATCTTATACATCATATATTTTTCTGTTTCTTATATTTAAGAGTTGTAAAGTGGCCAAAACTGTCTGTCTGTCTATCTTCCTATCCATCCACCCAATCTTCTTCTCATTCTTACAAAATATGTATGAAAGTACAGTTCACATTATCTAATATTAATATTAGAAATGTTTGTTGGTATAAGAAAAACTAAAAACTACATCATGTTATTGCCTTATTATTAATACATTTCCTAGATTTTTAAATAAAATACAAACGGTGAGTGAAAACAACACATTATTCTTGTTCATCAAGATTGAGGAGCATAGAGTAAGAGTGAGAACACCACAGCCTTGATTCAGTTGAACGCTTGTTTAATTAATGCAGCCTCCTCGATCACAGTGTATCTGGGCCTCACTCACAGTGAACAGCGACGTGTCAACGCAAAACAAAGCCGTACAAAACCACACAGGCTGTGTTGTCATCACAGCTAAACTCACTCTGTTATTATTATTATCATCATCATTATTATTATTATTATTGATAGTCGGTGCCTTCAGTCCGTCTTATTTATTAGCCAACTTCATGGGAAGAATGTGAAGCGGCTGTGCAGCCAATTTGACCCTGTGTTTTAAAATATGTAAAACTGCGAGCACCAGAGTGGTGCAACTTTGGCAGCAGCACAGACTTTGAAATGTTATTGATCGCATCGCTCACGGATAATATGATGCATGTCACATTTGACAACGCCATAAGAAGAGGGGTCAGAGCACTGGGACTAATGAAACTGTTTTGAGGAAGGGGGTGAGCGGAGAGATGGATGCTGTTTTCTACAACATTAACCTAGCAAATGGCTGCCAGAGAGCAGTGATGCCTCATGCTGCACACACACACGCACACACACGCGCTGTCAACTCTGGCAACTTCCTGATGTTTGACATTAACTCCAACCTAAACATACTAAACCATTAAAAATACCTGTACTCATGCAGGGAGCTCAAATGAAGTCATTTGTTTCCAAATAAATGGAAATCTTATTAGCATCACAACAACGCTCGTGGCAAAAACACTGGGTGATTTGAAAAGTGTCCCCCCGCTGTCTGCGAGTGGCGATGACAGATGAGGTGAGGACGATGTAAAGGGATTGCTGTGGAGCACAGGCGGGGTGGGGCTCCCACAGAACAGACCCCACGTTAAATCCCTCCAAAATGAGTAATCTTACATAATAATATCCTCATGTGTCTTGATAAGAGCAAACCCCGAACAAGCCGACAGCATCCGTCAGCGCGGTCTATGAAAACTCACTAACAGCGTTATGGATCCTGAAGGCAGCCCTAGGCCGGGCAAATATGCTCTGTGAACCCCTAATTTGGCAGCTATATCTTCTTTAACGACACCATTACCAGTGGCTATCACCATAACTGCATCCACAGCAACGATCCTCTCAAAACCCATAATGTGAAAATGTGTTAAGATAGCTCCCACGGACTCGTATTGGAGTGCCGCAGCGTTGCTTTCACTCACAAAATGGGCAACAAACCCACACAACCACAGACATTAAATGGTCTCTACTGACTGCATTAGCCATCTAGAATTGTTTTAACTGGGAAGTAATTAACTGACTTGGTCAATAGGTGGGATGGAGAACCAGTCTCTGAGGCGTTTACGGGTCCCCAGAGTCACGGTTGGGGTGAGAGGGCAGGACAGAACTCATCTGTCCAAACTCGATGACCTGACAGATCCTCCTCTAAAAAGACTCGCGCTCGTATTAATTATTTAAAAAGGTAAAAAGAAAAAATAATAATAAAAAATACAGTATATATATACAAATATATACACTGTATATAAAAGTGGAGGTGCAACACAGTTGTATCTGCACGCTCATGTTTGTTTGAGAGCTTGTGTTTGAATGAGCGAGTGTGTAGGTGTGTGTGTGTGTGTTAATCTGACGAGCAGAACGTACCCCCCCCACTCTTTTTTTCTTTTTTAACATGCTCCACGAAAAGCTGCTGCAGATCAGTAAATGGCTCCCTTCGCTAATCATTTCTGCTGCAGCAAGTGGGAAAAAAGGGAGAGATAAATGTTTGAGTGGAGAGGTTGAGGGCATCTCTTTCAGACCTGCCCCGACTGTCTGTGAATAAAAGCCTGAAAAGGAGCTACGACGGCAGGCTAGAAGTGAGTCCAACTGGGCTTTGAAAACGCTGCCTCTTCTCTGGGCCTTGGTGCTAATGCATCTGACTCAAAGGCTGTAAGCCAGGGAGAGAGAGAGAGAGGTGCAAAGAAAGAAAGAGAGAGAGAGGGAGCTGGTGCTACAGAGGACAAAGAGCTCCAAGGTGTGCATTCGGTATTCAGTAATTGGTAAAAGAAGCTACATTTCTTACAGTGATTTCCTGTCTTTACCGTCTGTGACAATCCTGATGCTTTTAATAGAGGTATGAGTAGGGGCTATTCTGTAACACCCCCCCACCCCCACTACTGCACCCTCGAACGCACCAACCTGTCTGGCTGCTCAATACTCAGCCTGACCACCCCTTCTTTCTCTTTCGCACCTCACAAAATGGAAGAAAAAGGAGCAAAAAAAAAAAAAGAAAAGAAAAGAAAAAGCATTAACCATATTCCTTTCTGTCATTCTCTCTTTGAATACCTCAAACCCCTTTAGCTTTAATCATTTCTGGATCAGACTCAGTCCAAATAAGCCAAGCCATTTTCTGCACTCAATTACTCCCTTAACAGCATCAAAAAGAGAAAGGATTCAGGTATAGTGAGGAGAGAAAGAAGGTGAGAGGGAGAAAATTGTGAAGCATCTTCATCTGCCGAAATGCTTTGAATGCTTCGAAGGAGGCTTTCTTTTTTTAATGAAAAACCAGTAATAAGAGATGGTTCCGACTATAACAAAATGTTTACTGTCTGTTCGCTGGCTGTGAGCTCTTCACTCTCCCCCGGAGAAATGGTCGGCGAGGAAGAGGCAGAATAAAGGCTTTAAGAAATGGGCCTCCAAATTATTACATTTTCACCAAATCTTTCTTTCATTACCCGGGAAAATATATCAGCGGCGACTTCCCTCCGAAAGGTATTTTAATAATACATTACTTTTCTCATAACTTCTCTTAACCTTTAGATACAATACATTTTGGATGAATGCAGCTGTCACGGCTTGGTGTTCAGATAATGAGACATCCAACTCTTATTTACCGCTGTCTGCCTGAGCTACAGGAGATCTCACAAGACAAAGTCAGTCCGAGCCACAAATATTCACTGCAGGGACCAAATGAGGGCACAGCTCCATCCAACACCTCTGAATGTGTCATGAAATGTATGTATATGTAGGAAGTGCATGTAAATACGCGGCTCTTTTTCATAATGTAGCACTCAATCCATAAGCATTGGCTCCGGGCTTGAAAACGCTGCCCTGTTTTTCGTCATTGCCCAAATTGCCCACATTGTTCTAAACGTCTGCCAGTAGATACAAATCAAGTATGAAATGTGTGAACACCAACAGAGGTCAATAAAGCATGTCTACGGTAATATAATGTGATTGATTTTCCTCTGCAGCTCTTTCCATATCCAGGATTCTGTTGTGTGCACATTGCCGATGATTACACAAAAACTGCTGATGGTTAATCATAATGGCTCGGGGTGAGCACTTTACTTCGGTGTTCTCTCCTTCTCATACGCTGCGCTCATTTCGCCTCTTAGCCAGCTGATGGTCAGTGGGGTCAACACGACATGCACATGCATCCCCAGAACGCCATCCGCGAGGGGGCGAGAGCAGAAGCCGCGGTGTGGACGCCTCACCAAGAGCCTCTACTGGCTGCAGTAGATTCTCTCCACGGTCTCTCATTATATCAGTAGCCCTTCATCGGGCACCGGGGGCGAACACTGAGCGCAGTGTGGCTGCTTTTCTAGGGTCCTCAACGGAGAAATAATATCTTTGGCTGCCAGAGGAATGCAAACAGTAAACAGAGAAAGTAAACAAGTAGATGTGAACCTCTTGTGGTGCAATCAATACGCAGGTCCGGACCACTGAAGGGACAATTCCGCGAGGTGTCAACATTATCGGATGCTTGATGCAACTTTTTCATGTTCTGCATAGATGGACCGCCAAACACCTTGTTCTTGTCAAATTATCGTTCCATCATTTGGAAACTTTCCCTTCTCATGTCACATTCATTCCGAGGCACTTCCCGAAATTGATGTTTTCAACTTGAAACGCGGCGCCGTGAGCTGTATCGCAAACAGATCCTTTAAAGGTGGAATATGTAACATTTCTGCATTCAAATATCGAAGTATATAGCCAAGATGTTACTCATAGAAATCCATACCTCCATCCTTGTCAGATTATCAATCACAATGGCACGGATTCTTTCCCATGTCTTTTTCGAAGGGACTGGCAACACCACAAGTATGACCCCGACCGATCATCGTTCATGAAACTGCGAGTTCATAGGTCATCAGGGAGGTCAGGCAAGGAGCTGTCAACTTTATGATGGTAGTCCCTTTAAGGAGACGTCAAAGAAGCAGAGGTTCTGTTGTACAGTGTGTAAGAATAAATTACATTTAAAAGGTGAGACTGCAGCATAAAAGGACTCCGTCTTTCTCAACCACATCAGGGAACTGACGGGGAACTATACGTTCAGTTGTGGTTGCTGGACACAGCACGGGAAGCTCATGTCAGGCTCAATTATTTATGCAAAAACTCTGCGAACGAGCAACTGGAACAAGGAAACACAGCAATTATGTAAACCTAATATGCTATAATAGTGTTTCTTATTTGCGTACAGTATATGCACCATTGACTCCCAGAGTCTGAGCTCACCTGAAAGTGGAGATTTTGCCATATTTCTCTATAATAAACTAGTCATATAACTGATTGCATTCAGTAACGAAATGTAAACACAAAAGTACATATTTGACCATTTATTTTATGCCAGAGCAGAGTTTCCCTTGCTGTCTTAGAGACCCTCTCTTTGTGTAGTAAGCTTCCACTTTAAAACCCCAATCGCACGCTATGGCTTTTTTGTCCATTTGGGCTGTGGTAGAATCAGGCAAGATGGTGGCCAAGAGACTCTTATTTTTAGGCAATTATACACTTATACAAATGGGTAGTACTTTTAATTTCTGCCAATAAATCCTCCTACTGGACCTTTACACTTGTTCTTCAGCCAGTGAAGGCAAATTAAAGGGTAACATGCGGAGGAGTATGAATGTGTTGATTTGCATTGGATATTAAAAGGCTGTGTTTGGCATCAAATTGAGCAAAGAGAAGTTACGCATTCTGGCTGTGAGAAGAAAAAAAAAACACGTTCAAAGCACCTTTCAAAAAACATACTCAAAATTATAGCTCTGTTTTTTGCTAAGATGATCATTTACAGCATGCGAACAAAGCGGCCAGATATCCGAGGGTTTTAATTAAATCTACATGCCTTTTAATGCATTTAAACACCCACTTTATATTTTCCACTTTTCGTCATGTACAACATATTTTTACTGTTCCCTTTTTGCGGTCTTTACAGAAGAAAATCCAGGCCAAATGAATGTTCACAGAAAAGAACCGGAGCTTTGACTCCTAATGGGCACGTTAGCTCAGAAAAGTCTCTAATGGACGACGCTAATTATCACAAGCTTGGAAGGCCACACAAAAGGAGTGGATCAATATGTGACGCAGTGCGCTCCACTCATTCATAGATGCCGGATGATGACATTCGCTCAAAACATGGCACTAGACAAGAGAGCATTGTAGGGGTGGGACAGTGGGTTGGGGGGTGGGGAGGGGGCTGGGAGGGAGCTTTGAGCACCAAGAGTGTTTTGCTCTTTCATTTCCAATGCGTGTTGGCTCAAAGAGGATACCTAATGCTTTCATGAAGGCAGACAACAGGCGAGGGGAAGAGCAATGTGTGCTGGTGGATAAAGGAAAACAAGAGAAGCGCGGTCGTATTGAATCTGCTCGTGCTGTAAGGTTAACAGGTAGCCTCTGCAGAGGAAAGTGGTGGAGAAGCTGTCGAAGAAAACTTTGTGAGCTAGGGTTAGGGTCGGGAGGGGAACTCTCACTTTTCGCTACAGGGTATTCTGAATATTTTCTTTTAATGGGAATATAACAGCACGTGTCAGTGGGACGAGAAAATACAGGTGGAAGGTTGGTGGAATTTTAGCTCCATGAACGCTAAAACACAGTGGTGGATGGAACTATGACTGAATGACAATCACATAACAATTTTACATCCAAATTCAATCAAAGCCTAGAGAGTACTAACTAAATCTGACCCAAACAGACGGTCGTTCTGGTTCTTTGCTTCTGCACCCAATCTCCTTCTTGTTATCTTGTTACCATTGATTCTGTGGGTGGGAATTACATGATACGATACACGGTCCGCGATACCAATAATACCACTATACAGCGATTCTGTGATAATCACTATATTGCAAGACAATCATATAGCGATACATCACGATATCCGTCTACTTGAAGAAAACAAAAGGTCTGTGAAAAGTTAAAAGTGCCGGATTTCTCTATTTATTCACGACATAGAGAACAAAGTGCATAAAGTCTATGTATTGAACGTGGATGGGGCATCTCTTAACGTAGCTTTCGCCACCATTATCCTGCTGTAAACGCCTTCTTCTTTGGCCAGGTAACTTTAGAGTGTCTTTAGAGAACTTCTACAAACTTAAAACTGTTCTGATGAAAACCCCTGCACTTTTTACTGAAGTCTGACAGAAATAAATGAGATGTGATTTTTTCAAACTGGCTAAAGTGGTGGTTTGGGCATGACCCAAATTCAATTGCAGCAGTTTTTGTGTTTCCATTTCGCTTCCACGCGAAATCGACGTCCAAATGTGCTTCCTTTGCAAATTTGGCTTCGATCCACAACCACATGAATAAATCAGTGGTTTGGATTTTGAAACGTAACTATGTGTTAATCTGACTGCAGTTTAGTGGCAATTAGGCTTCCAATTCTGACCAAAGTATATGCAGTAGAGCTATAGCTACATTGTCACTCATAGTTATTGCAGAAGTCCTTTTTCTCCTCAGTTTGACTTGTGCCTTATATTCTGCTTATTGGACAATTGTCTGTCTTTGTGAGCTGTAACACTAGTTCCAAAGCTATAGCTGCTTTGGTAGGTGTGGCGCGGGCTTTCAGCCAAAACAGCCAAGCGAACATTCAAACTGAAACATCTGAACAGGTAACAGGATACACTACAACTTTGGGGGGTAATTTTGGACACAGTGTGGCACACTTTCTTCGGTGCAATATCCTGCTCTGGTCCCCTCCTCCTTCCTTCTCCTCCCCGGAGAGACACATTGATCTGCTGTCTGGTGAGACCTGTGTCTCCAGTATCAGGATAATTCCAGGAGGGATTGGTTTTCCCTTGTTACCTTGTAGTTGGGAGCCCTGTTCCTGCCCCTTCCTAATTCTCCCCGCCTTACTTCCCAATGGTACCGAGCATGACGAGCAGACAAGGGTCCCTTTGTCCCCCCCTGGTTTGAGGCAGGAAATGGAGGAGATGGGAGTGAAAGAGATGCAGCTGTGAAGCCTGAAGATGCTCCTCGTCCTCCGTTCTCCGCATGCACCTGTAACAATAAAAAAACACATAATACGTTATCAGCATCTCGAAGCCGCCGCGACAATTGTTCTTTTGCTCAAAGTCTCACTCAAATGATAAATTCTGACTTTCCCTTAGTGTCCGTGGTTATGGTCACCATGTTGTCATCCTCAATGAAAGCAGCGGTATGTTTGTCTGAACTCTGAACTGTACAAAACATTAAGGTTTGCTGAAGATTTTCAGGGCTATTACCAATGCTAACAGCCAGACGATGGATGTGCATAAAAGTGTTGCGTTGGATCTGGTGCAGACATTTGCATTGCTGCTAAATAAAAAGAAGAAAAGATGAAAAAAAAAGGATGTTCACCCACGTCTTGCATTTTCATCAATGCTGATTTGAAACTGATGAAAACTACCATATACATTTTCTCTATTAGTTACATTTAAAATATGTCAATTATGGGCAATGTCATGCCACAAACAGGCAGATTAAAACAAAGCTGGTCGGTCACAAGGACAAAAATTAAAGATCAACCACATAACTATCGAATTCACTGGTTTTGTTACAGTAAATATAATTTCGGTGTTCAGTTTGATTGTGGTTAAATGTAGTTTACCCGATAATGTAAATAGAAATCTGGTTACTACAAGAATATAATAACATATTAAAAAAACCAAATGCCATATAAAATGTTTTACTACTTACTACTTCGAGCCAAATTATTTTATCTTTAAGTCTGCATGTGCACAGGAGCACAAACAGTGCAATCATACTCTCCAAAAAAAAAAACAGGTTGCTGTTTACGAAATGAGAATTTAGACTGCCTGTGACATTTGGACGTTTCTTTCATCCAGCCCTCCTACCCTCTTACCCCGAAATAATGCAACAAGAGCTGCTCCTACAAAAGTTCCCAGCTCACGGGTAATTTTTATTTTCCTTCCATTGTCCCCGCCGGACAACACAAACAAGCAAACAAGGCTTGAGAGCGCATCATTTCATTTCCATATAGATGAAAAGTGCGCGATGAAATAAGTAAGTGTCCATTTGTACACAAGACACACAATGGGTTTTCATCTTGATGCTTCAGCGCCGCTCAAAACGCTCGACGAATTACCCGAACAAAACACTAGATAGGCTGATATTCACTGTATTGTAATTCTGAAAGGGTGCTAATAAATTTTGACAGTGTCCGAGCACTTGAGGCATAAAAGAGGTTAAAGCAACATGAGACCTGAGATGATGGTCGCATTCACACCACGTGTCGTTATACACACACACACACACACACACGAGTGACCATGTCCATTTCCTCTTGGGTTTCTTTCTATATTAGATTTCTACAGCCAGTGAAAACCGGGATTTGTATTTTTCTGTATTATTCATTACCCGACACATACGTAGAACCAATTAACTTCGCTTTAAAAAAAATGTAATATGTAAGCACTGGTTTAACCCACAGAAATGTTTCCTTAATGAACACCCCTATAAGCTAAAAAACAACCTTTACACAACAAACAAAAGTTAGTTCAGAACCTTTACGGTCTTTTTTTTTTTACACACATAACTGAACTTCCACTCAACTGAAGAATGCAAGAACTTTTGGCCACTCCTCGCAGTGCAGTATGAAGCCCGAGTATAGGAACAAGGTTGCAAACACCGCACAGCTAAAGAGGCACTTGGTGTAAATCTGGATGAGAATATTTTCCCAATCCCAAGGAAACGAGAGGCTGAATTATTGATGAAAGGACTCTTTAATCTGAATAAAAGTCCAGACTGAAGAACCCTACACGGAGGTCTGATAGATGTAATGATCAAGGTTTTTATTTCTTTGATCTGGACAACCCCAGTTCTTTACCAAACCTCTCAAGACCAGTTCCAAGGCTTACACACAACCAGCATCTCTCATTTTAGGATGAAAAAGCGCGTGTGCGATACACACACAGCTAAACAATATTTCACTCCCAGGTTCCAGGTCCCATTTGAAGAGATCACATCGGGACATGAAAGCTTTCTTTTTTCCTTACATCCAACCGCACTCATGTTTGCCTGAAGCGTTGATCCTCTGATGGTGGTAAATGAGTTAGAGACAGTCCAAGTCTCGGGTAAATGGAGTAGTGAGCTGTTAATGCTGTTCGAGTGGTTGTAACAAAGCACGGGAGAGACATAAAGCACAGAAATCGAAAAACACCATACTGTCTTAGACATGTTGGATGATCTGCGATAAGCACAGACGTCACATTAACAAGCTGCTCAGAACTGAAGAAAGCCAATATGTGCTGCATCCATTACAACCGAGTCCTGAACTTACTTCAGTTTTAGCATCCAGCTGTTGGTATCAGTTCTTAGTCAGCCGCCATGATTATTGTAGTTATGTCTAATTAAGCATCCAGGGATAAATTATGTTAATGTAACCGTTGAATAACTTTTCTCTCCTCAGAAGAGGTTAGTTATTTTTAATCTCGCCCAATTAGCACATTAAACACCAAGTGCTACAGAACCGAGCGGCACTGGAGCAAATGAGCCCACCAATCTAATTGGGAATTAATGAGTGCTTTAAAGTGCGAGCAGCCAGTGCAATTGTGAGTCAAAACAAGAGAAAATTAATCACAATCATTTCTGCGAGGGAAAGTTAGCATTAACATAATTGAAGCAGAGAGGATGAAAAGGCCACGGCAGCGTCGGGGAGCACAGCTAATCACTAATCCTCCATGGAGGAAATTGTTTGTTATTCCTCTGAATTATCCACTGTATTTAATCACCTAAATTGCAACTTTTTTTTTCTTCCTAATCACAGATGATGGGAGTTTGTTGGGCGGGTGGGATTTTTTTTTGCAGAAGTTTACAGCAGCAAAGGGAGCAAATGAGCTCCGGCTTTCATGTGACAAAAAAACACTCCTTAAGCTTGAACTTTTCTCATTTGTTTCAGCTCCGGCTTCACAGAGAGTTACAGCCTTTCACTGTTGCAAGGGACAAGAGACACATTTTTATAACCCGAGCTTGTGAATAAATGGCTTGAGAAATTGGAATTCATTGGCAGAGATACAGCCTGCTGTATATCCTCTGTGTTTTACAGCCCCACTGCAGGTATGATAGTCCTGAACAAGCAGCAACATTTATCCTGGACATGGGCACGATTGTAATGATGCTGGGTGAGAATGTATCTGTTGCTTTTCCGAGCATCTGTTGCCAGTGCAGGCACAATGGCATTAGCAGCAAAAAGCCACGGAACATTAACCGCTCCCAACAGAACTTCCAGATGGATTTTGTTCTAATGGCATCATTATACGCTAAATTAAAAGGCGGGTAAATGGAAGTGTAAAAATTTAAATGACAGAGAGTCTCTCAAGCTTGAGCTGTCTTTAGTGGAGGCCGCCGACAGAGAGGCTGGGAGCCGAGCCACGCAACGACTGTTAATCATACGCATGTATAAAATAATAATGAAGGAATGAATAGTACAGTAGGGTGGCAGTACACATTATACTCTGTTATGTTTAACGCACCAGCTGAAATGGCTGCTTCGCAGATGATGCGTTCAGATTACACTTGTTAACCTGTTAGTTACTCGAAGTGATTTTATGAGATTAGCTGAAGAGGTATGTTTTATTAATATTGCCGTTTTGTCCTCGTTTTTTTTTCTCGTTCCCTCTTTATGGAAAATAAAACTTTTCTCTGTATATACTGCAATTCAAAGAGACCAAATAATGGACTGTATCCAGTCCATGCATTACTTATTTAAAAAAAATAAATACAGTATGCTGTCCTACATGTGCATGTTTGGAGCCAATTAATAACCAAGAGGTTCACTTTTTTTTTTATTTATTTACTTAATATTACATACTTATTTATTGTGTGTCCCTTGTATCTGTGGTTTGTTTTGCCTGTGTTTGTGTATTCATTTGTATTGTATGTCTTTATGATGTGATAGATGTGTACTTTCATGTACTTTGCTTTGCAGAAGAACACAAAATTAAATTTAAAGCGAAAAACAACAACAGAAAGCCAAATAGGCTAATATCTAAAATTTTAACGGTACAAAAGTAGAACTTCTATTGTTCCCTGTCAATGAATCTGTCGTGTGGTCTACATAATGAAGAGAATTGTATAAAATGTCAATCTCTGTTTCTCAAACCTCAAACGGACGATAGCAAATGTTTTATTTTACCCACAAACCACGTATATTGAGTTTCCGGTCATAGAGGCAAATAAAGCAGGGGTTTTGTTTTTATTTCATTAAAAACAAAGTGATTCGTTTGATCATTAAAACAGCTGTTTGAGTAACTCAATCACCGATTCATTGCTCTGGCTCTTGTCAATAGCAATCATCCCTTCAAATTCAAGATGATGAAGCTGCAAAATGAAGCGTGTCACACTGACTTTGCCCTCGTGTGCTTCACAGTCTAGAGAAGCAGCAGTGACAGAGCTGCATAGTCTACAAAAACATGAATGCAACTCCCAACTGTGAGCACAGACCTGGGGTCACCTGGGGTCCTAACCCTGACTGAGACCTTCTGACCTCTGTCTGGGCCACGACAGACACTCATGGCCTTAACCTTTACCCTCTGACAAGCTGTTGCGTCCAAAACCATCCTCGTCTAAGGTCTGGTCCTTTCATGGATCGATAAAACACAAGGATCAAACTTTTGCTGTTGGAAAGGGCGACGTCCTCGCTGCACCGGGGGTCATCAGACACCGCCTCGCAGTGCGGTTCCTTATGTTCTTACGAGATTTTAGCATTCTTCGTATAACAATACTTGTTTTTTTAATTTAAAAAAATAATAATAAAATAAATAAAAGCCAAGCTACAGCAAAACAATCGCAGCCGGTAACACCTGATTTGTCTGCTTTTTACGCTATCACCACATTACTTTGGTCAAATTGCTCTCAAAAAAGAGCTTCACCAAAGTAATTGAGGCTATGTTTCACACACACACACACACACACACGTGTACACTGCTCTGTATTGCTGTGAGAAGGGTCAGCAGCACTCACTGTTGTGAAGAGGCACGAAAGAGAGGGAGTTTGAGCTGCGACCTTCTGACCCCATAATTAAAAAGGGAGAGATTCAACAAAATCACAATAACTCTCCTAAACCCATTTAACATGACTTATTTCCCGAACATGTAACAACTAATATAACTGAGCAACCCTCTTTGTAATGATGACAGCTAATGTTCATATTATTATCTGGCATGTGTGTGCCTTATGTTGCTATGATTCAATCCTTATGTTTCAAAAAAAAGGAACAAATTGAATTTTTTTTTAGTGTTGCTGTGGATTCTGCCTCACTTACATAAATGTAACTGAATGTAAACTGTGAATGATTCTTCCCAGATCTGCCTCCTGCTCCTTAACCCCCCCCCCTCCTTTTTCTGAGCATCCGTGCCTCCACCATGTTTGTCTGCCTTGACAAAAGCTTCATTAGAGAGCGGCGGCCATGTCGGTAATTGGGCCCATTTATTTCAAAGGTACATTTAATAGTGTCTCTTATTTTTTTCAGAGAGCGCGCAGGAGGATTAAAGTAGATCACAATGCCCCCCTTTTTTCTCGCGGTTCTATTTTCCTCATTTTGGAGGTGGTCAATTATTAAATTATATTCACGTTTTCTTTCATCTGCGACGCACAATAAATTGTGCATACCTTTTAGTTAATGGTGGCAGGGGTGTCCATCTGTGTCTGTGTGCGTGTGTGTGTGCTTGCTTTTTGAATGCATGTCTGAGAGCATACAGAACTTGTGTCTGTATTTACGCGTGTCATATAGAGTCTTAATGTACTGTACTCTGTGAGGCTATAACATGCTGTTTACACAGTCACATTATGGGGACATAATGTAAATGATTACTTTTCAAGGTGCAGATGTGTATGGTTAGGATGAGGTTAGGGTTTGACCAGTAATAGTTATGTAAGTTAAATAGATCCCCAGGAAATGAATGCAAGTCAATGTATTTGACCTTGTCAGGACCAGTTGTCCTCAAGGAGAACAAAACCTGGTTCCTAATGAGGCTGCATCTCATTTTCCAAGAACTGGTTAAGTTTTGGGGCGAAAATTTAAACTGTGCTTAGTTTAAGGTTAAGGTTAACGCTATCTAAAAGAATGGAAATCAAAGCAGTGTCCTAAGAAGAATAGCTGCATACACGTGTGTGTGTGTGTGCTGTGTTGGTGGTTTTGGTGGGATGGGGGGGGGGGGGTACCTTCCAGCCACCCCTCCGAAAATACATCAAAAGCCCTGCAAGCAACCAAGGTGAGGAGAGATTACTTTGTCTGCGATTTCTCTGCCTGCGACTCTCATGTGAGCTCTCCCCTTTATGTCAGTAATTGTGGGTGATTATTTTAACTGTGAAAAGGGTAGCAGGTAATAGAGGCTGATTAAATCCAATGGACAGCAGCCCAGATAACCCTTAAGACACAGCCGCGTAATAATAGTGAGAGCCGGCGTCACCTACACAGCCCGTCCACTCACCTTATTTTCTGTGACACGAGGCCAGATGCAATTTAATGCATTTATTGTGGTGTTGGTCCCCATATTGACAGCTGTAAACAGTTGTGGTTAAATTGAATCTTGCAGCGCTGCCATGTGTCTCTATTGTAAAGCTTACATTACAGTGACAAAATGTCCTCCGAAATGAGAAGAATGCACACACACACACACACACACACACACACACGTACAGGGAGATGATATACTATCATTTGGCAACCACAGACTGACACAACAGGGATTAGTGTCAGACTCGAGATCTCTCTTTCTGAAAAAGAAAACACCTAATATCAAAACTATTACTGCCAAGAAGCATGAACACCTCGTTTTTCATTCCTGAATGAGACGCCTTGTAATCCTCACTCCAGATATCCAGTTAAAAGGCCTGTTGGAGCAAGTGCAACACAGTCACAATAGAAGTTCAAATAACACAAAAGAACAGGTCCTTCATCACTCGGCTCATGCTGTGCTAATTTGTTTATCTTATTTGGGTAATGTTTTACATGACAGATTAGTTGTACTACTAAATATCTCACACTTGGGCGGCACATCGAGCATGTGCCACGCTGAATATATAGTGATATGGATCAATTTAATGATGAGTGTAGCTGTCTTTGTACTTTTAGTTATTATAATTAAAGGGGAATTTTTTTGGGGGGAAAAAACATGTCAATAAAGAATGAATGGAACTAAAAGAGTAAGGCTGGGCTCATAATGGATGTGTGTGTGAAGTGAGTGTCTGCTGCTATGTTTTACATAGGCTCATATAGCTTTCAACCAAATGCCAGGACTCGTCAGTATGAAGCCACACATCCAGGGATACACAATATTGGACTTTTTGCCGCCATCCAATATGCCGATATATATCTAACTACAGAGGTCAAAAGCAAAAGAAAATCACTGTAATGAAAGAGAGTTTTCATTTAAATGAGTGAATCCAGCAAATCATTTTTGTTCGGCACGACACTTTAAATATTGACATTAAATGTCACATTTAAAATGTGGTGAATCTGTTCGTCTATAGTGAAATTAACATAATATTAAACTCATGTTGCAGCAACTAAATGTACAAATTTTCTTCATAAAGTAAAATAAATGAACATAAAAAAAACATTGGTAGATATGCTAATATATCACGAGTCACGGTTGGTTAAATAGCAGCCTATTTAACCAGCTGTTGTAGTCGTTATTCATAGTCCAGTTTTATTCAGACTTAAACAGTTTGTGATTTTTTTTCTAACATAATGGAAACACACTGCATGAGTCAATGTTCTCAGGGAACAAAAAGCACAAAGACATTATAACTGTATACTTAGGCATTTGTTGTTATGATCGTAATCGTATCATTGCTGCAATATTCAACATTATTGCATATACACTCCATGTTTTACTGATTGAAATCCAAAAGAAAATTTGTTGGCCACAGCTTTAAAGTAAAAAAAGCAACAATCTTTCAGTGAAAACACAAATGACTTTTATCTTTGTGTCGATATTTAACATCCTCTCTCTCACAAAAGTTTTACAGCAGTGGAAATGCAGCCATGTTCCCTGAAGTTACTTTCCAAACATGGGTGACTTTTTATTTAGAAAAACCTCACCGCGAAATTAAATCACCATCTACTGAGTTTGGAGTGAATTCTAAATGTGATCTTTATTGATGAATGGGGTTGGTCGAGCAGGCCACGAGCACAGAGAAGTCAGTCTGTTGGTGGTGGCGTCAAGGCCAATATAAATCACGTCTCCTCCACGTTATTAACTTTTGGAGCTAAAGGGAGGTTAGGAGTGAGGCTGCCACAGGAACATCCCCTACAGAGACCCTTGGTGGATGGGGGACTTTACACCCAAGTAAACAACTCTCCGTACCCAGAGGGCAGCACCAACAATAACCCATCCATTACAGAGGGGAGAGAAAGAAAGAGGGTGGGGAACAAGGAAAGGAAAGGAACAACAAACATTTATTTACTGTCGCTGTTGTCACTTTTTCAGTCATTTTTTCCCCCCGTGATTTACGATTGGTGCGGTGAGGCTCGTGGTGAGTTGATTGGTTCAGGTGATTTTAAGAAAGAGGCACTGGTCGCGCTACAGAAGCCACTCTAACGTTAAAAAAACAAACAAAGTATTCACACTACAATTAATGGTTAACATGATTCTCCCTGCCAGTGGTTCTTCTGCTCTCTAGGAATGAACGATAAATGAATTACGGATTGAAATTGCAATTTGAAACTAATTCATTGTTCTATGCCGTTTTAAAATGTACAACAATTATTTAAGACAACATGAGAAATCTGAGGTATTCAGAAAGGTGATCGTTAAAAATCCTTTTTAATTTCAGCCATCAATGCTTTAATCAAGGCAAACAAACAAAATGGCCGCCCTTGTGGTCATGTGATCACACTGGCAGCCACTGTGACCTCAGTGCCTCAGATTTTTCAAGTTGTCTTGGATTTTATTGGATCCCTAACTGAAGAGCGCCAAAGGGACTTTATTTATATATTTATTGTTTTTTAACAACAAATATTTTTTTTGCTTTCATATCTTCTAATTCTCATCCATACATTAGCATCTAGTAGCGATGGTGCTGTTTGGTAACATAGCACAGTCAAGATTAAGGTGAAGCTTTACTGCAGCTCAAGGCATTGCTAAAAACAAATTGTTCACCCGTGTCACCCGTTCATGGAATGTGACATCATGAACAAACAGGAAACAAAACAAGTCAAAAGGAAAGAGGAGAAAAAAACTGAAGGTGCATTGTCCTTTGACCTTGGAGTTTGTTTGTCTGTTTAAACCTGGGATTAAATCATTTTTTGACCAGTGGGAATGGGGTAAAAGACATAAAACTTCAATAATCTTGCACAACAATATGCAAAACTCTGCTTTGGCAGCACTGGAATACAAGGACTATCATAAAAATGCTTGATAACGCTCCCATGTACATCAAAATCACATTTCATACATTAACATGAATGCTCTAACAAGAATATTCAACCGCGCCTATTATTATTATTACAGAGAACATCTCAGAAATAAACAAAAGCCACAAGAATTCCTCAATCAAACACAATTCTTGCCATTCATGCAGGAGAAGCACCTGTCATGTCGCTGGCTCTTGTGGGTTCGTGAATTATGTCTTGGCTCCTGTGGGTTTGTGCGATAATGGGAGTCTTATTATTTTAACCACCGCTGTCCACCGACCGCCTCACATGAGCACAACTAACTCACATTCCACAAATGTCTGTGGAAGCCCGAAAACCACTGTGATATCACACGAGACGGAATATTCACCGATGATTCAAAATTCATCTATTCCTGGACAAGAGTGAGCAGAGTGAGGTAAAAATGATGTGAGGAGCCAAAAAGAAATGATAGAAATGATGAAGTGTAGCTTTCTTCTTCTTCTTCTGTAGTTTTTTGTATAATTTGTTGTTGGTCCTGCTTATATTTTAGTGTTTCTATTCGTTCATTAGTGTTTTTATCTGTGCGTCAATTTGTGAAAAACTTTACAACTTTGTTTTGAGATTTTAAATAAAAAATACTATTGTTATTATGGCAGAAGTAATAGTAGAATTGAAGAACTCCACCGTCACCAGTTTGGAGGCTGTAATTGTGGGTCAAACAATAACTCTAAGATTGACGCACAAGAAAATTTGGAATCCGATTTGAGAAATCAGAGCGATCAGAGTGAGATGCATACATAGACATTTTGTTTTAGTCACATTACACACCACCTCTAAATGCACATTTTGGAAATCTGATTTTCTGTGTTTTTATTGTGCTGTCCTGTCTGAATAAAATTGTTTTCTAGCAGTCTGAACACATCTATAGTTTTTATTTAAAATGATATTGAATGAACAATAGAGTTTTGTGTCTATCAAACTTGTTTTGTTAAACTTTTAACTCGACATTAAATCAGTGTTAACACAAGTAACACCATCACTTCCTGAAACTGTGCCTCTTCCTTTTCACCTTAAGTGTCTCGTGAGATGGATGGGGGGTTATTACACTGCTCTAGTTTAGTCTAAATTAAAAATACAACTGTTTTAATACCATCCTTATAATTTTACAACGTTCAGCAGCCATAAAAACGGGGCCATGTTGACGTTTCGGGGATTATATAATTCCCACTTTCATTTCTGTGGACCAAAGACAATTGACCAATGAGCCAAAGTTGCAGCAAGAATTGGAAAAGTAAAGAAAGAATGGTATTGGAGAGAGAAGGAATGAAAAAAAAAAAAAAAAAAAAAAGAGGTACAGCAAGTGATTATTGAGAAGACAAAGACCCCGCTGTCTCGGGCCTGACAGCAGCCTCTACATCAGGTGCCCCCCGTCCCTCCCTCCATCCATCCCCGATCTCGCCATCCAATTCCATCCAGACGGGGGGAATTTCCTCCTCCCACCCATCATCCATTTATCCCTCCATTCATCTCTCTTTTCCCCAACAAATGGAAATAATAACACACAACAACACAACAACCAACAGTTGGCCGTTGCCTCCTCTCTCGCAGCCTCACATCCAGACCTCAGCTCCTCAGCATGACGGGTCTTTTGATCAGACCTCTCAAGTCGGTCCCACTGGAGGAAAGAGATACGTCTGAATCACGCAAAGAATGTAACTGGCAGGTTCTGGTGTGGTCTAGCCATCCTGTCTGCCAGCGAATTCC
Organism: Solea solea; assembly: GCF_958295425.1. Taxonomy (NCBI): domain Eukaryota; kingdom Metazoa; phylum Chordata; class Actinopteri; order Pleuronectiformes; family Soleidae; genus Solea; species Solea solea. The sequence continues at coordinate 21,646,084 of NC_081148.1, forward strand.
GCACAGTGCAGTGCCAGCAGTCGAGATGCCGGCGTTAACGCAAGTATTTGGTGTCGCAGACAAAGCTGGTTTTGCGTTACATTAGATTATTCAGACACTTTTGAGACAACCGGCCAACTCACAATAGAATTACAGATGAAGCGCTTTGCTTATAGAGGTTTACATTCTTAAGATAAGCAGGGACAGGAGTTGTTGACTGTGTGCCTAAACATTGTCTGGGTCGGTTCCAAGGGACATGAACTAGAGCGCTGACTACTCTTACCTGTGGATTTCCCCATGTCTTCAATCACAGCGACGGCCGTTGTTACTGAATAAGGTGTTTGTGATGCATGAGTCACCTGAGAGAGTTCTTCTTTGTAACCCATGAACAACTAAAGTAACAATGTGTTAAAAGGTGAAAGCACACCGCCTTTTTCACGTGTCATAGTCACCTAATGGCACAAGCGCTCTTCAAAAGGCAACATCTGCCTTTTCAAGCCCAAGTCTGGATGTAGACAGATGTACGGTCACTGAGGAGTCAAGTTTCTTCTGCTCCAACACAAGACGCTTCAATTTAGTTTCCACTGTACAAACATCATTCGTTATGGCTGTTACAATACAGGAGAGGGTAACCAAATGTATTGCCTGGATGTTTTTGTTATGCTTTTATGTTTTAAATAATATGCATTAAATGAAGTTTGATTGACTCATCAATCACATAGCTTATCAAAATAACATTGTGTGTGGCGGTAACATAGGCAGAACACTACGTTGTGCAAAAATATGCAATTGTGGATCCTCATATCAATGTTGTAATGTATTCATTTGCGTGTTTGTATTGGAGTCTGGACAAAGAGTCAAGGAATTTTTGAGCAAACACTTATACATAAGTTAGTAAATATTGTTTGTTAGATGAAGACTTGGTGTACTTGTGAGTATAGCAGCAGCAGCAGCAGCAGCAGCAGCAGCAGCAGGAGCAGCAGTGGATGTAAAGTGAATGAAGGTGTTTCAGACTGAAGGAAAATGCTTTACCAGGATCTGACTGCAAAGGAACCGTTTGTCAGTTTTCTGCCAGTTCATTGTTTGGGTCCAAATAAAGGGTTACACAGATTACTCCAGTGTATTACACCCAGCCACAGGCAACATGGATCTAAAATAAAGTGTGGAGAAAGAAGTACATTTGGATATGTTTCCCTGCCAGGAGATCAGGGGCCTCGGGGCACAGACATCGGACACACTAGTGACCTATACTGAGCTATGTGCCCTACAGCGTGAAACACAAAGGGAACAACACAGGTGATTCTACACATGCTCCTGCCCTGCTTTTTCAACACTTGTACTCTCTGTGTGTGTGACATCAACCTTTGGCACAATGACAACCTCGTCCAGGTTTCAACTTACAGAGCAACAGTGAGGCTCCAACAGGTTGTTTTACATTTCTACCACGACTCCGTCTGCAGTGGTCACTAACACGTAGAGTCTGTGATGGTTAAATGAACAGATAATTGTCACATTTTGAAAACTCCACTAAAATATAAGACAACTTTACTTTTACTTTGGTCAGTTGTCGCTAACCAGAAAGGTGAACGGCGAGGTTCACATCGAGATTGATCAGACGGACACTGCTGTCAACAGCCTCCGCTTAATTCAATAATTTGTCGCTAAATGCTCTCGGTAACTTGTGCAGAAATCGACTGTAGGACATCTCTGCATCCTACCAGGAAGTGATCATGCAAATAGTCAATTAGCATTTCCACATGAGTCAGAGAGAAGGAGAGAGAAAGAGTGATGCACAGTGAGAGATGAGGGGAAGATGAAAAGACTGTGATCAGAGAAAAGAAATCTGACTTGGACCTTGGCTCGGGCAAAGTTTCTCTCTCTGTACATTTGTGAATTCTGTTTGTTTACACGTGTCCAGCAGGTTTGCTTCACACCAAATCAAATCATAACTAATCTACTCATCTACGGCACAAGCATCGGCCTTGTCCAGTGAGAGGAGTGAAAAGCAGAGTGAGAAGAGGCAAAGAAAAGAGGCGGAGAAGGCCATTAGTTGACAAAAGGACAATTCACAGGGATTTCCAATGGCGGTGTCACTTTCTTCTTCTCTGAATTTAGTTTCAATTGTACCAATGGACGAAACAATGGTCTGTGTAGATGTGGTGATAAGAGGTTGGGACCTGAAACTGAACCCATGTGCGTTGGGTTTCAGGTGCAGTCATCTTTCACTTTTCTGTTTCAACGTGCACATTCTGACAAATTCATTTTTAATGTCTTCACCATCTCCTAATAGCTTCTTCTTTTTTCATGTAATGAGCATATAATGAGAGAATCACTGTGAGTGACTAAGAAAGAAAGAAAGAGAGAGAACAAGATGACATTTTTTTTGTTTTTCAAAAATTCATTTTTATAAAATAAAAATGACTTGCGTCATTTCAAATAGACCGACATTATAAAGCTCTGTTTTTTCTTGAGTTAGAAATGCACAAATCAGACCATAATAAGGTGCACATTGCCGTTCCTGGTTTTCTGACGCAACAGATAATGTCTTCAAAACACCAGTGATGCTTAAAGGTCTCCAAATGTTCTATAATTTAAGAAAACTGGAGTGCAATCACAGTCTTGATTTGATGCTGCAGATCCACACTGACATGGCATCCTGACCCTCCATGTTCTCCGGGGTTGTTTTTCCTATACACGGACGTTCAAAAATAGCCATTTTACCCTGTTTCTCTGGTAAAAACCAAAACTCAGAAAAGACTTTGAATACGAAGACTATAAACAAGAGTTGAGTCTCTGGCACATTTCTTTAACCCTTTAACACCGCACGTTTGGGCAAGCGCTCTTTGCATTACCGTAATTATGCGACGCTTTGTGGTATTGGAAAAATCCCAACGGTTTCTGAAAGCTAAGAACTTGCACTTCTAAGCCACCCAGGTGGTTATTACGGTAATGTCACAGACACACACTCAGAGCGGTGGAAAAACGGAGCAGAGAGCATAGAATTGTATCAAATATCAAATTTTGAGACAAACACTTTTTATACTGTTTTTTCTCTAAATAAAATTCCATTTTGCTTTCCATTCTTCACTTTGAACTGTTAATACACACTTTGAATGTGCAGTAAATTGTAAATAACTACCAGGTGTTGAAAGTTCTAAGTGTTCTGGAAAAGGTACATGCCTGGCCCTTTCATGGGTACAATAAGCAAAAACAGGCCGGACTGACATTTTGAGGCTTCTGTGTTAAAGGGTTAAAATCACAGAAAGGACACTTGTGCTGAACAATTGGATTAATGACCGAGATAAAAGCAATTGTGCCATGTAAAATCCTCCACTAACCCTAACAAGAAAGAAATAAAGCATGCAAGAAAGAAAAAAGAAAAGAAAGAAAGCAAGAAAGAAAGAACGAAATAAAGAAAGAAAGAAAGAACGAAAGCGGCACAACATCACAGGCAGTTGTGCGACAGACAACTTAACTGGCATTGACTAATGACACATACTTTGTGTGTGTCGAGGATGTGTCATCACCTGCATGTTTGCCATTCAATCCGCACAGACTTTTCCTTGTACATTTACACAATAGCTGAACATGAGCACGCATGGGGCCACAGTTTTACCCGGAGCCAACAGTGCCAAGTTACAAGTGAACCCAGGCTGCAGAGGTAAAGCCACACCGGTACGGTCTGAGGTTCAAGGAAGGAAGTGCGTTCATGTGTGCATTATATATACAGTATGTGCGCGTCGTTATAGTTTTCACAAGTTATGCGGTGCGACATCAAAGCTCCCCAAAAATCAGGAGATTATCAGGTAGTGTTACAGCAAAAGGCAGATACGTCACATAGCGATGACAAGAAACGAGCGTTCTGCACCCGCAGAACTTTATCATCATAATGTCATCCTGTGTGATATATAACCACATTATACGCCGTGATATGGACCTCCACTCTCTTTCCAGACTTTTGTCAGATTTTAGGGAAAGGCACCGTCCTAATTTAATCCTCGTTTGGGAATTCCCAGAGTATTTACGGCTATCACTGTTACTGTCTGGGCTGCGTCGTGCGATGAGCTACCTGATGCAACCAGACAAACAGTCCTGCCTGCACTGACAGCATTAAGAAAACTCAATGAGACACACACACACACACACACACACACAAGGGTGGGTTTTTACATGAACACACGTATACATTTTGGCAGTATTGGTCAGAACTAAATGTGTTTCTCTCTTTCTCTTAGAGGACGATTCGTTATGTTTGTATGATGAACCATGTGGTAAAATTCAATCAAATGAAAGATTCCGTTTGGTTCCATGCATATTCCTAAGACTCTCCTCCATAAACTGGATATCATTTACCACACCACCATTCACATTGTTACTGGGGTTCTCTTAACACTCACCACTGCAATCGTCGACTGACATCCTCTCTTCATTCTCACAGACAAACACTCTGGTTTCTGTTCATTTACAAAACCTTAATTGGTAAAACTCTTATTTCTTAATCTTATTTCCAACTGCATTACTCAGTATCCATAACAACAGTCGTGCTCTTCATTCCAGCGGCTTTATTAACTCACTCATCCCCAAAGTCCGCACTGAGGGCCGTTTTAACCATTTTTATTCAACACGTGACTGTTACGAACTGTTTAATATTGTTTTTGTGCTGCCTCTTGCCCAGGTCGTCATTGTAAATGATAATTGCTTCTCAACTGAACTTACCTGGTTAAATAAAGATAAATAAATAAATGGTATTAGATGTGATACAATGCAAATTGCTTGTTTAAACTACACAAAGGCCCTCATTTTCAATAAAACATCAGAATGAGCCAAATCTATAAAGGCATCACTGCTCACCTTCAATAGATCTACAGTATCTATCTCTCTATGAATCCTTTTGCAAAGCCGCTCCAACACTAAGAACAGAGAGCAAAAACTTGTTCTGTTTGAGATTATATAATATCAAAAAAGACCTCATTTTGTAAAGTCTTAAGTGTTTCAGTTGAATCGTTTGGACTCGAGCAGTGAGGTCACACAACAATAGCAGAGATTAAACCCAAAGTCTTGAAGATGCTGTGAGGAAAGAAGAGCACAGAAGCTTCATGCAAACCCGATTTCTAACAGTCAAAGACAGGTTCATGTCACGTTATAACATTACAGTGCTCCGCCTATAACCAATTACCAATTCACAGTGTGTTTTTTTTGTTGCACCCCTCATTAGAAACCATCCACTTCCACCCACACCTGCTCTGCAAGCATATCCCCCCTCAACAAACATCTGTTTCCACCAAAAGTCACATTAGATGTTTAATGTACTGTTTGGGTGACACACACACACACACACACACACACAAACACACACACACACACACGCGCGCCCTTTGGCTTCATCGCCAGATCTGCAAAGTTATGACCTCAATCACCGTCTCCAACTTTAAAATAGCTCAGCCTTCAGCCCGACTTGGCTAACAGGAAACCATTAAAGCAGCGGGCAATTACCATTCCCATCCATCCACACAGTCCCTATTTTATTTTAATCTGTTTAAGTGCATTTTCTACGCAAGGTTAAAATATGAATCCCCGCCGCCCCCTCCTCTCCTCGACGAGGCAGGGTTTTTCTGGCTTACTTGAGAGCACAATTTACGACTGATTTAATTTAGTCTCCGCAAACATTTCTAATGACATTAGGCCCAGTGCATATACTGACTGCCTCTCCCTCTTATTCCATTAACTCCTAAATCAGGTTTAAAGACCATACTGATGCTGGATGCTATTATGGGTGATTATCAAAACAACAGACAATGGGGCAAAGTGTTTACTAACTGGTTTAGCCATAATTTTGTGTAACTAGGACAGATGGGAACATTACAAATTACAAATCAATCTGCTCAATAATGAAGGACCTCACAGTGTGCTCGTTCGGTCACGTCTGTTGTTCAAACTAGACGACACAACATGTGCAGTTTGAGCCGGACTATTATTCCCTGAAAATGTTTTTAACGCTGAATGAAATGCATCATAGGACAGACCCTGGCTTGACTTTGTGCACAAAAGGAACAAAAATAACACCCGCGTGTCATCAAGGGGATCTCAAAACAAGCCAAATGCTGCAGCTTTTTCTCAGCTGTTACTCATTCATGAATAAAAACCTGAAGTGCTCTCTCAGATCAAACCCATTCAGCGCGTTTGACAAGGATTAATGACGGCCGTCCATCTGCATACATGCTTACAGCTGTCTCCCGGCCTCATCCAGGTAATGATTGTGTTATTAACCCTGAACCCCTTTTTCAAATTGTTATTAACTGCTGGGGGAGAGAATGGGACTCAAACTGTCTCCGCTCACCTGTCACTAAAGCGCCGCTGAGTACGGCCCGATCCCGCTTCACTATCCGTCACTGTCAGGCGCCGAGCTGAGACGGATCACGTTCACACACGCGGATGAAATCCACACAAATTATTTTTACTGGACATTTTTGGTGATGTGATATTTTTACAGTTGTTTTTTTGTCTTGTTTGGCAAACCCACAACAAACAACTGTCAAAATAGGTCAATTAGACTCCAATCACAGTCCCCTTGTCCTCCTTGCACATTAGGTTTCTACAAATTGCTCTGTAAATAAAGTTGCAGAGTCCTCAAGAGCACTTTTAATTACATGATATGATACTGTATAACAGGGTCGCATCACGTTCCATTTGTGTGCACCTCGACTTTGATGCTTGGCACTAAATCTATGCAGAGGGAACACGGAAAACTAGGTTTTCCTGAATTTTCCAGCAAAAATATAATATATTTTTTAGATACATCTTGACTCTTTGCTTTTCCAAGCAATGCTCACCTCGCTGAATCAAACAGACAAACACAAAGTCTATGATATCATTGCAAAGGACCAACATTTTTTTTTATAGTAATTTGATTTACGCTAAAACGTAAAATGTGGAAATGCCATTTTCTGGACATCCTGTGCCAGAAAAGTTGTTGTTCTCCGGTTGACTGATCTCTATCCTTTTCTCCTTTGTCCCATTATTCCTGTCAGATGATCTAATAATATGAAGCTTTGCTTAAAATGCAGCCGTCACAGTGTTGTTTTGTTGTTCTCAGCACCGACTTGGCTGAGCTGATCCCCGAGGCAGCCTCCGTTAATGGAAGAAATGTAAGGCTGTTTAAATTCTATGCATTTGTCTGTACGTTGTACATTCTCAGAGGACCCTATGCACTCATGGCCACATTATTAGGTACAGAGTCCTGCCTTATAAAGTGGCAGGACTGATGTAGTCTGATGTTTCAGTCTGTATACAGTACATTTAAGCATTTCACAGACGCTTTTATCCTGAGGGACTTACTAAAGAGGAATGAGCTACAGAGAAGAAGTCTTTGAAAGAAAGACTGACAGAGGGTGAGAGTGCAGAAGTGGATGCAAGTGCAGAAGGAGATTGTGCAGGGGAGGGGGTAAGGTACATGCTCAGGAGACAGGAGAAGCTCTTGGAAGAGTTGGGTCTTCAAGAGCTTCTTGAAGACAAGACAGGGACGGGGACGCCCCCTGTTCTGGTAGCACTCGGTAGGTCATTCCACCAGCATGGAAGGACACACGGAAAGAGTCTGAACGGATGAACGTTGATGAACGGAGTAGTCGAGGGGTAACATAAGCCTTTACACGTTAAAGTTTTGACATGTTGTGCGCTCCTGGTCTTCTCTCTCCTGACCTCTGGCCTTAACAACACATTTTCACCCTAACAACTGCTGCTCACTGGATGTTTTCTCTTTTTTTTTGGACCATTCTCTCAAAAACCTCAGAGATGGTTGCACATGAAAATCCAAGAAGGTTCAAAATTCAAAAGTTCAAATTCACTCAGATCACCTCTCTTCATTCATTCTGATGTTCAGGTCATGTTCACGATGTCCCCATGAGCTGCTGCCGTGTTTTCTTTTTACAGATTAGCTATTCGTGCAGTGAAGCAGTTGTAAACAGGTGTACCTAATTGGCGGGTGACCGTAAGAGTCATGCAAATTTAAAATTAACCAGTCAAACTTACTTTCATAGCACCTCAGTGTCCTCATGTAAATAAAATATAAAGAATGACACGCAACACAAAGTACAGTGATGATGATGATTATTCTTATCAATGATATCATTCTCATATACACCTGTTACACCACTGTTCCTGGTCACCGTCTCTAACTCTCTGCCGGTCAAGTTTTTTTCCTCCTCACTTCCTCTTGTGTCTCTATAATAACTATAAGGTCTTGACCTTCCCATGTAAAGTCGACTTCATTACTTTGTGTCACGTCGTCATTTAGCAAAACTAGAAAAAGAAACAATACGATTCAAAGGTGTTGACAGATGCAGATTAGGTTTAAGTTTTTACAGTAAGGGAATTGATCAAAACGAAAAAAAATCCTTTAAGTGTTGAACAAAATACCAGTTTTGGTGGATATGCAGCACCTTTCCAAAGAACATGTCATTTGTCACCAATGGCAAATGTCTCCCCGCCGTCTCTAGTCTATTAATCACGCTAAATATATCCCCGCGAAGACCAGGGATGCAGGGGGGGGAAAAAATAGGATAAAAAAGGTGTTTTTGTCTCCGTTTCCTGAAACACGACCTCATTCCAATAAGTTTGCACCAGACACCAGAGGAAAAAAAGTAAATTGCCCGCGAGTCTGAGTGTCTTTACGGTAAGACATCAGATAAAGGGACAGACACAGACATGAACTGACAAAATATTGTGTGGTTGTGTGTGAGTGAGTCTGAAGGGTGAGGGCGGCTGCAGCAGCAGCAGCAGCAGCAGGTTCGATAGGACCTCGTGGCCTCTCCCAGTGATAGATATGCTAATGCCCCCCATTCACTCCACTTCACTCTCTTTTCCCCCAATTAAAGCAAACGCCAGTGAAACTGTAATTAAGCTGTGTCCAGGCAAAAGACTGCCTGCTGCTTTTAATGAAGCCCCATTGATTCTCCTTTTATTTGCTGTTGGTCTCCGTCTAACGTGCACAGGCCTGAAATAAATGGAAGTTAAAAGTGCAGCTCCTCGCAGCCAGGTTGTACATTGTACTGGACTGTTTAATTAAAAAAACGATTTCTCTAAGCACATAGAGGATTAAGGATTGTATCATGTGTGTATGTTTGCATTGCTCGTGGTCTTTGGTGTGTGTGTGTGTGTGTGTGTGGCTGCAAATTACGAACCACCTGGTCTGTGGACTAATGAGTCGACCGCTCTCGTGTCTGAATGGGTGCGAGCCGTACACGTTTCCAAACAAAAGCAAAAGCAGACTCTCTTATTTGCAAAACAGAGATGACCTAACGTAATCAATACCTCGCAATTTAAAAAAACGCTCAAACCAATTAGCCAGATTGAGCCACTGCCGCGGGCAAAATTGGTCTGATTGGAAGTCCAATATGTGCACAATTAAAGATAAAAGGTTTGGTCAGGCGGAAGGACAGCGTCAAACTGTCCATTGACAAGGCAGCTGGAGACGCTCGGTGGACAATGTGCGGGGCCAAAGTCCCATAAAAGACAATGAATATTTTTCACTTGAAGAGTTTAACCAGCAAAATGAATGCACCTTGAACCTGGAATCACATTCTCCCGTCATATAACTTATTACATGTGTCTTCACTATCTTCATTTCAACATAATGAACAGTTACGATGGCCATAATGTTCCAGATATAATATGATCTACATTGTCTTTAAGTATATATTTACATATTAAAACACAACAAAATGAAAAAAAAGAATAATTATGTGCCGCATATACATCTCTGCAGTGGGAAAGAAAGACATTGCTCTTGCCAGTGTTTGCTGCAGCAGGAAGGAGCTTGTGTCAAGTTGACTTGAAAGATGTCACAGTGAACTTCAGATGTAGTTTATTGTTAACAAGTTTTAAAGAACCTGCAAAAAGCTCAATATTCAATTCACTTAGCATCACAACTCTGAAGATATTTAGTTTGTCCATTGTGGACAATTGTAAAGACACTGTGGTCCAAAATGTGGGTCACAGTAGAGCCGACCTGACTTCTGATACGTAAATATGAAAGGCTTATTCTCGGGGGAACAAAAAAACAATTCATGTAATCAAGCGATCGTACAATTATGAATAAAAAACAGTATGATTATTTTATCTTGACCTAGATTTTACACACTGGACTTCACTGTCAGCAGCAGTGCAACCTTGTTCATGGTACTTCGATGCTTTTATAGTCCTCAAAAGCCTGTGTTTTAATTTCCAGTGCGGAGCCTCTACTGCCCCCTGAGGAACTTTGAGTAATTACCACAACACTGCAGTTCTGACTTGAAAGGAAGTGTTGTTTATCTGTCTGTTATCAGAGCTTTACTTGTCCAGAATTCAACTTTGAATTCCTGCTGAACGTCCAAGTTTATTTGCAGCAGAAGAATCCACTTCTTAAAACTTTTCCTGGTCACAAAGCTGTTTCACTTTAATCACATGGTTTGCTTTTCCCACCTCACCTGCTCTGACACAGAATTTCTATTTTAAAAGTTGCAGCTTTAAATTAAAACTAAACTTACTGTTTTCTTCTGGTCTTATGTAGTGAACACATTCAAGCAGATGTAGATGAGTAGCATCAATGAAAGTTTTTTTGTTTTTTTTAATGTCTGTTACATTTAAATTCATTTCATCCAGCACACACCTACTTTTCATACGAGCCAAAATAAACATTTGACTTCACGCTATAGTACAAAGCAGCTAATATGTAAAATTATTTTGGAATAGTAAATGGATCAACTGTAGATCCATTAGACTCAATGCTTCACAGATTCTTCCGCGTAAACACATTTGGATATGCAAATCCCGACATTACAATTTTTCGTTTTTGCAAATCACCTGCCACTGTTTAGGCGCGGTGACTACAGTCACTGTCAATGTTCGGTTACGGTTTGTCACACGGAACAGCCGACCACTGAAAGTCAACATTGTTAACCTCCATAACTGCTCTGTAAACATTACTAAGCAAACTAAGCAGTTTGGACAACTTCTTCCTACTTACAACAAGGAAACAATTGAATCCAAATATTTTCCTAAAACTAACCAAATTGAGCCCATCATTTGTGATCTGTAAAACTGTCATCTGTAAAAGATGTGTTGCTCTAATAATGCTGGAGCATTAAAGGACAGCAGAGCAGTGTCCGTCATGGATGACTTTGTAGCAAGAGTTACTTGTTAAGAGTTAAGGATTTTGATGTGATGTCCATGGTTGGCTGCACTTTGCATGTCAAAGAAACTCTGGAAAGCTCTGTTTGGACAGTGTAGAGTTTGAGCTGTGTTTGGATTGGTTGGCCCTCGTGTGGCTGCTTGGAAAGTTTCTTAACTTCTAGATTAGTGTCACACGTTTGAAGCGTCCAAGTCCTGGACCCACAATGCAGTTTGGCAACACATGACACCGCTGCACTCAAAGTGAATAAGAAGCATTTCTGTTAAGGTCTGCACCGTGTAAATGTCATTTAAACACCATGATCACTGCAGGACCAACATGCACCGGATTAAAGATACAGTAGGCAAGGTACACATTATTAACAATAACCTCATAATATACCTTGTAAATAAAATGATATGACAGACAACTACACTTTTACACCTCCTCCAGTCATGGTTTCCAGCCTTGGGGGAAATTTGGCCCACTTAGATTGACTTTGACCAATCAGAGGGCGTTTTTAGAGAGGAAGGGTGCTTTATTATAGCTGTTCTATTCTATACAGGTTTCTTCAATGAACGATCAATGCTTTTTTCTTATTTTCTTACCAAGTTTTTAAAGTTTAAAAGGTTGGGTCTGGAGAGCTAGTTATACTGTAGTGAAGCTGGGAATTTTGGTTAAACTTCCTCTACCATTCTATTATATACTTGTTCACTAACTTGTAGTTATTGTCTCAGTATCAGAGGTGGAAGTCTCTCCGGTTTATTGTGAAGACTCAGTTCACGTGCACTGAGAGCACAGTTACAACAGCGAATCCTTCCCTGCGCTCTTCACAAGAAGGTTGCTCTTATTTTGGATCGTCCTCATCAAGTCTTTGAAATTAAACAACACAATGTGCTTTTGGTGTCCAGAACAAAGCAAATAAGCAAGAAGGAAAAAGAAAAAAGTCTTTTCCACGTCCTCACAGTATATTAAATGTATTTTATACTTTACTATTGGTTACTTATTGGTTCCTCCATAATTCACCCCTGATTAAAATGCTTACTCGCATTGTTCTGGTCCCCAAAAGCACATTGTGTTATTTCATTTTCAAAGACTCGCTAAAAACCTTCTTGTAGTACAGCTGCAAGCAGATTACTACACAAAGACCACTGTCAATTTCTTTGCGTTATTCTCTGCCCGAACAAAAGTAAAGACATTTTGAAGACACGCTTTCTCCGCTTGTTTACCTTTTTTTTTTTTTTATCCAGTCAACTTTCACGTTAACAAGGCCGATATTGAACACACACACAGCCCGTGTAAAGCATTGTAATGGGTATCACGGCACATTATTTTAAATGCGGCGCAGAAGCTTCTTGGTCGTGCCTCCCCGTGTCTGAAATGTGGACTTAAACAACCTCATTACAAATATCACTCTCTAATGGATTAATAGGAAGATTTGATAAAAAGCCATTTTAAAGAATAAACCCACAACTGAGAAAGATGGGGACGGTGGATGGAAAGAGTGGGGAAAAAAAGTGATTGGTGCTCCACGCTTAATGGTTTTCCATCTTGCAGAAAGGGTAATTTAAACAAATACATTGTCCACTTACTGAGTACATTATGTCTCGCTCACTACAGAAAATAGGTCCAAGCGTCTTCTTTTCTTTTCTTTTTTTCCTTTTACTTCAAAACAAAAGTGCACAAAAGGAGGAAGGAAATACTTTACAACCCTGGATCCCTGCAGAATTGATGGCCCCCCTCATTCTTCTTTTCCCACTTACGCCTTTACCTCTGTTTTCCTTTTCATATACATATATATGTAATTAAAAGCATGAGTATGGTTGATGTAAATTGTCCCCTTCTTTACTGGCTCTGCTAATGTTAATGAGTGTACTCCAAATACAAACCTCAGGACATGATGCCAAATGCATCTTCAAGAGGCCGATAATGTACTTCCCCCCCCCACCACCACCACCACCACCACCTTCGCCATCGTTTTTTTCCACCCTCCCTAACACATCTTCCGATAAATTAACTGCTTTTTAGTTTGCAGCTCCGGCCCCCATTAATCCATATGTGGAGAAGCGTAGTCAAGTTACACTAGAGAGAAGAGAACTGGTACATTTTAGCGATGCAATTAGGGCCCATTAGTCTTGGCTTTAATTAGAAGGCTGGAGCGTTGATATTTCAAGTGCTGGTTTGTGCTGGTGTTGTGTTTCCCCGCCGCGTCGCTCGCTCGCTCGCTTGTCTCCGTCCTGCACTTGGAGTCTGTCTGGCGCGTGGACCATTTTCTGCTTTTTTAGCGCCCGTTTCTATTCTGAACTTGTTATGTGTTGCTAAGTTCTGACATTTCAGCTGAGTGTCATCTTAAAGACGCCGAGACATAACGTGTCTAATGAACGGAGACGACAGGGGAAACGAAAGGGGGGGGGGGGGGGGGGGGTATGCATGTGGGGTTATTTGAGGAAATTAGAGGTGTTTATGTGAATGAAAAATGCAGGAAAGAGCACGAGCGCCAAAGAGAAAAAAATGTGAGTGAGAGATGAGCGAGTTAAACCCGAAGCCTCAAAGTCAAATTGATCTGCTTGAGGTGCCACATTTAATTGTTAGCCAACAGACAGACATGACATCTTAGCTCTGCTGATCTCCCCGGCCACATTAGCCGACCGCATCGCTTCATGTTCACATAGTGGAGGCAGACTGTCTGGAGGAGGAGCAACACTCACCATCCCTCCATCCTCCTTCCTGACTCATCACCACTCCTCGACACCGACTCTCAACCTGCAGCAGCAGCAGGGACAACAGGAAAGGTCACGGCAGACTAAACTCACTGGCACGGCATTGACCTTTCTGTCACGCTTCATGCAGCAGACTGTGTAGTTCACGTATGGAGATTTTAAAACTTTTACTGTGGCAAAAGAGGGAGAAACATGTTTAGCTGCACCTGGAGATGGAGAATGACAGAGTTTCAATAAAACCCTTCACCACCATCCAAGATTCCAGCCGCGGCCTCGCAGCACTCCACTTGTTCACTTTGCCAGGAATAGTTTATTAACAACTAAGCTCATTACAGCCAATTAAGACATGATTCATCTGTCTAGATAAACAAGCGGTGGCATGGTATTAACGTGATAAGCAGTCTGTTTAGACAGCAGCATGCACACACACACACACACACACACACACACACACACTAGAACACATTAGAACGACAGGCAACTCTGGTCGTAATTTCGCCTCATTTCAAGTAACATAACAACAGAAAGTAACATAAATGTACACGTAAAATAGTCACAATAATAATCACAAATGCATATGTGCTGATAGAAAACATGTTACAGCCTGTGTTGTGTGAAACGAAGACCAACATCCAGGAGTTCTTATAAATGATCGTCGTGCCGACAAAAAAAAACACTCCTTTCCTTGAAAAAACGTTTTGTCTCAAACTTTATCTTAAAATGATCTTCGTCGTCGCGTTGCAAACACACCACTGAAACTAAAACACATATCTTGCGATACATTTTTGAACAGTGCTCGGGGCCAGTGTGGCTGCTATATTGTACTAAAGAGGTATCCTTAAATATAGTTAATTCACCAATTAATATTAATTATGTTAATGAATATTAATTAACTGCAGTTACCCTACATCTTTGTAATTAATTTACTGCAATATTAATCTCTTTTAAACTCTACTTATACATGCTGATTATCATCAGAGGGGCTGAGTTACATTTATGCGCCGCTAATGGTAAATTATAGGATGATTATTATACGACTCTTACGGCTGTGTGAATTCACCATAGATGTGCATAATATTCTCACGTTTCTGGAACGCCGTCAACAAGCGGTAAAGTAAAAGGCTGCTCATACAAAGCCGCATTGTAAACGGCATCTCATTAACACCGCAGAACCGGTTCTGTTGGCTCAATGATCCAACTGTAACTGAAGTTATTAGATCCTCCACTCAGACAAGGAATCTGTAACCTTTCTGGATTACGACATACCCTTGACACTTCCCTATCGCTTCCATCTAAAGCTAACTACTTTCCGATAGTGGTTTTATCTTTCCTCTGAATATGTTTCACAATCTAATCAGACTTCCACTGGTGGCCCCGGCAGCCCCCGAGCAACAGACTGTCAGCCGGTTCACGGGGGCCTGTCGCAGCCGTCATGTTGACAGGCCAAGACGAGGCCCCAGGGGGACGAGGGAACCCAAACAACACGCATCTATGGTGTCTCACCGTCTGCGCGTCTTTTTAAAACCTTTGAGGAAAGGAAGACAAAAAAAAAAACAGGCTTGTCATGATGACAGAGACACTACTGAAAAACTTTGTAGACAAGTTGTTGAACATGATTCCTGCTGTCATTTATGAATACATGTTGACAAAGTTTCTAATTACAGCAATGCAGGAAATGCCACAGTTTTGATAATGTAGTGCATTATAATATAAAACATGCGTGAGAGTCGGGGACGTGACTGTATCCATTTTTTTCTGTTCAGCCAGTGACTCTCTGGCAGCTCGCAGCGAGGCTGAGACCAGAGCTCCTTCATGTCTCTGTCTGTTTACAGGGCAAGCAAATCAAAGATGTGTCTCATTTCAGAGGCTGTAAAAGTGCGCCTGGGGATGGATCAGGTGTCTCTCATACATCCAATCCTCCCCGAGCAGCCTCTACTTACAGGCTACTAATCCATGTATCCTCCAAATGAACACTGCAAACAAGCAGTATAATTAAGTGCTCACAGGAATAAAGTCTGTTATCTGTCGAGCTAACCTTAAAAAATGTCTCTGGCGGTGATTAAACTTGTTTGTCTGCGAAAACCTGTCTTTTATTTTCAATCAGGCCAATGACAAGTTATCATTTTTTAAAACTGGACACCGCAACGTCAAATTCCACTTAGACTTTGTTCTGGATTTACCAACATTTTAACTGGTGCATGTGAGTTCATTACATGCAGCTCTATTAGTGCTTTTAATGCATTAAAGCATTAAAACCCCACCACACACACACACACAATCCCCACCATCATATAGACAAGAAAAAAAAATCAATTGAGGTTTTCTGTTGAGTTTTCCCTTGCAATATTTTGTTTCTTGTGGCATATTTGTTTCCTGAGTGGTCACGAGCAAAGCCCATCCAATCGAAACATCAATTTATTATATGAAAGTGCTTCTTCAAAACGGGGGGGGGGGAGGGAAAAAGGTGGCATAGTTTTTACTGGAAATTTCACAGTCTCACATCCACTGTGGCATCGACTCCGACAACACGCGGCGTGAAACGGAATACGTCATTATGTTATTTTGATTCATTTTCAGCCATTAAAGATCTTGGGGGAGGGATTTCATTTCGGTGACAGCGAGTGATTTGAATTTGCAGAACAGACATGTTGGCTCACTAAGTATGACAAGCAGTAAAGGGCCTGGATTTTCCTCCTGGTTTGCCTTTTAAAGTATTTTATAATTGTCAGTTACATCATTACTCATCCCTTCCACATAGTGGAGTAATGAGTAAGTAGTGAGTCATCTACCTTTACTTGATGGGCGCGGTGTACCACGGTGTGCCTGATAACAATGATACGCAGGGTGACGTCGCTCTGGTGTAACAACAACAAGCGATGACGATGAACAAACACATTGAATGCGACACAGCAGACAATAAGACAATAGACAACAAGGACAAGACCTCAACCTTTGTATAAGAATAGACTGCGGACATTGAAGAAAGACCGGGGCGATGTTTTTCTGTCGCCCAATCAGCTGTCAGTTATGGGTGGAGCCTGGACTGTACCATACCATTTTACAAGGGGAGGGTTGCCAAAAATGGAACACTTGGGGCCAGTTATTTTGGTACTATTACTAATGGAAATGGTGGACACACGGCTTTAGATGTTAGCCCCAGTGAAGCTAACAGCTACGTCCACACGGCACTTTTCATATGCTTTGCTGTTGTGATTGTCCACTCAGGGGTAACTCAATGTCTTGTAGCTTGTTTGTGTCCTTCATTGTCACCACAAACAACATAACATCGTTGTGTTTTCTTCTTCTGAGGGCATGGATGCAATCCATGCTCACAGTGCCTTCTGCAGGACAAAATTGGTAATAACTACAAACAGTCTGATGTACTTTTGGGCTGCATATTTTGAACTTGAATGGGTGTTTAAGGTTATCCGATTAGCATATTCAATTATTTCAATAATCAAAGGACTTGTCAACTAAGAAAATAGTTGTTGAGTTGTAGATGCAGCTCTATACCACCACCTGACAAGTCATAGAACAACTTATTTCCTGTGTGCAGTTCAGGAATCAGAATTTGACGATGATTTGAATGTAACATGACATCCAAAAAGATACACGCTACAGCTTTAAGCCCTTCCCCCTAAAGGAAAGACGGGGCGGGAAACAGCAGCTTGGACAGAACCCATTAGGAACAGCTGATGAGCCTCCATTTACAAATATTTTTTGGTAAATACTATATCATGTTCTTAACACAGCAGCTCCCCTGGGCCGAGCAAAGAGCCCAGCGAGAGTATGGGTGAATGTCAGTTCTGAGCCCTTTATCGAACCACAAGCATCTGGAGGCTGGAGGTGTCTCTGTCGCATGTTCATGAGGGCAGAGAGCCTCCACGGACGGTGTCCAGGGGGGAC
Source organism: Solea solea (assembly GCF_958295425.1). Taxonomy (NCBI): domain Eukaryota; kingdom Metazoa; phylum Chordata; class Actinopteri; order Pleuronectiformes; family Soleidae; genus Solea; species Solea solea. The sequence continues at coordinate 21,663,832 of NC_081148.1, forward strand.
CCGGCCTTCTGCTGCTTTAAGAGGTTACGAGACACAAGCAACATCAGCCGACACACACACACACACACACACACACCTGCAAGCACACAGACAGGAGCAAACACATACACACAACACGTGTCCACTCTCTGTCTCCTCATTTTTTCCTACCCCCTCCTGGACACACATGGTGTCTCACACGCACACACACACACAGCCGCACACTCCCCCCCCGTCTGATTAGCTCATAATGGACGACTGATGTCCCCGAGACCCTCAAGACCTCCCTGGGGAGCCCTCCAACTCTGACCCCTATCTCCACCCTGCGCTCCACCTTCTTAAAACACACTAAATAATCTTTCATGTGACAGGGACTTGAATGAAATTCAGCTTAGAGCTGCATCATTTGCTCCACACAATGGAATATTGATAAATGAATCAATGTCGCGCAAGATTCTTTTATCTTTTGTTTACGACAAGGAGGAACGAGACCCAGGTTTGTCATCATCTGTTCAGGCTGAAAGACGTGATCATCAGTTATAACCCCGCGGGCTAAGTTTGCGACATTCCGCGTCGCAAACGTGACATATTTATAGGTTTTTGTTAAACACAAAGAAGCGTGTATTTCTTAACCCTGTGTCAATATATGCCACCGCAACCCGGCAAATTCACCAGGGCAGACAATTAATAACCTCATTCAAAAAAACAAACAAAAAAAAAACAAAACAAGGATCCTAAACATGTGCCTATTAAATCACAAAGCGGGGCTGGATGGCAGCTTTTACATGCCCCATTTACAAGTAATTACTGTATCTTCTTATATAATTAAGTGCATTCAGTTAACAAGCATCTTGCTAACGGGCCACATTGCTTACCCAAACGAGTGGCGGGCAGCCCAGAACACTGAGTGAGTGAGTAATTAGAGCTCAGCATGCCAGTGTTAATGGAAGTGAAAAAAAAAGAAAGAAAAAAAAATCATTGCCAGAGAGAGGGAAGGAAACAGAGAAGGAAAGGAGACAGATCAGGAAAAGGAGAGGCAGAAAGGAAGCTTCACAAGTTACGATATTGATGGCGAGGCTGTTTGAAATTGCCGAGTGGGTGTGCTTTTTTTTTTTTTTTTTTTGGTTTGACGACCCCAAATTTTAGCACTAGTAAAACTGATATCACTCATCATGAGGCAGTAATTAAGTTGTTATGTGCTGAACCAACCCGCAGAGGCTGAACAAACACGCTGAAACAACACTTCACATCTCAAAATGGCAAAACAACAAATAGGCGTCGAGTCTATGGTATGATGTCCTCAACTACAAGCACTGAGAAATAAAAGGAATTAAATAATGACCCTTGACTCGTCTCCCGCTGTGAACGCAACCTTAAAAGCTCTTGTTAAGATTTAGATTATTTTCAGATTGTGCAGCATCTCATGATGACAAGCCTCTCCATTGAAACACATGCACCATTGTACATTTATATATATGTAATGTGGGATTTTTACAAAGAGTGATATTTTCTTTAGAAAGAGCCAGGCAGCTGTTTCCTTTCACTTCAGCCTTTATGTTAAAACTAAGCTCAGCTAACCATGCACTGAGACAAGAGTGTCAGTGATATTTTCATCTCAATCTTGGCAGAAAAGAAAGAAAAAAGTACAAATTTTTCCTTAAATGTCAAATCATCCATTCAAGAATCTAAGCACTTGTGAAATATCCATAATCATTAAAACACCATTTTGTAACCACAGTTTACCTGACTCGTTCATTACAACGGTACGGCCATTCAAAGCCATTCACACTGACAATTGTGTGTGTGTGTTGAACTGATGTTAGCGCTGGCTCTGTGACACTCGGGTCCACCCTCAGTTCCACCAAACACTGTTCTTTGATTCCATACAGCGCAGCCATGAGCTCATCCAGCCCGAGGCTGTGGGGGGATGAACTTTTGTCACATTCAACTCTGCAATATCACTTACTAACTTATGTCTGGGAGTGTAATGCATATAGACACATGTGCTTCCAGGTGTGTTTCTAATTAAAAACCTACAACACAGGTTACATTCAGTGGCAGACGACAACAAAAAAAACAAAAACATTTTATGTCATGTGGATAATTGATTCTATTTTTCCCTCTTGTCTAGATTTAATTGCTACTGCATTTAGAATAAAAAAAAAACAAAAAAACAAATGTGCAATAGAATACTACTATTGTACTGTATTTCATCAGCTAAATCTATATTAAAGATTTGAGGCTGCCCCCAAATCTGAAGAAATCCAAGCACTCTTTCTCCACTTCTTAGCCTGCAGCTCCACATCACAACAAAGGATAACAGTCATCACATATCATGTCAAACCACAATCCATTCAGCGCTGTCAACCCGTCACAACCCCGGCATATAACCTCCTAATTCCACACATAAAATCCCCAGATACCCTCAAAGAAAACACCATTGTTTGGTCAATATTTTTCCTTTAAGAACACCCAGTTGGAAAACCTCCATTGCAACCAGAGCGGGCGAGCTTCAAAGAGCGACGTGGAGCGGCTGCCAAGATTCCACACACCGCACTGATAATGACAACTTATGAGTGAAATTATGACACAAACTATGCAGCGAGCGAGTAAGAAATATCAGGCCCCTTTGTCCCGGCGCTTCTATAGAGTTCAATAAACACTTATGCACTTTGAAAGGACTCCAGCTCAAGGTGGGACAATGACTCCGTTCAGAACCCGACACCAGACCTTTAATACAAATATACTGTATCCTCCAAAGACTAATTGATGCGACTCGCCTTTTGATAAGTCAGGGGTAGGCAGACGTAATAGTAAAGAATATACACACTGCTTTTGATGGGCTGTAACCGGAGTAACTGGAGTACAAAGAGGCAGAGAAAAAAAAAAAAAAAAAAAGCTGTGTTTTTGGTTGCTTATCACCAAAGCCATGATCACTTGTGTTTTCGGGGGCAACAGAAATGTCATTTGAATAGGGACAGACACTTTTTAAAAGGGGAATGGCCTGCACTGTGTGCTCAGAGGACTTGGAACCGTCGGGCACTGGCCTGTGAGCACACTGGTTAATGATATTCTCTCTCTGTGTCACACAAACTGAATCTGGCCCCTGAACACAACGGCTGAAAAAGCCCTCAAAGCCAGGGTGAAACAAATACATTTGCACTTTTTTCTTTGGCAGCCTGAGCTGGCAGGTGAAATTGGTGGCTGCACAAGCCTGACAACTTGGCTGCAGTGCCATCTACTGGTGACAAAGGCCAGTGCTGAGGCAAACGCACACACACACACACACAGGTGGATGGAAACACAGCAAAAGGGTTTCAGATTTAAACGGAACACAATGTCTCTGTCCTTTTTTTGCAGATCTAATCATTTACAACCAGAAAAATCATTCATTTTTTAAAAAAGTTGAGTTTTAGTGCTGCATGGGTATAAGACGTATCATGTGCTGAATAGTGCATGTGCCATTAGGGACTAAAAAGGGGGTGGGGGGTGCGCTGCGGTGGAGACTAGAGAGTGACAAAAGGATACAAACTTTGAGTTAACTGCTCGCTGGCCCTCCAGGGAACCACAGGAGTCTGAACTTCATGCAGAGACCACAAGACACAGGGAAACTTCAACACAAAAGCGCCATTTAAAAGGGCCTTTTCACTGTGGATGACAAGTCTAATTGAGGCTGGTGATGCACCTGGCAGTAAAACACAGTCCCTCAGTCATGTGACAGCCCCACAGACACAAGTCATGCTCTGTTCACGCACAATACAATATGAATCATTTAATATCCAGTGATTGTAAGAGGAAAAAACAGACTGAAGATAGAGTCCTCGCGGTAAACTAATTGAAATTAACATTTTAACGACTTTGTTTGATCGTTTCCTCTCTTCCATTTTTTCTTGTTTTACTTCAGTATCTTCATCATGTTACAGTCAAAGAGGCTGAGGAGTTTCCTACACTGCGTGCGAGGATCTGCAATACATCACCGGCCAACACAATGAAATGGGACATTAAGGCTGCGATGACATCATGCAGCGAGCCTCGAGGACAAATATAGATCATGTTTATCTTTAACAGACGATTCACTTGTGACATTGCAGAGAGGTTCTCCGCTGACAGCTAAAGAAATATCTGCGCGTTCACTCAGCCAACAGCTGTCGGACGGTCGCCTTCATCACGACACAAGTAACCACGTTGGGCAGAAAATGTTGCTTGGCGGAATATTTTTAAATAGATGTTTGTGCATGTTCTGTCCTGAGTTGTAGGCGAGGCCAAATTGCACATCGATTAACAATTAAACAACCAAGCCTGAGGAGAAAGATTATTATAAGACCTGAACTACAAAAAATAGACGAGAGACAAAAACAAAAGGCATAATGCAATCTTTCTTATCGTTTAAGGTTTTTTTTTTTTTGGTTTTTTTCTCGCCTCTCGCCTCCCTCCTCATCCCCCAAACCCCTGGGAAGCAGCACTCCAAGGTCTTTCATTTGAGCTTGTATTATGCCCCTGTATCTCTGCTCATTTTTCATCCGCATTGCATTAAGTATTGATATTGATTTCTTGTAAATGGTGGCGAAATGGATGGCTCGCACTTTTTTGTGTTATTGTTCTGCAGCACTTGTAGGTAATTTATTATGGTTGAGGGTCCGGTGAGGCCTCCCTGTGCTGTGTCCCTCCTCCTGATGGTGCGTGCCAAACCTGACACACACACACACAAAGGCCACTCGTGTGGAGAATGAAGCGCGCGCACACGTTTCATGATTAGAAACAGTCACCCGTTCCTTTCACTGTCTTATCCCAACAATGGCAAAGTCACCGCTGCACACACTGGTGTCCTTAGAAAGTCTCTTTTGACAGATTTGGGATAAACAGGCAAACACACAGACAACTCATGTATTTCTTATTCAAACAAAGTCAAAGTCGACATTGCACGTTACTTCTTTGAACAAAGACCATTCAAATGTCTGATTTACTACGATGGTTGCCGTGGTAATTTGCATGCAGATGAAAAGAAGGTCACGACGTCTGTCTCCATTCATTTTGATGTGAGACAGGGTGGAAACAGCTCTTTAAATGTATATATCGGTCACATTTCTACAAATATCTCTTCCATTTCTTGTACAAACACAGCCAAAGTCCGCACTGCACACACTGGCGCCCTTAGTAAGTCACCTGCAAAGTTTCAAGCGGACTGTTGGACAGTTATGCAATTACCAGACAGACAGACGTTTCTCAAATCAATAGAGTTAGATTAAAAGACACAGTTAAACCGTTCAGGCTCTTTTGAAACACAATAAAACCCCAAACAAACAGCAAGAACAATGCTTAAAAAAACAACAACGACCCATAAACAGAATCCTCGGACATGACAATCAACAGGACTCGGAAATATGGTTGCAAACCAAATCTTCCATCAAATAGTGTTTATGTGATTATTTGACGTGAGAAACAGGAAGTAATTGGTCATTGTTCACATTCACAGTCCATGTTAAACCAGCACACACATAAAAAAAAAAAGAAAAAGGTCCCTTGGAAAAAACACACGGCAATAAAGAGAAAACCATAAGTTAACAGGCATTTCTCAATCTTCACACGAGAGTTGCAGTGGGCAACTATTTTATTTCTCCTTTCCTGCTACTTTTGAATATTATTCTTTTTAGTGCTGTAGCAGCACTTGTGCTGAAATCCATTCCCAGTTTTGTGACAAAGCGTGGCCTTCTTGACAAACTGGAGTGGTTTACTTGCATTGTCATCCTGCCCAATTTCTTTTCCCTGCTGCCGCGGCCCCAGCAGTCTATTTGCATTTCAATAGCCTCTCTGTCTGCCTCTATATTGCCTGATATTATGCCTGCCTTGTATGAATTTGAATTCAATGTCTGCATCTGCTGTTCCACTAGCAAACAGTCCTCGTAAAACAGGGTGAAACAAATGAAATAAGGCTTGCAAGCAGAAGGCGCGGAGAGAGCATGTGGTGATGCGAACCAAGAAAAACACGCCACGTATGGATTACCTTTAATAAAGAATCTGTGTACTGCATGTTTCGCTTCTACGTACAAGTGCAACCTTATAGCCAGGCGATTGTAATTTCCATGATTTTTAATAGATCATTTATTACCTGCAGGGCCATCAATAAGCATATAAGCTCACCGCAAAGAGAGGCAAAGAGGTAAAAAGAAAGGCACTATGATAAAACCGATACGTCCTATTTACCGTCTGTCACCATAATACCAGCACTTGGCCACAAACGCTGACTGGTGCCACAGTGTCGGACACCGCGTGTCACATGACCCACAGCAGCGTCCCATAGAGGTCCGTCAGGTTTTCCAGAACGGGCTCCTCGCCTGCTCTCGCTGTCTCTCTCTCTTAAAGGGTGGGATATATGGGATGTCGAAGGCCACAGGCAGTTACTGTTGAAGCCCGGAGGATTTACTGGAATCTCTGCTTTTAAAAGATATAAAGCATCAGTGGCTGATTAATCTCTGTTCATGAGATATTGGAGGGAGGATGTAAAGAGGAATATCAGTTGAGCTGCACATCCTGTGCCTCTTTCCCCCCCCCCCCTCGCAAATTGTGTTTTAGATTTCACCTTGGGACCACAGTGCAGCATCCAATCCATTTCCCTTAACGACAAGATGTTTTGTTGCATTCTGATAACATGAAGAGTGCAAAAGTTAAAAAAAAAGAAAAACGGCTTCACTTTTTTTCCAGATACAGACATAAAGGGGCGCGTTTCCGCCCCTCCTCTTAACGTTAACCTGTGCCAAATGTAGCTTCTGTTGAGAAACAATTAATACCAACCAGTGTTCGGGTGCGCAGGCAGGCTAACAGCTGTGTTTGGGCCACTTGTTGTGCCTCCAGCACAGATAATTACAGCAATCCAAAAGCAGAGCAGCCGCTCGGGGAGTTTAATAATGTACAAGTAGTCTCTATCTCACTCACTCACTGACGTGTAATTTAGATCAATCAAAAAATATGGCATGGCTATGAAACCAGTGCCTTTGATAATAGTTGGCAGGTAGTAGTCACCCCATGTTGTCGAAGCATCGGATATAAAAGGCATCATTCCGCCTTCCATCAAGGGGCCTGGTGTGCTAGGATCTGTAACCCAGGCAACAGATACAGAGAGCATTATGGGACTTGATTTAATTTGTCTAAATGGGAGCTGGAGTATCTTGGTTCTCAGTTCGAATGTCCCTGTTAACCAGCACTACAATGTAATGGGCTCCTCGACGTGGAGCTGCTGGTTGTGTCCTGCTGGTACAGGAGCTTTTTTTGCAATGTATATCAGTTCTGTGACTTGGCGTGTGTGCACCATGTGTAGAAGCACACATTATTTTGGTGATAAGAGAATTATTACTTCAGATTAGTAGATTTAAAGGCCCAATGTGTGACATTTAGGATAAGATTAGGAGGATTTACTGGCAAAAAAAAAGTAATATATTACCTCTAAGTATCAGTGCATAATTGCTTTAAAGTAAAACTTGTTTAGTTTTTGTTTAATTTATTCATACATGAGTAATATTAATTAATTAATAACTGGTGTTCAGTCAATGAAAGTTTTGACATAAAACGATAGTGTGGCTATATTTATTATTGGTTTTCGATGATATAACATGAAAAATATTCAAATTGCGCACAATGTGGACCTTTTACAAAGAAACTGAAACAAAAAAATCTTTATATTTGTCTGACAGTTGTCTGTAGTTTGTTTGTTTGTTTCTTAAATCGACATTAGCTTCTGCATAGCATCGGCTATTCTTCCAAGGACTGAACAAATTACACAGTGTTGGTAAAATGATAGCAGTCTTCTGTGTGCACAAAGACAGACTATACCAAAAAAAAAAAACAATAACACATACACCTATACCCAGGTATATGTGCAGTAATAATGTTTCAACTCCTAAACCAGGAAAGCTCTCCTCTGTGTTCAGGTCGTTCTTTTCTTATTCTATTAATTCATTAAAATGATGTTGATTCTATCGGTTTCTTTAGTAACGTATAATTTTTTTATAATTGTGTTGCTTCATGTGATTAGAGCGTGTGCACCGAACTCGCGCCACCAAAGTGCCGTTTATTTAGGTCACTGTCGATGAGCAAAGGCCTTAAGAATAAGCCTCATATACAGTCTGTACCGTCCTTAGTCAAGGGCCTTGCTTCACCGCGGCCGCCATCTTGTGCCGTCATGTTTCTACGGCAACCAGATTGTGCACAAATGGAGGACATTACCGTCCTCTCTGGTACTCAAATGCCAGTGTAGCTCCCTGACACTCATGAGAAAGAGAACAGTGAGTGATTTGTTTGCGTCCTCATTTTGCCACGATCTGCACTCTCACCATTAGATGTAACCATTTTTCTTTCTTTCTTTCTTTTTTTTTACACACTGACCCCTTAAATCCGAGTCAAATGTTTACTAAGCAACAAACACGCACCCTTAAGAATCAAGTTTCTTTCATAAATGTCCCATAAATGATCCTTGCAAGTCTTTGTTTGCTTCCTTAAAGTTCCCACCATCTGCCTTTAACATATTTTGAGGTCAGCGATTTAACTGGAGGCTAAAGCTTTATTCGACATTATTAAGCTTTCTATGTATATGAAAGCATGAAAGTCATAACAGGTCAGGCTTTGTTCGGGGGAATGGACTCCTTTGCCTGATTTTTGGTCATTGTGTACGTTCGTACGTACGAGCTCGGGCTTTCAACCTATTTGAGGAAGTGTTTGAACTGAGACAATTTCGCAGGTAATACATGGGTATCATTTTCTGCCTTTGCATGGGGACTCTCCTTGCCTCTGGCTTGTTTTAAACTACCAGAACAATTGAAGTGGCTTCCTCTCCTTGTCCTACTTCCAACATCCACTCTTCTCCCTCTATCCCTGCTTTCAACCCACGGGTCTTTGTTTTAAATGGCAATTCATCCCGTTCGTCCGCTCAGCCACGTTAAACATCAATTTCCTCGCCGAGCACACATTACGACCCAATAGAAGAAATAAAATCTCAGCCATTTATTGTTCCGACGCCCTCCTCCCTTTTTTTCTGGCACCGCCATCCTCCACTGGCGCCCTCATCAAAGCAGCCCCGCATCCAACAACAAGGGAGCAGCTACACAACAACGCCGATGCCATTCGACTTCCTCTTAAGTCGTTTTATACTTACTGCAAAACAGTAACGATTTCAAGGGCCTTTGAATTCCTCCAAGAGCCACCAGCTTTATAAAACATGCATGAGGTGTTCGGTAAACAATGCCCAATGGTCTTATTCCTTTTAAATAAAACTATTTCCATGAGATGTAAGAGAGACTTTAATATTGCCTTAAATATTAAAAGAGAGAACTGAGCCTCATCAATTTTTCATTTATTGGGCCCGCGTGTAAGGAGTCATTAATCTCAAAAGAAATTACTGACATTTTCATTTCAAATAAAAAAGGGTACACTTTATCCAGCGGTAATAGGGATTGCCACTCTTACACAGGGAGCATTAAATGGCTTCTGGAGTGCTGAAAATGAGGATTTTTTTTTTCTTCTTCTCCTTTTTTTTGTCTCAGAACAGATTGCGGATTTTAACCTTGTGAAGCAAACATGCATGAAATTGCTAAATAAAATGCAACATATTACCCTCACTAACGCTCTGGCTTTTTAAGGGGGAATGCGGTTCATTGCAAATCAATAACAGTCCACCTTAACAAGTGAATATTCTCATTCTCGTTCTCGGTAATAACCACCGGGCCGGTTTTTTGCTGCCCGTTGATATTGATATGCTGTGACATAAATTCATTGTTTGATTCCATTGCTGTTATGATATATTGTTATAAATGTCTCCATCATTACAGCACCTCTCCGCCTGTTTGCCTGTAGGCTTTGAAGGTTTGTAATTACTGCACAATAAACAAATGGTTCAGGTAATGTGGGGGTGGGGGGGGGAGAAGGGGGTCTGGGCCCACAGGCAGTGAGAGAGGATTACAGCTGAAAGGAGCCCACTTTTCACCCCCAAAACCCCTCAACCCTGACTACAAGGCCTGTCCCATGACTCACCACCACCACCACCCCCACCCCCGCCACGGAATCACCCGTGTTGAATTATTAATCGCTGAGCGGTGTTGATATATCATCAAATGTGTACATACACCATAGAGGAAGGGGGAGTAAGGGTTACAGTAGGGCAGGATTTATAAGGAAAGCTTGACATATGCTGCTAATTCACCTCGACAACACTGTCACTTCCTGCTCCGTGAATAATCGGCCCAGCAGAGGAAGAGTTTGTGTGCTGCCGTCACTGCCAGGCACTTCCCAGACGCGCGTGACTCCGGCCGTAATGAATGAATATATGTTTATAATTTCTGTACACAGGTCTGGTTGTCAGTCCCTCCCCGCTCACCCTGCGCGCCGCTGTCTCATTTACATAGGTAGATTGAGACGCCGCGAGGGTATAACGAGGCCGGCCTGCGCGTTGGTGATGGAGGACTCTGATGAATAGAGCTCTCTCCCTATCATGGCACCTTTGTAAATGTTTGATTAGTTTTGAATGGATTACTGTTAGATTATCGGGTTTGGGGCCCAAACCTAGACATGGCTGTGCTACTCTGAGACACAGTCCCTTACGGGTGTCCTGTGACAGAATGGTGGCGGCGCGTGGAGGAGGGAGGAGGGCGGAGGCCATGTTTGTTTATGCAGAGTTGTCAAAATGGGTGACAAATGGATCCATTTCTTGGATTTTGAAAAATAAAGCATCTTGAGGTTAGAGATATCGTATGAGAGTCGATACGGTGGTGGAAGAAAAATAACTTGCTCACACACAGAAATGCTCTGGATTTTTCTTGTGCACATTTTTATTTTTTTATTTTTTTGTACTGAATCCTATTCCATACTTCTGGAACTATGCTTGTCCCATTGCTCCTAAATTGGCTCAGCATTCCTGGGGTATTTAATGGGGTGGTGGGAATCTCATAATCAGACAGCTATAAATTTCCTCAGGCTGCTGCAAGACGCTCTTATGATGCTTGTGTGGCAATCAGACTGGTGATTATATGGGTAATGAAACATGTGCCTCCTCCCGGTGTCTGCCCCTTCCATTGCCTGTCTCTTTCCATCTCTTCCTCCAACTTTTCTCCCTCTCTCTCCCTCTCTCCCTCTCTCTGTTTAAACCTGGTGATGGATGTGGTGTGACTATTTGAGGAAGCAGCGACCCATCAGTTCCGAGGCATATTATGCACAGTTGGATGCTGGGTAAAGGGGGTATGAGGCGTGGAATAGCGGGCCGTGCCTCACAGGTTTCACACTAACCCCGCTGCCCACCCCTGACGGCCCCCATTTCCAATCCATTTTGCTGGAAAAGCTGACAGTGCCGCTCCCTCTCCCTCGTTCTGTTTAGCCTCCTGTTGTGACCTTTCATACAGTCAAATATATTAGCGAGCGGCGCACTCTCATTAAAACAGTGCATTAACCAAAAGACTCTTTGGAGTCTAAATGACAGCCGAAGGAACTGAAAGCTAATAGCCGTGGGCAGTTGGGGAAACTTAACTCATGAATCAGGGCGCTAATGCTGGAGCAGCAAGCCTGGAGCGCTGTAAGCGTATGGCACAGTCTCCACTTCCACTCCTCCACCACCTCCCCGCTTCCCTGATCTCCTTCATTTTCCACAGCGACTCCCCCCTTTTTTGCCTCCTCCTCTCCTTCTCCCTCCCTAACCGCTACTTATCTCTCATTCACCATCAGCGATACGTTCACATTCCACTTCTCCGTGACACATTTATGCTTTTTCCTCACTCTTTTACTCAACCTTCCTTCTCTTGTCCTGCCGTCGTATTTGTTCATTTCATTCTGTATGTCCCCCCCATTGCACTCATTGGTGCCATCATTTCTACTTTCCGCCTTGCTGCTCTTTCACTTTTTTTTTTTCCTGCCCCCCACATGCTCTCCCTGACTCTTTATCTGCACCTATTGTTTTCAAAGGAGGGGAAGATGAGAGAGAGAGGAAAAAAAAAACCCAGACAGATCACACTATAGAGAGATGAAGACAGAAAAAAGAAGAAAAAAGGGAGAGTGCATGAGGGAGGAGAGGGAGATGAGTAAAAGAGGAGAGACTAAAAGCTCATTACTTTCCCCCTGATGGGAGAAAATGAGTGAGGGGGCAATAATAAAGCTTGAATTTTTCAATACTGTTAAAAATGGGGCTCTGACAGCTCACCGCCAGTGCAAGGGACAGGCGCCGACAACGCATGGTGAGCCACCAAATTAGCAATACCATACATCATAAAATCTAATTAAATCAAGGAGCAGAATCAAATTAGTTTTCTGTGACTCAAACCGCCCGCCAAAAGGGCTCTATTAAATGAACTGTAGAGAGGGAATTAAATAATTCACAGTGAGGGATTTTGCATTTATACAAAAATTGTGCACTTAATTGTCCGTGCTATATTACAGATTTGGCCTTATGTTAACAATGAGCCTAAAGCACACTTACTCGTGCGCGCTGGGCACACATTAGGGCCTACATGGTCGACAAGGCTTCAAACTAAGGGGATATTAGCGTAACCATTGGCTTGATGACACTAGTGTAGGAGAGCACAGGGGTCTAGAAGAGAGAAAAGGGATATCTGATCACACTCCACTGAGCTATCGCATGCCAAATGAGAGACAGCGGAGTTGAACACGGGGTCAAATAGTGATTTGGATGTGAATATTCGGCAAGATATCACACCGGCGCGTATGAAGTGTGTTCATGCGGTGTGACGCCGGCGCCTGAGCTACGGAGAAACCCACAGGTAGACCGTCAAACTAGACACGTCAGATGAAGTTCTGTCATGAAAATGGAGCACTTTCGTTAACGGCGCTGTGCGAGCGTTCAACCATCCCCTCTCTCTCCCCCATATACACCCCCCCCCCCCCCCCCCCACCCCACCCCCCACCCAATCTCTCCATCTCCAGCGCTTCCCTCCCTGGAATCAAAACAGCACAACTTTATTATAGTTGCTGTCAATACCGTAATAATAAAAGAACACGGAGGGGAGAGACTACCATATTACACTTTTAACGAGAATATAGCAGATGCACATTGAGTGAATATTGAGTTTTAAAACTTGTCGGCGTGTGATTTGTGGCCTTGTCAGTCCAAATATTTTTCACTGTCACAGCAGCAAGCCGGGGCTGTCACTTCGGCGGTCAGCTGGGACGGGGGAAGGCAAAACACAATGATCTGGCCCTTAATGGAGAACCGTGGGACTGGCATGGAGGTGATGGAGCACTGTTTAGTTTGCGGCTGCCATATTTCTGCTTGGGGACGCTATTATAAAACACAGTGTTATTTTGTCAGATTTCAATCATGAGCCAGGTTATTTGTCACCTGCTGTCACATTGTTGGGGCAAGTCAGGCTGACGGTGAAATATGGCCTGTCCCGACCCAGCCCCCCACTCTGGAGAAGACCAGGTTTGTTTTTTTAGTATTAAGGTAAAAACAAAAAAAGAAGAAGAAAAAACTGTATAAAGCTACTGTTACTGTAGTTTGTCTCATTATATTAAAAATATGTGACTGTCAAATGGAAACAAAAGTTAACTTTTTACATTTAACTCCCTGCATTTGATCCCAAATATCTGTAAATTCTTCTTAAAGTTAAAAACAGGTTTGTTGCTTTAGTTGAAGTTATTGCAATTCAGGATTATTTGTATTTTGGTTACTGCACACCGCCTTCCCAACATCAGGCAGATTTTAACCTACATGGATTTAGACATAACAAAACATATACATTACCAGCAGTGATTCAGATAAAGAGAGAAGCAAGACATTCCTCGCTGTCCAGGTTGTTAATAAACAAAGAAAACTGTCCTATTTTGTCGTATTTATCAAAAGGTATTGCGTAAATTTTTTAAAGTATTCTTAACTTTTTCATTTTGTACTTGACGTTATACTCTGAGACTTCTTTAGAAACAAATGATGGATACATTTTATGGTTTATATGCTGAAATGGTATCATTCTTTTATAATATTCTACCAAAAATAAAACATATGATATGTTTTGCCCTATTATTTGTTGACATTATCTGTGACTCCAGCATATGTTTTGTACTGCCAGTCTTGACCAACATAAAAAGAGTTTTTTAATCTCATTTAAATAAAGGTGATACAAATATGAATGAATAAATGAATGTTTTCACTTCTCCACATCTGCCCTCTCTTTCTGAGAGCAAAGCTTAGGGGATCGATCAATATAAACGTGGACGGTGGACACTGTGCAAGCAGTTTGATGAGCAGTGATGACAAGTTTAAGTCAAAACGGCTTCTATTTCAGCTTTAACCTTTAAAGGGAGCTTCTATTTAACTTCAGGCTTATCTTGTTTCCCCCCCCCTCATTGTCCGATCGCTCTTTCATTCTCTTTTTTTTTCATTATTTCCAGTTGAGTTTTACTGTCCTGGGGAGTCATTTTCTGGAGTAATCACAGGTCTCGGTGCATCATTGTTTAGCAAGAGCGACAGTGTTAAGTATCTTCATAAAGGGAAGCCCCAGGGAGCCGTGGTTTAATTTCCTCAAATATAAAGTGCTATTATACGTGGGCTTTACACAGATATGACTTATTGTGCTCCTCGTAGGCTAGGTATTAAGATAAAGAAAAAAATAGTGCTCATCTGTTTCTGAACACTCCGTGTTGATCATGAGGTCACAAATGGCCAGTTGGACACATTCAGGAGGGGGTCAAATTCAAAGACCCTTTTGTTGTTGAAGATTTAAGCCTTTTTTGTTTGGTCTAATCCTTTTTTGACATCATGTTATTTGACAAAATATCCTTTTCTTTTTCTTTTCAGAGTTCAAGCGCACACAGATCCCCTCGCACACTTACCCCGTGACAGATAGCAAGTAGAACGCTATAACTTCATATTTAATTTTCCTTTCCAATGGTTACATCTGAAACAGAGGAAAACAAGAACTCGGCCGCTCAATTTGCTTATTGACATTGAAATCTGCTTTTCAGTTCACTGTACATGATATCAGCGCCTCCAGACACCCCTCACTAGCTTAATTCCCAGATCATATCAGTTTTATTTCCCTGTTGCCCTTGTCTTTGAACGTCATGGCTTCTACCCAAACACAGAAAAGGTGTAATCCCCGCATTTCCTGCAGCACGTGCACAGCGGTACTTTAGACTGTGCATAGATGCCTCTGATACTAAACTGTGAGTGAATATGCAAAGAGATGTTGATCACCGTCTGACTGTTGGT
The DNA here is from genome assembly GCF_958295425.1 of Solea solea. NCBI lineage: Eukaryota > Metazoa > Chordata > Actinopteri > Pleuronectiformes > Soleidae > Solea > Solea solea. The sequence continues at coordinate 21,679,004 of NC_081148.1, forward strand.
ACACAATGTCACCCCTGTTGGAAAGACAGCGGTGACACTGTGTACCTTTGTCACCCATCCTGGTTAAAGCTGTTATTGCGTCTGGAGTCAAACCACTATTTCTGCATTTGTCATCCACATTACTGAAAGTTCAACAAACTGCCTTTGTGCGATAACCTAAATATGTAAAGCAACACAGTCTCCCCCCCCACACACACACACACACAAACACACATTTGGCCTGCTTTTCATTTCTTTCTTTGCACTTAATGCCTTTGTGCATTTTGCGGACAATGCCACTCTGACTGCACTGCATGGGTACAGGTAGAGAGCAGCACAAAACACACCCAACAACCATTAGCTTTGGCTGACACGATAGCCATTAGCACACCGTTTCCAGTTGTGTGTTCTATTCCAAAAGACAAACCATTTACATAATGTGTGTTTTCCCCAAATGGTGCGAACAAGCGGCGCTCTGTGTAGGTTTCCTGCTGGCAAATGTTTCAAACTGACCTTGGGAAACGGTCCATTCGCTAACACTATGCCGTTTTATTCATAATGGGCCTTTTACTTGTTTTTGTGAAAAGGTGTGTGTGTGTGTGTGTGTGTCTGCAAGCATGTAGATGTACATTTCAGAGTGTGTGTGTATCTTCATGTGCACACTTAGCTCTCTGTGTGTGTGTGTGTGCCTCGACAGCTGATGACTCTGTGGCTCCATGTGCGTGCGTCTGTACAGCTGATGACTCCGTGCCAGTCGGACTGCTTTTATATGTATTAATATTAATATGTGCCTGAGCCGCAGCCCATCACAGCCATGCCCTGTGGTGCAGAGTGTCCAAGGGGCGGCCATTACCATCCCGTTCTGTCTGTCGGCGAACCTGGAGGAGAGTAAGACAGGCACGGCGATGGCGGTGCCGGGGTCATACAGTCAAGCTACTACAGCTCGGAACACCAGAAGTGTGGAGGACGGTCGGTATCTTTCCATGCACTGTTTAATTAAGACTATGGTTCTTATATCAGTATACAAACACTAACAGGGAATCAACTTATTGAATGAAACGTGTGTCACTCTGCCACGCTAGGTGGCGATATGTCCGTTAGATAGTTAGTTAGTCCTGTTAGCATTTCCTGTTGCAGATAAAAACTACTTTAAGTAGCAGCATGACACGATGTAAATGTAAATGATTTCAGTTGACAGAGCATAAATTCAATTTCCTCATCATTTCACCGTGTTTTTCTTGCAGTCCTCCTCCTCTGTGCACTAGCTCCTTCTATTATTCGGCACGGTGGCACAGTGGTTAGCACTGTTACCTCGATTCCTGGTCTGAGAGTCTGCATGTTTTCCACGTGTGTTTCCTCCCACCATCAAAACATGTTAGAATGTTAGACACATTCGGTCTGACCTCGAATTTTCGTTGTGCAATTACAGTCGTATGATGACAATAAAGATTATTTCCTTTCCAACTTCCATAATGTTTCATAATCCCAAATGATAAGACATCAAGGGCAGTTTGGGTTCGACTTCAATAGTAACTACTGCATTATCTGTTTGAGTAAGTCTGACTTAGAGAAATTTGATTTATTGAAATTTATACGTTAACATGTATTTTAAAATGTATTTCCCACTTTTTTAGCCATGTAAATAAACTGAATGAATAAATTCAGTGTATTTGGTGATTGAGGATGACACGCATTCAAATTTTTGCTCAGGATCGTTTTCCCCTTGCCCTCACACACACACACACACGCACACACACGCACACACGCGCACACACACACACACACACACACACACACACACACACACACTAACATAAAAACAGATGTGTGTTCTATGAATAAAATCTCCCCATGTAGCTGTTTACCAAGCACCCCAGCACGTAGAAAGCATGTATAATCTATGACACGTTCTTTTCCCACTAAGTTGGTGTCTCAGTCCCGAGGGCCAGTATTGATGATAATGTTAACCATGTCTCATAAAATCAATCAATCAATGGCATATTAAACGTATATGTCTGGGAGGTTGTCAGTGGAGCGCTCACGGCGGAATCTCCAATAGCCTGTCAAGGTTTATTGCCTTTTATGGTGGGGATCCTGCAACGCACTGTTTCCATGAAAATACACCTGTACAGTATATCAACGAGGCTGTGACATCAGAGCCACACGCGAAAAAGTGAAGACAACCAAACACTAGCCGCCCCCCCCCCCCCCCCGTCCTCTTCTCTTTTATGCATATTGACAGAAACGCACGCACTCCCTCCACCACTAAACAAAATAGATGAATTTTGCTTCAACAAAGGCAGTGTGGTAATTAAATGCGAGATAAGGCCATTCAAAATGTCCAAGACTGTGCCAGGCAAATATCCTGATCAGCTTAAAATCAACCAAGTGGGACAGAATAACAAAAATCCAAATTGGTTGGTCTAGATCAGCTTGATAGGGGCTTTCAATATAATGCACAACAATGGCCAAAATGAATAGGAATCAAATTACAGGAGCGGTGATATGGCATGAAACTGCACGGGGGAATTCAAGCACAATCACTTTTCAATGTGGCTTCCAATATTGCAGCCAATCCTCGCACGATTCATATCCGATCACAAATAATGTTTATCACCCTCATATCTCTCTCCCTAATGGAAAAGGCCCAGTGTTGGGGTTTAAGGACTGCATTCATTTTTAATGAGGTCTGGGCATCAGCCAGAATGAAATGAACAGGCAGAGAGTTTTGGGCCACAATACAGCAACGACTGGCAGTAAAAGCTCGATCCATTCTTTCTAATTTGACCTGGTTATGTGTTTCTATAAGTTGCTCGGTTATTTATTACAACCCAGCAGCTTCCCTCGGTGTAATGTTATAGAATGGTTCGGGAAAAGGAGTAAAGCTGAGTTGCTATTGCAGAAGAAATTTTTCTCTTGGTGGGAATTTTAAAACATTAAAAATGCACTGGAGTACGACAACAAAAGGCACAGTGGCGTTTTTTTTGAATGGTTCTGAATCCATAACATTGAGGTCGACACCTTTGAACAACCTCTCTGGTTGCTGTGTGTGTGTGTGTGTGTGTGTGTTCAATTTCTCTCAAACTCTCAACTGTCATATATTCCATGTTTCCGGGACAATGATTTCCTGTGTGTTCGCCTGACTTTCAACCAACAAAATCACGCACTTACATGAGCTGAAATGGGAATTTATATCACTTGAACCGAGTAATTCTCCTCAGTGTTTATGAGTTCAGAAGGACCATTAAATTTCATGTAAAATAAGCTCTCATGGTGGAGAAGACACTCATATTTTATGTCTAATTCTGGAGGAAAAAGATGTATTTCCTGCCTCCCCGGGAAACATGATTGGTGTGTGACTGCGCGTCAGTGACGAGATCACTTGGCGGGGGCTGAGGATAAAATGTCGCTTAGGATAATGTGATTGCCCTTAAGGTACATGGGGGGAATTATATTCTCTGATTTATAATCTGAAAATTAAAGACTCACTCATTTTCTAATTTAATTCCACCTTCAATGGAACAATGTTCACTCTGAGCCAAATTGGCGAATAATGTTACTAATTCAGATGCAGATGTAATTTCTATTCGGGGGGCTGCGGCGCTCGGTGATGAACGAGTCCCGGATGGATCGTTGCCACTCCTATCTCCTCGTCTCGACAATTCCCCAGCAGTTGTGATAATAACCTGAGCAATAAAGGAGGGAGAGGCAGTGCTACCCTGGTTCACTCCTCACACCCCAAGTCATCTGATACTTCATCGAACAGTATTTATGTCCTTTCCTGTGTCACTCTGTCTCCAGTCACCTGGCGCTGGGGGAAAACAACAGTACGCAGAATCCTGTATTGACGTGAAAGTGCATTAACACAAAGCCTCTTAATAAGCCGCATAATTACTGCTGCCTTCTGCAATACAAAAAAGTCATTCCAGTAAATCTGCTGTTAAAAACTTGATTGAATGCAGGGTAAATGTCAAGGTAATTATGAGGCGGCGAGGGTTAAAAGCAACGTTAAATCCTCCCACAGCGAGGTGACATTCAAGCTGAGGGGGAAAGAGATAGCGAGGGAGGAAGGAGGAGAGCGACGGAGAGAGAGAGAGAGAGAGGGCCGAGTTTATAAATGCTTCAGCCAATAAGAATCTAGCAGCTCCTCACTTGTCATTTGCCTTTTATTTACGACTGCAAACCATTTGAGATATGACCTCTCTGTGACTGGTTTCCTCCTGCACACTAATGGGTCCATTAGGAGCCGAATTCATCATGTAAAATATCATCACGGTACAAACACGCTCAAGTCGCTAAATTACAGCTTCCCCGATTTAGCCATTTCCACGTTAGCTCACTTGACCCGGCTGCTGAGATCTCACTTCTTAACACAAAACTCTCTCCGAGCACAAGGTGTGGGAGGGTCGAAGAACGTGGAGACGAAAGGGAACACACAGAATACGTGTCCACATGCAAGTGGCAGCCGGTGGTGACGTCACACACACACAAAAGGATCTCCAGGTCTGAAGCCTCGGAAAACGTCACCTGTGACCTAATCACACTGATGTCCAATCATAAAAGCGGTGCTTTATAACCTATTTTCTTCAAAATGGGAACATCATTTACAAAACTAACATCGTGTACTCTTAAAGAAGACCTGGAACTCGTGATTGACCATTTTGTTTGTTGAAGAACACAGACGTTCATTATCCAACAGCATATTTTCTCCTTTGCAACAAACAATGTTTTGATCTGATGTGGATCTTCTTCAGGTGAGACTCACGTAATACAGTATGTGTGACGTGCTCATCTATAGTTCCAGGTGATTCCTCCTCCTGACGGAAAAGCTTTTCTACAACATTTAAAGGACAATTATTCAATAGTTTTCTAAAAAAAATATATTTTGAAAGTTTAGCAATATAAAGAAAGAACATTGAACACACATGATGGAGCAACATCAAAATTATATTATACTATATGCAACTAACGATTATTTTCATAACCGACGAATCGTTCCATTATTTTCTTGATTAATCGAGTAGTTTTTTGGTCATAAAATGTCAGAAAACGTTGATCAGTGTGTCCCAAACTGATGATGTCTTGTTCTGTTCTTAAAACAAAAAAAACCTAACACTTCTTTGTAATATAGAACAAAGAAACCAAATTGATTGAGAAATTGATAATACTCGATGCAGCCCTAATGCCAATTTATATCAAAATATATGTAAATAAAGAGCATTATACTTTATAGCACATGTTTTATATCATATCACTATTTAAGATAACAGGACATGTATATCATCTCCTTTTATTGGTGTTTTTACTGTAATGTTCTGGTCCTGCACGTTCAGAAGTAAAGGTAAAGTGTTCTTTTTGCAACCAGCAAAGACGCCCCCTGGTGGCTATTCATTATATTCTTACTTCCTGGTTGTCCTCAGCCTGCAAACAGGAGGATGCTATCCCCTTTTTCACACTGTATACGGTATAAGATGCACTCACTTCCATAGAAAGAAGGACATTTACTGCATTTCTTCTTCTTTTATCACAGCAGCCACTCAAATGGCAGAATGTCAGTATTTAGCAAAGGGGCTGCAGAGGTCAGGTCATTTTGCTCACTGCTCGGTGAGGAGCAGAGGGGTCAGGTAAGGAGGGGGTGGGGCGGTGGAGTTGAGTGGCTGTGGGTGCTGCGTCGTGTCATGTGCCTCCTCTTCATAGCCTAACGACCTGCCGAGCATAATGACCCCGAGATGACGGGGCCTCCACAAGCCTCGGCTGCGGGCCTCGTCGAGCCCCTGCTCACACTCACGCTCACTTCAGAAATAATGTGAAAGGAAAGATTTCTTTTTTCTTTTTTCTCCTTGCCGTTTTGTTCTCACCCTCTCTGCCTGCGCTATCCACCCCCATCCACTGTATAAGCCAAGGCTCCATGACAAAAAGCCAATAGAGTTAGCTGCCAAGGCTTGGAGCTCTGAGAGGGATAACTGGCGCAGAAGGTTAAAGCAACAATGTGCTCAGCCCCATTGAGCTGCTCCTTCTGTGTCAGTGGCACATGTGTGTGTGTGTGTCTTGAAATCAGTGTGTGTAAGGTGTCAAGGGTTGTTAAAACGTATAGGCTCGGACATATCTAAAAGAACACCTGTTCATTTGTATGTGCCAAAGCTTGCCAAATAATGAAGGCCTCATTTGATTTCAATCAAACCGTAGTTTTAAGTTTGAGAGTTCGGGAGAACCTCAATGCGCGCATTGTGTAGAAGAAAAGAACGAGAAGAGTAAAAGCACACACAGGCTTCTTAATTGCCTCTGTGGAAATGCTAATTATTTGCGTCTTTCATTTTAAAATGCCGACTAAAACGCAGTCACTTAATGGAAACCTGCGGTGAAAAGCAAACCAATAGATTCTCAGATTACAAATGGCTTTCTCCCGCTCGCTCGCTCTACCGTCGCAGGTAACAATTTCTGAGGCGACGGCTTTTCCACACGGCGACAATGAAAGGTGTGATCTCCTCTGTCCGCGGAACCATAATGGTGCCTCGTTTGAAAATGACAGGTGTACGAATGAGGCCCTCTCTCTCCCCAAGTACTGCAAACCGTGGTCATTCACTCTGCTTTGTTTTTAGTGTAATAGCCCCATTTACAAAACGTCGGAGGAATTAATGTGGGACAAACGCGGCGGTAACCGAGCCAACTAATTTTTGCTCATTCAACTTGAATTATTAATAGGTGAGAAATATACCATATGCTTTCAGAGGAACGGCATACATTCATTTTATACGCAATTGCCGCTGTTTTGCGAAAAGTATTAGTAGTTTAACTGCTCTTTTCAAGAGGGGTGACTTATATGGAGGCCCTAATGATGTATAAATCAGTCGGTGTAATTACGCTTCCAGCTGCTGCCTGGGGCGGAGCTGAAACTAAAGGCCCTCAGCACCAAGACTAACTGGAGCCTTCATCACCTGAATCCCTTTTAATCAACCTGCACTAGTTTTCTCTCCTCAGGTCACATTATTATGAGTTATTGAGAGAGAGAATGGGTTAGAAAGAGAGAGAGATGGAGTGTTCACAGCTGTATGTACTTATGAGTGCGTATATGAAAGAGGTTTAAACGTGTTCGCGCGTCCACAAGAATGCCACGTGTGTACATTTACCAAATACTATTTTTCTTATACTAAAACTTAATGAACCATAACACGTCATTATAATAATAATAAAAAAGAAAGAAATATAGAAAAACAAACTAATTGATTGACAAATGACCGTTTGGTGTTTGTAAACTATTTCAGTCGTGGCTAAAGCTTCACCGCACCATCACCACAGGTTCAGTGTGGAGTGAAGCAGAAAAGTACTAGAATTTGTTTTTATCGTGGTGAAGAGATGGGGCACCACCTAGTGCACGGTCACTGCCACAGCTTTCCAGCTTCATCTGGAATCTTTGATTGATTTTCTTTTATTTTTAACAAACAATATACGGCACATGAAAATGCAAGTGATGCCTTCAGTTGCCACTCTTTATTTATATCTGCAGTCCATTTAGATTTTGAATTTTAAAGCCTTTACCTCTTTGATAACAATCTCAGGTCTCCTGTAGATGATAAAGTGGATGTTTCTAATGCCCTCTCTCTCTTTCCATCACATACAAAAGTGTTGAAAATGATTGAACAACATATTTGCTGCATTTTTCAGGATTTCAAATGTGCGTCGAACTCTGTTCAAGAATCAGAGAACGTGACAAAGTGCACACGCGTGAGTTGTGTGATGCCTTTGCTTGTGTGCGAGTGTGTCTCTGAAAAGCTGCGTGTTTTGCATACAAGCTCCATTTTGTTTGGCAGAGCAGAAACATATGCAAAGCGCGGCGGTCACAGGACACAGTAAATCAACAAAGGCTAACCAGCGACTTACTGTAAATGCACAACAATGCGTTTTTCAAATGATACCTTTCCTTGGAAAGGATATGGTTCAGATGAGAGACAGTGAAGTTTCCCTTTTGTGTCAAAACTCATCTGTGAGCAACTTAAAATGAAATCACGATTCATGAATTTTGCTTTTATCCGACACTGGATTGCTTGAGCAAATGAAAACCATGTTTCTGACTAAATATGAGGAACAATCGGAGTTTTTAAATCATCTGTGCTCAAAAATATGCACATTTTGAGTAAACAATTCCAAATAAAGTACCTAAATAAGAACAAATCACTTTTACGTCCATCACAGGATGAAGAAATAAGACATTCCTGTTTGTTCATTGTTCTTTCTCCAACCTGCTTTGTTTGTAACAAAGATCTTAGTGAACCGAGTGAAACCATATTGGGATTAATGACCACGCGCCTCCTTGTTAATTGACACATCAAACAAACAGGCCCTAATTGGCAAAGGTTCCAGCTTGGTGCTAAGTGGACACAGAGTGGGTGCTGCCTCTAGATTGGTCTCTTTGTCTGCTTTCATTAGCGGGTCAAGCCCCTACATTAAGAAGCCTACACCAGAGTCGTGTTTTCTTTGGTGGGTAATGAAACACACACCTGCTACTCTCAGGCCATGAATAGAAACTTGAATCTAATATCACCATCATGTGGCTTCTATTAGTGTTTACAATGCCTCTGCAATGTTTTGTGTTGATTTTCTTATACATTTGTCCTCGTTGCAGACAGTGCCCCATGATTGTGCCTCTTGTTGGGAAATAGGACGGAGGCATAAAAGTGGGAAATGTTTAAAGGAAATAAAAGGAGGCAGAAAGGAAAGGAGAGAAATGAAGGGAGCGAAATAACATTCAAGCAACGAGGTCAGTCGGGAGTTCAACTTCTCCAACAAGTGCATCCTGTTTTGCTTCCGGCTGCCATATGATGTCCTTTTTCTCAAATTTATTAAACATGTATTAATTAAACATGTGTATTATGGCTGTAACACACAATTAATTTAATCTGTTGCTTACTTCCTCAATTTAGTGATTAGTGATGGTGATTATTTGCTTCAAAATATCAGAAAATTGTCAAAAAATAAACAAAAGATGTTCAGTTTATTGTCATAAAAGGGCAACGAAAGCAGAAGATGTTCACATTCAAGGGGTCAGAGAACACTCAAGTAAAACATTCAATCACCATAATAGTTGGTGACCAATAATTATTAATCCATCAATTCATTGTTGCAATAGTTAAAAATTTAAATTTCCCCCATAATAAGGTGTATGCAGTAACACACACACACACACACACACACACACACACGCACAAACATGCTGCTCCATCTTGAAATGCTAATTTGTGATTAGCATCATTATGCGGTGGCGTAATTTTGCAAAGGCCTTCCAACGGTGGAACACAAAAGACTCATTCACTGTAAGATCTGCTGTGTGTGGGGAAGAATTATGGCACACAGATGAATTCATTCATGCGGGGAAGAATTTATTCGATAATTATAGACCTTCACAGTTTTTAATGCCACTTAATGAGGAGCCTGCACCGTGCACTGATGAATAGATGTTGGTTTTTAGTCTAGTGTTTTTTGTTTTGCTCCACACAACGTCTCTTAGCCTGTGACGAGAGGTAACTGACAAATCTTTAATATTTTTCCTCACGTAAAACACCCGCTTGATTAACAGTCTGATGGTCATGTATGAAGAAATATTGCGGTAACCGCGTTGCCGAACACCTTCAGTACTTTGACTCTCTCTCCACCTCTACTGTAACATGCATTTACTGTAATTAAATCAAAATTCACCCGACATGATATGCTTTGTTTACCTCGGCCGGCAGGAACAGAGTCACACGCATCATTCACTTCACGGCCGTCGCTTTCTGACAACAGTGTTTACCATAATGCCCGTCTTAATGCCTCACAGCCATGTTGTTGTGGAGAGGTAATTAAGTTGCCAAAGTTTAATTGCTCAGTCATCGGCAGTTAACAAAGAGGCGTCGGTGCCCCCCCTATACTTTCAACGCACTATATTTATAATAGCTAACAATTACAGCAAGGGCCCTTTAGCTGGAATAGCACTAGTAAAAGCTGCCGGCACTAATGAAAAGCTATAATCACTCCGCCCACAGCAGATATTAGTAGCAAATTATGGGTCAGCACAAGGGCTGGGAATTATATGCATTAAGATAAATAACACTGCAGCTTGTGGCAAACACAGAAAATGAATGATTCCACCTGTAAAGCACATTTCCTGGATTTAGAGTCACTTTTAAGTCTATCTTTTTATCTATGATGAACATAAATGACAAACGTGTGTGCCGTTTCGTGGGGCATAAAAGATATATATATATATATAAAAGATAAATGCATTTTCCTTTTGCCACGAGAAGTATGCTTTGTAAACTCTTTAATCGCAGCATTACTATGCAGAGTGGCATATAACCCCGTCCCTGCTCGTCCGCTCCTCTTCTCCCGTCTATTCATTCGGATCCTCGTCTTTCTTTCAGCCCTGCTCTCCGCCCCTGCTCGCTCTCTGTGTGTGGTTGCTCAGTCAGGCCTGGTGGAATGCTACATCTCCTTTGATCAGGTCTTCATTATCAGTGACTCTGTGACGCTCAGCTGTCTGACGCTAGGGGGGGGGGGGGGGGGGGGGGCTTTAGCCGAGGGAGAAGCGTGGCCTCCGTGTGGAAAAGGCCTCTCCAGACAAGACTGAACAATCACCAGGCATTCCGCCTCCATTAATGAGAAGCATCCGCATCCACCAGCACAGCCTCCACCAGGTGGAATGCTTGGCCCCTGTCACTCATAGCATTACTGAGGGCTATTAGCAATTCATTAAGTGACTGACTGACCGCCTGGCTGTATCAATTAGGGGATAGTTGATATGTGTGTTATTGTCAGACTCTGCTTGAGATTGCGCTGCTTTTCAGGCAGTGTCTCCTCGTGGTTTTGTGCCGAGACAGAGATGCTGCATCATGTGCTTTTGTGTGAATCCCACTGAGGCACAGGCATAAAACTGCACTGAATCTCATTTGTCTTAGCTGCTTAAATTCACCCATTCATCGCCTACCACTTTATCCTCCACATGAGGGTATAGAGCTCCTTAAAATATCCTCTAAAACAAATAAAATAAAATAAATAAGAAAAGGACAATTGTTGCCATCTGGAGGTAAGATGAAGTATTGTCAGAAGTTGTGTTGACAAAGGTGAGAGGCATCGTGGCTAAGTCTGGGCCTCTACTTGATTTAGATAAGCCCAGGTTGCCGTTGTTTTCATCATTAAATGGAGCCTTTAACTTATTCCAACTGTCACTTGAAATAAACAACGTAAATTGGGCTTTCCAAACAGATGCCCGTCGACCAGTAAATCGGTTGTAACAGGAACTACCAATAAGCACAAAGCGATACCAACACCTTCTGTTGATATTGTGTCATGGAGTAAAACACCATATAAATATAATTTGCTTAACAGCCAACATCCCTGTGGCTCCGTCCGGCTAGTATAGAAATGTATTCCAAAGAATTGACCGTTGTTTAGAGGCAGCTAGGCAAATCTCAGGCAAATTGCCCTTGTTTTTTGCAAACACGATTCCTCATTTCACTTTGTGCATTTAGATAACGGTGTACCTCTTTGCATGTTTCTTTTAATGCTGTCTTTGTGAACTCAAACAGTGGTGACCTACATCACAGCTGCTACACGAGCCCAAAAGCCAGTGATGGAAAAAAATTGAATATAAACCACATGAAATTAAAATTGTGCCTGCGTCTTTCATCTACGCCTTATTTGCATCAAAAATGGCAAAACAGTCGCATGCAGGAATGTTTACCTGAGCTGGCTTCAATACATCACTTTGCATGTGGGGACCTCAGGCACTGACACCTAATTTTAGTAGCATTTCATAAAAGGACAAACCTTATGTGATAAAAGCATAAAATAACTTTAATGTGCAGTAGCTTATGTGTCATAGCAACTGAGCTAAACTTATATTCTATCCTGATTGTTATGACACATCACCGATTGTGAGAATACACTGGAAAAAAATAAGAAGAATGGATGTTTTAACCTCACGATCGCTCCTGGGATTCAGACGGATCAAAATCACACCGACTCAGCCTGCAGAGTTCAACACTTCACTGACTGTCAACAACAGTCTGATGTTGGCTGCATTTTGATACCACTGGATAAATAAATTTAAAAAAAAAAAACAACAAAAGACACACGCTGATAGCAACAATGCCAATTATCACATTGAGCTCGGCGGTCAGAGGCAACAGCATTAAACCAAGTCACCATTACCTGACAAACTCTTTTCACTCCTGTGAAATGGTTCGCCAGCCATTAGCAAAGCTGTGTAATGCGAATGATTGACATCGCTGTCTACTTAGCAGTGACTGGGGATGTGTGTGTGTGTGCGGGGAGGGGTCAGTGCACGGGGATTGATCGGGGTCTGTGTGGTTGCCAAACGGGGGGTGAGGGTGTATTGGCGTGTAGACAATGAGCTCTGGCCGGCGCTGAAAGGCCCATTCTGCGTATCCCTGTTAGCTGTCTATTATCCACGGTCTCCAGGGGGCTGCTAAATAGAGGGCATGTGTTAGGCAGACATTTATCATGTAATTACAGCACTAGGATCCGTTTCTGATGGTGTGTGATGATTACTAATAATTACTGTGCATTTCACGCCTCCAAAGGGCCCAGATGGGGTCCCAGGGCGTCAATACAAAGGGAGGGAGAGAAGCGCGGGGTGGGGGGCAGGGAGGGAGGGATGGAAGAGAAAACGTGAAGAAATGGAAAGACAGATGAGGAGAAAAGGGAAGAGGGATAGTGTCTCGCCTTAACCATTTAGAGGTGCTCATTAGTTAAATGAATTGAACCATATGTGTCCAATGTCTAATTAACTGGAGGAAAGGGAATGGAAACAAACACGACACTTTTATCCGTGTCTTCTTACATAACCATTTCAATGTAAGAGCATTATTTTACTGCCAGTTATTTGTTGTTTTTCACATTGCTACAGTTAATTCATTTATTAATTTATCTAATAATGAACGTGAAATCCAATCAAGAAACAAACAATAAAATGTGAGGTAACAAGACAGTTTGACGTGATATTTGCTTTGGATGTTCACCTTTAAAGTCACAATATATGTAGTATTTCAGCTTTAAATTATCTAAAAACACCAAAATATTTCCAACACTCTTTGAATCCATAGGCAAGTGCCTTCTCTACGAAAGATTAGAATAAGAAAGTAAACCAAACCACAGTGGGTCTTTTTTGTTATCGTTTTGGTCAAGAGACCCCCAGAGGCAGAAGTTACACACCGTGCATTTAAACACGGGGCTTTGTTTCATAAGTAATATATACAGCACATTGAGACTGCACAAAAATAATAGCAACATTTCCAGTGGCTTGATTTGTGGCGTCACGGCTGAACACACAATTATAGTAAATGTATGACCTAGGACTGGGCTTTAAATAAAAAGGGGAAAAAACACCCTGTTAGGAAAGCAGCCATCTTGCCCCTCTCTGGGTCTTAATGCGGGTGAAATACAGAGGCTCGCTGTTGTATTTCTGCCCTCTGCAGGAATCTGGATAAATCAAAAAAAAAAAAAGGTCAAGCTGCTGCTGATGTGGTGCAGTAAGGAAACACAGCGACGGCTTCTGCTGGGGAGTGTACACGAGTGAGTGTGTGTGTGTGTGTGCTTTGTGTGTGTGCACGAGAGCTGAACTGCTCTGTGTCACTGAGACCTGCAGCCATGAACTGTAAAAGGACAGATCAACAAGCAGGTGCACCGGTGCAACATTTCCCCGAATACTGCACGTCAAGTTTTCAAGTTCCCCCCCACACCCCCAACCATATGTGTTCTTCCTACCTGAGGCCTGATTTGCCTCCTATAAATACCCACATTAACCTGAACAACAAATGATAAGGGTCCTCTTTTCAGCACCCCCCCCGTAAAAGACCACAAGATCTGTAACTGGCCAAGGTGAGCTCAAGTGAAACGCAGCGTTTTACTTGCAGCACAAAAGCCATTCGAATCAATTTGTTTGGGAGGGCGGGAGGGAGGGAGCAGAGGGGGGGTAGTGGTGGGTTGGGGGGGGATCAGTTGGGGGAAGATGAGGACCGTCCTGTTTAATAGAAACAAATTGCTCTCCACTTCCCAGTGACACAGATAGCAGACCATTTGTGCCTGCTGGCCTTTGTTGGGAACAACAGAAAGGAAATGTACTCATCCTGGCCAGGGATAAAGTTCGGGGCTTTTTGTTACACGCTAGTTACCTTAGCCTCCGTGCCCACCCCCTCGAACAAGCACAGCGGTTAAGTAGTTCAGGTGCTTGCTACATTCTGTTAGATTAAAGGTCTGTGATTCTGGCCCGAGTTGAATTGCCTCAGCTGGGGCTGGAGGTGGAGGAGGGAGGGCGGCGGCGAGGGAGCAGAGAAGGTGTAGGGCCAAGGGTGCATGAATGGACATCTTGTGCGTGCTCACAGAGGCGAAGCGCTTTTGGGGGCAGCCAGCCGGCTTCTCTCTACAGCAAGAACCTGAAAGAAACTCTGTAATGTGGGTGGGTGAGCGAGGGCGGGGCCAACCCCCTCCTCAGCCTCACTCCATTCCTCGCTCTTTATTTTCACCCACATTTTCCCCCAGGTTAGTGGAAAGCTGTACGTTTGGACAGGGGCAGGTGGGCAGTGAGTATGGATCTCAAAGAGCTTTTTGAAAGGTGGAAACACACATACTGTTGCCCCTGTGGAACATAGACCTAGACGAGGGCAGACACAATGTGCACCTGTGCTACCCACTGTGCAGCTGATACAGAGTTTAGAGACAGGTGGGTTGGGGAGCCCCAGGCATCTGTCACAAAGATGGTTTAACTTACAACGTAATTATTCATTGGCGTTCACGTATTTGATTACAGTAAATTGGTCAATCTGAGATAAACATTCAGCTTCTAAGAGCACAGTCCATTCTTCACTGCTTTGTAAAAAGGTGCAGTGAGTAACCTTTGGTGATTTGTGACTTCTATTATTCTGCCTCTGTTTACTCATCATTGAGTAGAACTTATGTAATGGTGTTGTTATGGTGCATTTATAGCACGACTCTACTCATTTATGTTGCTTTTCCACTGGGGATAGTACCTGGTACCTGGTACCTGGTACTTTCTTCAGTACCTGCTCTGACGAGGTTCAAAGTGAGCTGAGCCGATGCTAAAGTGACATCAACAGACTGTTATGAGTGCAACGTCCGACACAAAAATAAAACTGAACGTAAAACTGTAGATCACTTCAAAATCCTGAAAAGATCTCCCAACATTTAGCAACATTTAAAATCTCAATATTTAACAGGGGAGCTTTACCTGGTGTATTTAGCGACAGCACTGCTGAAAGCCGGTGATTGTGAGCCGAATCACAACCCGTTCAGTCCTATTTTAATTCAGTGACTGTCAGATGGAGTCTGTGCTCCAGAAAGTACTGAACTGTCCTGTGAACAAATATTTTTTAATTAACTGATTCTCATGTGCTCAACTGATGATTCATTACACTGGAAAGAACTTGCTTTACATGCCGTAACATTTGTGCGCTGCGTCTTCCGTCATCTGAAAACAGGTGCCGTCAAGCAAAACTATCAGACCTGAGCGAGGGAGTTTGTGTGTCTACAATGGCAGCGCAGGGGCAGGTGGGGACAAGAAGCATTTATCTCGAGCGGATTTTGTTTATTGTCAACACTTCTTTGTGTTTTCAGTCAAACTTTGACCTTTTAACAGCCACCTTATTAAAAGTAATGTAATGTCGTCTAGTCTGTCTCAAGAGAGAGCACTTTAAAAAAACAAAAAAATGACTTTGACAGTGCAGTACACAAATTAAATACTAGAATATGATAAAATAACTAAAAAGAAAAGCTAAAAAGAGATTCCACTTCCTGTGCGCAGCACGGCAATGTCAGTGTGCAAATCTGAGAAAGACAGGAAGAGTCCTGTGGAGCTGACAGGCATTTTCAGCATTGTGTTAACTCACTGGGAATTAGAAAATGTGTTTACATGAAAAATATATGCACAACAGCTCTAAGTGAATAGTGTTTACAGCACTCGCACACACACACACACACACACACACAGAGAAAACCTCTCACCAGCCAGATCAAGCCAAGATTGGTCAAGCGAAGATGCATAACAGAGGTCTGAGCATGTCTGACTTCCACAAACTCCTTACCAGGGTCTGAGGTCAAGTACAAGAGTCAAAGGTGAAGTCTGCCCCACAGGATTAGATTCCAGTCTGTAGGGAAACACTCAAAAAATGCAGTGTGTGAATGGGGGCGTTTCTTTTTCAATATTCTAGCTACTGAACCAAAATAAAATAAAGACAGCACTCTATAATTCACTTTCTTGGTTGGTTTGTAAAAAGGTAAGAGTGCTGTATCACTTTATATAACAAACCATGCCTCCGTATGTGTGTGTGTGTGTGTGTGTGACATGAAGTAAATGTTCAGTAATCCACATCTTAATCTTGTGCGGCGCTCAGCGCAGCTTAAAGAAACTGATACTCCTGTGACTACTTTAGCTACTGATTGTGTTACCTTTACAATTTGCCTTTCCCCTTCTTCCTGTTGTGTACCCTTGGAATGCTCGATAAAGTATCCCCACTGTGGCTTTCCACCTGCACAGGGGAGGATATGGCCGTGGTCGGGGGTCAGAATTAATATGCAGCCCCACGCGGGGGGCGGGGGGTGGGGGGAGGCGGGGATCCTGCGACAAAAAGGTAAGAACTCGGAGGTGACATTAATGAAAGTAAAAGTATTTATAGCTTCAAACTTTGGGCACAAAGAAACTATCATGATCGCATCAAAGGTCAATCCAGTCAGAGCAGCTGTTTTTATGACAAACTGATAAACACACAAGTTCTAATGTGATTGACTAAGTGTTCACTCCTACTATACAGGAACATCGTTAAACTCTGGTTCCCTTGATGCTCCAGTTAAAAATTCAGGAGACGAAGACAGCATGCAACAGTCAATATTTACACTGATTAATTACATTAATCAATCAATGACATTTGATGTTCTCAAATGTCTCTTTTGGTCCACAAAACAGAATGACTAAGTTTTAATGATTTTTGTGTGATGAGGGGTAAAGAAACCAGACAATATTCACATTTAAGAAGATGAAAACTAAAAAATAAGACTATATATAAGAAAAAACTAAATATAAGACTATACTGTATTTTGATGCATCCCATCTCCTACGTGGTATTTTCAGCAGAAAATGTCTTTCATTTCAGCAACAGGATTTCTGCCACAGCAGTTTTAATCTAGGTTCTGAAATTTCATACCAGTTGGCATAAAAAAATGTTACTCTTGAATTATGTAATCCCTGCAATAATTCAAGTCAAAAATCTCATGCTGCCGTTACATTTTACAATCCACTGAATCACAGAATTTGTGATTAAATGTTCTGAGCAACAGTTTCATCTCCGACCAAAGAAAATAAAAACAAGTGTTATGACTTGTGTTGGCAGCTTTCTAAGCAAAACAAGTGAAAACAAATCACTTGTCTGCTCCATGTTTTGTTGCCTTCTATACAATGACATGTATTCACATACACATATAGGGAGGGTATGGATGTAGTTGTCGGCAAACAGAATTTAGAGAAAGAAAAGAAAATATGTTAGTGTTTCATCCTGTGCAGGAGGGAGGCAATTTATCTGTCATGGCTTCCCAAAGAGACAGCTCACTTTGCCCCCCCCCCACAAAACCTCCTTTCTCCATTACACTGACAGCAGCATTATTAGCCACAAGGGAATCCAGCCGCCACATGAATTTGGCCACTGTTCCCCTATGGGGCCAGGTCGAGCCTCCTTTAACAATGGTGCCAATGACTCCGAGATTTTCCTTTCAGTTATTAATTTGATAAATATATTAATTATGACCTGGGGATGACAGTCCAATCAGATTGCCGGGCGCCCACTTCTGGGCCCCCACTCGTCCACTTTGGTGATAAGTTCTCTCAGGTTTCTAGAGCTGTCATGCAGAGGGCTCGGACTTGTTATCAGCACTGGGCCCATTCTAGGGATAATTTCCTGTGTGTTGTAATTAAATGGTGGCTCTCTGATGGAGAGCGACTCCCCTTTTAACACAGGAACCTCGTGACATTTGTCTCTGCGGGGACGAGTTAGGGTGGCGCACACTCGTGATGAAAGTTCAAGCCTCTAAAACAGACCCACTTTAATGAACTTGGAGAGAGTTGTGTGTTATTTCAGACACTTGGCGTGATATTGTGTGAGCACAGGAGTCAAACGCATTAGTAATCCACCCACTGTATATTGGAATTCAACAATATTTTACCGCCTTAACTTTAGCTAAATTTATTTCAGAAAGGATGTTTGTTGTAGCTGCATTTTTTTTTTTATGTGGATATAAAGGGTTAGAGGTTTTTTAATTCAACTTTTATTCACAGAGGGTGAAACATGATAGGCAACAACGTAGACGAAGCACCAAGTGGCAGACAAGAAGACAATAGACAACAAAAACAAGCATTTGAGGAATTACTATAGAAAAAAAACTATAGAACTAGTACAACTAAATAGTGAAATCATAGGAAGTCTGCCTTTGAGTATTTTGTGACATTAACTCCGTACGTTGTAGATCATATACCAGCGACTGAGCCTACGAGTGAGACAGAGCTGCTGTAAAGCAAATATTAATAACACCAGTTTCAATGTTGTACATCACTAAACCCATTCCATTTGAATAATTTCCCAGTCTGGAACCAATAAAGAACATCCATCTATCCATCGGTCTATCTACCTATTGAGAGCAGGCTTCATTGGGTCCGGTCTGCAGTGTTTCCCTCTACTTACTGCAGAAAAAGTACTTCAGAGGAAGTGTCCAAGACGGTGGAGACAAGTGGAACTCTGGTGCATTGGACAACAGGGAAAATAAAACAGGAAAGAATATCTAAAACCTTTTTAGACAAATGGGACCAACACCTGAAGATGATGCAGAAAAAAACGGACAAAAAGTCAGTTACCATGTCAGTTCAGGACCTGAGAGATTTTATTCCACACGTTACAAATGTGTCAAATAAAAGTTTCCACACTTACACAAGTAGTACTATAAGTCATATAGATGCTGAATATTCTTGTGGTCCCAGAAACACCCCAGAAACATTTGCACCACAACTGTAATTATTCAGAAGCAGCAGTCAGCTATACCAGGCATTACTGAGCGCCATGCAGGAAGAAGCAGGTTTGAGACCGAGAGCGACGAGCTTTAAAGTCGGCCCCCATAGTAGAACTACTAGAACCTGCCCCCGTGCCACTGGGTCTTGTCTGACAGTCGTCTGGACTTTAAAAATGGGTGATAACTTAATTTCTACCCATGTCAACGCTACTGCAGGGGCCAAGAGGAAACTGTGGCCCTATTGTGTGTCTGTCATATCCTCCTGCATTTTGTGGCCCCAAGAATGAAAAATATTTAAGTGGCTTTGATGTTGGTGATCTAGCTGAACTGCTTCTATGGTTTGGACACATTTGAACGTGCCTTTACTCTCATTATCCTTCACGTATAAATAATAAAAAAATGTGCTTCTGTGTGCAAACACCTCAGTGTATGTTGGAGCTACGGTTAGTAGTAGAACCACATTCCCTATAGCTGAGGCAAAACACAAGTGCAGGGCTTATGCTGGAACTACCCAGAGCTTGAGGGCGTTGACAGCAGCTTCTATCTGCCAATCTCCCTGTGGATATTGTTGCAGTACTGGCAGACAGACAGCCAGGGCTTGTGGGAGGACAGATCCGCTCTGTCAGCAGGTTATCATTTCCAATTAAACCCTTTCATCTGAACGTACAGTCAACTTCTTGGCAAGCCAGAAAAAATGACTCCAATAAGACGCCGTTAGTCTAATTTCAACAGGTCCCCATTTCCCCCCCCCCCAGCCTCCGCCCTGTCACTGGAGGGGTTGGGCAATGTTTTAAAGCATTTACGGTTCTAGATTCTTCAGCTATCTCGATCCAAATAGCTCAGAACTTCAGCCGTCTACGGTGGTCACGCTCTGTTTTGGAGATAAACTTTCAAAATTGCATCGGATTGACACACCGGCATGTCCTCTCTAACATGTGTACAGGACAAGGGCCTTTTTGTCTAGTTCTGTTCTGCAAGGACCCACTGTGGACAACAGTGTTCCTGCCCCCTACGCGGGAGACATGAAGGAATGCACGCAGAGTTCAGTAACTGTCTGTTGGAGAGAAAAAAAAAAAAAAAAAAAGGCCTCACAACGTCTCATTTCCTTTAATAAGGTGGCCTCTAAGGCATCCGGATGGACCAACTAAATACAGATTAACCTTCAGCATCATCAACAGCCACTCAGTCAACATGACTGGATCACTCATGCATGTGTGTGTGTGTGCGCGCGGGTATGTGTAGACACACATCATGCACCTCCAAAGACGATACAGTCTTCAGTATTTAGATATGACAAAAATAAACTCTTCATGTAGGTTTCTTTGTAAGTGACCACAGACTGTCAGAGGCTCTGAACCAAAAACAACCGCAGGTTAATGACAATTGTTTATACCAGTGATTCTCACACTGTTTATACCAAGTAGCACCTGAGAAAATATTGAGCTCACAAAGTAACACCATTATTACATTTTTCACAGGAGGCAGATTTATTCATATCATCCTCCTCTTCCTCACATATACTTTACACATTAGTATAGTGACATTAGATTAAGATGGAGCAAGAGATAAGGTGACTACTAATTTAATTTTTTTGTAATGTTTATTGTTATTAGTTTCATTTTCTACACACTTTCCTCACTCTGATCACACACCCTGGTATACACAGAAGAACAGTATTCCTAATTTTCCTCCAGGTACCACTAGAGGAAGCTTGTGTACCACTGTTGGTACATGTAGTACAGTTTAAGAACCATGGTTTTAGACTATATCATACTTAATACATTTTGCTCAATTTGCAATATTTAATTAATATGTAATTGCAAGTCGGTGAGGCAGTGTTTTAATCACTGAACCTCAAGTGTGAGTCGGGTCTCATATACCAAGCAGTGTCCTTATTACATGAGTCCCCGCTATTACAGTTGCATTGTGTAAAATGTAGCTACATTTATTGATGTAGGTTACACGTTGCAGCTGAATATTACTCATCTCACCTTAAAAACATGGTGGTCAGAAATGGTGGCCGTCCTAGAGCTGGCCCCGGTTACTGACATAAATATAAAAGGCAAGTTCTGTGACAAGTCAATCAATCAACACACAAAACATTTCATCATGAAAATAATGTCAAAACAACCAAGTGGTGAGGAAATACCAAAAGAACATTATTCTCTGCAGTACTGTGGTGACAATGTATGCCGAAAATATATATTTCAGGTTTCATATAGCAGTATTTCTATATCATTTCCCAAATTAATGTACCCTATATAAACAAATAAAAGACCAAAGACAAAATCCATATGTTATATATCCTATATTGCATATCATTGCCACCATCAACACTGAAAGACACGTTTGTGAGGGTGAAAGTGCCAGTGTGTTTTATTTT
The DNA here is from genome assembly GCF_958295425.1 of Solea solea. Taxonomy (NCBI): domain Eukaryota; kingdom Metazoa; phylum Chordata; class Actinopteri; order Pleuronectiformes; family Soleidae; genus Solea; species Solea solea. The sequence continues at coordinate 21,700,422 of NC_081148.1, forward strand.
GCTGTAATATTGTAGTACATTGTCAGAATGAAATGGGATTTTCTTCCTCGTCTGAAAACAAGTCATCAGTATCCCAGACAACCCACAAATCCTGACATTTAGAACTCAAGTTCAACTCAAGTTAAAGTCCTGAATGAAATCCACTGCTGCGATTGTACAAAAACACAGAATCTGTTTGGAGTAAAAACACGTTCCCTCAGCACCAGCACAGCGTCACAGTCCAGTTCTAACCTTTACATGATCAACCTGTAGATCCTGGCCAACTGTTCTGGCATGCGAGTTGGCTCTGCACTTCGTCTAGTTTTACAAAGAGGGGTTTTAAGTGCAATTCAATTCACCATTTCCTCTTTTAGCTCCACATTGAGATACACTCCACGAAACGTAGCCTCACTAACCTACACCAGCTTCCTGCTCAGGGTACATAGTCAAGACTTCAGACTAAACCCAATTTCACATCGACTCGCTTTCCATCCGCTTAATCTGCTTTAATCACACAATAATACTTTATTCAGAGTTTGGGGTGAAGTGGGACAGAGAGGGTGCAGTTTGAAGAATTGCGATAACGCGGGGGGGGGTGATCTGTGGAGAGAAAGGAAAGTTGAGAAAGGGATAGAAAAAGTGAAATAAAGAAAATGATAAGGGGGGAAAAAACTACAAAGAAGAAAGGAGGAAAAGGGAGCAGTAAAGAGGCCGAGCTATGGAAGCATCGGTATCTAAGGTAAAGAAACACCGTCAGAAACACTAGGATAATCCTCTTGGTTTTAATGGTTTTGAAAAGCTATGAAAGATTAGATAAACAGTGCACTTGATTAATGGGAAAAGAAGAAGTCAATTGGCCATGGAGCATGAAGAAGCACACAATGCTCCTTTCATATCCCCAGCGGAGCAGAGATGGTCGTAAGGATGTCTTGGCACGGACAGCGGTTTCTTACGTACATCGCCCCCCCCCACCCCCCGCTGAAGAGTCCAGTCTCACACTTTCCCAAGATTTAGAAACTTGAGTGAGCACAAGGAAGTATTGACGTGTGACCCACACAAGTTTAAGTGGATAAGGAAATGGACGGAGACTGATTAGGGATGATACCATTCCGGTTTTCGTGATAGGATTTCACGCCGAGCTAAATGCCTCACTTACTCATCCCTGAAATTGTGAAACTCACTCTCCACAAACTGGATCTTTGACAAAGCTCCCCTCCTGATCCCTCTCCGTTTCCTCTCGCTCGCTCTCTCTGCAGGTAAAGGTCAGCTCGTCCAGGTGTTTGCCCTCCACTTGACTCTTTTCCAGCAGACTGTGGCTAAAGCAGATTCTGCAGTGACCCATTGTGGCTCAATGTCATCTATGCATGATCAAATCACTCTCCATACAGCTAAGCTGCACCGAGCCAAGGCCTTGGGAGTCCACTGGAGAAATCCTCACAAAACCTGCTGTGTTTAAAATATGATTTACCAGAAAATATGAACAGGAATGTCCCACTGATCTTGTGTGACACGTCTTTAGCTTGAAATTTGACCATGATTTGTCCACATATGCACAGACATGCATGCTCTTCCCGAAAGAGTTCCGTTTGACATGTTTCAGCAGCTTATCCAAGAGGAGAAGGAGGTTAATTGCTGAAAACAATGATTTGTTGGGTTTGTTGGGACTCTTGACCTCGACCCACAGCACATTCCTCGCCGACTGGCCAAACACACAGAGATCAGCAGACCGACAAGTTAACCAAAAGTGCTGCACAAACCGATTTAGCATTTCCCTGGAGCTCCTAGTCATATAATCTAGAATTTGTGGATGGCTTAGTATAATAAAAAAAAAGAACTCCTTTGTTACTTAAATGCAACACAAAAGGCTTATTTTTCCTTCATATATTTTGACAAACAATTAAACAGCTAAGACTCAACATGCTTCAGGATACCAGAGAGGCCACAGTGGCTCCTAATCCCCCCGTCAATAGCCCGAGGCAGCATAAGCTCTCCTGTCCTCCCTGCTATCACCTGCCCATTTACGGCCATGCCATCCCTGCGGCACTTTCAGCCACTCTCCCTCTCTCTCCTTTCCCCTCTTTCCATCCACTAATCCTCTTTAAAGACATTACCCACTAATATATCCAGTCGGAAAGTATAAAAGCCAAGCTATCTCTTTACTGCCATCGGCAGTATGCTAAAAAGGCTATTATTGGAGGGAGGCGAGTGGGAGGGATATTATGGTTTTAGCCCAAAATACCATTCAGATCCAGATCTATGTGAGTGGGCGTCTGAGATGTAGCACTGGGTCACAAGGAGAGGAAGGGAATCATGGTAAAAGAGATAAAGTGTGTTTGGGCTTCAGTATTTTATTTGTTGATTTAACTTCCCCCCCCCTGATAATTTAACTTCACCCCCTGATAATGAATTAATATGTTAAACTGTCCACAGGATGGCGTTATAGAGCTGGTTCCACCCATTTTATTATGATACATTTACACAAATATATCATAATAATGTTTCTTCTTATTATTTTAATGATTACTGTTGCAATAAACCTAGATGGCAAAGCTACAGCGGGTAACCAAGTCCCAACCGGTCATGACGTCACCCATAAAAATCTCAACTCCCATTTTAAATCCTCTAGAATGGTGATTTGGCTGCAGCCATGTTCGTGCATCTTCAAGAGAGAACATCATTTACAAAACTGTTTCATTGAAGAAACTAGAAATTAAGACTATTCACTGACATACCGGAAGAAATCGTAAACATTTAAATAAATATAAAGAGTCGATTTAACACCAAGGCCAAATACGACGAAAAAACCCTGTGGAATAGTGTTAAATTGAACTATTAAATCTACTGCGTTTATAAAGTTGCTGTATAATGATGTATAATTTAAGTGTATGGTGTGCTCCTCCTGTGTTTTAAATGCTGTTTTGAGGTTCAGACTGATTAAGTCAAAGGTGGGGAAACAACATTTAAGTGCCACGTCCATCCATGTCATATTCACATGATGCATAGATGAGTGTAAATTAAACCTCAGGCCCTGCAGTTTGACCTAAAACATGCCGTTTGGGAAGAATCCCAACTGTCATCTTTACTCTGTTCCAGGTTAACCTGCAGCCTGCTCCTGACAAACAAAGATCACTTGTTGACTTAGCCTTGAGGCAGGGCAGCTGTTCACTTCACCACTAATGGAGTCACAGTGACATCACTTTAATGAGACTGAGCACCATCAAGTGCTGACAGCTCAGAGAGCAGCACACCACCACCACCTCCACCAGCCAGGTTCACCCAGCCAGAGGAAAGGATCAGAAAGCAGAGAGTGCCCTCGTCTGGTCAGAACAGGAAATTACAACCACAGGGCCCAGGGGTGTGCCAGCAAATACATTCCCCCTCCTGTTTCCTTTCTGTCACATGTTAATGGACACTTCAATACAATAGTATTGCATGTGAAGGAGCAAACATGGAAACATGTCTCTGTAACAGCAACTGAATAATCAGGTCAGAGGTCTCAGTGTGAACAACATAAAACCAAATAGAAAATTAATATAACATGTATTTACTCATTTGTTATTTTAAAATAAATGAGTTATGTGTGTATGTCCCTTTCTTTCCACTAGAGGGAAGCACTGCATTATAACTTAAAACAAGAGCATAGACTCTTCACCACTTTATTAGGTACACTTGTACAATTATCTAATTAACCCTCTTTGCAGAGTACATGAACTGAGATGTGCTGAATCCAAAATGATCCAAGTTATTGATCACAATATTACAGTAACAATGGCCTGGAATGCATTTCATTCAAATGTAATTCATTATTTAAATATATGTCTGTGTATATTTGTTACATACATATTTTTGTAGATGTGTGATCTGGGATGACGGGGTGGGGGAGTTAAGGGTTATGTGCACAAGTTTCTATTTCAGAAACTGTAGATCTAGGGTTGCCAAAGAAAATGCAAGGTCACTCAAATAACTGCTTGTTACAACTCAAGTGGGTAAGAAAATCTAAACACGTTGCTCATTTTGGAAGCAGATGAGCAACAGCAGAGGACATTAGGTGTCACGTACCTAATAAAGTGGCAGGTTAGTGTCCAAAGAGTGTGTACATATATAGATGTAAACAGCTACAATATAACCACTTGTGTTAGGGTCATCTATTCTGAATTAGGAACTCTGAACTGCTGCTTCAACTGAATAATTAAACACTAAAACTGATGCACGTTCAATTCAACTCACTTCAGTGTCAATCTTCCATTGCTTGGCAAAGTTTTTATAGTTGGAGATAAGGAGGAAGCTTTAATGCATTTTATTGACTGAACACTCAGCCCTGAAATAACAGTTTTCATTTTCCAGTAAGAGTCATCAGCCGCTCGTCTCTGAACGCACACATGCTGTATTCAGTTTCCCAGTCAAATCCATTTCTTACTTCTTCTCGTACATTAAAATCCCTGATGCTGTGTACATTTGAAACCATCATCCCATGGCCAAAGTGCATGTGTATCATCTCAAAGAGAAAAAGAAGATCTAGCTCTTATGACACCACCTCTTAGGACAAGTCTCTTTTTTTATTTACAAAAGAGAAGTTGCTGTAAATAAGTGTAAAAACGTATTTTAAATATTTTTAATGTAGGTTTGTTTAAGTTACCGTCAGAGAGTGGAGTGGAACTATAACACCTATAATCAGAGTTCACACCTTCTGAGAGGATGAAAAACAGCTCTGCAGAGGAAGGGGGGGAAAAGTATAGTAACGTAAAAGTGCTGCAGCTCCTTTTAAACTCTGTAAATAACTTTTGGCCCAAACACTTTAACAAGGTCATTTTAAATAATTGAAACAAACAAACATCGAATATTAAGAAATAAAAGACCATACTAGGCTTAATTGTGTATAATTGTCTTTGATCAGCTGTGAGAATGACATGCATCTGTATGACAAAGACACCATGAGCACAGTTACAGATAAAAATGACCTTTTCTAGATCATACTAAGTCTAACAGTGTTCGCCCTCCATAACACTGCATCTCAAACATGCCCTCAAGTGCCAACAACGCAGAAAACATCAGTCAGTCACATGTCAAAGGAATGAACTATGACCTGGCCATGCGTGTGCATGTAAAGCTTCATCTACAGAAGCCAAAGCAGCTGTCCGAGCATGAAATAACAAACAAATATGATAAGACGGGCATTCAGACCATGCATGAGCCAGTGGAGGCTGCAGCCAGGCGTGTGTGTTTGTGTTTGTGTGTGTTCATTCAGCCATCAGGCACAAGTCGTCTATTTGTAGCTCTGTATCGTTCTCATACTGCACTTCACTAATATCAGGAAGAGGATTCTACATTTTTACGATTGCTGTACCATTTTCTTAAGGTTTCCTGTCATTATTTCACACGTGAAAGTGTGGAAAAACAAAACATTGGACTAAATTCATCAATGCACGTTTAGTTATAAGAAAATCCCAAAGATAATAAGGTCGAGAAGAACACGTTGCGTACAACAATGTCAAAGCCGTTATCAGAGAAAAGACATCAAAGCAGATGGACTGAGCCGGGAGAATTAATGAGCAGCCAAGACACAAGCAGACATTTGAGATTCTGCCAAGACAAAAACAAATCTAAAATAATCCACAATGCCTTGTGTGGACAGTAAAAAAATTAAAGTGGTTCTACGTCAGAAACATAGGTGCACGGTGGGTGAAAGAGGCCAGTTGTGTCTCACAGGTGAAGACGTGAAGCAGAGGCATGAGTCACAATCACAACTGCACCGACACCGATGAAGCCACACTGCTATTTTTAGCTGGGAAATGGCCACAAGGTTAGTTTGAGCGCCGCCAATCATATCAACTTATGCTCTAACCACAGCATGAGATAGTGAAGCTTCTGTTACTGCAGGAGGTTTGGCGAGTGCTCTCACACACACACACACACACACACACACACACAGTGAGATGTCCAGCTCAGCAGGCAAATCAATGATTCTGTCAGTTTTAATTATCCGATTCATGCAACCACAACTGCATCTTGGGAATCAGGGGGTTGCCAAAAAGCCCCAACAGTCTCCTACAAGATGGAACCATCCATTTAGTCACAAGGAAAAATGTCAGATTTCTAAAATGTCACAACTTTTTTGTTTTACCAATCCATAAAGCTAAATAGGATAGATTTGTTTCAATCTGTAGAGGAAAGGAATAAAACATTTGGAGCGATAGAAGATTCTTCTGACTGCCTTTGAGTTATAAAGGCAGTCGATGTGGAACTTCTAACATTTGTCCAACACCACAGATCTACAATCTCCTTCCTCTGTGATGTTTACAATGCTGTGTTTGTGTTGCCAATGTTTCACAAAGGTGCTGAAACGACGAAGTGGATAACGGGGGACATCTTGACTAAGACTATAATCCAGGTTTTTAACTGAGGCTAAAGAAGTTAGTTGATTTTACCAACTCATGTTTGGTCTAATTTAGTGGCTGATTTGAATTATAATGTTAAGCGTTCCATTATTGACTAATTTGGTTTTTTTTAAGTTTAAACCCCACTTAAATCTGCTCAGCAACAAATTGGCTTCCTGAGAACATTAAGTATGTTTCTTTTAACCCTTGTATTGTTTTTCTAAAGGAAACAATAGGATTCAACAAACAGAAATTTACATTCTGACAACAGCCACATGGGTTGATCACGGTGAAATACGGTTTTCCCCAATTGATAACCTGCAAATTACTGAAGTCAAACATGTAAATCCAAGTTTTAAATAACTGATTAATTAGACTTACCATCAGATTGACATCTGCCATTAAGGTAACCAGGCAATCCTGTGTTTCATACACCGCACAACCCCGGGAATGTATAAAACATTTTTAAAGGGGCCACAATCTGTTGCTTGGTAACAGACTCCTCTATTATGGTGTCACATGAAAAAACACCAACAACAACCAGCAAATTATTTACAGAGAGCTTCGAAACCTGTTTTATTAGATATGGGCTTGAAGAAAAACTTTAAATAGTTGTGCATTTATTGGAGTTTTACTCTGCAAATTGCCTAAATAAATCAAAAGTTTAAGCAAAGTTGGTGCTAATCAAGGCCAAACTCCGCCCACCGCGAGAGAGAGAGAGAGAGAGAGAGAGAGAGAGAGAGAGAGAGAGAATCCACAGTGTCTTTTTTGATCCAACCACATGGTGGCACCAAAGATAAACAATCTTAAACAGCATGCCTTTGATTTAGCTGTGATTGAGATTAAACAGATCTGTTTTGAATGTAGATTAAGAACATACACACTCTCTCTATATAGGTTTGTGTGTGTGTGTGTGTGCATGTATGTGTGTTTAAACCTTTCACCACATTAAATCACCTCATTAATCCTGTGAGCAAGTTAATTTGAACTTTATCCTCCTTATAGGGAGACGAGCAGTGTGGGACCTGACGCTGTACAAAAAAAAAGAAATCTAATGCAGTTTCACTGTCTGTTCCTTTAATACCTTATCAGAACAAAAGTGAAAAACTTCTCATTCTGTGGAATTAATTAGAAACTCGCAGCGCAGCCTCCGATGGCAATTTGTCATCACAGATAATTTATAGGTTGGCTGGACAGCAGCACATGTGACTGCTGTTATCACCACTGACACACACACACACACACTGAAGGAAATCTCTTCAATTAAACTCTATACATCACACATTTTAGTCCTCATGTGATGAAAATGACTTTCGAATTTAGTAATTTTAACTTGGGAGGTGGTAGGTGAGGGGTGGGGGTTAATTGAGAATGTTAATTGAAATGTTCAGATTTACGGTGGTTTGTGCTCTGTGGTAAATGAGTCTGTTGAAGGAAAAGAAGATAGAATGTAGAAGGTTTTTTTTTTTACGTGACTAATAGGATCATACATCACAGTCTTCACTGGAACAGGCTCATTCTGGGAGTTCAGTCCGTAAAATCTGCTTTTACCTCGTACATTTCAGGCTGGATTCACACTGTGTGACGGAAACTTCAAATGACACAAGAGGAGGAAGAAATCATGAACATAAGCAGATGAATGCAGACGTGTGAGAGTCAGGTAGGTAGGTAGTCAGTCAGTCAGTCAGTCAGTCAATTAGTAAGTTAGTTGGTGAGGTAGTTAGTTATACAGTCAGTCAGTTAGGTAGGTAGGTAGATAGTCAGTTAGTTTGTTCGTTTTTAACTATATTGAAAAGAGGACAAAGTATCTTACTAAACTATAGTTAGTTAGTTAGTGGTGTACTTTGTGAGGTAGTTACTTATATAGTTAGTCAGTCAGCCAGTCAGTTAGTTAGGTAGGTGGTTAGTTATTTAGTGGGATAGCTAGTTATACAGTCAGTCAGGTAGTTAGTTTGTTTTTAACTATGTTGAAAAGAGGACAGAGTCTCTCGGTAACTAGGCAAACCTCTTCTGGACACAAACTCTTTGACGTCCTCATGTCTGACAGAGACTGAGGTCCATCAGGACCAAGTTGTCTCACCACAACAACAGCAGTTATTTACAGACCAGAGTTGTCCTCTGATTGTCACCATTCACTGCTGTTTTTGCACTGCCAACCAGCAAATTGCTCACTGTGTTGACATATCACACAGTTTCCATGTTGCACTTTTCCATATTACATCCATACTTTTTGATTGATTGAAAATACCTTTTAATAGTCTTTAATTTGTATGTTTTTGTATTATTCTCCGTCTCCTACACTTACAAGTAAAAAATAATTGAATCTGATTTTATAACATCGTCAACAACAACAATAATAATAATAATCGCATGACTTAATTGATGACCTTATTGCAGCTCCCGCGGTTCATTTGCACAAAACCCCTCTTTGTCAGAATTGCTGTGTTCAACGTGACGCTCGTGACATCAGCCTTTACAGCCGACGACGCAATCGTGCGTCGTGCTTCTATTTTTACACTTAAAAAGATGTGTGTGAACAGCGGTGCTGCTGCTGCTGCTGCAACGGGCTTCAGATTCCGAGAGAGGGAACACCAAAAAGCCACAGAGAAGTGAAACAGCGAGAAGAAAACTCCTTTATCGTGGCTTTTTACGCAAAGATGCCCATGATGTCAGCGCGCAATGGCGCAGCAGGGAAACCCTGAGAGCAGTGAGAGCAGTGGTACGGCATGGAATGGAAAGAGTGCTTTAAAAAGTACCGCAGCGCTTCACACGAGGAGAAACCTCCCGCTGTGACCCCGTTCCCTCCGAGAGCACTTTCAAATTTTCCGGGAGATATCGAAATGAGCGTGGCATCTCTGTGACCTCATTGTGGACGCCGCGAAGATCGTTTGGATCCCGGAGAGGCTGCATCACAGTGTAGTATTGGACTCACATGGTTTGCGGCTAAAGACTGTAGATGCACTCACCCAAAGTGTGGATATTTGAGTGGAAGCGCCATGGACGCAGCAGACATAGTCGCCTCCTTGTTGGTTTCGGGGATAATTCTGGTGTCGCTGCTGTCCAACGCTGTGGTGCTGATCTGCTTTCTGTGCAACCCGGAGATCCGCAAGCAGGCGCCCGCTCTTTTCATCCTCAACTTGACCTTTTGCAACCTGTTGCTCAGCGTGTCCAACATGCCAGTCACTCTGGTCGGGCTCCTGGCCGCGGGCCACCCCGGAGGCAGCAGCGTCTTCTGCCAGATTGTGGGTTTCCTGGACACTTTCCTCACCACGAACGCCATGCTGAGCATGGGAGCTCTCAGCATCGACAGGTGGCTGGCGGTGGTGTTCCCACTCAGCTACCACTCGAGGATGCGCCACCGGGACGCAGTGATGGCGCTGGGATACACGTGGACACACTCTCTTTGCTTCTCAATAGTTGGCACCTGGCGCTCCTGGGTCGGGTACCACCACGTGTACGCCTCGTGCACCCTCTGCAGCGCCAGGGCGAATGGAACTCAGTTCATCATTTTCACCGTGTCTCTGCACTCGCTCACTTTCCTGCTGACGCTCATCGTGCTGTGTGTAACTTATCTGAAAGTGCTGAAAGTTGCACGGTCTCACTGTAAACGCATTGACGTGATCACTATGCAGACGCTGGTGCTGCTGGTGGACATTCACCCCAGGTAAACAATCATTAGAGACACATTCAGTCCAACTATTGGCTTTATGATGTTTCATTTTTCATTTTACACATTAGCCACTTTGATCCTGTGTTGACTGTGTTTGATCCAGGGGTTATTATAGTATATGTAATATAGACAGTGCCAGAAAATTGTGTATGGTAAAATATTGAACTTTTATGTTCAATAGGTGGAGCAGTGTATACTTTTATAATGGAAAGTCATGTAGTGACTTTCTATGTTTCTATTTTAGCATTTGAAGTCATTGCTGGGGTTTAATTGTGTTGCCTACATCATCATCAAAACCACAATGCTAAATCAGTGTTTCCCAAACTTTCTCTATGGGGACCCACTTTTTAAAGATGGCCAAATCACAACATAAATCATGAAATGTGTGCTCAATGTAGCAAACACCCAGTATAGAGAGATACATTCAAACCAAATAATATGCATGCTATTTGAAACACATTGGTGACCCCAAAAGCATCTCCTGGGATCCATCTGTGGCTCCCGACCCAGCCTTTGGGAATCACTGTGCTAAATAACATGTATAATTACTATTAGCTCTAACTCTAACTTTTAAACATAAACAAACGTCCATTACATTCAAACCACTGTCAAATGAGCTCCCAAATGACGCTGTGTGTCACTTAGTATAGCAGTGTTTTGTTTTCCTGTCTGTGGTGACATTCCCGCGCCCCACACAGAGTAATGCGTGATTGGAGAATGACTGGAATATGGAACTCGAGTCGCCTGTTCAGAAAGCGCTGCAGGATCACCTGAGGAGTGGGAAGAGTCTGATACACATAGAAGTACTTTAGAAAAGTCCTGACTCATGCAGACAGCCTCTGTGTGTGTGTGTGTGTGTGTCACAGAGCTGCAACAGGAGATGGCGGGTCTTCCTCACAGCAGCGTCTCCGTCACTCACTGCAGAAGCCCAGTTCATGTCTGATTTTACACCTTTAATTCACTGCTGTGTTACACTAGCAGTGTTTTGGGGACAGAAGCTAAACAACATGCCATAGTATGCAATTTAAACACATGCTACACTGTTTTCATAGAGGCATTTCAAGGAAGTTTGTGGGCTCCAGACAAACGGGTCCTGCATGGTCCTACGAGACCAAACCCCCATGCCTTTCACTAAACTAAAAGTAGATTCACATAAATTGCAATTTTCGTGAACTGAAGCCCTTTTCCCAACAAAACCTCTAGAGGAGAACTGGAAAGTTGAAAACTACATGGTCTCTCTTCACATAATGATGAAGTCAGCGAGAGATTATCAAGATCAAATGTTCACAACAGCAGCAGCAGAATGTCTGCAATGCCAGACGCTGGCAGACGCTCAGGAAAAGTCCAGAGTGACGGCAGACATTTTTCGTTCTCCGACTTTCCCAGACAACGTCAGGAAAATGTCTGGACTTCACAAAGCAGCTTTGGATACTGCGGCTGTTTTCAACTGAGCCAACTTCCATGCAAATGTCTCCAGTGACTGTGTTTTCTCCCACATTATAAACATTTAAACAGCTCTTCGCAACAATAATTGTGGCATTAAGGCGTAATGAAAATACATGGCTACAGTAAGCTCTGCTGCATACAGACACACACGCTCTCGAGCTTGAAAGTGGGTCCCCTGCACAGTAAGTTTAACACACTTATTGTGCAGGGGACCCACTTTTTAAAGATGATAAACTATCACCGCTCAATTTACAATATACATACATATACAGCTTCTGACTAGTTTTACTGAGAATTGGGATTAAAAACATATATATATGAATAAATCTCTGTCTGTGGATCCTGAGAATGAGTTTCATGTGTGCCACAGATGATTGCTATTGTCATGTCACATCAGTGTTATTCAGTTTCAGTCACTCGCTGTCCATCCTGTTTACTCACTTATACAGTCTGTCGCCGGCCATTTCCATAATTGATATCTGTGCAGCGTGGAAGTTCTTCCACACAGAGACAACAGCTCAGTGCTTCGCTCACATCCATCCCACACATTTAGTCGGTTTTCATTATGTCTGCTGCATGTCTCTGATCATGCCCCCCCCCCCGGGTAGATAATGGTGGCATGTGTGTGCTTTGACAGTGTGCGGCAGAAATGCTTGGATGAGCAGAGGCGGAGGAGGCAGAGGGCCACCAAGAAGATCAGCACTTTTATCGGCACATTTGTGGTGTGCTTCACCCCGTATGTCATCACAAGGTGAGTGGAGACTGATAATGTGTGTGTTTGTACACGTCTTTGTGAAGCTGTGGTTCAAAGCCACAATCCTCCACAGTTGGGAGGGCATGTTGTGATTTTCTTACCTTTTTAGAAGCTTTTTCTGGTATAAACACTAAAGTCAATGCAATGTCCAAACAAGAAAGGCTGACAAAGGTTTCAGTGTGTTTTTCTTCTTGTATTTCTTACCTCTTTAGGGCCTTTACTTGCAAAAACCAGTAGTCCTCATGGAGACCAAAACTTGGTCTTCATGGGGCAGAACCTCAAGTCTGAGGAACTGGACAAGTTTAAGGCCAAAATTTGAATTATGGTAAGGGTTAGGCACTTAGTTATGATGGTTAAAATTAGGATAAGAGGGTAGGGAATGCATTATTTCAATGACGTGTCATCACAAGTTTTTGTCTGGTGTGTGTGCAGAAGAGGTTTCCTTCTTAAACCCAACAGGAGATATATTTTGTTGAGTACAACGAGAAAAAAAAACGTTTCAAATGATCAGTTTAATTCAGTCAAGTAATCGGAATAAACCTCTCAAGGCTCAGGAGGATTCGGACATTTCACACATACAGCTGCTAATGTGGTTATTGTGTGAATACAGACAGTAGAGTATAAATAAATCAATCTCGGCGCTGTGTAATCATTAGGAAGCATGTTTCTAACGGCTTCCTTCTCATAATACCATCGTGTGTTGGTTGTAGCAGACATTTCTGATCCTTCTGTTCTGCAGAGATGAGACAGATAGAGAAAGGGTGAGATCTCAAGTGAGTCGGTGATCATAGCGCGGGCTCTCATTAGTATTAGAGCAAGTGTTAATGATGGCAGCCTGACAGAAGCTTCTACGTTTTTGGTATGGAAAACGGAGAGGAAGCAAATTAAGACACACGAGGCACACAGAAGCAGAAGAAGCAAAACAATATTCCGTTTGGATTTTCACATTGTCTTTGTTTTAATTAGATTGTCGTGACAAAAAAGATTCCGTGTAAAATCCTTTGAGCAGCTTGTGGTCCTTGGGCAGCAAAATGGACTCGACACCCATCGACATAAATTGCCCAACACAGCGGTGACATTTCAGTGACATTTCACATTATTACAGCACTGGGAGGAGGTTCATTTGGATGTCTTCCACTCCAGTTAAACACATGTGAGACTGCGGTGTGTGTCATCGGTGGTGTGTGACTGTTTTTCCTTTCTCTTTTTTTGCCCTGTTTGAATCAGAATGGTAGAGCTCTTCTGCCCAGCGCCCATAAGCCCTCACTGGGGTGTGCTGTCCAAATGTTTGGCCTACAGCAAAGCAGCAAGTGACCCGTTTGTCTACTCACTGCTGCGCCACCAGTACAAGAAGGCCTGCAGCCTTCTCGCCAACAAAGTCCTCAAGAGGAGTCCTCTCAACTCCTCCTTTGGGACGGAGAACAACACAAGGAGAAGCGTCAACATCGTCGGCGCAGCCAACAACAGCCAGCCACCTGCCAACAAGCCAATCATCCAGTGAAGTTGGATATTTGTGAAGTAAATGCTGGCTTTTATTTGACATTTTACTCTGTGGTAAACATGGGAGCTATGACTGACCGCTGATTGACGTCTCTCCGACAGTGTGACATCAGAGTACACAATCTCATTCTTAATTATTTGTTCAAGAACAAGGCTGGAAATACTCTGTATTTTTCTTACTATCAACCGTCAGGTTCTGTGAAAACACCCAAACCAGTGATAAACTTTGTTCACACTCAAATTAGTGGATATATCTGGGTTGTTTTTTTTTAATTTTTGAGCCTGTGTGAAGCTGCTAAAAAGGCAATTAACATTATTCCTATTGCCAGTGGTTGTGCTGCCATGTGGTTTCACCCACAGCCCTCAGTGATAATGTTAAGGTGGTTTTGCTCACTCAGTGCATTTACATACAGGTTAAAAGTCAGATTTTAGTCGGACTACGACGGTGATTTGGTACGAAACACACTACATTGGCTGGCTGTTTTTCTGTGACATAAAGGTCCACAGGAAAGTGATTCAATACGCACTAGCTTATAGAGATACAGCACCACTGATTTTCTCCTCCGCATGTCTACTCAGACTTGGCAGGGTGTCCGATTGCCTGTCTTAGTCGGACTATGGCCATAGCTCGATTAAGGCAAGGTCTGTTCTGAGGAGAAAAGACACATATTGTTTACCTGGGTCTTATTTTCCCGCTGATACTTATGATCGGAGTTGAAGCCGATAAAAACCTGTGTGCATTGCAGAGTCATTTGACCTAGGAGTGAATGCCAATTTTTTTTCCACTGGTACAAAAAAAACACTTAAACCGTGACCAATGGGGTACCAGCCTGCCTGTGGCACTAAGCACCAAACTTATCTCCCAACACAAGTCATACAGTATATAAATAGCATCATTTGACTTGATTGTTCCCTTTAGCAGCTGGGTTGTGTGGGTTTTTGCAAATGTTCCTTACACAGAAGTTAAATGGTGTTTTCTGTAGTTTGACGATAGCGTTCTATGGCAGTATTTTTATATATTATAATAGTGGAGACACATACAGGCGGTCATAAATGTCTGTGGGAGACATACAATGAAAGAAAAATACAGAATATCACCAGCTTTTCTTTTTATTTAAAAAAAAATATATATATATATATATAGACAACCACTTTTGTAGGTTGTAAGTGTGTGTTGTAATGGCGTTAAGTTTTTCAGTGCGAGTGTTACTCGTCTTTTTCCGCAGAAAGAAATTGTGATTTATAATGAGATTGTTTCGTAGCACTTGTAAAATGATTTGTCAACTAGACTGTGTAACGTGGAAAAGCAACATTGTGGCGACTAATTGAACAGAGCTACTGAAGTGTAAAGACAACAACCAGACAACCAGTGATGCTGGAAAAGCTTTAGTCAAAGTAAAACAAGGGTTTATTGATTATATTATTGTCCAGCATTTCCCTGTAAGAACTTTTTGGGCCCAATTTAGAAATTCTAAATGAAAATTTAAGCATAACCTCTGACCTCAATGCTCTACCTGGATAAAGTACTGTATGTGTTCAAGGAATGATTCAAAACAGCAGTCATGTTGTAGCTATAGACTGCACATGACAATGTAGATATAGTCTTCTAGTTTGGAAAAAGCAAAGCCTAGGAATGAGGACAGAAGTTGCACCAGGGGACAAATCAGCTGGCTGCAGAAATAACTCAGTTCTAATGGATTTATGTGGGAAAATGTGCTTCTACATCTGACTTGATTTAGAAGCTCACTCAGTAAACATTTTCCTGGGGAGTTAATGGTCTCAATCTCTAGCACATGATGTCAATTTTATAAACTATGCTTCTCATTTAGAGGAACATATGCGTGGACACGTTGTCCAAATGTCGCCTGGGTGCAGGTGATGTTTGTGAATTTACAGTTTGCTGTCAAATCCCACATTTCAAAGCTTCTTAAACCAGAAGATGATTTTATACACAGTCTATGGTTTTAGCTGATGCTGTACTGACGATTTAATCAGAATTTACTGTATGCTGTAGCAGTGAGGCCTGGGTTCTAAAGTGCCTTTTTACACTGGGGTCAGACTACAAGATATGTTTTTTCCCTGTTCAGATTATCACTGTGTCAGATTCGACGACAGTACAGTCATTACTTATCTGTAAGTGGCTGTTGAGCAGATAAGACAGAATTCACAGTTGTCCCCAAACCGACCTCCATTTGGCAAAAAAGCCTGGGAACAGGACGTAAACAAACACGGCATCCAAAGTGATGCATCAGAAACGCTGAGAGGCTATGTTCAGATGACCACACTGAAGTGACTCATGTCCTGGGTTGTTTTTTTTCCATTAATTTGACTCGCATCGCATTTTTTGCAGGACTGTGTGGACACAGAAATCCGAATTTCAATTTTAAAATCAGATTTGTGTCACTTTCAGCAACGGAGGAGAGTGTCGTTGTCCAGAACTAAATATCCAACATGAGGAATACAAAACTGTATCAGTGTACACGTGTGCAACCTTTGAGAGGGCAGTCACATTCACATGACAGGTAGATGTAAAACACTCTTTTTAATCCGTCTTCTACCGCTTTATCCTCCACATGAGGGTCGCGGGGGGAGCTGTGCCAATCCCAGCTGACATACCATCCACCATCCATTCTCACACTCAAGGTCAATCTAGAGTGTCCAATTTACCTAATCCCCATATTGCATGTTTTTGGATTGTGGGAGGAAGCAGGAGAACCCAGAGAAACCCCCCCCCACACACACACACACACAGGGAGAACATGCAAACTCCATAGCGGGTCGTGAACCTGGGTCTTCTTGCTGCAAAGGCAAGAGTGTTAACCACTACACCAACCGTGTGGCCCCGGGAATTGTTTGAGATTAAGATTTATATATACACATACTGTATATATTTGTTTCATTTACTAAGAACTCACATACCCTGGTCTACACAGTGGAACAGTATTTCTGATTTTCCTCCAAGTACCACAAAAGGAAACTTATGTACCACTGGTGGTGCACGTGCCACAGTTTGAGAACCATGGCTGCGTTGTCAGTTGTGCTCCTATTAGAGATGACGGAACACGTCATGAAAGAACAAACAAAAAAATGAAATATGCTTCTTAACATCATTTATCATCATACATTTATAACGTGGACGATATCGTGTAGTCTGACCCTGACGTTAGACTATGACCTCTCATGTTTGATCAAAACAACAACAACACTGGAAACTAGCTGACAGCCATTTCTTTTCTTGCTATCGTGTGGTGTATTTAGTTGTGAAGATGTTGTTTGGTCACGTTTGTGGGAAGGTTTATTTTAGAATACATTTCTGTCGTTGCATTCGGTCAAAATGGTTATTATTTGAATGTCGTAGCCACTGTTGAGTGTTGTGTAATTAACATTCCAGCTCTGTGTGTGTGTGTGTGTGTGTGAGTGGGATATAAAAATGAATTCAACACTGTTGTACTTTTACTTTGCTGTGACAGTATACGAGGCCTTTACAAGGCATGAAATCTATTTATTTTTGTCAAAACATGTCCGAATTTTGCTAAATATGTTTGTGATTATATTGAAATAAATGCTGTGCATTTCGATATTTTAAAACCCTCCCGAGCTTCTCCTCCCCTCATTTTCATACCGACTTACATGACAGTATCAGGTTCAGGCGGCACTTTACAATCCTTTCTCCAAAAGATTACCGTTCCTATCCTAACACCTTTATTCACCCACACAGATTGAGCCAAGTAGACGGAATAATTAATTAAAAGAAAAAAATAAGAATCATTAAAGATGTGTTCCACCCACAGCTTGTGCTGGTGATGTTGGCAGCGGCACAAAGACCTTGCACACGTTCACAAAGGCACCAGGGATGAGTGATTAAAGCTGCTTTTTTAATTGCAGAGCTGCTGGGAGGAGCGGTAAAAGAAGAACAAGTACTAAGTTGAGGAAGCTGTATCAGTATGTCAACTAAAATATTCATGCATCCTACTCACCTTCATCCCGAACCAAATGTATCCTTCACAAACTGTCGGGTTAACTTCCCTCTTCACCCACTTTGCTAACTATTTCTATAAATGTCAAAAACATTGACAGTCACAACTTGTCAGCCACCAACGCTGCCTTTGTTACTCACTAAGGCAGGAAACTGCATCATTTACCCATTTTTTTTTACACAGGGTTCACAGAACACACAACCAAGGGCAATTAGTGGAGAGCGTTCAGAGAGTTTGGACAGATCCCCATGTCTGGAGGTGTGTGTTTCCTCATCTCCCTGGGAGATCCAGTGAGTGGGTGAGAGGCAGACACACAAGCCTGCCATGCTGCTCAAAACACCGAGTACAGACTTAGTGATTAAGCCATAACATGTAGGAAGTATACATGAAAGCAGAAGAGACAGCAGGGGAAGATAAATACACTGGCAGTGTTTGCACATAAACCCTGATGTCAGGGCAGGAATGGGTTCTCCACTGTAGTCTCACAAATTAAACGTTGTCCCTATTAAACGCCATCAGACTGTGTCAAGTTCAATTTGTCAATGTGGTTTAAATGCAGAAACCTTTCATGTTTAGAAAGATTAAACGGTCCCTTAAATCACATACAGTGCAGCCAAACTCAGCCCGTCCACACCAGCAGGGCTCTGTACCAAACTGAAAAGAAACTGGTTCAGAACGGGAAAGGTTGGTTCTCAGCTGGAGCCAAAAAATAGAGGCTCTTCCTTGTCAACTGTGCCATCATCAGTGGGCGTGTCATAATGTAGGTTGTGAAGTATGGAGATTTTTCTGGTGTTGTGTTTAATGTGGTGTGAACATGGGCTGGTTCACCAAGGTTCTGAGGCTCCACAACGGCACCAGTACCAGAACCAGAACCGGTCTGTCTGAAAGCGCTACGTAGAGTAGGTAAAATGTGCCATAAAGGAAGTGAATGACTCCTAAATGCAAAGGTCTCAAACTTGCGGCCCGTGTGCCACATTACAGCCCTCCAATCAATTTCATGTGGCCCACCACTTGATGTTGAAGTTATAGAGGAGTTATCTCTGTATGTGTTTCATTTTGCCTCATGAATTCCCTTTTTTGTGAACTCTATATCGCTTCATAACAGCACAGACCCTTTTATTTTGAAATTCTGTGAAATATCATCACTATTTTGTTATTATTATTTTATAAGTTAGACATTTTTCACCTGACTGGCCAGACTAGATTCTCATTGGCCCCCAGGTCTTTTGAGTTTGAGACCCCTGCCTTAAAGGGATAGTTCAGGATTTGGAGGTGTGTCAGTACTTTTACATAATCAAGAAAAAGCTTAAGGCTTTATTAAATAATTTTAAACAAGGCCAAACCCTTAAATACAGTAAATATTCTGTCTATAGTCTACTGTGCTACTTTGGGAATATGAAGTTTCTAATAATTCCCTTTAGTCACTGGGAAGCCTTACACACACCATGTGATGTATTTTGAACTCACTGTGTTAGGAAAAAATAAAGCAAGTGACGATCTAAAGGTGTTTTTGAGTTTACACTATCTATTATTATCTGTTCACTCCATTTATTCATTAAGGGTACCAGGGATCATCCACCACACTATTAGAAACCCAGATGAACTGTTGTTTTTTGTAATTATTATTATTTCGTTGTGTCAACAAAGGAGCCAAAAAAGTGAAAACACATATCAGGTTGTACACATTAGTACATATACTTATTATCTCCTCCAGTCAACCTCAAGCAGCCAGACGAGCTTAACTCTGGCAGAGGAAATGCAGGACTGACTGTGCTGGCATATACACTATGAATCATGGGAACATGGGACTCAGTGTCATGGTATTCCCCATGCCCTTAATCAAACAGCCAGCACTGCTCAGAGAAGTAATAAAAAGACCATCTATTTCGGTCCAGGAATGTTGAATTTGTTTGTGTTGCTGGCTGTGGGATGATGGGGGATTTTTTTTTTTGTCTTGAAGGCTTTTACAGCGTTTTAAAAGAAATAAAATAAAAAATACTGTTGCAAAATACAATTTATAAAAGAATTCATAAACACGATGGAGATGATATGATCCAATCTGAGTAGTAGGGAAACTGTTTGTTTTTATATCATGAGTTTTAGGAGCAAGAAACAGGACTCCTGTGAAAAAGATCCCTGGGAAAAAAGTCGTTAGTCGCCATTATTAGATAGCCATCACTCCAACAAGCACGACTGTTGGCACGCTTCCCGTCGCTCTGCACACATCATGTGGTAATTTGGTCTGATTGGTTGTAGGTCTAGCCAACTGTGTACAGAGGGCAGTTGGCCACGCCTCTTGAAAGAGGGAGGTGACTACTACGCCCTCTCCAGACCGCAGGCGGAAGGAAAACACATCTGTATCACCAGAGAGGGGGAAGTGACACGAGTCAGGGCAAAATAAGCGGGAAACCTGACAGGATGTAGGGAAGACAGACCAAAATAAAACAGGAACTAACAAAAGACAAACAGAAACAAACTATCTGACTTGACAGCGGCAGGATTCAACATTCTGCAGCTGAATTGTATCTTCGACTCCAGGTGCTGGTTGCTCCTTCATGTGTGAGTCACAATCACTGCATCAAACAAGCGAATCAAAGAAGCACAAAACACAGGAGGAGGCAATTCTGCAACACCTTGCACCCAAAAATAGATCAGAGGGTTAAAAAAAAACCCATTATTTTGTGTCAAAATTCAAGGCAACACAACATGTGTAAGGTTGAATCACAAAGCTGTTTTTGGAGCACTGAGTCAGTCAAATTGTCTTTAGTTTCCTGCAGCGAGGATTTTTAAATAAAGCTCACTTAGGGCTAAGGGCGGTGATGATGGTGATGTTTGGGTGACGAACTGTAGCAGCTGCTTGGAAAGCTGCACTGCTGTCAGTTAATGAGATGATGATGTATGTGGCGTCAGTGTTTCATTTCCAACCATCTGGTTAATGATCATAAGATACAGTAACTGGAGAAAGTTTGAAACGGACGCGTGATCTGCCGGTAACACAGATGGCTCACGGGGGGGAAACTTTTGATTGCTATCGTGTGCGTAAAAACACTGTGATTCACAATTGGAGCGTTTGGAGTGACGTTTGGTTTTTTTTTGTTTTATTTATTAAATGTACAGAAGGTGTTATTGACGATTTCATACTAGGCCTAGTGAGATCATGTAAATGAAGGGATCTGAGAGGGAGAGAGAGAGAGAGAGAGAGGACAAAAACCTACATCTCCTAACCTCTGTTCACTTGTAAATGTGTAGCACTTCAAATGAAAGCAGAGTTCAGAGAAGGATGAGGAGCTCTGGATGACTTCCTCACCACACCTGCTCTACATGCAGGCCCTTACTTCCATATGATGGCACTTAGGCAGTAGGGTTGAGCTGGTACGATACTCAGTATTGGTATCGGTCAGATACTGGTTAAGATCAAATATCGGATGGCTGTTTATTTTTCCTTGATGGTAGAATAATATTTGTCGAGGATATTTGTCTTTAAAATGGCACAAAAGTGTTGTTAACAGGTTGTTAACAGGTTTAAAAAGTGTAAAATGACAATATTCTGACTGATGATAGACTGATATTATATAGGTATCAGCATGTCTTGTATAAACTACCTAAAAGGGATACTTGAGTAAAAGTACAAGTATTTTACTGGAAAATTACTTTGGTAAAACTTAAAGTCACTTTTTTTTTAATATTACTTAAGTAAAAAGTCTTAAAGTATATGACATTTACTGTACTTAAGTATCAAAAGTCATATTCTGATATAAATATACAGAAATATATGGTCTATATCAATACAGACCATAATGCCAACTCGGATTTTTTTTGATAGTAACGAGTAACAAAGACAGTTAGAGGAAATGTAGTGGAGTAAAAGTGAAAGTTGCTAGAAATACAAATAACAAAGTAAAGTAGAATTACTTAGAAGAACAGTAACAAAGTATTTGTACTTTTATTTGTACATTTTATTTGTATTTGTACAAAGTATTTGTACTTTGTTACACTACAACAGTGTGTATCGACAGATACTCAAGTAAGAGAGATTGTTATCGTATTGGTATCGTACTGTGTCACATCTTTACCAAAAGTGGTGCATATTTGTCTGCAGATTTCCAGGAGGGTTAGGAAACCCTGCGCCCCCCCCCCCCAAAAAAGCCCCACATTTGTTTATGGACATTTTAAAAAACACCTGCCGTTTCAGAGCCTCGTCAAGGCTTTTGAAATCCATTTAGTCTGAGGCGGATGAAAGCCTGCAGTGCCACGTCAGTGACATACATGACCCACATCTGCATGCTGTCTGGGATCAGTGGTCTGGTCACCACTCCAGCACTGGCAACAAATGCTCCCTCTACAAATGGTAAATGCTTTGTTTTTATTAAGTGTTTTTCTAGTCTTGACGACCACTCAGAGGGCCTTAGGCCACAGTTTTGACATTCACATCCATTAACTCACACTCACACACACACACACACACACACACACACACAATCGCACACAGCATCTTTGCAACTATCATAACCATTAACATGCTGCTGGCACAGCAAGAGCAATTCAGGATTAAGTTTCTTGCGTACATCGGCATATAGATTAGCATAGCCGGAGATTGAAGCCCCAACATTCTGGTTGGATGGCGACCTGCTCCACCACTGATCCACAGCACAGAAACCTACAGTATATGAAGTGAAAGCATCCAGAACAGAGACAGATAATGAACAATAAAAACCCCTTATCAGTATCAGCAGACATTTGCGGGGGATTAGAAGATTGCCTCAAGCAATGAGGTGACATTATCAGCTCATCTGTCTAAGAAACACATTTTAATCTCACTTCATCTGATGAGAAGAGGCTCAGGTCAGAGAGATGCAAAAATAGGAGTATTTTAATAACTGGATAAAAGTCAACAAGCAATCAACTTGAAGTCATTTCTTTTGTTTTCTGGCCAGAACAGCAAATATAATACAGAGTAAATAATGGATCATGTAGCCGACTGTATTATTCACATGGTGTGATGTTCCAGTGTGTCTTCCTTAAAACAATAAAAAGCTTTGTGATTTGTCTTCCTCTGAGTGTGCCGGGCCTGTGTGGGAGGATAAATATTCTCCTGTAGCACGCACTAACACAGATGCAGTAATGATTACCATTTGGTGTCATGACTCCACGACAACATCTCGTTTGATTTGATTTTTGCAACAACAAAAAAAAAAAGTCTTGCCCAAAAATGTGATCTAATCATCTGCTGCTGCTGGTGAGGAAGTGAAAACGATAGCAGGCTATAAGTGAGAGCAACGCTGGGTCTCCAGTTAACATGCCGCCCATGTTTGCCAGTGCTGCGCAGTACACAAGGCACATATTCAGAGCAGCTGCCTCGTGCTTCATTGATGGAGCACTGCACGCAGACTCCACTCCCAAACTTCACTCAGTGTGCAGCAGTGTGTCTGTCTCCTTGAATCCACTGAACTGCAGAATGTTCACGTTTTAAAATGGTTCTATTTGTCAAAAAACTAATATAACACCAGCAGTAAGTGCTACTTAGAACTCGACGCACGATAAGAAGTGCAAATCACAATCCTGAAACTATTTTCTTGAAACATTAAGTGCTTTATTCCCTCTGTAACATCCACCCTGAACAAAATCAAACAGCCTTCACACGGCACATGATTCTAATGATGATCGATCTATCTATCTATCTATCTATCTATCTATCTATCTATCTATCTATCTATCTATCTATGTATGTATCTATCTATCTATCTATCTATCTATCTATCTATGTATATATCTATCTATCTCTGCTCAAAAAGACAACTGCTCTTGTTCCAGTAATAATAAATTAAATAACAATAAAATAATTAGAGTCACCTTATCTCTCGCTCCATCTTAATCTAATCTCACTAGACCAGTGTGTGAAGTATATATATGCAAGGAAGAGGATGAAGATGAGGATGAGGATGAGGATGAGGATGATGGTTTATGCCACTGTATTTTAACGTTGGTGATAATGGTGTTACTTTGAGAGCTCGATATTTTCTCAGGTTGTACTTGGTGTACAAAATGTTTGAGAACCACTGAGGTAAAATGATGAAGATTTTATCAACAATGATGGCAAATATTTGGATTTCCTTATGAACAGTGATGATAAATGAAGCAGGGATCACTTAGTGTCAAACATTGGGATGCACCGATGGCTCAGTTTTATTATCTTTCAAAAATATTGATGTTAAAAAGGCTTATCCAGGGTTTTCAAAGGTTGCTGTAGCGCCATCATCAGGACTGCAGTTGGTATAGTTTGGCATGAGCCTGTATCATCTGTGTGTGGAGTTGTGGGAAAGTTGATTTAATTGTCAGAAGAAGAAAAAGATCAAGCAAAAGAGTTCCTTAACATTTAGTCTGTGCTCGAGCTCCACTTGTTCGACGACAACTATTGTTTTCAGATCTCTCAGCCACTTATTCTTACGGTGACAATATCAAACAAGCACGTCACTGCCTGCACTTCTGCCTTTCAGTCGTTTTGCGACAGCATCCCCAGATAAATCCTTTCGGATTTGTGCTCATCCTCTGAAACTCGTGTGACAGGTGATCCCTCCACTTTCATTAACTTGCTGTCAGCCACAGTGAAAGGTTTGTGCGTGATTTTCTTTTTCTTTTTTGTAAAAAAAAAAGTGCCAAAAAAGAGACAGCACCATTAGAAATCCCATCAGACAATAATTGAGACCAAAGAAGGGCACATCTGAACTGACACCAAGGACATGTCCTATTTTTAAGATGAGTGGGAAGATCTTTAAAAAAAAAAAAAAAGAAAAAAAAAGGGTGATCTGTTATATTTCAAAAAGATATATGTAGTATTTACAGTTTTATGCCCCCGGGGAGAAAATAACTAGAGAATATCTGCTAATGCTCAGTGGCAGAATGTAGTGACGGTGATGTTTAAACAGGATGTGACCATATTCGTCTTTCTCCATCTTGTTCCCATCAACACCTGAAAAAATCGAAAAAAGGACCAAACGTCTGGAGACTCCAATTATAAAGGAAGCAGGGGGAGAAACAGAGCCAACAGGACTGATCCATGCAATCATGGTCTCAGCTCCGCTAAAAGGCTGCGGCTTAAAAGAAATCCATCACGTCGTTTCATTAGGACGGACCTCATCAGTCCAGAAAGATCCAGAAAACAATGGAGCCGCTTTCTGGAGGACGGCGGTCACGCGTGAATAAACCTCTCACACGAGAGCTCAAAACCTCGCGTGGAAATGAATTACTGGTGAAAACACTTGACAAATGCAAATGCCTTTGTGGAATTCACCTGAAATAAAGAGGAACATTTTGAATGATCTAACGGAGGATTATAAACAGTAAGACTGTTGTGTGGAGTGTGGAGTTTACAGCAGGTGAAAGGTGGAGATTTGTGTTTTGTCACACAAAGTCATGTTATTGTGAGGTCTCTATAGTCTCTGTGTGTGTGCGTGTGTGTGGGGGAACCTTGTTAACTGGTCCAAAGAACAAAGTCTGTTTCTCACAGTGTGATCCTGCAGACTCTGCTAACCCCCCTGACATTTATCCCATGCATCATTAGCTATAGTTGGCATTTCTGTAACTATTCGACAAATTGTAATAAAACTGGACGTAGCTGCAAAATAACAGCACATAGCGTTAAATGCTAATTGGCAAATTCTTACATACCAACATGTTAAGGTTCAATAAATGAGAAAATTGACTTGGAAATGATTGGGAAATTGATTTAAACTGAAGTTTACAAGTTGTCGGAACACATTTTTACAATATTTATTAGGTTAACGGTGAATTAACTTGACTTATTTGCTTTTATTGTCTTACCCATTAAGGCAGACTCATTTTAGTTCAGGGGTCACATGCAACGCAATTTGATCTCAAGTGGGCCGGACCCGGAAAATAAGTGTAATTACAACAATATTATGCAAAAGTTAACCGTTTACACGTGTGAAATTTTGACAAATTCATCTTGCGGGCCGGATTGGACCCTGGGGTGGGCCAATCCGACCCGCGGGCCACATGTTTAACACCCCTGGATTAAGATATAGAGTGTTTGTTGCTGCCATTAGGAAAAACTATGATCTCTCTCTGATAGTAACCAGGTGCCTTTTGTGCCAAAATCTAAAATCTAAAGAGCCATCGTTACCCTCATTTCATAATTTCACACATGTAAATAAAACATTTTGTTACAAAATGTAGATAACAAAGTAGTTTATCTGCGTGGGAACATGGTTTGTGTCATATAGTGTGGGAGTAAAAGGCCCAAATCCAACTTTGATAACCTGTGGCTTTGGCAGAAATGACGTTTGATAGTACACTTCATTATACTCCATTACATAAGAACCATAACAAGCCTCCTGCCTTGACTCATCATTGCTCACCAAGGCTCTGACTTTTCAGATATACAGATATTCCATTCATTAATCTCTCTGTGTTTTAAAAACACTCCAACACTCGCTGCTCTACTATAATGAGTTTAGGAGAATTTCTCTATCTTATTTGCTTTTTTGATTAGGTTTTTTTTTTGGAAAACAGGTCCAGGAATGAAAAATCATCGTCATTGTCTTCTTATTTGCTATTATTTGCTAAGCTTTATGGGGGGTAACATGTGTATGAAGACATTTTTTTGAAACTATGCCATTTAAGTACAAAAGATCAAATATTATATTATGATTAATATAATAAAACACTATCTGAGGGGAAATTATGACTGAAGTCACTGATTTGTTAATTTTCAGTGACTTGAGTCTTCTTCTTTGTAGTATCTGTGTGTGTGTGTGTGTGTGTGTAGTTGATTTGTCTGTTTGGTGTTTTAAGTCTTAGTTTCAGCCCGTGAAGCGCTTTAAGGTTGAAAAAATAACACATTTCCTTGGAGTTAGAAGTGAAAAAAGAACAATTAAATTAATGTATTTCAAAGTTGTATCTCCAATTTCCACAGCTATTCACCTTTCTGTTGGTCAATAAATACACTTTGTTTAATGAAAGTCTATGCAAATAATCTATCAACATGATGGTCTGCTCTGTGTTAAGTGTTCTACAGAACAGGAACCTGCAGAAAATCTATTTTGAACTGAGTCGGAGCGGTTTAACTGTTTCAAATCTTCCCTTTTTATATATATATATATATATATATATATATATATATATATATATATATCTTCCTGTCTAATAATAATAAAATAAATGTACTTTTACACACATTTTGGCCATTGTCATGTCACATATAGTATAACTCATGCATATTTTCAGTAACACTGGCAAAGAGAAAGAACCATGTGCAAAAAATAAAAAAATGGGGAGCATTTTTCATGCGCTCAGCACTGGGCCTCTCTATTGTGCAATCAAATAAGATAGCAGGACGAGTTTCCCCTCGCTGAAATAACATAGTTCAACCATGACTGATGGTCTCTGCTCGTGCTCCATTTGTACACTGAGATTTCTATCATTCTTTTGACTCTGTTTGTCTCCACGAGCGTAAAATAAGACACGCCGCGTTCGGATGCTGTTGCTGCTGCTGATGGGCGATGAGCGGTCGTGTGGAAACAGAACCACACACAGAGCTGCTGTGTGTGTCTGCAGCTCATCGGTGGTTCAATGAAGACAGATGGGTTTGCGAATTTGTCCAGCGTATATAATATAAAGAATAATTCACTTTATTTAAAGAGGCTCAATTATTAAAATCTTCAATGTCTTGAGAGGACACACTCAATACAACAACATCTGCGTACCTGTAGGTCACATTTGGAGAATGTTCCCTCACTGGTACATTATTGTCCTTGGAGATGCCAGATAAGTACATTTTGACAGACTCACTCAGGTGAATTAAATCAGAAGATGTGGCAGACGCACACAGAAAAGTAAATGGACACGCCACTGCACATGTGCCATTATACAACACACATTATCTTTGTATGCATGCAAATAAATGGTCAAAATAGTAATTATTGTTCATTTTTGTCTATTGTAAAGCAACATGTATGTCTTTCAGGGTGCTGAATGGTAGTTAAAATGGTACAGTCTGATAAGACTCCCAGTGAAAAGAATTTGCACCATTACACGTCTGTACTTCTATTTTTGTGCATATCTTTTCATCATCTTCATCCTTTGTTAACTTTTCGTTTCACACCAAAGTCCAATGAGAAAACGAGCATTTTTAGCTCCCAGGAACACAGGAGCTGCCACTCTGAGTTTAAGTCACTTGGGTAAATCTGAGCAAAATATTTCAAACTCTAAGATCACACAACAACACAATTTAACTTACAGGCAGACGCAGTGACGGATCAATAACTCCTGTGTGCCGTGATGTGAAATTGCTCAATTTCCGTATGGAATCTGAAAGGATGACAACACGACACAAAATGGACACATTGTATATCAAAAAAAGATCACAGAAAGCAATGTAAGTTTGAAATCAATTCTGATAATTAAGTGGAAAAAATGCCTGTTGACTGTCGTCCATTTTCAGCAGATTTCAAATCTTTTAAAGTTCACGTGCTAATAAATCACTAGAGTTGTCCACAGTAATCACATCTACAGTAGATAGATTAGAATGTGACAAAGACAAAATACACAACAACGACGATGATGATGATGACACTCTCATCAGCTGCAAGGTGCAATTGTTGAAGCTGTGAAATTGGGTGTGAAAAGGGATGATGCGAGGAAACGGCAATGACGCTCACATCATCTTGACTCCTAAAAATAGCATCATGGTCCTACGTCCACCCACACACACACACACACACGCCCACCCACGCACAATCAGACGCCTTACATCCTTGACAAAATGAAGGAATGTCAAAAGACGTGCACATTATTGGCTTCCTCCTTCGTTGAGGATTTACCATCAATATGCCGTGAAGAGGGCAATCAGCAGCAGCCTGAATACACCACCTTTGACCAAAGGAACAGAGCTTCAGCCCATTGTCTCCATTGTCATTCACGGGACCAATCACATTGAAAAAGCACATAATCACGGCACTGACCGGCGTGCTTGTGTTCAACAGGCCCTCCTTAATCTCCAATCATTGATTCCCTTCCCTCAGTTAAGTGCGTGTTGACAGACGGGGGGGAAAATACCTGTGATCTGAATGTCATCACATGGACGTCAGGGGATTGTAATTGTCGAATAATGACACACAACTGTACAAACACGTCTGCTTTGTAAGGTGTTGACGTGAAGGAATACAGAAGATGGTGCTTTAATTACACGTTGACTCGTGAAACACGCGTTCATAGTCACACAACCTATTTTGTGTGTGTACGCGGGTGATTGTGTGTCTTACATCTGGTTTAGCACTTGTACGTATTAGCGTTACACACTCAAGGCCTCATGAAGACGTACCTTGACATAAAAGGTAATATTCCAACATTTCTATGACACATTCTCATGCAGGGGTTTTGTTTCCAGGTCTGT
This sequence comes from Solea solea, assembly GCF_958295425.1. Classification (NCBI taxonomy): domain Eukaryota; kingdom Metazoa; phylum Chordata; class Actinopteri; order Pleuronectiformes; family Soleidae; genus Solea; species Solea solea. The sequence continues at coordinate 21,729,532 of NC_081148.1, forward strand.
GTTTTAGTGCCCTCTTGTGACTCATCCTTGCTCAACACCCTGACGTCATCACGCTCTAACCACCACAGTGAAGTCTGTTTACCGTCACCATAAAACCATGCTGTTCAAGCATGAAATTGTAAGAGTGGAGTGTGGATCGAAGGCCACCATACTTTTCTCTGATGCACTCAGGTAAGAGGGAGGAGTTCTTAAGCAGTATCACCATTAGACGTCAGCAATTCTTACACACTAGACCTTTGAGATTAAAGAGTATTTTTGTTTAATTGTACTTAATACTGCACATTTGCAGGTTGGTCCAATCCTGGGTCGAGTTTGCATCTTCTCCTCAAATCTCAGCTGGGGTTTTCTTTTTTTACTCCAGCTCCGCCTGCAACTCTTAGAGGATGACAGGATGATTGAATGGACTAATATAGAATTCCTACCTGTCATCCAAGTGGTGGCAACTGTGCTATAAAGCGATTCCTGTCCTGCAGAGGCTGGGGAGGAGGAATCACAATATTTCCTTGCATCATTTCAGAGCCGTCAGTGTACGACATATCAGCCAGCACTCCTGCAGTGACGTTGGCCAAAATGCAGGACTGATTTTTGCAATGAAAATTGTCTTTTTCATAGAAGTACAAACTAAACACAACAGGCAAATCAATAGGATAAGAAAACTGAATACCAAAGAAAACAACCCTTAAAAACACAAGGAACAAGGACCAGATAGAACACATGGAAACAGCCACAGAGGAGCACAGAGAATAAATAGACTGCAGAGACAACTGAGCACAGGTGAAACTCAGTGGAAACAGGTGAATCACATCAGGGTGGACCAGGCAATCACAGAGGAGGGAAAACAGGACAGGATACAGGAAGTAAAGTGAATCAACATACATAAAAAAAACAGAAAACCAACAAGACTCAAGGAAAAGACGAGAGGAAAGAACTAATTAAAAAAAACAAGGTTTTAGAAAACACTGTTAAAAATATAATCAATCTCAGGTCTAACAAAAATGCCCTGAGATTATTTGTTGTAGTATTTCTATGTTAAGATTAAGATTGAGAGGTTTAATGTTAAAGATTGTGTCTCTGTCTGTGAATTACCCCGAGCTTCAGCAGGTGACGTTGTGCTGTGCTGCCCTCTTGAGGACTTATTGCGTCTGTGCATCTCAATTAAATATAAAGGTGTGCACTTGTATTTGTTATCTCTTTACAGAGCTGGTCCATGGCAGCTCTAACGGCTGCTCCTATTTTTAACATCTTAAAGAAATGTAGATATCTTCAGCTATATTTAGATATCTAAATAGTATTTATCTTAAGGTATCTGGTTTATTTTTGGAGTCATACATTTGCAGTTTAAGTTCTAAAAACCAAAGTCATGAAAGTGATTTACTTGTTTAATTCAAGTTCACTATCACCACACTTAGTTGTACAAGGTTAAAAATAAAAACAAGAGTGACACTGGTTACATTTGCATCAATAATAATCAATAATAATAATACTAGCTACTCCAAGGTGGTGGGCCCCCCAAAATCAAATTCAGCTTAGGGCCCCATGAACGATTGGACCGGCACTGCCTCTTCAGGAACCTTTCTGGAATAAACATTGACCTTGTCTGGACCAGTAGTCCTCATGGAGACCAAAACCTGGTCCTAATGAGGCATTTCTGAGGAGCTGATTCAGATTAAGGCTAAGATTTGAATTATAGTTAGGTTAAGGTTAGGGTTAGGCTATAACTAGTTGTGGTTCAGGTTGGGGTTAACTCTTAGTTTAGGCAAAATGGCTGAATGGAAGTCAACACAGTGTCCTATTTATGTAAATGGAAAAAAAGGCAGAAAAGCTAAAAAAGAGGGTCAGACAACATTAAAGTCAGCCACTGCAGTGAGAGCAGCACACATACACCAAAGTGTCAGGTTGACATTGACCAAGTTGTGACAGCACTGAGAGAATTCTATGTAATTGAAGGATGTTTGTCAGCCCTTTAGCCATCAAACTGGTGTCAGGAGAAAATCGCCTTCTGCAGAACATTCTCACTGTTCTCTCCTCCTGCCTCTCGCCACTGCAGGTACTGACTGAGTGTTTCATTCATTCATTCATTCATTTAATGTATTTTGATCCAAAAAAAGCACTCTTGATAACATATCCTCCAGAAATGTGCAAAAATGTCGCCCACTCCCCACGTTTTTTAGTTAAAAGGCATGTGTTATATGTGTTATAATAAAATTAACAAAAAGTTAAATTATTATATTTACCAAGCATCTCTTGGAAATGATTGATTCAGCATTTCAAAATGACATTACATTTCATAGATATGGCTGTAAAAAATGCCACACATTAAGTCAAATGAAATGTAGTACTAGAACACGTGTAACTGGACATTTCAGATAATGTAATGTTATTAAACTGTATAGTTTGTTTCATCTGTGATGTTTTGTTTCCAGGTTTTAGGAAACATGGATGCAAATGGTAATGAAAATGCAGCTTAGCATCTGTTTCTACTGCAACATGTGTGACATGGGAAATGCAATAGTGCCACTGTGTGGCTGCAGTGTGTAAGTGAATGTAGTCAAAGCAGTGGCGGAAGACTCAGATTTTATGGTTGAACATGTGGGAATGTGTGTTTGTGTGAAGGTTGTTTTTTAAAAAAAGAATAAAAACTTATAAAAACTTTTTCAAAAGATAATTGTATAAAGCATCCTATAAACCTTTTGATGACTTTACAAAATAATATTCTTACAAATCCAATAACAATGTATCATATTAAATTTATTGTATGTAAAAGAAAATCTTGCTTATATTATTAATCTAATATATAAATGTGACAGTCCACACACACCTTTGAAATAAACACACACATCTCAGAATTTCACTTTAGTAAATGTATTTAATTGCTGACTGCTGCTTCACTGTTGATTTGTTTATTTATCTTTTAATAGATTAGATTAGATTAGATTAGATTCAACATTATTGATCACTTGTTACAGCAGCAAAAGAGAATAATCCATTCAAAAAAACGCTTGGATTAAAAGATTTTGACTATACAAATACAAAATGGACATAGAATGAACATATTGTCGGTCCATGGACACACAGTAATTCATAAGTTTGTTAATTTTTGGTAAAAGCGCAGCCTTGTTGTTCAGGAGACAACACCATAATCTGCCATCATGATCAATGATGTCACTATTTAATACAAGGAATACAAACTGACTTCTTATTTGAAATTGTTTGTTTGTTTGTTTGTTATACTGATATTCGTCATGGCAACAATCTTTTAGTTAAGATTCATGTGTATATGTCTTAAATAACGTGCATAAATTAAAAAAAATTTCATTTACCAAACATCTTAATGGAAATGATTACTTTACCAGTTGACAATATTAGGTGTCACAGATACGGCTGTAAATGAGTTGATATTAGGCCCAAATTTGCTTGAGATTTGGGTCACAGTAGTTTTCCATCTTTAAAAAGTGGGCAATTGTGTAGGAAGTTTGAAAAACACTTCATTAAAGCTTCCAACATCACCTGATTTTATTGCACATTCAAATATCCTGTTTTAATGTTGTATTTTACTATGTTTGAATGTGTTTACCTTTTTACACTTTTACACATTTTATTTGAAATGAAACAATTAACCTACAACAAACGTTATAAAACATGACATGGCACATTAACAACAGTGGATATTTCTGCTGATTATTTGTCCAATTAAGTCCCAAGTTGCCCACCAGCAGCAACATGACAGTCATGATTCCTTTCATAGATGTGGGTTAAAATAAGTTGGCTGCACAAATCCACTGGACACGAAGGGATGCAGGAGCCCTCCGGTGGACGGAAGTGGAACAGCACCGTTCGTGTGGAAGATGACATTCCCGGAGCTGAATGTCGGGAAAGTCTGGTGGAAGCCGGAGGAGCTTGACGCACATACGGCTGAATTTGGACTGACGCTGATGAGAGAGTTGGACCCGGGCTGTAAGGTGCTGTCCGCTCCGGGATTCTGCTTTTTCCACTTGGTCCTCCTGTTCTGGAACCAGATTTTCACCTGGGTCTCTGTGAGACTCAAGGACAGGGCCAGGTTCAGTCTCTCACACACCGACAGGTACCGAGTTGCACGGAACTTGTTTTCCAGAGCCACCAGCTGCTCGTAGGTGAACGCGGTTCTGGCGCGCCGCGGTTTGGCGCAGGTCTGGTCCGGGCGCCGCCGCTTGTGCGGGGACGGGGCCTGCGGTGTCTCTCCGTCGTCCTGCTCCACTGTGAGACGGGGTTCTGAGTCCCGGGTCTGCAGGGGGTCAGTGACGACTGTTGTGTGATCCCCGGAGGCTGAGAGTTCATTTCTTTGATCCTCTCCTGAAAATAATGATAACTATTGTCAACAATCAGCTTCAGATTCAACATCACATGAAAAATCACTTGGTGTGGAGCAGAGGTCTCAATCTCACTCTATTTATTGCATCAATTCTTAATTAAAAGTCTGTCATAATGCCCAAGTTACATAGTTGTAAACATATAAATCAGTGCATATTTATTGGAATAAAACATATTTAAATAAGTACAAGATTTGCCACAAGAGTGTTTTGTTTTTTTTAACTAAATAACTATAAGGAGGTGCCTGTTTTCCTCTTTAGCCCCTTTTCCCTGACATGTCTGTGCACGCCACTGTGTTGGAGCGTTTTTAATAATAGTTTAATTTTATTTATTAATTTGTTTATTTGGCAAAGAAAATGTTCCCTCACTTACACAGTGAGGGTCAGTCTGTACAAACACGATTCAAGGTTCAAAGTGAATTAAAAACTGTGATTTTATAAGCCTATAGGTATGGTGCGTTTATCCATATTTAATTAACTAAAATAAATAATAAAAGATCAACAGAAGCTGCCCACTGAATGTGTCTTGCTTTGAGCTAAAGGTTAAAACTTCACAGTAACAAGACAGTACAGATCAAATTATGGCAATAATTGTGTAATAAGGAGGGAATATTATGGAAATATTATGTCATTTGTGTAGTGAAAACCATTTAATATCTTGGTAATAACAATGGGAAATGTGTGTTATATGGTAATTATTAATTTAAAATGTTCATTTGAAGGTATCACATGATTGTCCTGTAATATATCCAATATTAATATTATTACCAAGCAGAACATTGCATTATAATTCAATTGTGACATATAATATTACCTCATTATTACATAATTATCACCATTATCATGTTGTACTTGGATACAGTGTTACTACTACAGTATAGGAGCTGAATTGGTTTTGGTTCATGGAGACAGACACATTCTAGAAGTTGAACACACCTGATTAAAAAGTCTATCCTCGCTGTAAAATGATGATCCGCTTTTGGTTCAGTCTGTCTGGACACCAAACAACACATGACTGACATGTGTGAGAAGTTTGATTATGATCCTGAGGTCGTTGGAGCGCAGCACAGACTCAGAGGGGGGGGGAGGGAGGGAGGGAGGGAGAGTCGGTCACTGATCCTTAAATAATTTATAAACCACACGGCGCCTCAAATGTCATGTTGCGGAAAGAAATCCCGTCTAAATCCAGCTCCGACACCTCAGCCATGACGCGCTAATGGAGTTTCATATTTGCGCGGGGATCGATAAATGTCATCTATTTAAAGGGAAGTTTTAATCGAACGATATTTAGGATTAGACATGGATGGGGTGTGAAGTTTGTACCTGCAAGGTGTTAGAGGGAGATATGCAGGATGCAGTAATGGGATATCGATCAAAGCGCGCAGAGGCATCCTCAATGGGACGATTTAAACAATTATCCGGCCTGCCTGTCCCAGTGCCAATCACACGCGGGGGCTCTGGGAGCAAACCTTTGTGGCTCCCGTGAAAGGAAACGAAGCCTTGAAAATTAAGGGAAGGTCACACAGAGATGACAGTAAATCTGATAGAAAAAAAGCGCCTCGTTTCCCGATGATAAAAACAAAAATATAACAACATGCACCATGGATTCTGTTCATTCTTAGGCTCTTGTTTTTTTACATTTACGTTTGAAAATTCAAAACATACTTGTGCTAAATGCTTGATTTACTGTGCTCTAAAATTGTCTGCTTTCATTCTGTACCTGCTTTTGTGCGCTCCCCTCTGACGTCTCCTGCTGCTGCTGCGTCGCTGTCCGTCTCCAAACTTGCTACGTCTGCGTCTGGCACAGAAAACTTCTCGTCAACGCAGGAAAGTTCGTTCACCCTTTTGCTGTTGAACTTGTTTGGATCCAGTATGTCGAGGATTGAAAAAGAAATCTTATGACTGGACGTCATTGTCACTCCACAGTTCTTGGCGTCCAACATCCTTTACGCATGAAACGCCGTATGAGAGGCAAAAAAAAAACAACAACCAAAAAAACCCCACAAAATATGAGTCGTGCGTAATTACGCGCGTGGAGAGGAACTTCTTGTCGTGTCTTCACGCTTCGTCATCACATCGGATGAAGTGGCGATGATTCCTGTGAGTGTGGACTTGGCGCCTCAGCTCATGTCAGTCATGGAGACTGAGATGACCGCAGCGCGCGCTTTAAAGCGTCTGACCACCCCCCCAGCCAGGCAGACACGTGACACAAACACTATTAGTGTTTCACACGACCACCTAATGGGCTCAAAGCGTTCGTCGATAATCACCCATATCATTAAATTCAATAATCCACGTCCTGAAAGTAAATTGGGCACAGATGGCACTGGAGCTATAATCACACACAGAGAGAGAGAGAGAAATAGAGCTCATGCTGTCTTCACTGAAAAACTCTTTAAGATGAATTACTGTCAGGATGGAAGGATATTTTCATGAGCTACAGAAAAACTGAATGTTTCAAACAGCTGACTTTTAAAGGACTTTCTGCCACACCACGTTTCCTATAGCAAAAAACTTAGTTATTGCACAAATTGTGCAACAAAAATTGCTGTATAAGACCCCAAAACCACCATATATGCACACAAACAGTACACACTCATTGTTACATCTTTAGAATACAGATATAAGTCATTAATGCTTTTATCGTCAGACAAATGTTTGGGTTAATTTTTGTCTTTTTTGTCATCGCAGCTCCACATTTCATTATATGATTTACCACAAAAACAATCAAAGCGAAGCCAGGAAACTCACTTACACCGTGTATTTTAAGTTTTTTTAATTAAGTTTTAGGGTATTGATGTAAAAAAGTAAATATTAAATATGTATTAAAATAGGCAAATAACAGAATTTAGACATATGGTAAGATAACGTCAATACATAATAATAGATGTATAAAAATATAAAAGAAAGTGCACATAATGTTGCAGGGTTGTTGTACAGTATGAGTAGATAGTGGTTTAGTCCTGAGATGTTAATGATAATTAATGAAAATGTTTTCTATTTGATTGTGTGGGTGAAGGCACACTCGTTATTATTCGGCTGTGAATTATTTTCACGATAATAATATTTCCAGTATTACATTTACCCTGCAACACGTTCCACACAGCACTCAATGATATAATGTGTTTCCTTTGTTTGTTTTAAGTAGAAGAAAATAGAAGATTTGTGCATCACACTCTTTAACAAATGATAGTAATATGCTTATTTAAAGAAAGTAAAAAAAAGGATCCTTGACAAATCACTGTTCTCGGTGCATCTTTAAGGCATTCAGCGCTGAACTGTGGCCGTACAGTTCAGTGAATGCAGCTGATTGTCTTCTCACCTAAGGTGATAGATTTATATTCACAATCAATCAGCGCCCTGGCTTTTATTATTAGTATTCAATAAAGAGTGACACGGGGTTGTTTAAAGCTCGATGCCCTGTGATGGCTAAAATGGTGAAACCAGCGCCGGATCAATATTCCCAGCAGGTGTCCGATACAGATAAAAACCTAATGCGACAAACAGTCATTTTGGATCCTGGAAAGTCAAACCAGAAACAGCCAAGGAGGGTTTTTATTTGGAGCTTCCTCTGACTCCTCGGTCCTCGACTGACACAAATTATTTCTATTTTACAAATGTAGTGAGTAACTTTTAATCACAAAAGTATTCAGATTGGCAGTAACAGAGCAGAAGTTGGATACTTTCCCTCTGAGGGCTGATTCATGTTACTGTGCTGCTCCATTTGTTTATGCATTAGCATATTTTACAACTGAACCCTGTGAGGTCTACTCTGATTTGAGTCCTGTTCAGTATAGGTAGCATGTGATCGTGTTTACACACTGTTAAAAGGTCTCTCAAATTCCTCCCTACACAATTTCCTGTGTCACTGACACAGTTCATGGTGATTACTCTGCTACAGGGAGGTTTCATTGAGACGCAGCCATAGTCTGCTGGACTGTCGTGGCCTGCAGTAGTTACATAGTCAAACATTTGTTAACCCTATGGGGTGTCAGCGTGTCTGCATTAGCATGTGTATGGCACTTGCCCGGGCATTGCTGTAGTCTCTCCATATGAATAGCACCCACTGCACACTGGAGGTTTACAACTTCCTACGAGAAAGCCCATCGGCCGGACATCTGTTTGTGTGCGTCAGCGGAACAAAGGGACGGGCCCCCGAGGACAAAGGGGCCCTCAGGTAGACTTCAGACACCGGGAACAGCAGCTGCCTCAGCTTTGAGGGTGTACGGGCCAGAACAAGGTTCCAGAGCGGAGGAGTCTTCCCTGTTGGACACCGCGGGGAACCAAAGAGACACACTTCCATCCAAGGCCCCCCCAGGGTCAATAAAGTCATCACTTCACAGGGAGGCTGACCCCAGTCTGCTAAATGTCAGATAATTTGTCTAATGGCAGGAGTGGCATTATGAGCTGAAGTTCCACGACTGTGTCTATTGTTTTCTCTCCAATCCTCCACTGTCTCCACAGCTCTCCTGTAAAGTGGGAGTCAAACAAAGGATCAGAAAGTGTCCGGGTCGACCATTCAGTGAGGCTGTTAGATCCTCGGTGTCAGATTCCTTGGAACTGTTGTGGTTTCTAAGAAACAGAAACAGACGTGGTTTTGCACGTTTGGGTCGGGGAAATAATAATACATTTCTCTGAGATGACGAGACATAGTATGGTGAATAAAGCCCTGGGTCAGGCTTGAGTTTTGACTGAGGATATTACCTTTACTTGGTAGGCAGTTTGTGCCCGTTGGCCATAGTGTGACGTCGAACGAACGGCGACATCGAACGCAACACAACACAGACAACAATGGAGGACACTCAGTGGCTCTTTTTTTCCTGCTCGGTTTGTGGCCGTTTGTCTCAAGAAGTTTTGTATGAGAATAAACTGTGGGTGTTTGCTTCGACTTCCATGGAATATTTACATTGATCGCAAGGAAGTGGTGTTTTTCTGCCGGCTCAATCGGCTTACTGTCATAGTGGAGCTGGTCACGCTCCACCATGACCATACCGTGCCATTTTACTTTGGTACCCCAAGGGAAAGGTGCCGAAAAATTTAATGGTTGAGATGCCGTGCTATTTTACTGTGGTACCCCAAGGGAAAGGTGCCCAAAAATGTAATGGTTGGGGCAGGTTTTTGTCTTTTCAAAACGAAACCATTCCACGCGCTGGAAACAAAAAAGGTCTCTGGATGGACAAAGGGGTCAAAGTGATCCAAATAACTTTGATGATCCCCTGTTTTTTTTCTGATATCACTCACTTTAGGAATATTAAATATCAAGTCAAACAGTGTTATGGGCTGACTCATACTTTCTGCATCATGTGATGTAAGTTTTTGACATCTGCCCATTTTCAAATTGGTCCCATTGGAACCTATGCAGACAAATCCACGCATACTGTATACACAGACTGCACATGAAGCACGACACTTTCCAGGACTGCTAAGGTCCGCGTGCCTTAAATTTCATCATCTGCTCCAGTTCGGTTCTGTGCAGACCACACAAACCACCTATAGCACAAGACTTTCCAGTCCAGTTGGTGGCACACTCTCGTTTTGAACAAACGAGACAATGAAGAACCCAGTAACCATGGAAACTTTCTTGCGGTGATATGAGGAAGTCCACCTGACCTACACATGTAGAAGTCAGCACTCAAACGATTCAAGGAAACACAAATAAAGGGGATTTTCTGGTGATTTCCACTGCTCCAAAATACTGACATAGACCCAGATGCATGCAAATCATCCCGTTTGTCAGACTTGTAACACGGAGGCAGTTGGAACAGATGCATGCCAGTGTTGATCAGTACAATCTTCGGTTACTTCGGTTTTTAAAGCTCCCGTCGTTTTTGTACCTGGTCTCTCCTCCGGGTTTTGCTGCCAGCGCACCTCTCAGTCAGACCTCAGTGTTTGTTTGACTCTCTTACTACAAGGTCAGTGGCATTGCCCAGTAATTGTCCTAACGGCCTGTATACCTGTTGGGTGGAGGCGAGTAATGAGAGTTTTTCATTACGGGCGGGACGGGTGAGTGCGCCTGGCAGATGCTGACAGGCAGCAGATGTGTAAAGTTGGGGGTGATTTGTAAAGGGGTCAACTGCATCACAGAGTAGATGGAGGGCGTTGGTGGGTGGGGGTAAATTATGCTGAGGGACACTGTCAGTCATGCTGCACCCGGCCCCACCGTCACAGGGAGGTAAAGGTCAGTTCAAATACAGGTGATCTCCACTCACAGTCAAGTCGTGACAGTGAACTTTCCACCACGAGAAAACTGGACATGTTAAGTCTTGGATTTGATCGCTATGGTGTTTCTTTAATGTTTAAAATCTGTTTTTCACTTAAAAATGGAAACACTCAGAAATGCACTCAAACCTATGAGAGGAGATAAAGGGGACATTTTTTGTTTCTGCATCCCTAGTTTTGACTATAGTTCTAGGTGACTGGTCAAGAATGGTAATGTTTACTGTGATTATTGGCATTTGGATTGGAATGATGGGATTGGAAGTTGGTCTTATATGTTAGCAAACAGTCAAATATATATACAGTAAATCTGGCGTAATAAACTTTTTTTCACAGCAGATATTCGTCAACAAGAATTAATATTACAAACACAGGTTTTTATTACTGACATTAATTATGGTTCCACTCCACAACCAGGATCATGGTTTTGAGTAAGTGTCGGTCGCACTAAATACTCTACACTGTAGAACTTTTTTTTTTCTGAAAATGATGTTAAATTACATACATGTACATGTACCTGTTTCCCATATTTTTTGGACGTGTTACAATAAAGATAATTCCACTGTGAAGTCATTATAGCATCGCTAAACCAAAAAAATCTAAGGCTTTTGCACTGTACTTAAATTATTCTACTTGTACACTTACTTGTGTTGATAATGGATAATAATTGATTTTCTTTTTTTATTACTATGTGTGTTGCTGTGTGGTGGGACTATTAAACAATCATCTTGTTTTATCTCTCTAAGAATCAAAGTGTTTCAGATGAGTCCACTCCTTACTTAGGTAAAGTAGGTTTTTTTGTGTGTTTTGCTGTTGTTTTGGTGTTTCTTTTTCTTTTCTTGATCAATGATTCTATAGAATTCTATTATATTCTTTCAGCATAATGTAAATTAAGTGATTGGCTGTTCTACAACAACTGCTCTGCGTACAAGAATCATTCCTTACACCTACACTGGTAATCACTGCCTATGCTGCAAAGAAACCTAGAGAAAAAAAAAAATGAAGGTTAAGGTCATTGGAGTTTCAGAGATCATGTGATCGGTCATTTGTTGTATAAAGCAAGAGCCGTGCAGATGAAATACAGCCATTTACCCACTGCAGCTTTATACTCAGTCTTATCTTGTTAATAACCTAATTTACAACCTGGTCATAATCTAGGCCTGATGGTCAGGGTGTAAACTGGACAACTCAGGAAGGTGAGTGTTGTGTTGTGGAGCGGATTGTACACAAAAAAAATGAGAAAGATCAGGAGGAAATGGACAGGAAGAGCTGCAGCTGCCCGTTCTCCACAAAGACGAGACCTCTGCGGTCCCTGGCATCTGCACGCGGCGTATACTGTCACTCAACACCCGCATTGATTAGCCATTGTTCTGAGAAGGTCACATCATAATTCATTAACAATAATTAGTCCTGCAGTGCCACCTGCACTCCTTCCCCCGATTGCCCCGGCTAAATTACGAGCAACCATCACGGTTCACGCGTGGAACAATGAAGATGTATCTGCAACGTAAAGGCAAGAGCTATTAGTTACATTATTTAAATGGACCCGTTTAAACCTGGGGAGCTGTCTTTATGAAGGGCAATTAGGCCCTAACCGTAATTGATAATTCGTGCTAATTACAATTAGGAAATATAAATAGTGTGTGTAGGATTAATCATCATTGTGGCTAAGCGCGGAGCAGCCATTGTGCAGACTGGGTAGATGTGATGGAAGGCAAATGGATTATGCCCCATTCATCTCAATCTACTGCAGAAACAGATTGTGTTTGTCCCTTTATACTTCTCCATTGACTGTTATCTCTTTTTTGTTTCTGTGCCCTTGCCAAAATAGTCTGCGAGGCTGTAGTTTGGGTAAGTGAGCTGCAGACTGTCAACAGAGCTCTGAAAAAGTATTAGGTCTGTTACCGAGGGAACGGGTGGGTTGAAAAAAATTGCAAGAAAGCCAAACAGAAGTAGTTCTTTTAAGGACTGAACAGGATTTGCTGCAATTTTGATTTACTTTTTTTCTTTTTATCTCTGGTTTAGTCACTTTTATTTCAAATACAGATATTTAAGTTCAGTGTAAAAGTGTATGGAGTACTGACTTTGCTGTGTGCACCCCCAGCACAGAGAACGAGCCTCCGACACGGACGCTTGTCCTCACTGAAAACATGTCGGCCAGCAGGGACACAAGGAAAAAATCTACACCTGCTTGGTTTTGCGATATGAAAAGGAAAATGTTCCCCGTTCTATCTCACCATTAAACAAACTTCTACAACAAGAAAATTAAGTTTGAGTTGCTTTTTAACTGCTTACCCCCAACACCAAAGTCCATAGAGAAATGCACTGATTTTCTATCACAGCACACATGACTTGTTTGTACTCCTGCCTCCATCAGTACAAGTTCAAATGTGTAATTTTGTGATTTTAGTGATTATATCATTTGTTCAGATTTACCTCAGCGACCCAAATGTACTAAACAAGCAACAAGCACAAACGACGACCAGCAGCTCTGGAGTGCCCGTGTGCTAAAATTGATGATTTTCTTAATGGGCTTTGGTGCAGGAGAGTGAGAGGTTTACAAAACTATAGTTACGGGGCAGAAAAGACTGTCTAATGGCGAGAAGTGAGATAGGGCATTTCAGTGCCTGTCTCATGCTGGTTGACCTTAAAAAAATACTTTAACCTGCAACACTTTACTTGATGAGGTTCATTTAAACTACGGTTAACTAGTTAACTAGAAACAACTTGCTTACCTTTAAATACATCAGGTATTACCAGTCATTTTTCCAAAGGAAAGTTAAGAGGAATTGTTGTTTTTATGCATTTGCAATTTACTGTAAGTTCTTTGTATGTGATTTTATTGCAAACATTAAAAAAAAATCCCATTCAGCTCGCAATAATCCCATTTATTCACAGTTGGTAGTGTTCCCGCAAATAACTATCATGTTATTACATGTGGAACAGTTAGTTTGGTACATTTTTAATAGAAAATGAATTAACTACTGAATAAATGTACATGAATCTAATATAGTATTTAATTTCAAATGAGATTTTTTGGTTATTTTTGTGTGGGTATTGCTATATATTATTAACATTTTAGATTTGATGTACTACCTTTGGGTCAGTCTGCAGAGGATGCTTTGTGAGCACCATCATGTTGTCCACTCTCTGCACCAGGTCACACTTCACCTTAAAACCGCTGTCCTTTCGCCTCTCATTAGACGTACGTTTTCCAGAGGTCATCTCATCTGAACTCTGAACTTGGCATTTCAGGGTTGAAGATGCCGGCACTACTCACTTGCCTCACCGTGCACGGAGATAATACCGAAATGAGATGCGACCGATTCTCTTTCATGAAGACATTTCAACAAAAGAGGTCGTATCCAGTGACGGTGTCTGCTCGTTAAACGACGTCACTGATTAGTCAACACACACTTCAGTTGTGTGCAGACGAGTGTCTTTGGCTCTTTGACGACACAATCGTCTGATTTGAATACAAATACAAAGCTGTCGTCGCTGAGCAAACAAACAAACTGGCCTCTGCTGTAGGTACGGAGGCATGTTGACTCAGATGTGCCCGCATTAGGCTTTATTGCTTTATTCACAAGGGATTTGAATTAATCATTGGTGTGGGTGTGTGTCTGTTTGAGTGAGTGTGTGTCCTTATAAAGGTATCTCAGTGAGGACTAAACCATAGGGAGTGAGGACATTTTGGCTGGTCGTCATGTTCTGTCACCTCTTAAAATGGCTTTTTGAGGGTTTTGACCAGGTTTCAGGATTAGGTTTAGAATAGGGTTTAGATTAGGATTAAGACAAGGGTTAGGCATACAATTGTGACAGTGAGGGCTGAAACTAGGGTTAGGTTTAGAATTGGGTTTAATGTTAGGTTAAGGATTAGGATTAGGCACATAGGTGTGATGGTTAAGGTTCAGGTAAAGGACTAGGTTATGTATTATGAGGTCAAAAAACGTAACTTTAAAGGTTTTTTTTTTAAAGGGTTAAGAGCTGGTTTTCGGGTTCGGTTTAGAGTTGGGTTTAGGGTTAGGTTATAGGGGTGAGGGTTTGGCGCTTGCGTGTGATGGTTAAAGTTCGGGTAAAGGGCTAGGTGATGCATTATGTCCTCACTACGAAACATTATGTGTGTGTACTTGTATTTATATCTTTGTGAGGGCCAAAAATGTACAAACCTGTCTTTGTGGGGAAATTTTGTCTGGGTCCAACAAATTTAAAGGCTTTTAAAGACCTGGTTTTAAGGGTCGGGGTTAGGCACTTAGGTGTGATGGTTAAGGATAGGGTAAGGGCCTAGGGAATGCAATATGTCGATGAATGTGTCCTCAGTAAGATATAAAAACAAGTTTGCACAGTAAGCTGCATGTATGCTGTTAATACACCACAAGCCATATTCTGGTAAATGTTAAAATAGAGTGACAGGAACATTTGTTATTAAAAATAAATGAATAGCAAGAATAGCAGGGTAAAAAATCCGACATAAACATCTTCTGAAGCTTCTTCAGGCTCTTCTGAAGCCAAATATCTCTGTCTCAATATAAATCAAACTGGCAGGCAGACACAACGTAGACAAATCCACACGGTATGTGAGTATGACCTGGATCTTATTGCCATTGTATGTGTGGAATCTGACTTTTATTTTCCAAACTCTGTGTAGTTACACATGAAAAAAATAGGACAAAATTTAACAAATAAATTAAACTAGTTAATCCCAGAGATTGGTTTGAAGGCACAGATGAGCAGCAGGAGACATTTATCAAACAAATCTCTTGGAACTGGTGGATTTATTTACTCAACAGAGTATTATATAGTGTTTGTGATTAGGAATGTTATTTTGTGCACATTTGTATGTTTATTTTTATTTTTTTTAAAGTAATTTTAAGTGTTCCTACCATGACCACTTTCTTGTGTGTCTTCCTCCTCCCTGTGTCAGGTGGGCGTGTCTCAATCCTGGTGCTTCTCCACACCTGCATTTAATCCTTTCATCAGCTCACTACATAAAAGCACAACCTGAACAATATTGGATAAAAATTAAATGGAAGAGCATGTTTTAGAGTTATCTTATCACTTCACATTGTGTCTTTTATGTTTTATTCTATACAGCACTTTGGTCCACTGTGGTTGATTTAAAAGTGCTGGATTTGATGGGAAGAGCAGTATCTATCATCTTTTTCTGGTTTTGTAGCTGTTCAGTGAACAAATGCAAACAAATAAAGCTCACAGTTATTTTTCTGATATAGCCTAAAAATGCTTCCCGGGGTCTGGTATTTAATGTCATGGTCTTCAAATGTGGCCCTGTACTGCGTCCGTTAGTCCCTCCTCCCCCCCAGTGGCAGCGGGTGGTTGGTGGTAATTGCTACAGTGAGAGCTGGATCAGTGGAGCTCCTCTAATCAATAAAGTCTTCATCAGTCATTTCCCCTGATGATTCTCCCTCATTTCTCCTTTAATTGTTCTTTTTCATCAAACAAGGCCTGTGCCATAAGTGTGTGTTTGTGTGTGTGTGTATGTTTGTGCGCTCCAGTCCTCTCTCAATGGACTGCGGCTAACAGATTGCTAATGGAAGTTTGGGGCTGCAAAACTGCAGAGGGAACCTTTGCCTAGACTGTGACCTCGACGAGACACGGATTACTGTTGATCCAGGATCTGGATTCCCCAGGATGCTGAGCACGACCACTGACTCAAATAAAGACCTGAACATGTTTGTGAGACGGAGCAGCTGAGTCGTATTCTTTAGTTTTGCATCTTCAAGGACAGTCACAGATTTTGAAATGATAATCAAGCAGTATAGAAAAAAATGACCATCTGAGCCCTATTAAGCTCCTCTGATGCATCTCATAAAGGGTCAATTCACTCAAAATGCAGAAAACCACTTTCACAATTCAAATGTGTGGACACATTTTGATTATATTTGTCTATTTCACCAGATATCAACCTTTTCATATTTTGCTGATGAAAATATTACATGTAATGTAATATTTTCTTTGAAAACTAGAGGTGCAGGGATGTTTATGTGTTGCTGCTGAATAATTGGGATGAAAAAAACCCTGAAAATGTTTTGCAAATTTGAGTGAACAAAATTCAGAGGCAGCAGGTTTCACTCAGGTCAAAATCTACCATAAAATTATTGGGGGGGTTTATGGGTGTGCAATCACCCAATATTGCTAAATCTAACACAATGGACTTTTTAACAGTTACCTTAGTAGTTTGACTGGTGTTTTCCTTCTCCTAGAGTAGCTATCTATTGTTTCATAAAGAAAAAATTATATTTTAAATTTCATAATCTATTTCTTTACTAAACTCATAATGTGTCACTCAGTGCTCATATATATAGTTGCCCTCTGATGCCCTGTAACCTTCATCCTCAGACTGTTTTTAGCCCATGACAGCCAAAGAATCGGAAATGATTGGGGTATAATTGTTTTCCTTTAGCACTTATTGCCCCTTCTGTGCTAGTAAAACGGTGTGGGTCCTCTCTCCTCCCCAAGGGGGGGAGGAGTCACTTGCTTTCATAAGGCGTCTTTCCTGTCTGTCTGGCTCCGCAGGCATCACCGCTCATGTGGAGCATCAGCAATCATGAAGGTGGCCTGGGGGGCTGACAATAAAAAATAAAATGCCAATTGTGAGAGTGTCTTTCAGGTAAATACACTTCATAGCGGTGGCATCACATTGCACGTCCCACAAAGCTAAAATTTAGAGTTTTTGTCATTTCTTTCATCTCTAAATTTTGGTTTACTGGTTTAAAAAGAAGAATGGAATCATTTATATCAATATATTTTACATTTGTTATCCGAACAGTGGCACTGAGCACACTGGTGCTCTTAGTAAGTAACCCGCCAAATTTGAAACCTGTCAAGTGACCCATAAGACAGTTATGTGATTAATAGTTCCTGCATTTTTAGATGGATTATCTTTAACTCCTCAGGTCAGGACTCAGCTGTCTACCCACAGACACCAACATATCGTGCTGATGTGTTTCTGCTTAACAGCTGATGCACAGTATATATAAATCATATCCAAATGTAACAACAAGAAGGCAGTTAAGGGTGCATTCACACCAGCTCTTCTAAATCGAATCCTCGTTCATTTGCTCGGAAAGTCTTGTTCGTTTGGGTAGGTGTGCATGCGCAACCGCACTCTGATCCGCACCAAAGAAGCCAACTCTGGTCTCGCATCAAGTCAACCAAATGCAGGAAGCGGACTGCAACGCAGGGCATTGTGGGTAAACACAACCAAAACATACAAACGTGTAGAACGTGTGCTGGGAGAAATGCCTGAACCCATTTTTGCAGCCTATGTGTCGTATGTATTCGCATAAAACAATGTTTTGCTCTTATGTGGAGGAAACAGAAGTTGTACTGCATTAACCAACAGATGAGTGACTTTTCTTGTTCATTGTTCTCTTGTCTACTCCTTCAGTAATTGTTGATGCAGCACCGCAGAGTCTAGCGGACTATTAGGTGTGAAAACGACCTAAGACAATAGACATCTGTACTTGAGTTTAGGTTCAGTTCAGTCACAAAGAAAAAAAAGTTTTTTGATTACCTTGACATGTTTCGACCACTTTCGAAAACTTGAAATCAGCCATATTTCTTGCATATTACATCATAACTCCATGATGTTTTGACATGACCGTCAAACAGGCCGGGTGGGTCTGGCACTGAGTAGTTCCTGCATGGTGCAAAAAGAAAACAGAAAAAGGAAAACATCATGGACTGGGAAAAGGCCAAAGTCATCAGCTCTGAAAGTAATAAACATCAAGGATCAGGAGATCGAGATCCAGAAACAGGCCCCATCAACCATCGAGCCAGCAACCTGTTGGGAAAATAAAGTTAAAGTATATCACCCAGAAGACAGTATGAATCTTTTTGGATTGATATCTCTACATACGTCTGCATTTTCATACCATCATCCTGTTTTAAAAATGTTTTGTAACGTCTCAGCAGCTGAGGGGTAAAAATCTTTAGCGTCCTGTCTGTGAACTACGTAAAAAATGTCACGTCTGCCAATGATTTTATTTTGTTTTAGCCTGAGGGGTGAAGAGCGGTCTGTGTGAAGAGAGCATGACAGGAATGCTGCACACACGAAACAGTGTAACGTGAGGAGTTCACACATGTGGTTCCATGGTGTAATGGTTAGCACTCTGGACTCTGAATCCAGCGATCCGAGTTCAAATCTCGGTGGAACCTGGTTTTGTAAGAACCTTTGGGCTAAAAAATCTGTTTGCCACTAATGTGGGACCTGGTTATTAGTTGATTATTTCACTGTATGAAGCTTGTAAAATGAACCTAATGACCTAGTGTATATGTAGTTATCAGACAGATCAACTAAATAAAACTAAGGCCAGAAAAAGGCATAATTTAGGACCCCATGACCACCAGGCCACCAGGGGGCCCCATAGAGCATTTCATTAACTTACTGTTTTATTTTATTTGTTTGTGCATGACAAAAATAGTGAGTCTTTTGCACATATTAAATAGTTTACAAACGTTCTTAACATATTGTTACTAAATCTTGTTACATTTACATTTCTTTATTTATGCATTATTTTATTGTCACCTTTTAGTATTGTGCCATATGAAGGATGAAGAGATAATCAACACGAGACCATTCTTCTGATTTTGCTACCACTTGACAGTGACAGCTGTGCAAAAAAAAAAACATTTGGCAAAGTGACTGTTGAACTGATACGAGCAGTGTTATTGGGTAGTGGTGAGAGGCACAACAGGCCAAAAAAATAAATGGCTGTACCGTTTTTAATCGATGAAGCCTGTATTTCAATATAACACGTTTCTGATTTTATGACTTAATACAATAAATGTCTTACATAAAGAATCTTTTTAACCTTATTGATCTGATTTCACCCCAGCTGTAACAGGACAGAGTTGGGGCTGAAAACAGAGAGTGCCAAAATAGAGTTTGAGGTCATTGTGCATGTAACCAATCACTGGTGTCTCATAATTCCCCGATATACTAATTATGCTTCATAAATGCACATCGTCATCAACAACCCCGAAGGAGACAATACAGTTTATTACAAATCTGATGATTATTTTTCTGAAAATTTGACAATTATCATTTATTTTCTTATATTGATGTTAAAAAATTGTGAAAACTACTCACCTTTTAGGTTTTTCTGTGTACACAGCTAATTTTACCCTCACAGAACAAACACATGGGACTGGATGAATGCTGCAGTGGCACGCTGCCAATACAATAAATACGCTCTTGATGAATCTGTCCTATATTATGATTCATGGAACCTTTAGGGTTGTTGACTTACAGGGCTTTATTGAGAAAATTAGATTTGAGTTGTCTAACAGTCGGGCCACTCATCTCCTCAGTAAACTGCCGTAGATTGCGTCGCCATGGGTTTTATCGACATATCCCATTACTGAACTCTTCACGTTTTATGACCATTTCCATAAATTCTGCCTGGGACCATCTCTGCTCTCGGTGGGGCTGATGAAAAGATCATCTCGGGGGTTGTCGTTTGACGCTTCAGTACCCTTTCACACACACACACACACACACTGATATCTATACACACTATGAGCCATGTGGCTCACTCCTCTCACTCCCTTTCCATCCTATGATCAGTGATGGAAATGATTCAGACGTCAGGGGAGAGGACGCAGGGTGTTGAATGAGTTTACAGATGATGGGAGTCTCAGTTCAGGTCAATCTGTATTTACAGCTCAATCACTTAACGGAGCAGGCCTCTCTATTAGACCTCCACCAATCTGGCTGCGTGACAGTCGGCGGCGGACAGGGCAGCGTGAGGGACAAGGAGGGCAAACGATAAGACCTCTGGGACACAGAGAGGACTCAGGGGGGCGGCAGCTCCATTTTCCTCCCATTGTCATCCCACTATTAATCAATTAATGGCAGACATTCAGTTTTTGATAAATTAGGGTCCATGTCCTTCATCAAAAAAGACTGGGGCTGGTGTGGCGTACACCGTTAGATAGACTGCCGACTCATACTTGTCATGATTGGCGCATCGTATGATGAGTTGTCGTTTAAATTGGAATTAGTGCAGCATAAAAATGACATACAAAATAAATAAATAATTTAAAGACTGATTAAAAAAAAAGCAGGACACAATTTCCAAAAGGTGAAATATTTTTTTTTTACTTGTTTTCTTTTGTATAAGACTGAGGTTTCCTTTTAACTGACATCTTACCTGCAGAACAGACGTCAAAAAATATATTTTATTTATTTTTTGTTTGTTTTTTAATAAAATCTTTAAAAAAGAGTGAGTTAGAAGTACTAAACATCCATTAATAAGTTAATGAAAGAACTCTATTATCAGAGTCTTGGTATTTTAACACTGTGATACCTTGTTACTTTTACCATTTAAGCATTTATTTACTTAACATATTTATTCTGTTTTCCTGTCTAAGCAGCTTTGAACTATTACTGACTACACACATTAATTATACTGTATAAATGTTTGTTTTGTATGGAAGAAACCGTCGTATTTTAAAGTGTTACAAAGACATCAGACAGAGGTTACATATTAGACTGAAGCTCAGTACATTGTAGTCCGTTTGCCTTGACTTAAAGTATATGAAAACACTGTGTTCTTGCTTTAGATTCGGCTCAGGCGAGAGTTACATCATGTCCTGTTCTTTGTTGAATGTCAAACAGACAATTTCAGAGTCTCAAAGACTGTAAAGGGTGAACTCTGTCATTTTAAACAAAACCTCTAAGCGGAAACATGGCATTTTAACAAACTTCTGAGACCTGTTTTCAAAGGCTGACGTTCAGTTACACGTCTGGTACATGGCGTAATGAGCTGTTTGTGATTTTCTGTGTCAGAAGAGGGAGCTGTGTCCTCAGAGATCTCAAACCTGAATTTCCATCAAGGCAGTTTGGCTTCAAGTTAAAACACAAATGACAAAGGAAAATAATGAGACGCAATTCTGATTATTTCCACATGAATAACACAAATCACTTTTTTCAAAAAAGTATTGGCTCCGACAAAGAATAAACAAAAAGGAGATGGACATAATTTACACAAAGACAGTCCACAGGACTTTGAGGAATTTCTCATTTTAACCACATTATTAATGCCATTTCAGAAATTAAAAAAGTAACCACAGCTTTTCAAACACGTCTGAAATCTCACTGGGGATCTGCATGTCTTCCAAATTTAATTAAATAAGAAAATTACAGTGTCCAAAAGTATGAGGAATGTGAAAGATTATAAAAGATTTTTATATATGCAACATAATAAAAACTAATAAATCAGAATCAGAACACTTAACACAGTAATCCCCCGGAGGAAATTGGGTGTGTTTATATTTGAATTAAAATAACACTAAGTTGAGAAAATAAGGAATAAGATTAGGAAAACAAAACATGAGCAACCTGAAAATAAGTGACAGGATTATGAATCAACATATTATAATCTGCTAAAACTCTATATTAACATTACTAACTATAAGCTGTAGCTGTGCATTAGTGGATCATCACTTCTGCACATATAAAAGTGAAATGGTGCCATCTGCTGGCGTAGCTCTGTAATGAGACCGTTTACATGATTTTTATGACAGGGATCATTTTTTATTACAGTCACCAGATTTCGACTTGACAAACTCCGCGTTACTCAAAGCCATGAAACTCCACCAAAATGTCGCTGAAACGTGTGCAACGGATTTGCACATTTGTGTCAGGGGGACGGCCACTGGACATCTTCATTGTCACCAGCTGCACAGTTTGTTCCCTCAAGCTGAGGACACCAAGGCGGCCCTGATGGAAAGGTCAGGACGGGGTTATCAGAGGACATCGACACACACACGCCCTTTCAGCTGTTTGTTAAACATGAGCAGTGCTACTCTGTGAGGGAGTTAAAGGAAGACGGACTGTCAAATTGTTGCCTTAGCTGAACACACACACACACACACAAGCAGCTGCCGTGATGAACTGAGCCGTGTTCCTCTCCGTTCTGCGTCATCTCTGTTTTCCCATGAAGGCTCTGTCCAGGTTCAAAGCCATCGGGAGTGTTTGACTAAATATCCCAGACAGCTGTCTCTGAGGCAGGGTGTTTAATAATCATCGCTGGGCTTATTGGTTGGGTTATGGCTTCTCAAATTTCCTGTCCTTCTGCCAGATATGCATCCAGACAGCTTGTTTTACACGAGCCACGGTGCAATCGAATGGCATTACGGGGAGGGATGTTACATTAACTGCGAATGCACGGCGTCATTATGTACATTATTGCACTCAAACACAATTTGCGAGGTGTTTTTTATTTGCTCGACACCAGATGCAGAAGCTGTGGATCGCTGCATAAACAGTGATGTGCAAACCTGTTTATGCATTTCTGCTCTGCTCTCTCCGTCGCCCTCGGTGTGTTTTTTTAAACTCTGAAGAGTCAGAGTGGCATTAGAGATTATTTAACTAAGTCAGCAACTTGCTTATTTTGTGTAATTTCCCTAACACATGGAGACCATCAGCTCTATTAGTACCATTACGCAGCCTTTCAACATAATAGTATAACCACTTTGCTTGGAGAAAGTCAATTTCGGTGTCTTATTTTGAGGGGTTCTTGTAGGTGGAGGGAGTCTGTATCAGATTACTAGAGGCTCAGGGTGCTTGAGGATGGACTGACCTCAGAGAATTACAGCTATTTTCCAAATGTGAGTTTATTTGTTTTGTTTGCCTCTCTCCTCTCTCTCCCCAGATTTTTCTTTTCTTCTTCTCTTCCCTTCTGACCTCTCACCTGACTCCTGTTACTGCTCATTTCCAGAAATGTTGGATCTGGATCCGTTTGCTGCTCCAAGACACCCACAGTCTCACCTCGTCTCTTCCTCATTATGTCCACCTGGAAGACAGTTGACATTCCCTTGGATTGACTTTCCTCACTTATGTTACAAAGAGTAGCACACAGTCTTCTGATATCAATTCAGATCAATCAGATGTCTAAAGGAGTGTAAGGAGAAAGAATCCTTTCACTGTTGCTCGTGAAGGTTTTTCCAATGTTTGTCCTTGTAGACTGCAGTCGTGTGTTTACTATCCTTAATAGCTAGAAAGCTTTTCCTCGTAATGTCAAAGTGTTCTCTGGAATAGGAAAGGAAAAGTTAATCAGGAAGTTGAAGAAGACGTCAATTCAAAACACTTTATTTGTCTCCGAGGGGGCAATTAAAAGGCACAGAGAACACCACACAGGACACAGACAGGACATGATGAGACATCCAAACAAGGGTAAACATAAAACACCAATGTAAATACTGTCCGCGGTGACCGATCACAACTGAAGTGCTGAAGGTAAGATAAAGAGGTGTCTGTGAGGGGAACGGTTTAAAGACAGGCTACGAAGCTGGAGTGTAGGGAAGGGTCAGAGCTCAGATGTTGTTTTTTAACTGGAAGGTTGTGGGTTAAATTCCTGGCTCTGCTAGTCTGTGTCCTTGAGCAAGATACTTAACCTATGTTGCAGTGTGTGAATGAGTGAATGCAGTAACAAAGTATTTGTTCTTTGTTACATTACAACACTGAGTATGATACAAAGAAGTGCACGCAAAAATTTCAGGAAGTGAATTCTACTGCTCATTAACCCAGTTTAACAGAATAAAAGCTTCTTGTCCCCGCCCACCCTTGCGCTGCTGCTGTATACACACAAACGCTCCCTTGGTCATGGCTGACAGCCGTGCACGTTTTCAGACGACTGACGCAGCATAAACATAATAAAAACCAAACAGAGGCAGAATAATAGCATTATCACCATGTTACACACTGCAGCTTTAAATCAAAGGTCTCAGGACAGAGGATTTAATGTTGTCCAGGTTGTGAAGCATTTAAAGAATGTCATCACCATGTCTCAGACTTCAGAGATCCCTAAGTATTTCATGTGGACATTGTTTGTGGCTAACATGGGAGACTGCTTTTCCCATCATCATTTCATTGTTTAGACTGACATCAACACATTCTGTCAGTTGATGTTTCCCAGGCTGAGGAAAAGAAGAAGAAAAAAACGTTAAACACGTCAAAGCAATTCAGCAGGTTTTCTTATCTAAGCGGAGTTTGCATGGAGGTAAAGGTAAACCCATGTGCCAGCATTTGTCTCACACACACACAAACACCCGCGATAAAAACTTGTCACGAACAGTTAGAACACAACGATGAGTGGTTCATTAAAACTGGGTGATTTATAGTCGTAATTAATTCCTCACAGATATGAAGTCTTGCTTATTATCTTTCAGCGTCACCTGAGTTAACAGTGTTAGTCTGTTGGTCAGGAGCCAAACTTGTTTTGCGCGGGAGTAACTTTTCTTAGATCACCAAATAAAATCACTCTCACTGAAAATCATTTGAGTTATAAGTGAAAGCATGACATTGTGGCCTCTCTGAGATTCAATAGCAGTGAGCAAGTAATACTCTTCAGCTCTGAGCTGTAAATGGTCTGAATAAAAAAAGATAATTTAAACATTTATTTTCCTAAATAAATCCAAAAATGCATGTTGCTATATGATGAATTCTATGTATGGATGGCTTGATACCACATTTGTGCCTGATAATCATCACTGTATCAGTTTGATACAATTTCTTTACAAAATTATTCTTGTATGTTTTGCTTTTTTTTGTGATGCGATTTTGGATCATATCAGAATTTACATTTTTCCTTTCACTTATATCCTATCCAGTGATTTTGACCAGATCCTGATAGTGATGCTGAATATTGTATCAATGGATATTGTTTTTTTTGTATGTATGTTTAATTGTATTACGCTATTCCTTTTATACAGATACAGTGTGTATTGTATATAGAAATATAAAAAATCAAGTAAATGATAAACCACACCTGGTGTTCAACCTGTGGGTGGTCATTGTGCTTAAACTCTATATGGGTGGTTCTTAACATTTTTGTCAAATTATACATGAGGAAAATCCACATTGGATCAAAACTTGGTCCTCACCTTGTTTTTGACTAGACACATGCTAAAAACTAAAGAAAAAAATGCTTATTTAAAAGTAAAATTAAGCAACATTTATTGAAGTTGCATGTTGCAGCTGAATATCCCCCCTACGTAGCCTTCAGTTAGCATCGAAACTCAAACGATGCTTATTTTGTTCATTTATTGTAAAAACATGGTGGTCCAAAGTGGCAGCCTCCATTGCGCTGACCCAAACTAAAACCAGAAAAAAAAAAAAAAGTATAATTATGTTATCTTCAATTTCTGGCCAGCTAAATAAACGTTTTACACACTGGACCTTTAACACTGCAATAATATAAACCGTAAATCCACACCAGCATAGATGATTTATTTAATAAATGAACAAAGGTGTTTACATTTTGACTGTCTTTAATGCTGTGTCCTCCACCCCAACACTTCCAGATACTTTAAGTGCTGGCTTCCTGTATTGTTGTGTCAACAGTCAGCCACAGGGTCTCAGACCGCTGTGCCAGCAAGACCGCACGCACGCAAGCCACATGGACACAGACATGGCAAAGTAACGACTGTTGAGAAGAGTCTAAGAATGGAATGTGAATGTTTGGCTTTTGTTTAGTTTTCTCTGCCATTATAATTATAATCCCAAAAGATATGTATATGTAAAAGTCACTGAACATTATAAGTCCAAAAAAATGGGTACACAAAAGACACAGAAGGTGGGGCTGTGTCAGCTCACTGAATGAACAGGTTATTTTCTGCTTTCTAAATGAGAGGCTTCGTATGTGTCTCTTTATCCCGGCTGATTTGTTTTGATTGTCGTCTGTAAAACTGCGTGTAGTGCATTCCATTTGCCTCAAACCTGGGGAATGACATCACACAGTTTCCACTTCACAAGTCAGGTTTTTCTGTAATTAAAGGCCCAGTGTGTAATAATTATTCAGTACTTGTACATGGCATTAGAAAAATAAAGAAATTATTGTATGTGTTATTGTACAAAACACTAGGTCGAAATACCTGCTAGTAATAAAAGAAGCCAAAAATAAAAATGTGATTAAAAACATGGCAAAATCCAGGTTGGTACTTATTCAACACTATGCTCTGTTTAAAGAATTGGACATTTTTAAGTTGATGGGTGGTAGGAAGACTCTGAATGCTAACAACTAGCTGCATGCAAAACTGTTAATTGCCTGATACTTACAAGAAAAAATGTGGTGTTTTACCCCCTTGTTGAGCAGAGAGAGACACATCTCAATTATTAAATAAATTCCCCACTAGTACTTGTATACTGGGACAAAGACATAAGTCCAATTAAAAGGCATAAGCTACAACCATAGCTTTACTTCCCTGTTAGCGTAGTTAGCTTCATAAAACAAGCCTCTTGCCTGAAGTACACACATACTTTTGAGTAATATAATGTTAGCATTACTGCTAGGTTCGCTAACCAGCAAGCTAATCTTTTCAGAGAAACATAAAAATGCCATAGCCACAAAGACTAGTTGGACAGAAGGATGTTTATGACTCACTTTAAACACAAAAAAGACAAAAGTGCTAAAAGGAAAACAACAAAGCTTTCAGGCCATTGATGCTTGGAGCTGTCATCTTGAATTATGAACTCAGGGCATGAGGAGCTGTAACTTAACAAGGAATTACAATTTAGGGGGCTGCTCCCACCCGTAACTAGGAAATTAGGACCTCCGAGTAGGCTACAAGTGGAACACACTATTATACAGCGATCAGATCAAAATCTTTAGTCAGCTGTTAATGACAGGGCCTTTGTCACTGCGATAATGACAGCCCTGAGGCTATAGTGTACACAGACAGCCAGACAGACAGTGGTAGAACTTGATTCTGTGGTATCGTTACTTGATGACACATGGCAGTCTGCCAAAAAGTGGCGTGTGTCAACACAAACCTGGAGAAAAAACACACTTAGATGTAGAAATGTTACTTTTACTGCACAGCCCATGACATTCACTAAGTTATACCTGGAAGGGACAACATAAAACTCTGTCGTACGCAAAGTGAATGTACAGTACATTGTGTTCCCTCGTGGATTTACAGTGTGTGTTTCTCCTTGAAGCATATTGAACTCACAGGGATGTCAGTCACTAAGTTTCTGTGCAAATCAAGTCACAGTTGTAGGTCAACTATGCCGTTTAATTGGACTACTGTTCTTGCTCGGGGATACAAGCACTACAAAATTGTCTGCCTCCGCAACACTAGATGGTGATATGCCCCCTTTTTGCTTGTTAGTATTAGGCATTTTCTGGTTGGCCTATTACATCTCAAACAAAAACAACTTTAGCTGTTGGTACCACAATGAGCATAATTTACTGTCTTTTAACCATCCATTAACTTCAACTTGCACTGGATTTTGCCTTGTTTTTCTGTAAACTGTTGTTTTTTTGTATGTATACAAGTGTCTTCTCTTATTTCCTGTCAAACCCCGGGATGGAATTGTGACCAGCTAAACGTATACCTAACTCAACTCCAAATTCAAATTAGTACAATTTCAGTTGGTCTATTATGTTTACATGTGTTTTAAAGGTCCGATTTTAGTCGGACTAAAGCCATGTTTCCATTCCATTCTTTGGTACCCTTCCCTTGGGGTACCAGCGTATAATGGTACGGCTTGACGTCTTGTTGAGACAAACAGCCACAAGACAAACCGAGCAGGAAATAGAGCTGCTGGATGTTCTCCTTTGTCGTCTGCTGTGTCGTGTTTAATATCGTCATTTGTTGTCTTTGCACCGGTACAACAATGCTACACGGCCACAGTCCACACCCCACCTACCAAGTAAAGGTACTACGAAAACACAGGACTTAACCAGTCCAAAACAAACCATACCATGATGAAAACAGTAGTACATATTTATTGGATTCTTTTGGAACATACTGATGTTGTGTCAAAGCATGAGAGCAAGACCATAGCAAACCCCACTTCCATCATCATTTCTGCATCAAAATGACCCCAGTGCCATGTGTGAGCATATTCCTTCAAACACACTGATCTTTGATTTGTTGGTGGGGGTTATCCTTTGTATCATCTTGTTCTCATAACCTACCACGTTCCTCTGACCCCTGCAGCTCTCAGCTTTTAACACCATCCCAACCCCTTCCCTACGCCCCATCATCTCCCACTGCAGACTTGACTCATGCACCCCAGGGGCCACCCAATGTGAAAAAGTCAGACACCCCACCCCCACATTTACTTGCCCATGACCCCATAAGACCACAACAGGAACCACATTCTTTCCTTTGTGACCGGTCTTTCATCCTTCTGCACTGTCGGGGCACCAGAAATAACCTGCGCGGAGCATTGTGCGGCCAAAAACAGGGTCTTTTGTT
This sequence comes from Solea solea, assembly GCF_958295425.1. Classification (NCBI taxonomy): domain Eukaryota; kingdom Metazoa; phylum Chordata; class Actinopteri; order Pleuronectiformes; family Soleidae; genus Solea; species Solea solea. The sequence continues at coordinate 21,758,328 of NC_081148.1, forward strand.
TAGGTCATGCCACAACGTGCTGATAAAGTAAACACACAGTTCTTTTCGCATTTTCCGTCTCTTTGGATCACTTGACGTCTTTGTGAATTTGTCGGACTGAGAGGTGACGCTGACCTGATCTAGTCTTCAAAAAACTATAATGATATAATTGTTTAGTAAGCGTGAGAAAAGTTAAGGAGTGTCCGTGCATCTTTCTTCGTTTTTCAAAACTGATGTAACTGTGTGTGCTGAACACACCTGCGAAGGTTCCACAACAGTAAAGGTCGAGCCTTGTAGCGATTTAGAAGTCAGACGCATGCAGCTGCCACTCCTGTTGACCCAGAGGCAGCAGCAGCAGCAGTAGTAGTTTCTGTAGCAGCAGCAAAAGTCAGGCAGAGTGAGACAGGATCTGACAGGACAAGACAGTACGAGGTGTGGTGTGTTTATCTTTTCATAAGGCTTCCTTCATTACACGCACACTTCCTGCAATACAAATAACTTCTTAGAATTGTGGTAAAAATTGACCTATTTTTGCTTTCTGTTTGCATGTGTAAGGATTATGTGTATGGCCATTAAAGACATACATGATATTTAATCTTCTTTGTTGTTAATTGTCAGCTACAAAGTGCAAAACTGTGCACCACATTGTGGACTACTTTAACCCCAGGGATTAATAAAGTATATTTTTCTGATTCACCAGTAGGAAGAGGGTAATAACATACGAGTGAAGTTACTTATGAGACCATGTCATGTTGGAGCTCTTTTGAGGCTCAGATTGCTCTCCTGTCGCAGAAATGCCAGACTAGTGGTGTAGACTACTACAGTACATGTGTTTGCCCGGTATTGACTTCAAAGGGGACAGGATCTCCATATTACCAATTAAAAACGCACAATGATAAGTATCTACACTTCTTTTGCAGAATCCAAGCAAGGTGTATCAGCCCCTCATTCATTGTGCTGGTATCATTTTTAATGTATAGAACAGTATATTCACTACAGTGGTGTGCCAGACCACTATTAACTCAGATTTTATCTTCTGAGGGCTTTTTCGACAAAGACTGGTCTTTCTTTGAAAGTAAATCTGGAGAGTCACCTTGGTTCTTTGAACCACTGGTGGCCATCTTGCTTGCACCAACACGACTCGGCTGCACGCCATTCATAGCTCATTATTGTACTACCTGTGTTTACTACTGCGTTCAAGCAAACTCCAGACACATGAACCTGAAGGGGTTTTCAGGAGCCCTCATTGAAACACATATATACATACATATATACATATATATGTACTGCATATACTATATACCTCCCCCACAAAGAGTTATTCATAATTATTGCCACGTCAAGATGGACTGCTGAGTATAGAACAGCTGTCTCCCTGTCGTCTCAGTCGAACAAAAAAAAATAAAACCTGACCACATAACAGTTTTGTCCACCTCCCACTGGCTTCCTGTCCAGTTCAGGGTTGATTTTAAGATTAAAACCTTGTTTAAGTGTTTTCAAATGTTCCTAGGAAAAGGTGCACAACCAGAGGTGACCGAGCCTTTGGAATGGTTTACCTTGTCATGTAAGAGCAGCCCAGACTCTAGAAACTTAAGTCCCTACTAGAATCACTTAGCTTCTTTCTTATGTAACACCATACCCATGTGACTGTTCTAATTCATCACTCTGGGCGGGTTCTGTGTCCTTTTAGTTTTGTTTTGTGGTGCCGAATCAACTTAAAATAACTGTCACAATAATACTTATTTTAAACCCAATCAATATGTATAATAAATTGCAATTATCACTCACACACAGTACTAAAAATAACTCAAGTGTATTACACACAACACAAGTTTAGCACTTGTTAAATGTTCCCATATATTCACAGATCTTTCAGAAACATTTACATATTCTTGAAATAAAAAAACAGTTCAATGCCCAAACCAATGACTATATTCACACCATACTTAAATTCTAAACAGTCTTTGAAATAAAAAACAATGCGGGCCAGAATCGATGCTCGGGTTCAGTGAGTTAAAAACTCAGTGACCGCGTCACTCAGATAAGTAAAATAAAAATAAATAACTGTATGTACAATTAGGTTACTCACACTGTCAATCCTCTGTGGTGTGTGTGTAGGTGATGGGAGGGGAGTAGGGAGGTTATGGATGGATGACGATGAGGGAAACAGAAAACCCGTGACCGCGGCCTTGACCCACGTAGCTTCTCACTCACAGCCGATACCTGCCGCTCACCGCTCCGAGGGCTAACAAGGTCCAAGAAGTTCATTCTGGTCCTGTACTCTGGCGAACACACATACATGTCCCTTAACCAGTCATATCGACAGTCTATGCGCTTCCATGAGCTTATTCCGAGTTCACATAGCAAACTAACAATAGCACACAATTAGCAAAACCAGTAACGTGAGGCTACAATAGCTTAACATTTGTAAAACAACCGTTAGCATGCTAGCGCGAGCTAATCACATAGCATCATTACTAGCAGTAACACAGTCCGTGATTACCACATTATAAACATTTACCTTCTGTATGCTTTTGTATGTTCATGTACCGTTGACAAATTCTGCATCTATAGTGGCAAGAGAACAATACTCTTACAGCATTACAGCAAATCACCTATGTTGTCTTTCTGACGTTCTTCTTCTTTTCTGAGCTTTAATGGCGGTTGGCAAACAACGATTTGGTGCATTACCGCCACCATCTGGTATGGAGTGTGGATCGAAATGTCAATCCTACGGATTGATTACTAAAAATTGAAGAAAAATAAATAAATAAATAAATACATAATAATTATATATATATAAATATGCATGTCCCACCAATTGACCAATTGACAAGCTTTACAGAAATGAATGACACAATGAAAGGAAATAGTTACAAATAATATTACAAACATATGAATCACAGTCAAATGTACCTTTTTAATGAAAATAACTTATTTATTATTTATTTATTTATTTGTTGAACAGATAAACTTATTTACAACCTAATGTTATTTTAGACCGGGCTACACTTATTTCATAATATTATCTATTTCTATATTTATTTTGTACTTTGACTTATTTCACCTATTTCTGCTGTGGATTTGTTGTGCCTGCGCAGCACTTTGGTCAACTGAGGTCGTTTTAAATGTGCTATATAAATAACGTTGACACTGACACTGACCATATATCTATACATACAATATATAGATACATGTGAGTACTTTAAAACGTCGCCTGAGGTCACATGACTCACAATCAGTACACAAAAGTAAACACATGGACGAGACAAGAATATTTACAGAGTGAGGAGACCTCCGGCCAATAAACATTTCAAAAGGACAGGAATAAGAGATACCACTTTCTCATCAACTCAACTCATAAACATCAAAAAGTCAGACGACCTAATTGAATTTCTCATGATCAAGCATTAGTTTAACTGGATTATCCTAACATTTGAGTGTGTGTCAAACCAGGTCAGTCGAGTGCACGAGTTAGACAGACTTCTCTTTTTTATATTTATTGAGCACAGCTATTTGTGGAAAAAAGAAGGTGATAGGGGCTGGGAGAGAGCTGGAGCAGATGGAGCATGGAAACCTTACACCATGAGGATGACAGGACCTGTCCTGACCTGAGGTTTACAGCAGGACACAGTGAATGATCAACCTACTGTCTTTCAACTCACCAGAAAAACAAATGAGGGATTACCCCGATGTGATCTTTGACTCATGAATTATAGCCTAAAGTTGGAACTATGCAGGGGAAACCTCCTTTTAGAGTTTCACAAAAGAAGGAAGAGTAATGTTTGTTTTCATCCTGGATCACTCCCTCTCTCATAAACTCACAATTTCCATGTGAACACTGAATACCTTTTCCCTGACTGACTGACAGTCTCTGTTGCACAATCGTCTTCTGTAATCCACAGGGTCTTGTGTCACTAACTGGATGTTGTTTAGGTAATTCTAAGCATAACATACAGTAATATATATATTAAAGTCTATAAAAGTCATCTACAAAAACCAGCTGTGTCACAAGTCTGGAGCCCATCCAGCACTGAATCATCGATGAAATAATGACAAAGGAAAACACAGAATAAAATCTGTAAACCTGTCACTGCTGTCATTAATCTATGATCGCACCATGGTAACTGTAAAGTCACGCTCATCAATATTTTTACAACAATTGCTCAGAATGTGCAAAGTGGAAGGTGGTGGCCAAAGCGATGAACTCACACATAGAATGGTGTTTCTTTGCCAAGGATAACGCCCTATTTCACCATGAGAGGGGGGGAATAAATTGGTTTAGAAGTTTTTGAGTAATCCTGATGAAAGACAACCAAATAGCAATGAAAGCGTTACCTCCCCGAAAGATTTTCTATTGGGGCTTTTCCTTTATGCAATTCTAGCATGACTTAGCTCGTTTCAAGAGATCGTACCTGGTACCTGGTGCTTTTTTTGGTACGATTGGAAACACTGATCTTAATCACTGGAGCCTGTATAGATGCTGTATTCATATGGAATTTGCTGTGGTCAACTTTCCATGTCATTATTAAAATTTCATGCATTCTAGTTGAACACAGGAATAGACTCGGCAACTCACAGGCTGCTAGCTGAAGGTGAAGCATCTGGTTTTCCTTCCACAGAATCTCTTCACCTCCTGGACTCAATTATTTTGATGCATACGTGATGTTCAATTCCTGTTTACGCGGGCTGTTTTGTGAACAATTCGGTCTGACGTGCTGGCACTCCATCGTCGCATTTTCCACCTTTACTGAATCAAGTAAAGAGTATTGATATGCATTCATCAGGTGACCATGTTGTTTTTGTGCTCTTGTCCATTAAAAAAGGGACATGAACATGCACTTCTCTCACATTCTTTACCAGATCACCCGCCACATCAGCTGTCTCAATGGTTGGCCGCCTTCCAAACTATGATGCATGGGAGTGAGTTTCCCCAAACGACCTGTAGATGAAATCCCTTGAATAGGAAGAAGCGCTCAGTAAATATTTAGGTAGAGCTAAATTACAGATGTGCAAATATTACAAGGCAGATCGACTCATGTTTGAGCGTTAATCTCTCCAAACAGAAAGCACATCAAGTGCGTTCCACCTTTATGTTGCTATGGCTCCACTGTTTTAAGTGGCGAGACGATGGGAGAGCAGAGCAGAGACGGGCCATGTGACGCAGATTTGAAAGCACTTTGCGGCCACTTTTGGCAGCTGGAAACACCGCTATAGCGTCTATGGTATGCAGGGGGGGGGGAGATAAAATAGAATGAGAGAAAAGAAGGAAATTGCTTCAAATGAAACACTTTTATGTTGTGAGAGCAGAGATGGTTCCGCGAGGGGCTCAGATTGGCGTGCACATATCTGCCATTCTTCCTCAGTGAAGGATATTAGAGGACAGGAAAGCAGAACTGATAATCTCCCCCGCTGGAGGAGGTCAAACTGGGCGTGTGGTGCTGTTGGAGAGCGATGGGAAAACATCAATTATGGCACTTTTTTATGGAAAGCCAATTTTCCAAACAAATGCAAAACCCGAAATAAGACACAGCTGCACAGGCAATTCACATGTGAGGTTTTGCTCTATTAACACCAAGACCTCTTTTGTTTGTTTTTCTCAAGAGTTATGATGAAAGGAAGCACAGGAGTTAGTGGGGAAAACACACACACACACACACACACACACACACACTGAGAGAGTGAGTGAGTGAGTGAGTGAGAGAGAGAGAGAGAGAGAGCAGTAATAGTGACTAATGCTGAAAACAGAAACTGGAGCTCAAAGCTCATAAAGCTCCTTCCTCCTACTCTCCTGACACCCAATTAATCTGTCCCCGACGCCCTGTTCTCTGCAGGTCCACCCATGAACACAAGCCTTTTCACATCGCACCATTTGTGCACAGGTTATGCAACCGTGTGTTATTGCAGTCGGCCTGGATGTCATAAGCTGTCATTAGCTGACAAGAAGAAGTTCATTGTTATCCGCGTGTTATCCTGCGATTAACTGGCATAAAAGTGCTCGTCCGAACACCCACAGCTACTGCCATTCATCTGTCGTTCTGGTGAAACGGATCGCATTAAAAACCAGTCACATTACCATAAATCCCTTTGTTGTGATTGAACTTAATTTCAGTGCCTACGAGCTGTATTTACATGTAATGTTTGCAAGATTAAATGCATCAATCCAGTGCTTTAAAATCCAGAGCTCGTGCGCACATACCTGACATTACCACGGACTGTTTTCCACACATTTTGTGGCCTCATCTCCTCCACATCTGCGCACAGATGTTGTCATAAGAGATACTCACCGACTCCACGTTGGCGCTGTGAGTAGATGTGACCTTGTTCGAGGTTGGCAAATGTTTCCCGACATGTTTTCATCACCTGGCAAATGCAAATACAAACCAGGACTATTTTAGAATCTGCTGTGGGAAAGTCTGACACCGCTGAGCCATCTGCTTTAACTTTAATGTTGACTTCTTTCTTTTTTTTAAAACACAATACTCACACGCCCATATTTGAGTTGTGGGTCTCTGCATTAGTGGTTCAAATCTAAAGGCCACAGAGCAGTTGTGTAGAACTGCATCATAGTAGGTGATGGAGGACAAAGCTAAATAGATGTTTCTGTAGTAAAATTGTGACACAGAATTGACCGAATAGCTTCTTAATAATTGATAAATATAATAAAATGTTTATATTTAGAGCCCGAGGACACACGCAGTGGTACGAGGAAAAAGACATTTTCATTTTTGAGGTTCTAAACGTTGGTGAAAATGGACGTAAATTGGCACGTAAATCAGAACTGGTGACAAATTTGACAAAATAAGGGAAACACATGTGGCACAAAATGGCTCAGTAACGCCCCCCAAAGGTGAAACCTGTTAGGACAAAGCTGAAACCATGTTGCACCAAATTCCACGAAACTTGGTGGGAACACGTCACAGCTCAAGACAAACAAAAAAGTCTTGAGACGGGAAGATTTGCACATTTTGTAAATGAATGAACCCGTCTGAACACGTTAATTGCACCAACATAAAGAATGTTTTAAAAAAAGAATTTGTACTGGACACATCAAAGGTGAAAGTTATGAAAAGGTCTCACAGATTCAAAAAGGCGTGGCCACGGCAACCATCAGAAGTTTGCCGAATTTACCCGCCGTTTTGCCACGAAACAGGAAGTAACTTTGCAGTACATGATTGATCGATCTGCTTGAGACTTTGCATGTGATATGAGACTCAACCAGAAAACATGAAGCACATGAAAAACTGGGTCAGGGACACAGCAGGGGGCGGCTGCGAGGGGCCTGCACAATGCTCCTTGTTTTCTGGTGACAGGTGACACATAATTTCAAGATAAACATTAGGCTAAGTGTCTTAAATCATCAAAGCAAAAATCCTTGTCCTGCAGCTGTGCACAGAGTTTGAACCGATGTGTGTCACAAGCATCAAAGACAGCAGTCTCACTGCCAGTATGTCTGGAAGCCAGCTCTCTTGCTGCCTTGCTGTGTTTTTTTGTCTCCGTGTCTGGCAGCAGTACCAGTAAATGAGCTGACTTGTATCTCACGCCTCATGCCAAGTTATGTTTTGCCTGCTGACTTTTTCTCCTGTTTCTCCTCCTCCTTATATTCCCCCCCCCCTCCCTCCTCCCTCCTCCCCCCGCCGGAGTTTTCCTCTTTCATGTCATTGTTTGTTTACATTCGCAGCATGGGGAAATCACAGACACAGGAAGATGCAGCCAGGGACAAGGCTGCTCTCTCCTTCTTCTGCGGCCTTTCCTTCCCCTTTTTATTCCTCGCCGAAACACAGGCGGCTGGCCATGTTCGCTTGGGGTTTCAAACTTGCGTCTGTGTTGGGGGTCCCTGGAGTGCAACTGCGCCATAATAGCCGGGTGGAGTGGGCTGGCGAGTGCATGAATAGCAGGCTATGGGGCTTTCCAAACCCAAACTCCTTACAAGGTCTTTGTAAACTACATTGTGCTGAATTTACCCAGATTTACTCCAGCTGACGAACCGTGTAGCCTTTAATGACGAAAGTTGACAAAGGTTTTGTGGCACAAGTGGTAAAAACTTACAAAGGAGGATTTGTTTGAATTTCAGCCATTTGTGTTTGATTGCTGCATTCTTGGTTCAGGCCTTGATTCAACTCTCCCTCCTATTTCACAACTCTTCTCTGTCTGGTTTCCTCTTTTCTCACAGACAGAAGTGGAAGCGGAGAATGTGCACGTCGATCTGATGGAGTGGCTGTGGTATGTCTTCATGTCACTGCCTACAGTATGCATGTACAGTATATGTCCTTGTGCATGTGCCGCACTCTCTGTCCGTGCTCCGGTACGGGGAGTGGTCCACGATAACGCCATGAACCTTCAAGGGAAGCTGATAAATCGGAGCACCGGTGACAGCTTGACTTCCTCCCCTCGGAGTGGACTTTGCTCCTTAACCTTGCGAGAGAACTGGCACGTGCTCCGGAGAGGAGACAACAGACAGCTCGGTGATGGGGAACAGAGAAAAGCAGGAGAGACCCCTGATCTCTGCTACGTCCCCTTGCACTCCCCTCATCCCTTCATCTTACTGATTATGAGTGTATGTCAAAAAAGGGGAGTGACTTTAAAAAAAAAAAAAAGAACAGGAGGAAACATCTAAATCATAGACAAGTATGAAGGGCATCAAATGACTCACTCCGTACGATACACAAACACAGACTGACTCCTACACACCGACTGCTCTGTTTGATCATTGGAAGGCGTACACACACACACACACACACACACAAACAGTAAAGAACCAGGGCACTCACTGTGCAAACAGAGGAAGAGGCCTTTCTCTTTTGTCACAGACATGGAAATCTACAGGGAGGTAGAAATAACACACACCAGCCGTGTCTCTGCTGACACAAAGAGCTCTATTGTCCTCTCCGACTTTCTCATTTACTCATATCTTCATCATTGTACAATTATGCACTACATAATGACACCAACTGTTTGGACTTGTCCGTCCTGCAGAACTTCTACACAATGGCCGACTTAGCGTGGGTTTCTTTGAACCGACATACGGAAACTTTGATATTGTGGGATTTAAACCGAAGACAGACACGGCAGGCACGTAAATCTGCACTCGCATGTATGCAGTTATATATACATATACTGTATACATATATATATATATATATATATATATATACATATAAAGAACTTTGAAAAAACAATACGGTCAGCCCAAAGTGCTGCAAACACGGCAACAAAAAACACATTTTACAATAAATGCAGAAAAAACAATGAGACGCAAATAAAAGAGGTTTAAAAACAGTCAGAGATGTGGAGAGGTCACTCATCCGTGTTGCTCATTCACTTTGAACTGCAATGTGGATCCATTGCTTTGCTTTGCTTTGCTCTGCCTTGCTTCACTAACGCTGCAGCATGAGAACAAGTGCCATCGAATCACTTTATGCAAATCCGCAAACAGTGAAAAACAAGCAATGCTTATACATAAGTGCAGGTGTTTTACACATAGAAGCACCATATTCCACATGCTCACAGTCACAGATGTCAGTAGAACAGTGTTGTGCATGCAACCACTGAGTTTAAAAAAAACCCTGTAAAAATAACATCTTTCCTCCCGATAATGCTCAGCACAGCCATTTTGAAATGGGAACTCACACTTCTCATAAATGGTAAGTTACATCCTTTACAACAGAAAAAAAAAAAACACCAATAAGATCCTTCCTTCCTCATTTTGTTTTTTATTTATTTATTTATTTATTAAAACAAACCTCATCTGCTTGACTGGGAAAAGTAGTTTGCATAGTTTGATTCTGAACCAAAGATTCTAATTTTCTCTCTTCCCAGCGAGATCAAACAGGACTATCTGTTGCCTCTCCTTGACAGAGACCCACAGCAGAGCAGCAACACTGGCTCACACAGATTAGTAATCTGTCAGTGCTTGGTGGGAACCTGAAACATTGAAAGCGGCCGCATCAAGAATATCTACTCCCACAGGATTTGATGGCATTCCAAGATCCTGTTTGTTCCTCCTCCCTTCAGACTTTGGAAAACACTAATCAAACTGAATCACCGTGACTACTGTTTCCCTGCCCTCATGATCGCTCTGGATTGGTTCTAATTGTCTTGCAGGAAAAAGGTGTTTTCCAATGAGCAGCAGGAGAAAACACCAACATGGGAGTCTGACAATAGTTTAAAAACAGGCGTCCTCCTTCCTGTTCAAAATGCAGAACCAAAAATTTCATCTTTAGCTAATTTACATGATTTACAGTCCCCAATTACTCTGTGGCTGCCAGTAAATCTTTAGGCTGTTTTTGAAAAATGCATTGTGGCTTTGACTCCTCCTTCCTTTGTGCCCAAAGTTGCATTTATTTACAGTTACAGTATGAGATGTGTGAGAAGAAAAAGGGGTTTTTCATAACCTGCATGCTAAGTATAGTAGTTGTGTTCTGGTAAAACACTCAAATCATTTAGTAACATCTTTTTAACGTAACGTTAGGAAGCATTAACGTTTGCATTTAAGGGGAAAACCCAAAAACCTTTTTAAATGATGTGTTGACATCGAAGAGCACGCTGCAGTTCCTGCAGTCGGGTAAACTGCACGCATATTCAAATGTCTGCAGTTTACCAACCAGTTTATCTCGGCACCTGATCTGAACCCAAGTGGCATTTTCATGTCCATCTGTTGTCTGCCCAGCACCTAATGTCTGTGGAGATAACATCGGCGACTGCTGCCTACTCGTCTGCCCGTGTTTACACATGCATAACCGCGGCAGGCGCCTTTCCTGTGTGCACCCACAGACCCAGCTGATCTGAGGGACGTCACGGTTATGATTATCTCTCTGATCGTGGAATCTACACAAGCTGCCGTACACACACTGTTGTGTGCAAGAAATGAGTTTAATAAGCCATGAGGTTTTTTTTTATGTCAGTATAAACATGCAAACTGTATCTGTATATCTTTTATTTGTGCTGAATCAACAAATAGCACATCTCTTGGAAACTATACCCGTAAAAAAATTCCTGTATTCTCAGGTCCATATTTTCTCAAATAGTAAGACATTTTTACAGATTTATTGATTTACAGATTAGTTTAACCAATGTGTCATAAGCACAGTTGTGTTTTAACCACTTGTGGTACTTGTGGATGCATAATGTCCATTTCCTGGTTATGACTGGGGTTCGATTTAGTCACAAAAACTTAAGTAAAAGTCAAGAAAATAAAAAGAAAATACCTCATGCCTCAATATTTTCTCCTCAAGAACCACAGTGGATTAAGAAACACTGCGTTGCATCAGTGGATGTCATCATATTGGTGTGAAATGCCACCGTCCTCCTTCAGGGGAAGGATTTTGCTCAAATACACGTGAATCACTTCTGTGATATTTCAAAAACAAACGTAATCCTGGGGAAAATAATAGAACATTGTCTGGTCTCTTGTCTTCTTGGAAAGTAGTTAGGGTTATTCCAGAAAGCTGCGACTTGTTAGATTTAAAATAAAAAAAGAAGTCAAACCATCGCAAAGGAGTGACGTTTTTCTGTCTGTCGTGGGTGGAGCCACCAGTTCAGTTTTTGTCCTTCAGCTTAACTTCCCAGTTCCTCAAAGAGCATGTGCAGCCTTCAGGTGTTAAAAGTGTGATAACTGTCACAGGAGAGCTGCCTGGAGTTCACATGCTGTATCCACACAAATGTATTTCCACGCCAGCAGCCCGAGCTGATGATAATAAAACATTATCATACAAATGCACGTGAACAATGATTTCTGCTGATGTCACTGACAGGGGTCATTTCACATCCATCACCCCCTTGGTGGTAGTCACACCAATTCAGCCTCTCTTGGCCTTGACCATGCAAGACCCCCCTAGAACCCCCTAGTACGTTTAAAGCCAAGGTCAAAGGTATATGTTGGCAGGTCGCAGTTGTGCTGGCTGCGTCCTCACTGACTGCAGAAACTCGGTGTAAGTAAATCACGACCGTGTCAGTCCAGTCCTGAGTCAACCCTGTCACATCAGAACGAGCTGGAGCTGGAAAACAAGCTGACAAAAGAAAAAGAACTGAAAGGACAAAAAAAAGGGGGGGCATGTGTTTCCGGTGTAAGCATGTGTCCTTCCACTGAATAAAACTGCTCTTCTCTCTCTTATATTCTCTAATACACAGACTCTAGCACACCATGGACATACATTGAAACACAATGCTTTTCCCTACATGCAAATAAAATATGTAGCAGCATATGCATCGTTGAGTCGCTCCGTGGCACCGTGGCACTCCTCCGTCCTGTAACACGAGAGCCTTTTTGAAAAGCACTTGATCTGAATGAGCTGCTGTGAATACTGCGCCGCACATCAACGCCAAACAATGTCACCATCTGCTGCCCATAAACTCAGGCCAGATTTACGAGCTGCGTAACAACACGCAGTCTGGGTTTTCCAGGGTTTATCTCGGTCGAGTCAACAACGTGTAACGACACAGGTGAAGTCCATCAGGCTGCCCGTCATTGCCTCGCTTTAGATTAACTGACAGCAGCTGACGACGGAGACTGCGTTTGGTTAATAACGTTGATGCGGATCCATCAAATGTGTTCACATTTGTTTGGACGTGTGAGCGTGTGGATGAGGTACTGACACGTCGTCAGTGCTGAGCGTACCGTGTGCAACCGCAGTGAGCCGCCAGATCCAGTCACATGGACCCCAGACATGGAGACTTGACAACTGAAAACATGGCCTTGGTCAGGATTTTAGCCACTCAATAAAATCTACATATTAGGAATATGTTTTTGCCGCTTTATTCTTAGACAGCAAGAAACCAAATTCCATAGAGAAAATCAGTGATTTTACATTAAGGCACACAGGAGTGAGTTCAAAACTGTCATTTTGTTTTGTTTGAAGTTTCAAATCCTTGTTTAGATTGACCTAATTTTGTTTTATGACACAAAATTACCAAAGAAGGCAGCAGTAGACCATGAGTTCCTGTGTCCCCATGCTGATTTTCTCTATGGACTTTGGTGTGAGTGGAACTTCAGTTTCCCACTGTCAAAAAGCAAAAAATTCAAATATATATGTAGATTTCATAAGGTGACCCCTTTGCTAAGTGGCTAAAATCAGTTTTCCTTGTGTCTCAGTTGGCAGCCATGTTTTCAGCGAGGCCCCGACATTCGTGTCAGGCCGTTTCCGTGCTGGGAGAAGGCACAGCTAAGTCCGTGTTGATTATTCATCAGTGCCTAAACAATGGCTATTGTTCCACCTTCTTAAATTACCTGCTCCTGGTGATTATTCAACGTATCTTTTTCATGCTAATTCCGGCAAAAAAAAAGAAGAAAGAACTATTTGCGTGATGTGGAGCGTAGCAGCTGAAACGTGCTGCGTCAGAGCGAAAGACGAGTAGACATGTGCTCCAGGGATTTCTGCATTACTCTTGGGTGGCTGGCCAACAACGAAACCAGTCATTACCGTGTATTATGAAGATGTAAATCACACTGGGATGCAGAGGTGGAGGGGAGGGCTCAGCATTCATGGAAACCAGGGTGACCAAAGTGTTGGGTTGCACTCTGTCACCTTTGCGTGGAGAACTAGTCAATCAGTGACATGTGACACTGCCGGCCACCTGTCCAACGATGATAGGTGTATCCTGACGCACGTATGCCCTTGCAAGCATACATGCAGACCCAGATAAACGCAGCTGTCCTGGACAGGATGATTAACTTGTTGAGCCTAGAGCACAACGTGTCCCTTCAGTAAACAGGAGGAGCCACTCTCAGCATTTCTGTCTCACAACTCTTTTAATAAAGGAGCAACGATGGCGTCACAAGGGTTTTCACTTTGGTTCATTTGTGTTATATTCATAGTTTACATTACTGTATATTAATATACTAATTATATTTTATTGTTTATTGTACGTGGAGTGGTGTCAGGGACCGGGGAAATAGTCTCAGACTTTTGGACTCCACTGTAAATACAGACTTCCCACATGATATTGGTTTGTATCCAGTGCCTCATACTAGCGCAGAGTTATTATATCACTGATGTATTATTAACAGGCTAAATGATTTCCACTAATGAACGATGAGTTCTTTCTCATTTCCTCTGATAATTATTCAAAGCTGCTGTTAGCGCTTTATTCCAACTGCTATAGCTGTTGAGTTGTGAGCTGTGAGTCAGTGACATGGGTCTCGGGGGTACGACTGTAAATGACTGTAAATCTAATGGAACCGTTTTGAGTCTCCAAGAAACTCCACACTATTTCCACCAAGTCGTGTCCAATTCAGTCCAATCCAAATGTATTTCTAGAGCACATTTGAAAACAACCGAGTTGACCAAAGTGCTGTACATTGCATAACAGACAGAAAACAGGATATGAAACAATGTAGACTAAAAGCAAAACACAACAAGGCAATAAAACCGGAATGTAAAACCAATAAAACACAGAAACAAAGTCAATAAGAAATATAAATATATGTATATAGAACACTAAGACTGCAAGCTCCAAGGACAAGAAGTGGGTTTTTAGTCGAGGTTTTACAAACAGGCAGTGTGGGAGCAAGTTTAATGTTGGTGGGGGCAGTTAGTTCCACAATTTAGGAGCCACCACAGCAAAGGCTCTGCCTCCCCGGTGTTTTAATCTCGACCTACTGTAGGTACCACAAGAAGAGACCTTTCTGCAGACCTCAGTGATCGTGGCGGTGAATATGAGGTTAGATGGCCGGGGCGAGACCATTCAAGGCTTTATAAGTAAAAAAAATTGGGTTCCAGTCAGCAGACGTGCAGCAGCGTTCTGGACTAGTATGATCCAGTTTGGTACATTACGCTGTAAGTACAGGTACATAAAACATGGAGCTAGACACACAATGCAAGCAATGGTAATGTTTTCATTTTTAGCAGCGTAATGTCAGCATGCAGCAGTGCTTTCAGTGTCATGTTCCTGTTTTTTTACTCTACCTTTTGGTGGCCACACTTTATTTCACTGGCATAGAATTGAATGTAATGCTATCGAGCCAACGAACCCCATGATGGAAACACAGGCCAGATCCGGGTTTACTAATGTAATTCATACCTTGCGGAGCTGCATGGTGGAAACAAGGTCGCTGGTCTGTGAATACTCTTGTAAGATGAGGGGGGAGAACGCCAACAACAGCAACTGTTGGCAAGTTAGGCAAAAACAATGTCGCTGACAGCAGCTTTAGCCACATGCTAACTAACCTACAGCACACAGTCGTGTAAATCACGTGATCTAATGTAAAACATGTGTCTTTTTTATTATTATTATTATTATTTCTCCAAATCGCGTTTTTCACGGCCTTCACATGCACAAAAACTCACAAGAGTTCAGACACACAGGGCCGGCCCAAGCCTTTATAGGGCCCTAAGCAGACCACCACCAAGAAGTTGCCTATATTTGACTATTATTGATAGAAATGGCCTTGTTTTAATTCAAAGTGAAGCAAAGTGTGGTGATGCTGAACATGAATTGAACAGCGGACATTGCATTTGCTGCAAACTTCTTAACAAGTTTAACGGTTTTGGTTTTTAAAAACTTGGAACTGATGTGCAGATTTGCAATAAATGTGCAACCTTCCACACCAAAATAAAACCAAACAGCTTACGATAAACCTCGGCATATACAGTAGAACAGTATTTCTGTATTTTCCTCCCCGTACCTCCAGAGAAAGCGCGCGTACCACTGGTGGTACACGCACCACAGTTTGAGAACCATGGATGTGCATCGGTTGCAAAGTCAACAACCTTGTTTGAGAGCGTTTACCTCAAACACGGCGCAGTGTTTGAGATAAATGTTGAACAGGCGTTGATAAGCTGTCACCTGTGCTTGGGAATATTTGCATGGTGTGATTTGATTGGCCGATCCTTGGGAAGTTTTAACCCAGGTGAGCAAACCAGTGAAAGAGAGTCCAGTTATTACTGATGTGAGAAGCCTTACTGTAAAATCTTGGTTGTGTACTGTAATTCATTTCATGGAAAGTCAATATCTCTCTTCCTTCCTTCTTGGGCTGAATTACAGTAGACGTGTACGTAAGGCCCTCCCTCTCCTGTTGTTTTGGAGTTGTTCTATTTTTGACGTGAAAATCTGCTCAACATTAAAAAAGAGCAAACGTCGTCAACATCCCAAAAAACACAAGTTGACGCAGAGGAGAAAAGGCCTCAGGCAGTTTACTTCATAGGAGCATAATGTGACATTCTTCTTGATCTACGATGCATGATTCCCTCTCAGCTCAACATAAACACAACATTACATCGCATTAACAGGCTGCCAAAAAAAAAGGCTGCACTGTTTCTCTGACCTCCTCTGAAGTTTTCTCCGAGGACCGGTGAATAGATTTAGCTGATAGCGTGAAAACACGGCTCTCTTTGAAAACGCGGCCAATGTTTTCTCGCATGTCATCGAGGCCGAGCGGAGCGGGCCGCTGTAAATTTGTGTAAAGTTGCCTTTTCCTCTTTCCCTCTCTCCGCCGTCTGCATGTGCAACACAACTACAATGGTCCCTATTTATAGCACTTTTACCTCAGATATGAACTCTCTCTCCTGCTTAGCCCGCCACTTCCTGCCAGAGAGGAAACGCATGTGTGTGTGTGTGTGCTTTACTGACCTTTGGGAGCAGTGAGCAGCCAGATTACTGTTGATAGCAACGGGATTTTGTGTTTCCAGCCTTTTGTGTCATGTTGAAGGAGCGAGGTGTGAGCAGATGTCTCTCACCGGCTTGTGCCAGGTTTTGTTTTCCATCCTATAAAAATGTGAGCCCTCTGCCTTCGGTCGCCTCAGCTCAACCCTGTTTTTTAAAACATGAGAAAAATAAGGTGTCATTCAGTGGAAATGAGTGTGATTTGCTAATCAAGATTTTCAGGCCAGGGGACAGGTTTTCTGCGTGTAAACACATACCACGCTGAGTTTAAACTACATTTTCAGGGCCTGTAAATGGTGTGTGTGCATGTGTGCGTGTGTGCGTTCACCTGCCTTCAAGGCCGTGATCGAAGGAAAAGCTGCAGCAGCCTGGAACATCCTGTTTTTGGACGTAAACACGGTCATGCAGCTTTCCTCTCCGTGTCGGAGGGGGAAGAAAAAAAACAATCTGTCCTGTCTTTTTATTTCAGCCTCCCATGTGGCCAGCGACAATGACATCACGAGCATTTAAAAAGACAAGAGAACCCTGTGGAAGTCATTATTAGACAAACGTGGCATGTGTTTTGTCAGACATAAGAGAGACACGAGAGGAAATCCCTGTGTCTGTGTCTGCCTCGCACGTCTCTGGTCACTGCTGGGTTACTGACCAGGGATATTCCACATGTAGACTTCCTGCCATTTTGTGTGGGACTGAAGGGCAACGTGAGGACATAACAAAGACACTCACCTAATTTACTGAACTCATCGAGCTGTAAAAAGGTTTCACTGAAAGCTCTTCAATTAAATGTGTTGCAGGAAGTGAGAGTGGGGGAGCGAGTGCAACTTCTAAAGACTATCAGGAGACCTGTGATCTGACAATATGTCGCTAGGGCTGAACGATATATCGTTATCGTATCGCTATCGAGATATGAACATTCAAGATATTAATATCGAAAAAGCAACGATATAAACAATATAGATTTTCCCCCTCGCTCGCCCTGCATGTACAGCTCTGGCGGTCACAGTAAACTTCATTTTTACGATTGCACTTGAATGCACCACTACGGCCAGCCAACCACAAACCTTATTTCATGCTTGCTGTGGATCGACAGCTGAAGCTAACCAATGACAAACATAGGAGGGCGGGCGGTAGACGGACACTGAGACGCGCACACACACACACACGACATACACAGCGGGAAAGAAAGTGACATGAGCGCGGAAGATAATGCGGCCGGTGGTGATTTTGTGCCAAAACATAAATCATCGTATTTTGGATTTAAAAAGGATGATGTCAACCAGAGCGAGGTGTTGTGCAGGTCGTGCTTAGCGAAAATTGCGACGAAGCAAGGTAGCACAACAAACATGTTTCACCACCTGAAACAACACCATCGCGTGCTGCACGAAGAGTGTATTACAATGAGAGAAACACCGGGGACTTCTCAGTCATCCCAAAAGAAGCCCAAGCAAAGTGTGTTTACTGATGCGTTCCGTAGCGTTACACCGTTTGAGTTGACGTCCACCGGACATAAAGGCGTTACAGACGCTATAACATACCACATTGCAAAAGACATGGTACCCGTGTACACAGTCTCACAGTGAGTTCTCATCAATAAAACTACACTTTCCATCTGGAAAGTTTCCACAGTCTTTTGTATCATGATGTTTTTATTTTTCTGAAAAATGCTTGGTTTTCACCGAACCCGTAGTCATATCGTATCCTATCGATATCGAGATATCTGGCATGAATATCGAGATATGGAATTTTGTCCATATCGTTCAGCCCTATATGTCGCCACGGCAACTTAACTCAAAGTACAAAGCAATAACTCTCATTAATAAGCAGCAATTAAACCAGGCGTACGAGTGCAGGTTGTAAATTTATTTCATGTCCATTCCGTCAGAAGAAAGGCCTTGAATTCTTGCTCCTTCACAAACAGCTCATTAAAAAAAAACAGTTGCTTAGAAAAATATACACTGGTATTAGAACTGAAAAAAACGTGGAACAGATTCTTAGAAAAATATACACTGATTTTTAGAATTGAAAATCTTGAGATTCAGTGTTTAATTCAAATATACACTTTGCATATTAAGAAACTAGAAAACGAGTCAGAAATTGTGGCCTTTCTTGACGACAACCCGGGGGAGAAACACACGTCCAAAAAGAAGGCACTGTCAATTTACGGACTTCTCATAAAGCTTATTGAGTCTACATTCAGGAAAGACAAGAAAAAAGAAAAGAAGAGATTTTCACGTGTGCACAAAAGCTGACGAGCAAGGTCAAGGTTAAGTCTGTGAGAAGACACTTCTTCTTCTTCTTCTGTTTACTCTTCCCTGATTGACCCAATTTCCTTGACACTCAAATACAGGAGCGTCCAGCTACTGCTACAGTACTACAGACCTAAGGTTAGCCGACTTTGGAAAGGTCATCAGGTTGAAAACACAGTGAGGGCTGGGGGAGTTTTCTTAAGACTAACCTTCACTTCCCCACTCCTGAGTTAAGCTGAATATCCCCTCAGAAAACAAAAGAACAAAAAAACTGTCACTGTTTTTTTTTTTTTTTTATATTATAACAGTAAGAATGTTCAAGGCAAACGCCATTAAGAAACCAGTCATCCGCAACATACTTTATCCTTTATCCTCACGGCATCTTTCCCTTTTTACAAGACTTCCCCGCTCAACCCATCTTCTCGTACATCGTCAGTGTCCAATAACCTTCTACGACAGTCCAGACACAGTCTTTTATCGTCTCCTGCAAAGTGTTCAGTTTCTTTCAATCTGGTCAAGGTCCAGCTCTCCACCCAGCTGGAAAATGTCCCTCTGTGTCACACATTCACCCTTCCAGAGGGTGCGTTTACTGCCAGTGACGCCAACGGGAGACCCGGGCCGCGAGTCCACGCTGCACGCCGAATCGCTGTCCAGTTCTTCGTAGGAGAAATCCTCCTCCTCCTCCTCCTCCTCGTCATCATCGTCTCCCGCTACTTCCCGTGTTGACTCCAGTCCTAGTTTGGACACAGCGGTGAAGTCAGAATTTGGTTGGCTGGAGGAGGAGAGCAATAGGCTTGACGGGTAGCTGTCGGTGGGTGAGAATCCGGGGCAGCTCAAGCTCTGAAACGTCTGAAGTGTCTGAATGGAGAGAGACAAAAAGAAAGAAAGAGACAAATGCTGGTTGGTACCATTGCTCAAGTTCACATTCTGGTAATAAAAGGAGGAGGAGAATGTGTAAGATGGGAGTTTGAGTATCTATTGGAGATTGAGTTCTTGTGAACATGCACACACACACACACACACACACACACACACACATACACACAGAAAATAAAACCCTTATCATTTGTTTGAGGCAAAAACACAAAACACTGAGATGAGCTGAAAACCGGAGAGGTATCTTGTTTCAAACTGTGCCCTGGGCCTACACACACACACACACACACACACACAGTCACAGGTAACTCTGTGCTGTGTAGTAGAGAAAAAGGGTTGTTTGGAAGTTTTCAAGTTCCGTACTCTCTGAGAGAACACACCATAGGCTACATGCGGCCGATGTTCTTGTTTTGACCTTATGGAGATTTAATTCACTAACAAGTTGTCTCCTGTTTTTGTTTCCGTGCTCCGTCCGTCCCGAATTCCTCTTCGCAACAAAGACGAGCAGCCATGCAGCGAATGCAGTGAAGGGGTTAATGATCTCTGCAGTGCCCCAGCAGCAGATGTGTGAGGCATGGAGGTGAATAGAGATGAGGGTTTTCACTATAGAGCCTCGGCTTTCATGATGGACAAGTCTAATGTTCCCTTGCCTGTGTTTGGACACTGCTTTTCCTGTTACAATGAGGTGGGAGTCTCCCTTTCCGAAGTCTCATTTTAGAGAGATGGCCGTGACTCAGCACGGTCTAAAAGAAAAACAGAATGAAGAGGTTTTGTCGGTCTGAGTTGAAGGTCTGCTCATTCTTGCTGGATTTTAAAATTTACATGCGAGATGCTCAAACACAGGTACGGCATCTGCAAATGCTTGAGGTGATCACGTGTAGCAGGAGAGGGAAAAAGGGGGATTTCTGAGCCTTTGCTTTCTCTGTTCAACCCCCCAGTATTACCCCACTACTAATTATCACAGCAGAGGAGGAGGAGGAGGAGACGAAAGGAAGTGAGAGAGGAGGGGGGCAGAGGCAGTTTCTCCACAATATGCTTTCTATAAGCTCCACTGAGGCTGGCTGGGATTTGCATGGGTGTGGTGGTAGGTTGGGGGAAAGGGGGAAAGTTTCTGCTGTGTGCACGACTTCTATAAGCAAACCCCCACCATGACTTTGTCTGGGATACAATCGGCCAAACTAGGCATCGGAATAGAGAAGAAAGATGATTTAAATGACTTGGTTGTAGGTGCCAAACAGGCTGCACTGAGGATTTCAGACACTGCTGATCTACTGGGATCGAACATGCCAGAGAGGTCAGAGTAAAAATGGCCAAACTGGTTTGAAACAACAGCCAGACATCAGTCAGTATGTTTGCACGACAGTGGAGGAAAAAAACAACTAATTATTGTGTTAGTGGACTTTAAAAATACATGAAAACATGTTAGTCTGACCCAAAAAGTACTTCGGTTGGACCAGAGTTGCCCTGCACATGCGCCAAACCCAACCAAAAACCTGGAAATGATAGAAGAAGCTGGTACACAGAAGAATAACCTTGGTTGACATCAGATTCAAGGACTTTTGCCCTCAAAGGGCACTAAATATCAACTTTACTTCTTTCTTGCACAAATTTCAAGCACTTTCAATGACCCATGTCTGTTTAGGGTGATTTTTTAAAAACTTTCAAGTAACTCAAATAGGTCAAAAGGGGTCTGTTTTTGCTGGGTTTTTTTAAACAGAACTCAAAGTAGCCCACAAAACCAGCAGAGAAACTGCTTTTAGGTTCTATGCACCAAAACTTTGGACCATCTTACCCAACTACAGTATATCAAACATGGAAGTTCTGTTTATTCTTTTTCAAATGCCTTTTTTTAATAGTATTTGGGGACTTTAATTCATTTCTTGGAGAATCCTAAACTCTGGGGAGAGGGTAGGCATACAGTATGTGCAATATTTGATGGGACACCAGCAATATTTATGTGGTTTAATCATAAAAATATATCAAGAAACTGTCCTGTAAACACATCATTTGTATTCTATTAGACATTATCCATTATTCCAGGGTGTACCCCAACTGTCACCCCTATGTCAGCTGAGATTGGCACAGCACCCGCCCACGATCCTCATGCGGAGGATAAAGCGGTAGATGATGGATGGATGGATTATCCATAATTCCCAATAGTGATTACCACATGTTGCGCTTGCCCCTACACTGTTTTTCTGTTTGATTGTATCAAAAGGCAGCTGCTCGGGGAGAAGCAGAAGTGCAAGTGCCATGAGGTTAGACAAATATCCTCCTGATAATTAGGGCACGCGACAAACAACCCCCTACAGAGCGCTTTGGCACGACTGTGCGCTCAAGAGCACAAATACACACATACAGTATAAGTCTGTATAGTGACAATCATGCACATATTCGTCTTTAAACTAAAATTGAGCTAGCTCAGTGCTGATATGAGGACAAAACCATCCCCCCCAACATCAAGTGACAGTAAAACACAGGCGATGCCAGAGGTGCACTCTGAGACACAAACGCGTAGGTCATTGTCAACAGTCAGACGACACTGGTGCACGCCTCACTGTGTTAACACTTGATCTCTGCATTTTTCTGCCGGTCACTGTACCACAGAGAGATGCCTTGACGTAAGATGAAACAAAAAGATAAATACAGCGTGTAAGCTTTGAGCAAAGGTTGCGCAAGAGCAGGTATTATGTGCGTCCGACCTTTGTGACGAGCCAATACAAGTCGCGATATACATGGCAACTGCCGCACCTCGAGACACCCACCCAGGTGCTCCCACAGGCCCGTGGGGCTCGACGCTCAGCTATGATCACCATGTCTGCCATCCCAGGAATGGACCGGCGCGGAAAGAGCAGGGGAAGAGCAGAGCAGCGGAAGATATTAATAGAGAGGAGTGAGGAGTTTCTCTGGCAGCTTCCCTTCAGAAATAATAGCCGCTTTCTTTACCCGTACATTTTTCTCTTGAAAGCACACACACACACACTCACATTTTCAGCAAGCTATCTTTTCCCACCTCTACTGCTAACACGGCTAAACCAAACAAAGCTTGTATTTATTTTCTTCTGAGGCTAAGAAGCCGAGCAGCCCACTCCACATCGGCCGTTTCATCAAAAGCAAAGCGTGATCTGCGTCTGCAGTCAGGGTCCTAGGGTCCTAGGGGTGGAACGGTCCATTTGGGCACGTGTTTACTGTTCGATTCATAGCGTAATGTCCCCACCAATGGAGATAATGTTTGGGACACGCGGACAGACAGATGAAATAGTAGTATAGATGGAGGCGTGGGGTGTTGAGTGCTGCGGGATCAGTTGTAGAAATGTTAAGACACAGAAGGAGGGCCGGATTTAGAGGATGAGCCAGCATCATTGTTTGTTCTCTTTAATTTTTACCTATAAAGACACTAGAAACACAAACACTAGACATCCACCTGACAATTGACAGCACCA
Organism: Solea solea; assembly: GCF_958295425.1. NCBI lineage: Eukaryota > Metazoa > Chordata > Actinopteri > Pleuronectiformes > Soleidae > Solea > Solea solea. The sequence goes on from NC_081148.1 coordinate 21,781,471, forward strand.
GGAGTCGGGTTAGTCGTTTATTTTAGTGACAAAAAACCTCAAAGGCAAACAGTTGTTAAGCTTTTTTGCCAAATACACAAAAAGCATGTTTAAATGCAGCAACGTCGCTCTTCTTTCTGTTTAAAAAAGATTTGATTTAAGATCGTTACAATGATGTGCCTAAACAAGCTGCCCCATTCTTTCAGATTGTGCATGATTGCATGACATTAAGAATATCTGATAAAAAATGAAATCTGTACATGGTGGATTATTGCACTATAGATCTGATGCTGAAGGGAAAAAAAAGCATGTCACTTGACAAATTAGGTCCATGCGCGGCGTGCATGTGTTAACAGGAAGTTGATTGCCTCCTCTACAGTTGATCGCTTCCAGAAAATAATATATATTTAAAAGCTGTCGACACACACACACACACACACACACACACACACACAGCTAATCGCCGAGTTGTGACTTAAACAATAACAACAGGAAGTGAATGAAGCAAATGTGTAATCCCTTCCAAAGTTCTCCGTTTCTGCCCGTCCAGACTCTGGATTATCACCACATTTTTTGCACATGAAAAGAGTTGAGTAATGGCGTCAGACAGAGCCTTGCAAACGCTAATGTCAGCATATTGCGTGTTTATTTTTGATTTTTGTTGGTTGTCTACTGGAACAGGTCATGCCTTTCTATCAGTCTTTCTTCTGACAAGCCAACACAGGTTTTACAGTTACTTATATCACCATCTGCTCACATGGCGTGATTTTAACAGCACTGAACAGTAGGTTTTATTTTTAAAACCGTGAGAGAAAAACCTCAGTTTCCAAAAATATCCACTTACGTGAGGACCAGGCGTAAAAATGCAGACTCGGAGTGTTTCAAAGCAAAACAGAGCCAGCAGTGTCTTCAAACTTACTACATTGTCGGGGCTTTAGATGATGGGGTCGCGTGTATCGGCAGGCGTATCTCGTGCAGAATTTCTGCCTTTTCAATTAAACCCTGAGAAATGTGGATGTAGCTCTAGAATGAAGAGATAACATTCCCAGCCTGACAGGTTATTATGCTGCTATGCAGTGGAAAAAAACAATGGAGGTAGGTAAAAAAAAACCGGAGGCAGTGAATAGAGTAGTGAAATGATATACATGGCTGACACTGAACAAGTGAAGGGGAGGGTAAATCCCAGTGGTAGACTTGTTATAGCCGATTAGCATGACATGAATCCCAAGAATTGACACCATCCTTCACTGACGCGGTCAAGGAAGTCCCGGGGCCAGATTACACCGTGTTCCACTGACAACAAACACTGCAGCATTGTTGTGTGCAAACCCTCACAATCCTATAGCACTTTATTATTTACTGTGAATGTAAAATGTGTTCGCATTTACCTGGACGTCTAAAAATGACACTGGAAAACACCGACCCTCCACTCATACTGTATATAAATGGAGGAAGTGTGGTGGGTTGTGAGAAGCAGTACTAAAGCTTAACTGACACCCTAAGGCAGGACTCGGACAGATATCTATTCAGCCTAAGAGTGTTGTGATGAGAGTAAGCCACTTCTTGAAAGAGTGGATTGTTAAATATCAAGTGTGCCCTAAAAGAACTTAAGTAAGATCATCAGAAGCAAGAAACACGATACAATTCTGACATTTACAGCTGCAAATCACACAAAATCCCATGAGGGAAAGTCATACGTGTTCCCCTCCCTGCCTATAATTCTCATGTTAAGTCCTCGACAGACCAGACACAAGTTGTAACCAGCCCCATGTTTCCACATCATCACATCCTTTTCCAAAAGCTTTGCCAGCTACGAGTTTTCCTCTCTTCCTCTAACGGAGACAAACCACCACATTAACCTTTGACAACGATGTCAACCTTAGACTGGCTGACACGAGTTTCACTTTAGGGAACAGCGCCTTCGCTCTGCTAGTTGCAGAAACCACCACTAAGTTGAGTTTTGTGAGAAAGAGAAGCAAATGAGTGTGTCCAAAACTTGTGCAATCGTGCATGTCCATTCATAAACAAACAAAACGACTGATAAAACTGAGATGACAAACAGTGGTGCCAAGAGCAGATACTTCGAACACAGTCATCTGCTCCCGCATCCAAACACTGGTGCAACTAGAGGTAATGTAAAACCGACCCCATGTGTGTGTGTGTGTGTGTTTGTGTATCTGTGCGTGTATGTGTCATCATCGTGCTTGATTTTCCCCTCTTAGCAGCTGGCATGACTAGAGGAAACATGCTTGCTAGGCTCCATTACCAAAGCCTTGTTGATCCAACCCTGGCTAGGTCCTGAGGGTGAAAGGCTGGGAACACAAATCTTTGTGAAGAGGAAGGGAGGGCGGAGGGATGCACTGATGGTTCTTTCTAACAAGAGAAACAGCAAAAGGACAACATTTCCTGGACAGAAGGTATGCTGGAGGAAGACTTTAGCATATCACATGGATGCTTTAATGTAACGGGAGCAGGAAAGCTCCGAGGACATGTTGGCTTCGGCGTCCGTGGCTGTTTTTGGTGAATTTCAAGAGCGCTCAACTGAATAATGAAGCAGGATGTAATACAAGAATTAAAGCAGGATTTTTCTAGGCTCCATGAAAACAGCCAAGTGCTGCCAAACATCAAAATAGTACATTAAAATACTTCTAAGATTTTTTGTCCAGGATCATTTATACCCCCACAACCTCATATAACAACAATGTCTTGTTGTGTGGGAAGCAAGAAGAAGACATTTTAGGTTGCTTAAAATTGCCCGACAGCAGTACAGTGAGTTCAAGGCGAAAATAAAGTGTCAGAGTTGCAGAGGGGAAGCAAGTGAAAGTGCAAGTGGTCGAACCTTTACATACAGAGTTCAGCAAATGAAGTGTAAGAGTAAATGAAATGACACACTGCAGTCAGGCTTGCTAGAATGTGGTGCGAGGCAGCGTGACCGAACATGAGGAATGCATGTTTAGTAAGCACCACTCCCTGAGCTGGAAGGAAGGAGACCTGCGATCACTTAGCCATGAAGCCACGGACCAGAAACCCAGAAAACTTAATTCAGCTCCAATCATTCCCGTTCCTGATCAGACTCAGGGACAGGGAGAGAGAGAGAGAGGGAGAGAGAGAGATAAAGAGACTCATTTGCCTTTGGCCTAAGAACAGAAAGGTATTTGTTTGTGTGGTAAATGCACAGGGTCCAGGATTTAACTAGACGTAATCGAGTCCATTTGGCGTCAGCAAAACAAAATTAGAAATAAGCTGATGCTGATTTATTTTTAATAAGTGCACACCAGTGATCCTTAACTCTGTGAAATGAGTCAAATTCGCATGAATGCCAGTGTGCGTTGCTTGGCTGTGTGTGAGTGTGTGAGTGTGTGTGTGTCAATATGTGGTCAACATTTCCAGCTAACCTGAGTCATCTTTGCCAGGTCCAGGGACGGCCGCTGCTCCTGGGCATCTTCTGGCCTCCTGCGCTTCATACCAATCTTTTTGTCATTAAGCACACAGGGCTGGGACCTGCTCCGAGACAGACATCCTGTGCCCCCCGATCTCTGGCCAGCTCGCCGCCCCAGTTCTGGGGTGGAGTCGGGAGAGCTGGCCTCCGATGTTGTCTCTTCCCTCTGCAGCTCTGGCAGGCTGATCTGCTCGTGGGAGAGCGAGAGAGGCCGGAGGAGGTGGTGATGATGAAAGGAGTGGTGGTGATGTGAAGATGGAGAGGTGGGGGAGACTGGAGAGGCAGTGAACTGAGGGTGCAGGGGCAGTCGCTGATTGAAGAAAGGCAAGTCCAGGGCGCCGTCTGAGTGAATGCTGGAGCACGAGGGAAAACTGAAGCTGGAGCTACGCTGAATGGGAGGAAAATGACCACCAGAGTAACCCCCTCCTCCGCCTCGCACATTCCCACCGCTGTGGCACCTACGTTTCTCCACTGCCGTCCACACTCGGGAGCCCTGAGGCCTCCAGGACGAGCGGAACCCGCTTAATTCGTCGGAGAACGACAGGGAGCGACACTGGCGTTTGCTCGGGGGTGCAGTGGGAGCGTGGCTGGTGGCTGTAGTGGTGTAGTGGGCAGTGGTGGGCGTGGCGCTGGAGCAGGCGCTGGTCATGCTGCAGTTGGCGAGGTTGAGATCTCTAATCAGACTTGTGATCGCAATGGCGCTGCCCGGCTCCTTGGCCCAGTGCTGGCCTCCGGGCTCAGGACCCACATCCCGCAGACTGGCACTGGACTGGCAGGGAGCTCTCTGCTGGATGGCACAGCTTCGCCCGAGGTCCAGCCACCTGTCTGCCTCTGAAATGTTCAAAACATATATTCTCACAACCCAACAGCAACTCTTTCTCTTTCTATATTGCTTGCAGTGAGGTGATTAGAGCATAATGTATTTCTTAAGATAGAAGACATGACACTATAATCACAATAATGCACCGCTCTCTCAATCAAAACAATAACAAAAGACCTAGTTTGGCTGCAGGGCACTGCCTTGGTTAATCGCATTTCAAAGTAAAAGCACAGTAGCATTTCTGCTCAGTTTTTTCCACAGTTTGAGAAATATTTGCATGGTCAGCCTCACACTGAAGATTTAGAGTGTTTAAACGCACATTATCTATGGTGATTTTCAAAGGCAAACCCTATGTTAAACAACATCAGCTCCACAAAGCAGAAGATGTCATTATCAGGTCCCTATCATTTGTTTTGTCTCATGTCAAAAAGTACACAACTAAACAAAATAAAGAACATTAGCCTAGATATTCCAAATAGTTCAAAGAGAGGAACATTAGGGTTCTTAACTGACAAACATGAAATTAGCCTATGAGCATATAAATTATTTCAAAAAGGAAGCTTTCTTAGGTTTAATAATGAAACAACTGATACATAACACGCACCTGAGGTCATTTAAGGCAGGTACAGACTGCCATGCATAAAAAGCACAGAGATCTCCTGAGCTTGGCAGTTCACAGCAGTTAAAACAAAGTTGTCATCACTCATCTGTTTCAGGATGAATGACAAGATTAAGCTGGGAGGAATTTACACTGCAGCTCCACAGTTCAAACCTGTGCAGCTCATCTGCAAATTTGTTGAAAGCTGAAAAACTAGAAATATATATTTTTTTTAAAAAGAAAGAAGGCGAGTCACTTTCTTCCAAGGAAAATGGATAAGCGTCAGAGAGTATTGTGACTACTGCCAGCTGCTTCACAAAAGAATCTATAAAACACCTACAGTAAAGTGCCACAGCAGCTGGAGCTACAAAGCAAAGAGGTTTAGTTGCGATTCTATTGAAGCTTTTGTCAGAAAAGGACCCTTGCTGATCTAAATCCCATCCCTTTTGGATGCCTGTCTCTAATTCTGGCATGCTCGCTCACAAACTGGTGGACGGAAATCATTGTTTTGGGCGGACAAACAATGCACGGGGGCTACAGTGACGACCTGCCTGGAATGTTAGGAAAACAACTTGACAAAGGGATGAACTTCAAAACGGCCACCCTTTGGAAGCAGCAGACAAAGTGCCAGTTGAACTAACAAGACATGCGAGACAATGTCAAAGTCAACATTAAACAGCAAGAGTGGAAAACAGCGCGCTGCGCTCCTCCCCCTGATGTCACCGCATCTCAGCCGTAAAAAGAAAACGGGGACAGTATTTACAGAAGCCAGTCTTTTAACACGGGGAGGGTAATTATTGCAACACCAGCAGAGCCACAGGGACATTGTTGACATAGACAACAGCATATTCAATTACTGTTCACTCCCATGAGAATGGTGTGCAATGCAGTGTGGAGGCAGGTGCACCCTGATCATGAGAGGAGGATGAGTGACAGATGGGAGAAAAGGGAGAAGTGAAAGACCGAGGAGACAAACAATGAGGCGGTTATGGTGGGGTTGGCTGAGTCTGGTGGTCCAGTCCTGTTACAGTCGTCCTATTACACTTGTGAAATTTTCTTATAAGCTCTGTCCAGAGCTCGACTAAATGCAAAAACAGTTGAGAACGGTTGTTGTGAGAAAGGGGAAGCAAAAACAGAGAGGGGCAAACAGACAAACAAAGCTAAAGATAACTCACCCACAGGTCCACAGGAGAAGAGGGTGGTCCCTTTGCTCATGGTGTGGAGCTCACGCTGTGAAGAAAACAAAGACAGAGGGGTCTTAAGTCAGGGAGATGAAGAATAATCAAATAAGAAATGAAAATATATGGTTAATAGCCCCACAGAACTGAAACAGTGCTTATTTCCCTTTTATCCAACAAGTCTACTGCATTCTGTTTAAAATGTAAGTGCACTTTGTATCTCCACTCCACAGGATAATTAATAATCAACAGTTTAAAAACCAGTGATGAGTATAAAAACTCTTATACAGTGTATATATATATATATATATATATATATATATATATATATATATATACATATATATATATACACACCATATACTGCCCTGCCCAATGCTGCACATTAACCTCCAGCCTCTAAATTAAAGGCCTCTGCATACTTCCCACATCCCACGTCTCCAGAAAGTCACGCACATGTTATCTACAGTGGAATTCATAGTAAAAATCAGGATATGCTTTGGTCTGGTGTTTCCACGTAGGCATATAGTATCTGATCTCACAGTTTGATAAAGTACTAACAGTATGATGTGTATAATCTGCACATCAGTGGAGTAATGGACCTCTGAGGACACTATGAATCTGCCTTAATAACAAAATAGTATAAAATGACTATGTTTCATGGTGAACCACCAATAAAATTTATATTCAAAATAGTTACTTTACTTTCATCTGGATTTGTGATGTTTTTTTCCATCCTTCTGCTTTTATTCTCCTGTGACTTTAACGACTCGACAGGTAAATATAAAATTACACAACCAGATAATCCGATTGTGGTCTGACGTGCTCTGTTGAATTGAGAAACTAAATATACATGATGACTATCTTTGGTTATGCACTAATGTAATATAATCGCTGGCCCTATTCACTTTGCAGGCAGATCCGTGCGCAGGTCACAACCAACCGGTTCGCTTTGTGCGAGACTCGAAAAGGTTACGTTTCGCTCACCAGCCGTCTCTCGACGTTCTCGGGCCTTACATCATTGACACCCTTCTTCTTTTCCAGTGTTTTGGATAAAATGATCACCATGGTAGCACGCGGCTCTGCTGCAGTCTGTTTAGGTGCAGAAGGAGGCCACAGGCGGCCATCTTAGATGAGGGCGGAGGGCAGAAAGTAGGCGACCGGTTGGTGACCTCCCATCTGCCGAGCAGACTTCAAGTGCTGAGGATGGTTGGTGGAGGTAGGAGGGTGTCTCGCACTTCAGATCCCTGTGTCAAACGGAAGAGACAGAAAAATAAGTTTTATTTTGCGTTTAGGACACTGACAGACATTTTCCACCCAAGTACAGCTTCCGTGTTCAGCAGTATGACACGGCTTGTCATAAATCTAGACAACAATCTGGTGTAACTAAGCCTATAAATTCAACTTTGTGTCATCCACAACCGGCCAAATACGAAAAGGAAGCATACAGAGCAGCCACTGAGCCTCGTCCTGAGCCAGTTCTGCTTGAAACAGAACAGATGAATGTTATAATGTGCCTCATTTAAACTACCCCCCCCCCCCCACACACACACACACACACACACACATATACCACCACCACTCAAAAATGACCCTTGCTTATTGTTACTTTTCTTGAAAGTTTTGAGTTTCACTGCGTGGGATAATATTTGTGCAGAGTTTAAATCCCGGTTCAAGGCGTACACATATGAGCAGGATATTTGTAACATTACAACTAGTTTGGAAGCCAGCGGTGATTCAGAAAGTATGATGTGGAAACATGAGCACATCCTCTGCAAAGAGACTTTTCTCTGACGTTAAGGCATCTTGGGTTAGCCAGTGATACTTATTTACATATTCATGAGGAAGAGGAAGTATTTTTTTCAGGGGGGAAAATAAACAAATGGCAATTTACAGCTTCAGCTTAAAACACATGTTTCTCAAAAAGGAAATTGTAGTAGTTACTGTACACATCAGTGCCTTCATTCATCCACATGTTGTGTGGTGGCATAAAGTATCTACTGAAGCAGCCCTGTTAGTCCACACTGGCCGTTTTCAGACATCAAATCCAGATATTTGCCCAAGAAATCGGGTCCAGACATTGTCCAGGGTTTAGCATTCACATAATGACAAACACAGCTGGAGCGATGCCTTCACAGCAGCAGCAGGAGAATCTCCAGAGTTGATCAAGTTGATGAGGTGGCCGCAGGTTTAAGCATGCTGTGAGTTCACTCACTGTGGAATTATCCAGCATTTCTCCTGCTGTGTTCTCACATGGGCTCACTTAGACAGTATCCAGAAGTTTAACCAGTGAGCGAGCAGGAGAATGTCCAGACAATGTAAGAGTCACTCCTGTGGACAGACACGTGTTCACGAACAGCCACTGGAGAATATCCGGACCTCAGTGCACTCATTAGAAACGGAGTTTACTCATTAGAAACAAACATTCCCATGAGGAAAATCACTGACAACACTTATATAACCCATTCCCAATGGTCAAAAAACCCTTAATTATAGTTTTTTGCTAGTTGGTTTGGGAAAACTGAGTGTGTATCCCTGTAAACATCAGGACACGATGCACAATGTCAACATATTCCACAGCTCCGACAGAAAGCCATCTCCAGCTAATCTTGGAAACGTCATCACTCACATCAAATGACTGCGCATATGGCTGAGAAACATGAGCAGAAAGGGACATAATATATACTGTATGGCGCTGCGGTCGCCTCATCCACCGCCTGCACATTCGCAGATGGCAACGCGCAGACTGTTCCTGCTGCAGTAAATAAACACCAACCCCCAAAATGCTTTGAGGAAGTAATATGCGAGGCAGATGGTCCATGTGCTTTGTTTTCTGAACAAACATGTTCTGTCATGTCCGCTCCACTCAGCCCTTCTGATGCTGCTTGATGCATGGGAAAGATGTTGCTAAATGACGGGCAGGTTCAGTTCATGCCGTCTTTGCCCCTAATGTGAAGGGTAAAGGCTGGAACCACTGCAGTGACCTTGGACCTCTGGAGTCTCTTTCCTTCATTAGCCAACCAGCAAACACACTGACACATTGAATTAGAGAGTATGCGCATGGTTCAGCTCCCCCCAGTCATTTTTTGCCTAATGACAGCTTTCTGCTGTGGAGCAACACATGAAGGTAATGGATCTTCCAGACCTTCCTATGTTATTCGGCCTGTTTAACATGTGGTTTCACAGTAAGTGTGGGCTGATGCACTTATACAACAGGCTTTAGGGAGAAGGATGAAAGCGGCCCATGGGTTTTCTTGGGCCTAGTTTGGATTTGTAAGCATATCTGATCAGAATCTGATCTTCCTGACCGACTGTTGACATTATATGTTGCAAGTGATCAGATCCAATCTGCATGTGTCCATATTGACATCGTCTAGTCTAGTCTTCCACATGGATTTCTATAGTTACAGGCCACGCCCCAGAAAAACAAGTCATCTAAACGAAATAAACTAAATGGATGACAGAAATCCGTGCCTTTAAACTATTGTCTTTCCCTGTGTCTATCATTGAACAAGACATTCAGATTGAAACAGCTCTGTAAAAAATCTCATCAGAATCGGATCAGAAACCGCCTCCGTATGTGGTTTGAATCAGCCTTGGAAAAATGGGATCTCATGAGTTTTATAGCTGTTCAGACTGCCAAAATCACGCTCCATACAATCTGGATATGCTTAAAAATCTGATTTGGGGGGCGGCAGTCTAAACAAGTCCTTGGACACAATGGAGGGGGACACATAAAAGAAAGGATGTTGACGGGGTGTTGTTCACACAGATTTGATTTAGCAGTTTTATATCCAGCCTGGTCACATCTTGTTATTTCACTATGTCATCTGTATGCCTTCCCTCTTCTACAGCCCCATGACTACATGAGGACTATAAATGTTTCATGTAGGCCTGCCTCAAACCAACTGCTAGCATATGACTCCCATTATCTCCATTTATCCCAGAGAGTCACTGGAGCACAACTGGGCCTCCTCAGGCAAGAGGGGCTGGTGTCGGCAGTGGGAGTCAGTGGAGAAGAGAACGTTCTTCTTGATCAGTTTTGAAGATTACTTCACTGATTAGGACTGACACTGAGTAATGGTTGCGGTGTGTGTGCGTGTGGGTGTGTGAAACTGTGTGTCTATATGTGTGTGTGTGTGTGGAGGAGCATAACAGTTAGCGCATGTGTCAAGGTTGTTACGCTGATACATTGAGGAAGTGTGACGTGTTCCACCAGGGCTAAAACAGCACCTCAGCAGTCAGTGAGAACAAGAAGGTGTGTATGTGTGTGTGTGTGTCTGTACATGTACTGTATGTCTGTGTTTATGCAAACCTGCACTTGTGTGTGTGTGTGTTTGTGTGTGTGTGGTGACTGGCAAGTGGGGTCATGGGAGAGGGCAGAGCGAGTGTGAATTCAGCCTTCTCTTGATGGGGAAACCGGAGCGTAATGTGCTCAAGAGTCTCTACTGATTAGATAAGATTTGTTTCTGCTTAAATGAGGCTACATCCACACTGCTACACTTACACACAAACAAAACTATCTGTGTCCAGATGAGCTTTTAAACACCTTGTCTGCGTACCATTTACAACGCCACATAACTCTCATACTGCCCATTCTTTTCACGTGCTGCAAATCTTTTATTTCTTTTCTGTTCATAACACATGGTCTTAATTTTATTGTAAGTGGTCAAGTTGTGTCGGGGGGGGGAGAGGAATTTCATTGCAGAGATAAAACAATATTTATGCCATATCATCATGGAAGTGGCCATGAAGGAATAAACATGGTCAGCAACAATTCTCAGAGAGACCACAGTTGCTTTCAGACATGCACTTGACTCTCTGGAGATTCTAAGGAGATCCTCCAGGGAGGCTGTATGTGAGTCTACAGAACTATCCACAGAGATTCCAGTCAAATCTGCAGTTGTGAGCTCATGTGAGAACACAGCAGGCGAAAATCCCTAGAGTGTGCCGCTTTCTGCGTCTACAAACCCAGCATCACCTCCTGCGGCTGCGAACAAGCTTCACCCAGAGAAGCTCCCGCTACGAGTTCATGTCAGAAATGTCTGCAGGACAATAAAGCCTTTGAATCCCTTGAATAACCAACACACTTAACAACGTACATCATGTGACCATTCAGGTGCACTGACTGGGCATGCTCGTGCCAGTGTTAAAAACAAGTCGCTTCCCTCCTCCGTACTTGTCTGCGAGTATAACTGACAACAGTAAGCAAGTGTTCACGAGTCATAGTCGAGAACAACAAATCGGGAAGGGAGCGCGAGTAACAGTGACATCTTTTCCAAAGGTCTCAGTTTTTGCCCACTCAGACTGTAACGCAGTCTTTTTCAGATTAAAATGGAGTCAGGAGTGTTTTTTAACTTCTCAGTTTATGGGGCTCTAAAACCCTGGGGTAGTGTGGATGACAGGAATATCCGGAGCATAATTTATGCATTTACTGAACGAAAATGGAACAGTATGGTCTCCTTTGTTGCCTATACCACCACACTGTAATTAAAACGCTTAACTATACAAAACTGACATTTCTTGGACAGCTGCAATGATCTGACAGTTTCAAGTTGTGATCCAGAGTAAAACAATATCTACTCCCAGTGATGACTGCTCAGCCTTTCCAGGCAGGATGCAGTTGTATAACTTTTGATTTGAACACAAAAATGAGGGGAACTGCCGTCACTAAATGTACACCATGCCATTGTTTGGGCAAAAATAACATTGTAGGTTCTTGTAACTGAAGCTGACCCCCTCCGTCGACTAATGCCTAATGGTAATTCTGGTCAGATTTGTGTATGCAGTGGTGCAGACAGCAGCTCTTGCTTCACAATAGGCTACGACTCAGGAGGGCACTCGAAAGGGCAGCTAAGATAATGTGGCTCGTTGCCCAGACTGTGATTTGTACAGGCAGATGAATAGGAGCCTATTTGGGGCCCCCTAAAGTTCTGTGACGGGGTGTTTGGTGTCCATCACCAATTGGCTCTGGTTGCTGCATACTTGTGCAGAGCGCGTCTGGTGTCAAGACTTTGATCTGTGGCTGCAGCTGAAAGAAAGCAACTCATTACATACTAATGAAACGACGAGGACCAAACAAACACGATTCTGCATGTGTGACACAAGAGAAAACCGATATTTATTTAGATTTTCTTCCTTATCTTTTTGTAACCAGACTGACATTCTAAGATGCAGGATGCTACACATCCAAGTTACGTAGTCGGCTTAGCCATGGGAAACAAAAGTAAAAGATCAAAAGGTTTTGCACACTCAGTTTTGTTTTGTAGGTGGGGGTGAGTAAAAGTTAAAGTTATTCTTTTGTTAAAGTGGATTGTTAATTCAGGGTGAACACACAGCCACCCCTCTTTCTTATAATGTAACTGAGGTCGTAAAAATGGTCCTAGAGAGGTCAAGACATACCAGTGACTCCTCTGGCCATCACCCTAGTACCCACTGGCAGGGGAACACTGGCCAAAAACAACACGCCATCACACCACTCGATCCTCAGATGTGCATAAACACTGAAGTGCTCATTCAGTCAAACTTTATGTGTCGTCAGTTGTCAGGTTCTGGCCTCTTCCTGCAGATTCCCCTGAACGTAACTCTAACGACAGTGACCATCGACCTTTGTATAAATACAGCCGGCACTCGGAGTACCTGCTAAATGAGCAATTTATAAAGATCATTCGCTTTATTTTGACTGTCACCCATAACAACACCTCTGCAGTGAAAACAGAGATGGGAATTGTGACTCAAACAACTTCTTGACTGCGCTGACAGAGCAGTTCACACTGCTCTTCTTCTCATTGCTTAGCAGGCACGAAGACACACGAACACAACGCCCGTATGAAAGCACACTTCCCTTTGCAGTATATGGGTGCCGCTTCCCTTGTGGTCACAGGCCGCCGCTGCTGCTGAGCAGGGCGTGGAACGTACAGATTTTATTACCAAATTCATGCAGAAAGAAAAGCACAAGGGATCTCTGCAAAGCATTGTGACACAGTGTCGACTTCACACGTACAGCCTCGCTGACCCCTCCAAGGAGGAAAAAAAACACAATAAACTAATGCAACAAACATCAGTGCACATTAACATGTGCTGAGGTAAACTGTCAGTGGTGTCAGTGGTGAATTTGCTTGACCTAGTAAGAGGATTGTTGACTTAAAAAGGTACAGAGTGTAACATTTAGCAATATTTATTGATGAAGTTGCATGTCGCAGGTAAATATCCCTCACTCAAATGTGTTGTAAAACCTATGTAGCCCTTCTGCCTTAGAATAAAAACTCAAAATATGTTTAGTTTGTCCCTTTTAAAAACAAAGTGGTCCAAAATGACAAAACTCTGGCTCTAGAGTAATGAAAAGGAGCAATTTATACAATCAGGTAATCGTAAAAGTGTTATTGTTTTACCCTAAATGTTTGCCAAATGAACATAATTTCACCTATATTTTACATACTAAACATTTAAATGTAATTGCTTCAAGATGAGGCTTAAATTAGACCTAAATTAACTTTCTTTGTTCTGTGGACATTAATCAGAGTTTGGTCTATGGAGAATTCAGGTGAGGAAGTGGCATCTGGCTTAAGCATGCAGGAGGCACGACACTCACCCATTCACTCACTGAGGATTATCCGGAGTCTCTGTCCTCACATGAGCACACTTGGTCATTATTTGGAGACTAGGAAACTGGTAGGAGAATGTCTAAAGAATTTGCCTCTTCACTTCCAGTCTGCACCACCTCTGGATAACCTGCTGTCTGTCTGAAAGCAGCTATAGTCACACCACCAAGGGTTACAACATCTTGTTCAGTTAGGGTTTTCATAGATATTACTGGCGTCCGGTTTCTCTTTGACTTACTTCATAAAGCAGTTGCCAAGTTAGACACTCTTTCAAAGTAGCCATAGCAACCAAACACAAAACAACACATAACAGTGTCAAATCTCTCCCCCTCTCTATGTTTGCATACACACTTAAGAGAATCTTTTTCTTTAAAAGGTTCACCTGTTCACCTGCATGTTAGCACAAATATTTAATCAGCCAATCACAGTGCAGTAACTCAATGCATATGATCAAGATTCAAAACCAACCAGTGATCCAAACTTGTGAACCTGAAGTCTCTCTTGAAGACATGTCACCTCCCATTGAAGAGGCCTCCTTAGTTCTGTGAGGTGAAACATCTTCAAGAGAAATCTCAAGTCCAGTTTCTACCGACTCAATGTGTTTTGGATAACGATGACCTGGATGAAAGCATCTACACGGACATTGTGATTTGAGTGACTTTGAATGTGTCACGGTTGGTGCCAGACCAACTGGTTTGAAAATTTCAGAGAGAAGGTTTTACAGAGAACTGTCAGAAGGAAGAAGCCAGGAGTCAGAGGAGAGTGGCCATAAAGGCAACCGTAACTCAAATAACCACTTTTCACAACCAAAGTATGCTGAAGACCATCTCTGAATACACAACACGTCTCTGCAGGTGGGTTACAGCAGCAGAAGACCACACAGTCTGCCACTCCTGTCACTTTCGTATGTGTCCTGTGTACCTAATAAAGTAGCCGGTGAGTATAATACACACCCCTGTTTCTCAGAGCAGGACCTCTGGTCGAAAAAGCTTGACAAGTTGGACAGGCGTAGCATCAGGTGTTTCAGTTTGACTGGAGGAACCTATGGGGCCTCTTGCCCCCCTGGAGTGACCCTTGCATGCCAAGACTCTGCATATATCAGGTACCCCTCTAATTACACTACCACCCCCACATCAATCCTTGCCTTTCCGCCTGTGGTTTCTACTGTTATCCATGAGTGCCTGTTCTGTACTGTGCACACTAACCAGAGCCCTAATCCATCAGGGATACATTACATGGGAGCCTCCAGCGCTGCGAGCAAGCCGCTTGCAATTGCCCAGCTCAGCTCAATTAGAGAGACCCGCTCGTATATTGTGTAAGCAAGCGATATTATACAATTGCTTCAACCAATACACCAATAAAGGGACATTTGTGCAGTTATGTAATACCAAGTTGGGAGGCGTAGTACACATGGTAGAACGTGAGAAAGAAAACTACCCACAGAATTCCTTGGATGATTGATTAATTAATGAATGCTAAGCTCACGACATGGACCCTCTGACTGTTCAGTGTAGGGTGTAGCAGGGTGCAAAACATCAATGCAACATTTCTAAGTAAAGATAAGGTGTGTCATGTTTCTGTGCCCTCACACAACCACAGCTACATGGCTAAAAATAGTAATAGAAATGTGTTTTTGAACATTGCATTCAGCAGAGCTGCACAGGAAGAAATGACATTCATTGTGCTTTATATGTTATATCCGTACATGCTATATCTAATTCACCAGATAAAGATGAAGTCTTCAAAACTTTGTTTATTAAACTCAAAAGTCTTACATTTTACGCACAGGTGGATTCTATTGAAGAATAAAACGATAAAAAAAATTATTAAGAAACAATTTGGTAAAAAGGTAAACACAGCAATGCTTTTTCTTCGCATTAGCATTAGGCCTTTGACCCAATTTAAATACAGCATGGATTCTGACGCACAACCAACTTGCCAAATTTAATATGAAAGTTATTTCAGTTTCCCAGAATTACAAACAGATGATAGCAATGAGACCACCAGAGAGATCAATTCAAATCAAATTGCGGGCACAGAATATTATTTGCTCTACATCACTGCAGAAAGGCTCCAAAGAATCCAAACCGTTGTTGGACTGAACCTTTTTATGCTGCCACTGTGTTGTTTTCTGGCCCATCTTGACTTTTACCAGAGTGACAAGCTGCTGTTCACAGAATTTCCCTATTTTGATCTCTGAAAAATGTCCCAGAGTGTAAGCTCAAACCAGATGCCCTCCCCCCCCCCCCATCTTCCATAGATTCTCCTGCTTTTGTGAGCACGTCTAACTCAGAAAATCTCCTGCTGCGTTCATCATGCGTGAACAGCAAACTCAGGAGAGCGCTCAAACTCGCTTCTCCAAACATGAGTTCATGTTGGAAACCTGCTTAAGTTGGAGTAGGGGTAGAAATGTCTAAAACTGTCAGATAAGAGCAATTAAATCTCCATCTGCACCATCTTAAATGTACTGTCTGCCAATCTTTGTCTGCAGGTGTATGTAAAACATGCTGACATAATCAAATCCCATGCCAGAGAAGCAATATACAACCGCACGTTACACCAAGGACTTATGACGTATATAATAAAAATAAACAACCTACTTTGTGCAGACAGGATTGTCAAGAAGACACAGCGTTTCACTTCATGAGCCTGGACTTGCACAAAGAACCAGTTATGTCAGATCTAACACATTATGCGTCATGCTGGCATAAGGAAAAGATTTTGGTAGTAAAGCATTGCAGTCACCTGTAACTCCTATACGTTGGAGGGGAAACTTAATGGTGGTCCAAACTACGGGAACACGGTTCTAAAAATACATTAAATTGGCCTGTTGATGTAAAACACAAGTGGTAGTAACCCACAATGTGGTGGCAGACATTTTGAGAAGAAGCCAATGCACAGCAGGTGAGAAAAATACTGTAAATGGAAGAATGCCAGCCAGAAGTATTATGATAACAGAACTTTACCTCACCTGGCACTATACACACACGCACGCCTTCTGAATGCAACATTTATGCCACATTCACACTATGTTTTCATTTAAGAAGGCATCAATTCTACTGCGGATATGCCTGCTGTGAAGGGCTGCGGCGATTATTCGAGTCATGGATTTATTTTAATGTTGTTGTTTTTTTTATAATTAACACAAGCTTTCGGATTTTTCAGCTCCATAAATGTGAATATTGCCTGGTTTCTTTGCTCCGTATAACAAAGAAATCGTAAAAACTGAAACATTTTGAGCTGTGGACAAAACAAGACATTCGAGAACATCATTATTTACAGGTTTGGTAAACACAGGACTACATTTTTCTTCATTTTATGGACCAAACAAGTACTCAATTGACTGACTAATAGATTATAAAACAGTATGTGGCGTCATGACAAACAAGAGCATATCAGTGGCGGGAGACATTTACCTAAATATCAATTTAACTTCTTTCTTGTACAAAATTCAAGCACTTTCAATGACTTATTTGCATTGAAAGTGATTTTCAAATACTTTCAAGGGTCTTGAAAAATGTTTCAGTCTCAGTTTCAACCGTGTCATCAGTCTCATAACAGAAACTCTTATTTTTCACCCTTGTAGTTTCACAATAGTAGTCTTTCCTGAAACTAAGCAAACAGCGGTCATGTGATACTAATTTGCGGATGCAGATTACATCGGATGCAGAACTTAAACGCTCGTCGTGATCCGGATCTGAAAAAGCTGTGTGGATGTAGCCATTTGGCCTTATCAAGTCTATGCAGAAAATCTGCATAACAAATCTATGCGAGTGAAATATAAAGCACTAAGACCCCAAACCAAATACAAACAAACAAACAAACAAAAAGTTAAGCTAATTCCTCACTATCACCACCCAAAAACATCACAGTGGGACGTGTTGATGGGAGTTTTCCCATTGCATCCCAGAATGCCTTTCATCTCTAAGTGGATTCTGGTGCCTGTCTTGGGGGTTGGGGGAGTGCTTCTCTGGTGTATGTGAGAATGCCTCTTTTCTTTTCATTCTCCAGGTCTTTGGCTCTGTGGGAGTCAAGACACCAGACCTACAAATCTATCATGTTAATGAGGAAGCAATATACAAAATGAGGAATATGCTGTGAAATGAAAAGTGCAGGGCCGTGCTTCTTTCACTGCCTGGAGCCAAGTTGCACGAGTTTCAGTGCGTTCTGGGGCAGCAGCTGTTATGACTGCAGGTCACACAGAAGATTCTGAAATGAATAGAGTAGCATGGAGGCAGAGGCAGGCATGGCTAACAATCCTTTTCTGACAGCTTTGCATAATGCCCCGGGCCCACAGGGCCAGTGAAAGAAAGAGAGCCACAGTATTAGAGGAACAGAAAGACAAACAACGAGGAAAAGCAAGACAAAATTTAGACTGAAACATACAGAGGGCAGCGTGTGTGCCAGTGCAGAGTAAAGAGTTGTGCACACGGTCGGGGAATGGCTCAGTAGCTCGCTCAGCACACAGCTGCGCACCGACAGAATGGAGCTCTAACAGGGCCTTTGCCTGCAACACAAAGACACTGCGAATGTGTGCGTCTTAAGCACATACTGAAGCGCAGAGTGATCCCCCTTTAAAACCCAGCTGCCTAAATAGCATCCATAAATTATGTCCATAGCATGTCCAAAACAAGCGTGTAGACCAACAATGCCAAGGCTGCTGCTGCTAAGTAGCAAACTAGGAAAACCAAAGGGATTTCCAGCAAATGTTATGAGAAAGTTTTTTTTTTTTGCTTCTTCCTGTTTACTCAGTTACTGAATATTTATATTTGTGCTATGATGGTATTACACGCTAATGCATTAGAGATCCAAGGCATGGTGGATTTTGTGAAATACAAAATAAAACAAAGGTTTTGTTGAAGAAAAAACAAAATATGTCCAAAATAAAGTGGATTCAGTTGTGATATTTATTTCAGTCAAACACGTAATTAAAAATAGGGCTGCAACTAACGATCATTGTCACTATCAATCAATCAATCAAAAAAGTTCTTGTTTGGTCTATAAAATATCAGAAAATGTTGAAGAATGGTGATCAATGTTGACCTGGAAATGATTCAGTTTTAATGATTTCTTTGTTGTTGTTGTTTTGGAACAAAGAAACCAGAGAATATTCCCATTTAAGAAGCTGAAAAAAACCCAGAAAGCTTGTTTTAATTATTGAAAATCTAATTGTATTGTGTTGCTTGAAAATGTATAATAGCTCAGCTCCAAATCTGATTAATTTGTTGTTTGTGTTTGCATTCGTATTGTTTGCACAACACAGAGGTTGGTTGCAAAGGTGCCACTGCAAATAAACTGTCACTACAGTAACTTAACCTGGCCATAGGGTGATAAACACAACACCAACAGTTAACGCCAACACTTTGATGACTCGCATGATACAATGTGATCCTTTTAATTGCTTGTTCACACCAAGCTGTGACATTCCAGTACTGGTCTATTTTAGAAATCAAAGCGAGGTATCGACATCGCAATCTTCTCAAAAACTAGACCAGCATCCGATTCAAAATGTCTCCTCAGTCTGAACCTGGCCCGGCATTTGTGAGGCACCCTTATCAACATCCCCTTTGTAATTAGATACCAGGCCTGACATGTAGTGAAATCTTTATACCCAGCCTTTGACTTCCATTCCCAACCTGTAATTCAGCAGCACTTTGCATCCGAGAGGGCGATTCCAGAGAAGGAATCTTGAGTACAACAACTTCTGACATTTCCTGTTTAGTGGACCAAACCAGCCATCTGCACAGCGTGAGAGCCAAGGACAGCCGCTGCTATGGTGGCAGCAGAAAACATTTGCAGGTATTTTCCAATTATGTTGCCCTGGTATCAAACCAGTTCTGCGTGGCACTGTTTACGGTGTCCACAAAGATCAACCGACTGCCGTGCAATATTAGAAAGGGTAAGCACCCACAGTTAACCTCAAGAGAAATGAAACGCTGACAAAATAAGCAGCTTCATAGCCACAGTGGCCCATTTTCAGAGTGACTAACTGGTTTTCATTTTCGAACCTGTGGGCCATTAGGTAGTTGCAAAATGAGTGTGAACCATGATTGAAACACCCACTGACAAATACAGAGATATACAAGTTGTAAATCACCTGTATTCACTCGGCAATAAAACATTTGTAGACTTATCGTGGGCAGACTCTCCTGCATGCCTGCATGAGACAAGTTCAATTTATAGATGCTCTTATCAGTTCTTATCATTGCGGGTGAGGTCCGTTTCATGACTGCAAAAATAACATAAATTCAGTGCAAATGACTCTCTGTGGCATTGGCATAATAACAATAAAAATGCACTTATACTATCACCGGACTCATAAGCAGACACTCTTATGTATTTGCTATGGCAACAGAAACTAAATTGAGGAAGAAGAAAGTGCATTATGCTTTGAACCAAGCGCAGTGCTCAACATTTAAAGAGGAAACAACAAAACTCTAAATGTGTGGTACAGACTAATAAGACATGTGCCTTAAAACCTGGGTCTTGGGGGTCTTTGATTCCACATAGCCCAACATTTTTCATTCCACTAGGTGGCACGGTCATTTTTTGGGTCAAAGGAGACAAAAAAAAGAAGATGTAACCATGGAAACTTGCTTGAAGTCATATAGGAAACTCTGCCACTACCCACACGTACAAGTCAGCTCTCATAGAAAAAAAGGACTTACAAAAGAGGACGATTTCCTGGTGAGAAATGTCTAGTGCAACAGTGGACTGATGCGTAGTGTCATTTAAGTATGAATTGAACCGCAGGCTTGTATGCACATTCTGAGGTTTTGGAAAACACCACTGGATAGTTTCCAACATTTTGTGCATTTTATGCATAGTTAAGCGATTGATCAATCCAGAAAATTAACAAAACAACCAATTAAATGTTAAAATAACAGTGTGTCCAAAAGAGTCTACAAGTACAAGTACTGAGGCTGCAACAACTGATTAATAAGTAATTCATTAATGAGTCATTTTGACCATTTTTCAGTTTCTCATTTCCACTTCTTAAAGGGTCCAGTGTGAAAGAATTTGGTTTGCTATAGAAATATGGCGGCACAAGACAGCGGCCTACATAGACCAAGGTTCTTGCCTACATATATATACACATATGATGAGGGTTATTTTAAAGCTATGACAACACTACACTTACATTAACATATGTATGGGTAGTGGACACACTAACCCTTTTAAATATAAATTGAAATTCATTGATGACAAAAACAACTTCAATCAACTTTTTCACCACTGACCAAACAGGAAATAATAACAGATCAATAGATAATAATCAAGTATGACTGACATATACATGTAGATGTTGACTCTCTCTCACACACACACACGGGTTCACACTGCTATCCTTTTAAAGACTCTCATTGACTTCCATTCATATGGAAAAGCCTAACCAAAGCTTTGTCCCTAACCTTAACCATAACCAGTTAATGCCTAACCCTGACCACAATTCAAATCTTAGCCTTAAGCTTTGGTCTGGTACCCAAGAGGACTACCGGTCCTAACAAGTTCAGTGTTTATGCCAGAGAAATGAGGCAACACACACACACACACACACACACACACGCTGGTTACTATCCTTTGTGTGGACACTCATAGACATAACGCATTCCCTAGCCCCTTACCCTTACCGTACCCATCACAACTAAGTGTCTAACTTTAACCTTTAACGTGACCCTAACCCTTAAAAAGCAGGTCTTAACCCTCAACAACCCTGTTAAAGTTGTGTGAACCAGGCAAAAATGTCCTCACAAAGATAGGACTGTTTGACAATTGGTCCACACAGCTTATTCAAGGCATGTACACACACACACACACATAGAGGGTTTATGTTCACCCTCTTCTACAGCAGGTTTATTAGGCAGAACAATTTAATACAGCAACAGGTTGGTCAGGCTGGACAAGCAAACACTGCACATTTTCTCATATTCACACTCACACACTAGTACACTACACTTCACAAACGCAGCTGTTGTGGTGTAATAACTAAGCTGGAGTAAATAATTTACAGTCACATTTACACAGTGTGTGTTTGTGCTAAATGCCTCTGAGCTGCACTTCTTAATCACAGTCTGATTTATTGCCAAGTGGGAACTCATTTCTGTAATCTGCCTTTTAAAGGCAGCACAGATTGACAGACAACTTCTTCCAGTAATGCTGAGGCAAAAAAAAAAAAAAAACACAAGAAGAAGAAGGAGGAAGATGAGAAGAAGAAAGATGATGCATGTGAGAGCACAGTTAATAATGAAAGACTACGTTTGAGAACAAATGTCTTACTACCTGACCAGCAGAGGCTCTTTCGAAGTTAGGTCATCTTCGGCAAAAAAGTGTGTGTTTGGGGGGTGGGGGAGTGGGGTGACTCGTAGAGTGGAAAATAAAAATAAAAATAAAAATAAAAAGTGACAGTAGCAGCCGCCAGCACAGGACTGCACTGGACTGGACTGCGAGCAGCTGCGAGCTCGCTGCTACTCCTCCAGCATTGATTGTAACAATATCCGCGTTCGGACGAACCACGTTCACCGGGACAGGGGGTGGCGCTAGTGGGGAGGACAACAAGGAAACTGAGTTGTTTACCAAAAAAGTAAACCAGCGTACTCCTTATCCAACTAGTATATGAATATTTATTCACAATTAAAAAACAAAGTCGTTCAGATTGTTACTATTTCATTCAGGATGAAGTTTGACTTACAAGTAACACCCCTATTGAGTTGGTACGCTCCGCTTTGGTTCCTCCCTCCAGGCATTTACAATACTCGTGCCTCCTGTGTTTTTCATAGTGTGATTTCCATTGATGTTCATAGTGCAAATTACAGTTGACGTCCCACTACAACCAGGAAACACCGTTGTTACTCTAAATCAGAGGTCTCAAACCTGCGGCCTGAGGACCAGTTGTGGCCCACCAATCGATTTCAAGCGGCCCCTCCACTTCAAATAAAGTTATAACGGAGTATTTACAGATTCAATTTGCTTTATTTTTATCAAAGGAAACACTTTTTGTGTGAAATTAAATGAAACATTTGACGAAATCTAACCCCTGCTCTAAATGAACCAGCTAACAAGTAAATATGCCAATATTCAATTCAATTCAAACAATGGGAATATTATTACACATCATTAATGGAGTACACTTCATATGAAAGCAATCTCATCAGTGCTTTTCTACCTACACTGAAGCAAAATGGTTCACGTTTTGTTTTTCTAAGTATGGTTGTATAAGGTATTAACACTTCTGTGTTTTGACAAAAATGGAACATACCATCAAGCAAAAACAATGGGTGAGCCTATTAATAAGTGGCTAAAATCTGTTCTTCATGTTATTTTAGACCATATGTATGGTGGACCATAAATTACATTATAATAATAAGAAGAATAAATGAAAGTCAGCCATCAAAGAAACCATTGATAAATAAATTTTCAAGGATTTATTCATTTATTCTTTTACTTATTTGTTCTTTCATTTATCTATACATTCCTGTATTATTTATTTTATTTATGTGTTCCACTGTGTAATGTGTAATATGTCACAATAAAATCGCACTTCACACAATCAACTTTCACTTTGATGACCCAGTAAGAAAGAAAAAATATTTAAATGTATTTGTTTAACCGTTATTTACCAAGGAGTCCCATGGATTTAAAAATCTGACCAAAGTAGCTGTAAAATAATCTGAAACACTGTGATGAAATATTGAATGAGTCAGTAAACTTTAGTGGGTTAGGGGAATTTATATAGTATAAAATAAACGTTTGCATCACTCATACATGTACAGCATATTCTGCTATAATGCAAAAGCAGTTGTCACTGCTGAAATAAGTCAAAGTGAAAAGGTGAAAAGTGTTGAAGCAGTAGGCGTCGTTCCCATGTCCACATTGGCACCGGTGCCATGGAAAACTCCACTGCTACATGGTGGAGTAATTCACTCAAACGAAAATCCCATTAGGAGACCTTCAAATGTGTTTCCAGGGCGATGGAGTGAAAAAAAAAAAGGAATATATAAATATTTGCAGTATCACACTTGAGAGGTTAAAATGAAAGTGTGGTAGTCATGCTGCTCGGGCAAACCGGTGGGATATGGCAGTGAGTCTGAAACCATAGGTTAACATTATGAGTGGAATAAAAAAGTGCAGCTTCAAACATGAAACTGCTGACGGCTCAGTTCAACCAGCCAGATGCATGGGGTTTTTTGTTTAATTTGTCTTCGTGGTGGACAGCAATAAAATATGTTATTTGTATGAAACCATTCCAACTTCCTTTTTTTTCATATATATAGAAATGGGTCCTTTTTTTCAGTAGGACAGAAAGTTTTGATTTCCTGAATGAGTCTACAGTCAAAGTCAGTGTTGGACACAGATCAAGGTTTCATCCGTCTTCTACCACTTTATCCTCCACACGAGGGTCACTGGTGCAAATCCAAGCTGACATAGGGCAAAAAGGCGGGGTACAATGTGGACAGGTCGCCGGTCCATCACACGGCCACACAGAGACAAACAACCATCCACTCCCGCACTCACACCTACGGTCAATTTAGAGTGTCCAATTTGACTAATCCCCAAATACATGTTTTTGGACTGTGGGAGGAAACCAGAGAACCTAGAGAAAACCCCCCCCACACACACACACACACGTGGCAAATGTGCAAACTCCATTCAAAAAGGACCCTTGTTCTGACCGGGTCGCTTAGCCGGGTCTTCTTGCTGCAAAGGCAAAGAGTGCTAACCACTACAGAGTTCAAGGTTCCGAGTTAAACATGGAATGCAGAGTTAAAGACATATTAAGAGCTGAACCTACCTCGAGTGTTCCGTCTATACAAGGGCCATCTGTGTGTCTCTGAATCTGTCCAACGGGTCACTTGACATGGCTTCAAATCTCCTAAGGGCACCAGTGTGTGCACTGCTGACATTTGGCATTGTTTTTTTAAATACAGAATGTAAGAGAATAGGTACAGATATTGCACTAGGTTGACCACAACTTTCCAAAAGCATAATTATTGTGTTTTTAATCTCACAGCCTCAAGGTCTGATGATGATATTGTCCAGACTAAGGGCCATGTCATACCTTCCCAAGTGAGCTGCTTTGCATTTACACAAGTGCATACATGCATGCTCTACAAAATGTTAAGGAAAGTCTTCCGAGAAGAGTGGAAGCTGTTGTAGCTGTAAAAGGGGGACCAACTCCATATTAAAGTTCTGTATTTGTAATTTAAATACGTCATTTTTGTCCCTGTTGATTTAATGGTCAAGCGCCCGCATACTTGTGTCCATTTAGTGTACATTCACCCGGTCATATTTGACCGCAAACCCTGCAATAAGAGTTTGTGGAACCCTGGAGAAAAGTCAGTGACTTTGTAAGCTCTTCGTGGACAAAACCTTAGTGAAAAAATAACATATTGCTGTATTTTTTAAATTTTTTGTAAGAGTGCAGGATCCACGATTACAATTCATGGAAAACCTGACCGAAATGAAAGTGTTGACTGAGGTAAACAGGAGTGTGGTGTAGTCCGTTTCTTAGCAACAGCCCCAGTGTAGTGGAAAGGAGTGGACCACAGCACATTCAGGACGGTGACTTTTCATACATATTAAAAATGCAATGACACCGTGGCTCTCGTAGAAGTACCCAATGACATGATGATAGTGAAAGTGGACACATGTAAAGGAGGAGGAGGTATTTGTCTCCCGTGGAGGAGATTTCACTTCATGGGAAAATCTCTGAGAGAGTTGTATAAGTCGGGCATATTCCGCACATCCAGGCAGGATATCCAGCGCCTTGTAAAATTCCAGGCAGTAATTCTTGTAAAGCTTGCATGTGTTTACTCAACAGCATGCTCAACATCGAAGGCTCCCATTGGGCCACTGGCCCAGCCTGCAATTAGGATCCAGGGCTTGGCAGTTATTAATGATGCCATTGAGAGAGGAAATGGCAGACAAGCTCCTCTGCTCACAGATGCCATGGCCTCTTGTTTATTCATTATGTCAGAAGCTCTTAATCATGGTCCTTGGGACCCCAGGCTCTGCTGGATTCCAGTTTAACCAATTAGGTCGGCGCTATTTTTCACATGATGTGAAAGATGGATGCAATTAAGGACGTGGTTGGACAGAAGAGTGGGTGTGAGATGTGTGGGTCAGAGCACCCGGCAGGGTCCTTACAAAGTCATTCAAGAGGGTTTGCCATGATTTATGAACTGGGGAAATGTGTTCAGCGCAATTTTTGTTTTGCTTGTTAAATAATCAGCTTAAAGAAACAAAGCCAAGGATCGTTGCCGTCTGGCTTGTTAACACAAATATCCTGAGGAAAGCCGTGTTATAGTCAAGCAAGTGTCAGTGGGTGCACAGAGACGATGCTGAGTTCACGTATTAGAGGCCTTTAATGCCACAGGCATGGGAACCTATAGATTACATCAA
Source organism: Solea solea (assembly GCF_958295425.1). Taxonomy (NCBI): domain Eukaryota; kingdom Metazoa; phylum Chordata; class Actinopteri; order Pleuronectiformes; family Soleidae; genus Solea; species Solea solea. Next base: position 21,807,485 of record NC_081148.1, read on the forward strand.
AGGCCAGGGAGAACGCTTGGTAATCAGAGATAAACAGTTTCATGTGAAAGCGTCTCTCGTTAATCCAAAATCGAATTTTCAAGTGACCAAAGTATCAGTTGTTTGTTTGCGTTGTTCGTCTTTCTCGACTAATTCCCATTATGCACTTTTTAAAACACCTCCAATGTGAGATCAATAAACAACTTTCCAAAACAATTCTTTATTTCTAGAAAAGCAAGAGCGAGAAAAAGAGTTGACATAGTTTTCAATAAAGTCCAACACACAGAAGCAAGTTTTTTGCACAAAAACAACCTTGAAACTGGATTCAACAATTGTTTGTGCTAAACATCTGCACAGATGTGTTAAACATCTTGATTACAGTGAGTCAGTATTAAATCAGTATGACACCAAAATTATTTATACATTTTTCTTTTAAAAGAGGAAATTCTCTCACACAATTCTTTTCTTTTACCTCTACTAGATAACCTAGCTGTGATTAAGACATTTGTGCTGCTGCATTTACAACCACGTTACAACTGTAGCAGATATTTGTCACATGACAATGACTGTGATCATCTCGCTTTACTTTCACTTGATTTTGCCCATTTACTGAAGCTTTTACAGATTCTACCAGATTTTACTTTTTCATATTCCTGTATGACCAATTTCAAAACATGGACACCTGATGCGAGCCTGTTGCGCTCTGGTTGGGGTTCGGTTAGGTCATTTGACACGGTCATTTCAAGTTCTTTTAGTAAAACACGGTGAATTTAAGTGGCTTTCTTCCCCAAAAAAAATATTCCTTTATTGAAATTATGGCGTAAAACATTTAATAAACATAGAACTTTGCTGTTTTAGCAAAGCTATAATGACCATATGGTGCAAGTATTTCTCAATCACTTTATTGGAATGTGGGTGTATGCAGTTTTAATTTTCAGAAGAAAAAAAAAACTTAGTGTGACCTACCCTTACTATGGAAATATAGCACAACCTAACTCTCTTAAACCTGATATGGAACCCTGTGATAAGTAAAATCTGTGTGTCCTACTATTTCATATCGAAAATTACCTGCTGTGGAAAAACACCAGGTTTATTACAGAGATGCTCGAGCGTTACGTGCACATGCTGTGCGAGTTAAACTCGTTGACCAACGTCCAGTCACGTGATTCCAATCTAGATGCCAATGACCACAGACGTGACAACAGCAAAGCTGGTTGTGCCCTGTGACTTTGCACAGTAAAAAAAAATAAATCAGTGATAACAAGAAGACACTGATAAGTGACTGACCTAATGTTTCTGATTAGAACTGGGGTTTACTATTTACAATGGCACATTGAACACAACACACCGACAACTCGAACACGACGGTTGGATTATGTAAACAGTTATCAGAGGTTACAGTTCGACAAGAGTTAATAAAGAGCTGATAATGACCGTTAATGGTGACACCTTGCTGGTGATAACTCAGGAGGTGTGTAACCCGTGTGTATCTGTGCCTACATCTTTGTTGGTTCTGTCAATAACTTTTGTCATTTGACGTAACCATAAATTAAGGCTAAAACCACCGTGACAGTCAGGAAGGAGAACGTTTTTGCTCACTTTAACTGTTTAAAGGGTTCGGTCAATATTCTCACAGGTGAGCTGGGTTTAGACAGGAGGATTTTTTTTTTTATTTGTGCCATTTTCTACACACATAATTCCTTAGCTTCACTCCAATCACACACCCTGGTAAATACAGTGGAACAGCATTTCTGATTTTCTTCCAAGTACCACCAGAGGAAGCTCACGTACCACTGGTGGTACACGTACCACAGTTTGAGAACCATGGCTCTAGAGAATGTGTGGACTTGAGTGCACGTCTGAAAGCAGCGCACGTCTGCCTCATTACTCCACTCCAAGAGCTTGTGTAAAAAATGTACAGAGATAGTAAAAGAAAAAACAGTGGGACAATTTTCTGGGGACATGAAAATCATTTTACTCGCTTGAAGATGAGCGCTGACACACTGTTGCCCATCTTGCCTCCAAATTGGAAACTGGGTGTTGGCAACTCCTGCACAAACTGAAATCCTGAGTGGCAACACAGGGTGGAAAAAAGGGTGCAGGTTAAGACATGTGCATTATACCAGCAGAACACATCAACACACTCTCTCAAACACAGATTCCTTCAGTCCCGTCTCGTGGACTATGGCTACAGAGCACTGAGGAGAAGAACTTTAATTGAAGAACTATCAATCCACCATCTGTGCTGCTTCCCGGGGCCTTGAAAAGACAGGCTGTCAGGGTGACAGATGAGACCTCACAGCCCTTTGGCCCCCTGCAGGCTCTCTGGAGCGACTACACTGGGATGAGTTACAACAAATGGATGCTCGCCCAAAAAACTCTACAAGTGACTTTACAAGGCAGCTGTTGAACTTGCCAGGTAACTGTCATGCTTGTGGAGTTGCCTGTGTTTTCATTGATGGTCAGACAACAAAAACACACAGACGTGTAACAACTCACAGAGACAAAGTATAAATCACAGTGACTGATGTTTTCCCCTGAAGTGTTTCAACCAAATTACAACATTCAACACAACTTAACGACTTAAACAAACAGACCATATATTTAGGTTTTGGATAAAAGCAGAATCAAATATGCATTAAAAACTCATGTAATCTCAATTAACATATTGATGTCTAATGACAGTGACACATCAGTGGGTTTAAAGTAGGGCTGCAACTAACTATTATGAACATAATTGATTAATCGAGTACTTGTTTGGTCAGAAAATGTCAATCGGCGTTTACCAAACCTGGAAATGATGATGTTCTTGAATGCTGTGTTTTGTTATTTTTAATGTTTTCTTTGTTACATGGAGCAAATAAACAACAAAAGGAAAATGTGAAAACAATCAAACCAATTAATAAATTATCAAAAGATTAATTTAGTAATCAAATATCATTGCAGCCCTAGTTTAAAGCGAAGTGCACACACTGACAAAAAGCTCCCACTTAAATATTCAATATAATCAGAATAAAAGATGAATTTTCAGACCAGTTTTACCTCACCTTCACTGAATCTGTTTAGCAGCTGCTCTTTTGTCCAGTTACAGGAAGTGATAGCAAAGATTCCTTGGTCCTTGAGAGCATCTTTTAAAGCTTGGATGTAGAGTCTTTTGCACTCTTCGGCCTTGTCAGGGTTTAGGCTTATCGCATCAAATGTCCCCTTGTCAATGCAGACATCAAAATCCTTTAGCTCCCCGTGACAGTTTAAGAAATCCATCTCCTTGAATCAAAGGGAAGAAAAAAAAGTCAAAAGAAATAATGGAAAAGCTCTGAATCACTTAAAACATGGCACTGAGTGTTCAGTTTCCTGAAGGGTAAGCTACGTAGTTACCTGGGCAAAACTGTCTTTCAGCATCAGCCAATATTAAAGTGTGTTATACCTCAGTGGTTCGCCTTTAAAAACTAAATTCCAGCTGTCGACATGACAGCGTTGGATTCTGAGAAAGTTGCTTGGCCTTATCGCCAGTGAAAGGAGCCCTTCATCGGGACAAGAGGGCAGAACACCAGACCTCTGGGGTGAGCTCAAGAGCCACAAACTCACAAATCACGGGTCACTAAATTTATGAGGGGGGGGATTAACAGTGATTCACTGGAGACAGATATGTTGATATATTGAAGCAGCTGACCTGGGGTTCAATTTGAGTGTGACCCCTAAAAAAAAAAATAAAAAAAATGGGAAGATGTCAGGGGAACGTAAAAAAGGAAAGTGTCAGAGCAGAAGTAGGTAGTGACGAATGGAAACTTGGCATAAACTTGAGACCAAAGAATGACCTCTGAGGTAAAAGCCCGATGGGGGGAAACCTTTTATATTATGTGGCTACGTGGGCACACAGACACAAGCACACTCGCACAAATCATTTTTGACATTCTGAAGAGCTGGAAAAAAGAAAATGTGCCAACATACCAGCTCTTTCTCACACACAAATGCACTCTCTGCTCCCGCTGTCCGGCTAAGGTCAATATTGACTTCGATGGCAGGATTTCTACCCAAGCAAAACACACACCATCATAGGAGTGCTATGCATATAACATACATGCAACTGCTTCAAGCACACAGGAAAGGGAAACTCACTCATCACATCCATAATGGAACAGCCAGCATTTATGACCCATTTTTCTATATACACACACACACATATATAGGTGTATGTATCCTGCCACCTCAGTTGGGATTTGTGGAGGGTTCATCTAAATGGTCGGCCCACTTCCAAACTCTTTCAGGGCCTTCTTACTATCCAACTCTCCCGCATGGTAAACAAACACACACTGGGGAGTTTCCTCCAACCTTCCAAGACCCAGGGAGACTCACTCACTCACTCACTCACTCACTCACTCACAGCACGCTGAAAGCACTATTGTGTCACTAACACTCATTCATTTCGGTTTTAATGTTTGATGATACACGACTCACCAGATGCATTAAAAGATTACTTTTCAAAAATATGATGATTTGTCAATAAAAGTTAAGAGACCATTATCAGTCTACTCTTGGGCACTTAAAAGTCAAGTGTGTAACATTTAGCAGCGCTTATTGGCAGATAATTTAATATACTAGCCATGAGTTTGTTTGTATAAGTGTATACTCGCTTTAAAATAAACACTGTTTAGGTTTGTAGCCTTGGAATAAGACATAAAAGATATGTGCTTTTGGCAAGGGCCTACAGTTGCAAAGGACTGGAACGTTCTCTGTACATTTCCAGAAACATTCTTTTTTTTGACATTCCATGGGAATTTGTGAGAACTGACGTTGGATAATTTAGAGACACCGTGTCATATACCTTTTGTTTCGTCACAGGCAGACATACATGCAAATAAAATTATATTTTAGCCAAGATTTTGCAACAAAATGTGAGAAAATGTTGATCAGTGTTTCTCAAAAGCAAAATTGTTTAGTTTTAATGATTTCTTTGTCAAATTGAAAGATGAAACCAGAAAATATTCACATTTAAGAAGCTGAAGAATCAGAATGGATTATCAAAATAGTTGACGATTAATTTAGTAATTTAGTAAGCATCCTTTCTGGTGTGTGAAGGCCACCATAGTTATCCGACATGCTTTGGAAAGGGAGAGGTGAGCACTGTTCTCTGTGCTCTTGCACTCTGCAGTCTCACCATTAGATGTCACCATTTCTGACACACTAGACTTTTCAACATGTCAGTGACATACCTTGACAGTCTTACAGCCCAACAAACCCCATAAACCTTCAAATTCCAGTTAAAATATGGCTAGTACACATTTACTCCTGTCTGTCACTTCCTACCACAATAAACCTGTAAACTTTTCGCTCCTGTGGCTGCTAAAGGTGTTTTAATTATGTTGTAACACAACAATACTGCAGTTTAATCACAGAAAATGTCTGAACCCACCTTCACAGTGACATCTGTCAAACCCTCTGCCTGCAACACATTTCTGGCCAATTCTACAGATGCAGGAGAATAATCTATTCCCATCAGATTCTTGTATCCGTGTCTTGCCTTGAAGAAAGAAGAGAGCGAGAGAGAAAATAAATGAAGTAGGTCACCACAGCTGACTGTCAGTAGCACAAACATATTTCCACTAAACCCCCAGTTGCAGCCCTACATTCAACACAAGTACCTAAATCAAATCCAATTTACTTACCAGTTCAACTAAAAAGGCTCCATTTCCTGTGCCGATGTCTAGTATGGAAGCTTTTTCTGGGATCTTCACTTTGTCCATCCATCGCAGCACACGTGTCATGCTTTCCTCACCAAACCTTGTGAAGAAGATGGAAACACACAGACTTATGTCACAAAACAGGACAAATGATCATGTAACCAGTGAAAAATTTTGGGTAATTTTGGCAGTGAGCACAACAGTAAACTGTACTAACCATATCTCACCAACATCGCCGATGTCTTTGAACGTCTCAAGCTCTTTTTGGTACGTGTCTTCCCAACTGCAGAGAAGGACAGTCACTGACAGTTAGATGTATACAAACGTTAAACACTGGGTTGCCAGGTTTGTAGTTTTCAGGTGAAATTGGGCTACTTTTGCAGTGAGAGATCCCAAAGCACGCAAATTTACAACTTTGGAAAATTGTAATAGTAAATATTTTGTCTCTACAAGATGAACAGGTAGTTTAAATTATTTTTAATTAAAGAAATACACAGCCAATTTGTACTTAAATGTTTGTATATCATATGCATTTACAAAATCTTATTTCAGCTGATATACCGTATATAAATTCACAAACATTTTCATTGTTGTGGCTCATCTGTGTACAGTAAATGCATGTGACATAAACAGCAAATTCATGTCATTCAGACAGGGTTTGAACAGAGTTTGTCTAGGATTATACAGTAGTTTATGACCCTAATTTTGGTAGTAATCCAGATACAGATTCAAAACTTATTTAAAACAATTAATAACCTTGCAAGACCATAATTTATATAAACAGTACATATAATGTTGGGAGGACATTAATCGGTTTACTATGTACACAAATCTGGTATTCTGTAGAATTCACATTGCATCTTTTTTAATCTCTCTCACAGAAATACTGTACAGTAGAACCAAAGGTTGAGAACCATGGGTTTAGGGTAAAGTGCTTTTAATGCTACTTTACACTAAACATTTTAAAACTGGCATTGTGCTGTTGTTGGACTTAAAGACAGTTTGGCAGTTGTACTGAACATTTTTAGTGGTAACAGTGGTTAATTTTGGTAGGGCTGACTACGTCACGCAAATCTGGCAACCCGGCTTACTTTTCATGACAGTGCAGTAAAAACACACGTTGCTTGACTTCACAACAGGACATTTACTGCTGCACAACATAAAGCCAGGTGGACAACACTCCAACACAAAAGGCGGCTTTTGGAAACATGGTCTTCAAATTTAGAAAAAGTGTAAATTCTGACTGTCACTCGTGGATGTGGAGCTTGACAGGAAACACGCGGACATTATGAGTTCACGCCAACAGCGGCGGGTCGAAACGCTTACTATTGTTTGGTTCCCAGCTTTGAAGGTCCAAAATCGTTGTCTGAGCAGTTGTCCTCCTCCTCGTCTGAGATGTTTTCACAGACATGGGGGTCTTCTGTGGTGTCATCCATGCTGCTACATTCAAGCCTTCGTCTACGCTTCTTCTTCGTCTCGGGATGAATGTGGCATATTGGTGCATTACCGCCACCTACTGGTATGGAATGCACCTATCTATCTATCTATCTATCTATCTATCTATCTATCTTTCTATCTATCTATCAATAGATAGATAGATAAATAATAATAGATATAGAAAATATAAAATATAAAATATCGGTTTTGCTACGTCCTTTCGGTCTTCGCCTACACTTCCCAGCAGCCCCCGCGCTCAAGGAGCGTGCTGCTTGCGCTGGCAACCGCAGGGGGCATCGGGATTGATAGGGATGTTTCCAACATGGCGGCGTACATTTCAGGCTATACTTTTAGTTCTGTGTGTTATCACAGCGCCAACAGCAACTCAGATCACGTGAGTGTTCGAAATTGTGCTGACGAACTCTTGAATTCGGTGTTTGAAGTGAACGTGTGCGGAGCGCGGCGGTGTTCGCCCGTTCACCGGCGTCATGAGTTTGTGTTGTTTTCCAGTGTCATCATCTTCATCATCATCCTGTTGCTGGCTAGTTAGCATTGGCCCCCGTCTGTTTACCGGCGACGAGCGTTTAATGCACCTGTGTAGACACGTGAGGGTATTTTAAGATAATCTCGCGTTACTCGGCTCACACGGGCGTAAAATGTCAAGTTATAACCTCTAATTTCATGAGCTTCAGGAAATAGTCAGGTGTTAGCCACTTAGCATACTCGCTAAGCTACCAAGTCAAGTTACTTCCGTGTGTTGGTGCTGACCTGATTACAACCGATAGCAGTTCAGTCTCAACAAACCAGGAAGCACTGACCCTCTTTATTTTTGCGATGTGAGTCGATTTGAATTTATTAAGTCGGTACATGTTTACGAAGTCACTGGTAAACGTGTGTGTAAATGTTGACTTTATTTTAGTTGTTGTGTAGACTCAAGAAAATGTCACGTAACCAAAGGGAGAGAAACGCAATCTTATGGCAAGTCTTTTTAACATTTAATCGCTAAATTTGACGGTCTGGAATTACCATTACAGATATCTGTGACGTCATTTTGACTAGTAATTTAATTTGTGACTAGTATGATTTGTAGTCAGTATTTACTTGTCAGAGTGACGTCACATTTGCATTCATGTGTACGGGGTTTGTCATTGTCAATATCTAGTCAAGTTCGAGATACAACTTAATTCTGAATATCTGATATTTAATCTTGAGGACAATTAAAGATATCTTGAACTTAAATTGTGACTAGTCATCAAATCATGTTATTGTAGATATCTGACGCTGGATATATCTACCCTTTGCAACTAAATTGCAGACGGTGCAGATATCAGTAGTGAAAATCCTGTCTACTATTAAATGTTAAAACCGCTTGCCATAAACGCAAGCCTCATGGAAACCAAGCTGTTTACATCTGTTTTACTTTAGAGTTGTTGCTTGAAGTGGGGGAAAAAACAAATGCCAGTTCTCCCCTTATTCATATGAAGCATGCATGTCTCTCAGTGTCACTAAGTCATTTAAGTTATGAAAATCTTCTGTGAGTAAAAGATTACACAAGAGGTTTGTGATTTTCACAACATTTGTTTATTTAAATATTTAGTCTTTATTAAAATAACTAAAAAACTGGACTCATGTTTAACATTTTGCCAACTTGTATATTTAGATTATCTTTTACATTTCCAACAATTATTTAAACTTCTAGAACACAGTCCAATTCATTTGGTGTCCTGTCCTCCATGACACAAATGTGGCAAGACGTCAGTGAATATAACTAAACATTAATGAAAAATTTTGAACACTTTTAGAAGATATTGTCCTCCTTCTTTCGGCTCCTCCCTTTGTGAGTCACCATAGTGAATCATCTGCCTGATAGATATTGTTCTTGTTTAACAATAAAAAATAAAAACTCTAGGCACTAGAAACAAATGCATGAATATCAGGTAGTGCACCCTGAAAAATGATTATTCTGAGCCATAATAATGTATTGCCATAAACAGAGTGCTGGTACGCAAATAAAAGTGCCGGTGCTTAAAATAGTAAAATTAAAAATTGCCGGTAATGTGTGCCAGACAGTAGCTGCCCACTTCAAGCTCTGTTAAGAGTCAAACAGAGCAGTTGGATATTTCCTGCATTCCTCACATACATGGTAGCATTGTGTTAAGTGACAGCTGCCACCAGAGCAAAAATGTTAGATTCTCATCAGATATATGAGTGTCTTGATTGAGATTGTGATACTTCTATTGTTTCCATTTATGAAGTGAATAAAGCCCATATCATTAGTCTGACAGGCCGGTATTCTGTGTCTTTTCACATTATATTAATCTATGACAAATTATACATTATTGTAAATCCATGAAAGCGTTTTCAAATTAATCCAAATGTGTCAGAATTTCCTAGATGAGATATCTGTCTTCACTTTGTCATCACTTTGTAACTATTCCTGCAAAGGTGCTTTATATAAAAAAAATATTATTATTACTACTACTACTACTAGTAGTGGTAGTAGTAGTATTGTTAGTGTGAGTGTTATCTTCAAAGTTTTTTATTTGTTTCATAATATTTACATTATGTTGACTGTTTTGTTGACTCATTGTCTGTGCTGTACAATAATGACAGCTTTGTTTTGTTTTTGAAAATGTGTTTGCACAGGAGGGCTTCCTGTTTGGAGAAGTAAGGCAAGAAGAGACTGTCAGCATCAGTGACGCACAGATAAGCAGTTCAGAACTGCTCCAGGTCGTAGGTAAGCCCTGAAACAGACCAAAGAAAAGAATCTGTGGCATCTTTACCATGAAGTAACAGCTGGATTCTGTCAGTCTGTGACAGCAGCCTGGAGAGATAGAAGTGTCAGTAGTTCAAATTTTCTGTGGTTCCTTTCTCTGAGAAACATTTTTGTCATGGCAATACTAGAAAAGCACAGGTGTCAGCAATAAAAAAATAATGATGACTGAATTCCATTTAGCGGACATTTGCAATCAACACTGTATTTGGTAGTGTTCTAACAAAACAACTGTTTTTTGTCTTATAATTAGTTGTGTGCTGTAAAAAAACTAACATTTAGTCTGTGTGTGGGGAAAAAGAGACAACAAAAACAAAAGATTTCAAACAAGGTGAGACAAAGTACTTGAAACAAACATGTGAAAAATAAAACACATGCACTTTAATCTGCCCAAATAAGGCATTGTTTGGTCCATACAAAGTTAATTTGGTGTTTCCCAAACCTCAATGGTCCACTAACCAATCCTTTTAAATTTTTAATGATTTCTTTGTCAAATGGAGCAATAAACCCAAAAAAAAAATTCATATTTGAGAAGCTTAAAGCTTGTTTTCATTATTTAAAAAAACAACAACTCTGAAAACTGATTAAAACAATTCATTTAGCAATGGATTATTAGTTGAATAATCATTGGCACCCTAAAGGCAATCAACACAAAATATTAATACTTGATCACTTGTTTGGGTTTTCCTAAATTTGTCTTTGTCTAGTCGGTATCAGGAGAATCTGAATGTGAAGTATAATGTTGAAAGAGATTTGCTGAGCATTTATTGCTCTTGCACTTTGAGTTTACTCTGCCACAGAAGTCTGCAGATTTGTTTGATAACCTCTTTTCTAAATGCTTACTGGGAACAAAAGTCTGCATGGTGTGCAGCGTTGTGTTGTAAGTTAAGACAACTGAAATTTAAAGCCATTGAAACATGAACAGTTAGGTTCTTTAGCCAATTACTGTAAATTACAGTTACCTAATGGTTATTGAAGTTTATAAAGCTGTGTAAGTGAAACATGTCACGATTTCTTTCCTACAGAAATCCATAATCATGACCCGTGTGCACAGTTGTTTAGGTAAGATATGCGCTTTTCATTCTGAAACGGCTTATTTAATTGACAGTTATCATTAGTGCATGTGGTGTGTCTTAAGTCTCCTTCTGTGCAGTATCTGTCGAACAAATGATGCTATTGGAGATTTAAAAATGTCAGCCAATGAAATTTGTTGTGTGAGCAAGGAAATCCTGACTTAAAAATTGTTGTAAAATGCTTGGCGAGGCAAGGGAGAATAAAGTGGCACTTTATGAGGGTTAATAAAATCTTAAAGCATCTATCATACAGTAAAAGGTGTATCTCTGCTGAGTTGAAAGAATTTAAATGGATAATGTCAGTTATCTTTATGTCTATTTTAGCACAGACTGCATTAGATTAACATTGGACAGTAGATGGCTCCATCTGACAAGACTGGGTAGGAACATGGGGGGGGGTAGAACATAATGAATGACTTTGATATCCTTTGTTTCTTTTCTCTCGTCAACAGCTTTTATGACTATGCAGGCAAAGTCAGTGAAGAAAATCTCAACAGCATTCTCAAAGATAGACGGAAAGTGAGTAATTTTTTTTTCTTTTAGTCAACCAAGCATGCAGCGACAACCTCTTGGTCTATTTTAATTTCAGGTGTAGTACTAAATTTTTAATTGACCGGTGTGTTTTGAATGTAAGTGTAAAGTTTAACCTTGTAAAACAAGATGTACCATTGCATTTCAATTAATACTTAATTAATACCCTTTCTAGTTGAAGCACTAATAATTAGTTTCACAGTTATAAGGAATTTTCCTCCTGTAATGTATATTGATTTTCAGGGAGTAGTGTCCTCAATTGTTATTTGTCCTGAATTAGGTTGGATTATCCATACTTGATTTGTTTTTTTAAAGATTTGTCTCTTGCGCTCGTCTTGTAGAACATCATTGGTTGGTACCGGTTCAGGCGGAACTCACAGCAACAGATGTCGTTCAGGGAACAGATCATCCACAAACAGCTGATTCAGCTGCTCGGTGTGCCCGACCTCGTCTTCCTTCTTTTCAGCTTCATCTCCACCGCGAACAGCTCCACACACGCAATGGAGTATGTGCTCTTCAAACCCAACCGCAGGTAATAACACATTCACACATGTCAGATTACTACAATTAGTTTGCTTTTTTTGGGGCAGACAATGACTTGATTAAGATCATTTTTTTTTACCAAGAACCACAATTGGCAGTTGTCTAAAACGTGTCTGTGTTGAGATGAAGAATTGATTTCTGAAAAAAGGAAAATTATTGTTTCAGGTGCCATATTTTAATGCACTTTGCACAATGCATTTATGTAAACATTAACCCAATAAATCTTTTTTTTGGGTCACCCAATAAATTAGCTGAATGTTTGTTCCAGCCTTTTAAGTAAGAGTTATTTAATATCACATGAATGAAAAGGAGTTGTGATTAATTAATCAAACATAAATCTCTTGGAAATTGTTTCTTTAATCTTTAACTAGTATGCCTTGCAGCTGCAGGCACTAAAAAGTGGGTGCCCTCATTTAAAAACACTATTAAAAAGCCAGTTATGTGCATGACAAGTACTGTAAATAAAGAATTAATCAGTCAATCATTTAATTTATGTACATTTTATAAAAAGTGTTTTTTACTAAGTGTGCTTGAGATAAAAGCAAAAATCTAATATTATTAAGCAAACTGTAGAACAAAAACACCACAATAAATAATAATTAAAAATATAAAGCTTTTGAAAACACATATGTAGTAGGTTTGCTTTTAAAAGAAGACACAACGGCAGCACATCACTCTGCATGAGGCACAGAGTTCCAAAGAGTTGGACCATAGTGGCTGAAGTCACCATAAGCTGAATTACAATTTATTCCTGGAATGTTAATGAGACTATTGTTTGATCTCACTCGCTAAGCATGTCAGTAATATATAATGGAGCCCTGATCTTTCAAAGATTTAAAAACAATGGCAAGTATTTAAAAAAAAAGAAAAATCCTTCATTGTATCAGGGGCCAGTGAAAAAAGGCCCAAAACACAGTAAAACTCTGTCTCACTAATTAAGTGCTAAGTAATAAGACAAAGAATTAAACAAAAAGTTTGTATTAGTAGTAGTCAAACTGTATTTGTCATTTCCACACAGTAGGTACAACCAGAGGATCACCCTCACAATCCCAAACCTTGGCAACACAAGCCAGCAGGAATACAAAGTCTCCTCAGTGCCCAACACCTCAGTCAGCTATGCCAAGGTCATCAAAGAGCATGGGTAAGGTTTTGAACTCTCAACTTTTGTTTTCATTTCTGAACCCCGTATCATTGCGCCTCTCCCATTTCAGCTCAAAGTTGTTTTAGACGGCCTTGTGTATCCCCTCATTTGTGTGGATTTGTTGTAGCCACCTGTTTTCATCCTACAGCGTTCTATAGCTGCACTTTGAGGGGGTAGCACATGCAATTCCCTTTCCATTACCCATGGTGGTGCCTCTACTAAGTAGTTGATTCCCTGCCTCAAACACTTGAAAGGATGCTCTGCTGGTGGGGATTTAACCTTAGTGGCTGTGCTGGTGTGCAGCAGCGAGCCCTGGCACTCAGGACATTCAGTGCTTGTCCTCGTGCTCTTCTGTGTCCTTGTGTCTAAACATACACTCAGTGTTTTTGTCTTAGACAAGTTAAATACTCTTCTCTAGTGTAATTTAGACTGCAGGCCTATGTGACAGCCTTCTTCAAGCGTTGAAAGGCATAATATGTTTGAGCTATAATTTTTAAACCCAATTTAAATCAAATTATTAAAGTGAAAACTAGACATATTCACTGTTGTTTTTCTACTTTTTATTTTCTCTTTTAAACTACACAGCTAAATCTAATGCTAAAACATCAGCTAAAATGCTGTTGCAGATTTTTATTTACTTTTTTCTGTGTGCATAGTGAAGCATGCTGTATGTAGGTCTACTGGATTTTATAATTTTTTTATCTTTCCGATATCCGAGCTAGTCATTTTGATCAGTATCTGACTGATTCCCTTATATGCACCTCATCTAAGTTCTGTTTCCAATCAGAAATCTGTCCTCTGTGATGGGAGACTTTGTCTTATAAAAGGACAGTTCAGAGAGAGTCTTCTGTCGTGGTGACTGCAAAACCGCACCTCGCCTCATTTTCAGACGGATTCAAACAGCAGTAATGCTGTACATCTGGCTTTTAAGCCTCACTAAGTCAACACAAGGAAAGTCCTTCACTGCATTAAAGTGCACTCCTGTTGGCTTTTCTGCTACACGTTCATATCCCTTTAGTGTATTTAAAGGACTGCACACACTACACTAAGTGACCTAGAAAGGGTAAAAAAAAAAGAAAGAAGATACTTGGACAATAAATGCAACAAAATGCATGTCAAACTGGTCAGAACACTTCAGGAAAGGAAAGATTACCACGCATCACCTGTCACTTTAGAAATGTGTGTGTCTGTCTCTAGCATTCCTGTCTGCTGTACCTGTTTAAAAAAAAAAAAAAAAAGCAAACTGGGTGAGCTTGTACTATATGATGTGATTTATTACACATTAACACACTAATGTTAAATGTCTCCAGGGCTGAATTCTTTGACAAAGACGGTGTGATGAAGGATATCCGAACAATATTCCAAGTCTACAGCGCACTACAAGATAAAGTACAGGTGAGCCAGAGGACAGGTAGCTGATGGATTTTACGTGAAGAAATGTAGTGAGATTAATTTGAGGTTTGTGATTTCCCCCCTTTTTTACTTGCGTCTTCTCTTCTAGGCCGTGTGTGGTGAAGTAGAACAAAGTGAACGTGTGAAGGAGAAGATTCAAGACGATGTAAACAAACTCAAACAACAAATTGCTCTCAGGAAACGCAAGACGGCAGAAGAGGAGAGGAGTACGTACCTGCTCTGCATTCTATAAACTGTAGTTGTGCAATAAAATTAAATCACAAAGATCAATATCAAGATTGATGCCAAACAAGAACTGTTAAGCTTATATTACAATAATAATAATTCAGACTTTTAGAGTGCCTTTCAAGGTACCCAAAATCATTTTACTAAGCCACTGTGCGTCCATTTTTCTTCTTTCCAAATGTGGTTGTAAATATTTGATCACTTTAGAAACATTTTGAGGCTTTACCTACAAGAGTGACTCTTTTTGTTCTCTGTACGCTATAGTGCTTCGTGAAGCCCAGGATGCAGACTCCCATTCCACTCCAGAAGAAAACACAGAGCCGTCTGAGGCTTCCCTTTTGTCCAGGATGGCGTTCCATACACCCTCTGCTCCTGAGCGACCCAGTACCTCACCTAACCCACCGCCGTATGCTGACCTCTTGACACAGGACGACTCTTTGCCCTCCTCTTCCTCCCCACCCACCAGTGCTGCTCTGCTGCCTCGGCCACAGGCTGTGGGCTCACCCGGGCACCCGACGCCTGGCCCTCTGGGAATGGTTCTGGGCCTTGGTCTGGGCCTCGGCGCCAGCTCCAATCCCATCTCCACTCCCAGCACCCCGTACCTCGGTAATGGTGACGGCTCGAGCTCTGACTCATTAGACAGACAAGCAGCAGGGCAGGAGGACGATGCAGATGACGATGACGAAGATGAAGACAGTAGCGAGTATGAGAACTTAGTGAGTGAAGCAGCTCACCTGCCAATGGTCACTGCCAGCGTTTTAGCTCAAGGCCGACCAGCTGCCCTCAGTCCCGACGGGGACGCCCGTGGCTCACAGACGACATAGAGGCTTTGTCACAGGGTGTGGCAGGGACACAGTGATGCACCTTGAGAGGTGGGCATCTCAAGCAATCAAAGATAATACAAATATAGACAAAAAGAAGTGCCAGTCCTGGAAGTGAAAGGCATGTGCAGGTGGTTTCCCGCTGTGTGTAATTGTTCTTGTCTTAGTCTGATCTCCAGTTTATGGAGAAACCTTGCCAGGCTTTTGTAGGCTTAACAGGTGTGTCTCACCGGGGGGGAAAAAATCATGTTTTCATCATTTTCTTTTTTGAATGAGGGTTTGTCTGTGTCCTTCCGTGTGGATTGTCTGATTCAGGGTCATAAATGGTTATGACAACACAATGTATGCCAACTGGTTGGCAAATCGGCTCCCTGTAACACAGAGCCTGCTCCACTTTAGCTGTTTCTTTATGTTTTGCATCACCCACTCTGAGCATCCACTCTTGCATTTTTACCTCTTGCACTATTTTTTGCCACCTTTAAAACAAACCTTCCAAGAAAAGCAATGGGAAAGTATTCTCCAGCCTTTGTGTTATTTTATTTTATTTTACTAAATTAAATTGTCAGATGGTTCACTTTTTATTTTATGATGCAAAGAAAGAAATATATATTTGACTTTATTTTGGAATTACGTTTTGTTTAGAACTTTCTTTTCTTCAGTCTAAACATACAGTTGCCTGTTTAAATTATGAAATTAATAGATTTCAAACAATTGTCACTTCTGTAATCGGTGCTACATATTATTAACACTTAATTGAATTCAGTTGACAAGAATATCATTGTTTAGTTTTTCTTGGACAGCACTGAAATTGTATGCGCTTTGCTGCTCTGAACAAAAATGTAAGATTTCTTTATAATTTTTGTTGCTATACCAATGCTGTCATGTTGTGCCACTTGACTTAGTCCTCATTGACCACGCTGAGCCAAACTCAGCTCAGCTTGTGTGCGTTGTACAGGGCAAACAAAAATGTACTATAGCTTTACTAACCAGATGCTTAGGTTCCCTTCTTCTTCTTCTGCTGCCGCTGCTGCAACAATACGAGCTACCACTAAAAGAATAGCTGCATCCTTCTGATGTTCGTACAAAAACCTGGCTGCTACTTTCACTTCAGAGTGCTGGTTGTCTCTAATACTACTGACCGTTATCATCATGACCACTTCAAGCACACTTCTCACATGTCTTGTTCTCTATTAAAGTCACAACAAAAAGGCTGACAGTAGCCTGTAGTGTGTCTGTGTGCATTGTAACTTTGGGATAACGGAGCAGGCACAGAGCAGCTTCCTGTCTCGGTGTAGTTGACAGCAGACCTCATGTATACTGACCTGGTTGGGTTAGTGTTGTGTGTGTGTGTGTGTGGACCTGGATAATGTGACAGCGTTATGACCTTGCTTTGGTACACGGTGCCTTCCACTCAGGGCAGTTTCTGTCTGAAAAGGTAACAGGAACTGTGTTGTGTTTGCAGTAACTGCTTATGTCTTCCCTCCCTGAAACCATTTCTCCTGCTTTTTAAACCTACTTTTTAAACCTTTTTTTTTTAATTTTCACTGATAGCTTCAAATTGGACTTGAATCTCACGGTTGCAGCTGAGTTATTTGTTACTGGAATTGTGAGTAAAGTAAGAGGTAATTTGACTACATCCATACTGCTTTGTTTCCATTTAGAAATCTCTAAATTCTGCCCAAAATCCACCTGCTATGTTCATTATCTTAGCATGTTTGAGCCCCAAAAACAACAAGTTTTTAAAAAATCTCTTTCTGTCTGTCTGTTGTAACGTGAAAATGCCGGGGCTGCCACAGAAAAACACAAAAAATTGAGATGCGGGGCCATGACAACATCGGTTTCCCATTAGGGTAAATTAGCCAGCTCTGTATGGATCAAAAGTAGATATGATACAAAACTTTTGATAATTCTCCTAAATTTGCTCTTGTGTATGTGGGTCTGATACTAATACTTTTGAAAAAACAATGACCCAATTACTTGCTTTCGCTCCGGGATTTTTTCAATAAACCAGCCCGTCTATTTCTGGTAAGCTGTCAGCCAACGGAGCAGAGATGTTCTACAGACGGTGTCTGAAGAAGTCACCAAGAGTGTTCAGTGACAAATTATAGAATTTTGCAGAGGTGCTCAGAACGACACAGCAGTGCGACACTATCTCCTCACTATGCTTCAATTTAAACACCATTTTCATTTTAAGGCCATTTCGAAACCCCTCAGGACTAACTACTAATACAGCTACTAACGGATGTAAGTAAATGAGCTGGCTTATATTTTAGTGGAAGTAGTACAGTAAGTGGTGCTCCGTGTATATAGTCAGTTGTGCAGCAAATGTCCTCAAATTTTGTGACCAACTAAGTACAGGGGACAGAAAATAACTGAAGTGAGGATTGATCAATTGCTGGATGTTGGAAACAACACCCTCCTTGCATGAACTGGTCAGTTCCTGTCCAGACACTTTGGTATTCTGCATGGACAGATGTTTGCACCGCAGCTGAGGTGCGTCTAACATTGTGTGCATCAGCATTTTGTTATGAGAGACTTGATAGACAGGCTCTGCTTTATTTACACAGTCTGTTTGTATGTCATGCTTTTTTTGTTTTTTGCCTATAAGGTTTAATTTCAATTGCCCTGATGTGTAAAGCGTCACTGATTGGGAACTGGCACTCGATCACGTCACTTAATAATAATCGCAGAGAGAGTAACACAGTCACACCATGTTAATGAAATGACAAAATCGGTGTGCAAGGATTTCCTTCGAGTACTGGAATATAATAATGAATGTATAGTAGATAAGGTGTGGGGGTAGCATTTAAACAGCACTTACTGTATAGGCTTGTCTCAGTCGAGTGTTGTGGTATAAAGCAGCAGTTCTCAGTGACAATGCTGAGGATGTCTGGTATGTGAGAGGAGGACTGCCATATCCCTATCAAGTTCCAGCATCATACAAATATACACTTGTGCTGAATGGGGTGACCCTTCCGTTGTTCCGTGCCCCACGTGGACTTGAGCAACATCAACACCTCCCTGAAGCATCAAGTCCAGTGCGAGGCTGAGGTCCTCTCAGCTTTCACCTGGATTTATATACTTGATGAAAGTAGACACGGGACTTTGGTTGGACAATCTCAAGAGGATGTGGTTCTAAAACTGGGGGATAATAAACGAGACATGCATATGTGGTATGATGTGCTTCTGTTTTATTAGTGCTCTACACTCACATTAAGGTCCCAAACTCAAGTTATAATGAGTTATTTATGTATGTTTCTAACTAAGATTAATTTTATATATCGTTCCATAGCCACACAAACTTTAGCTTTTATTTTGAAATTCTGTGGATCATCATCAGAAATATTGTTATTGCTATATCATGATGGAATACTGTCGTATAATTTTAAGCTCACATCGCCCACTCCCTACTGAACAGTTGCTTTTTCCCAGAAAGTTGGATTCTTTTTTTTTTCCACTTGACCGGCACCATCCTGACCAGACTAGATGCTCAGTGGCCCCCAAGACATTTTGAGTTTGAGGCCCCTGCTTTTAAACATGGCTGGGACCCAAAGATAAATAAATTAGCAGTAAAATCTTCCAGGATTTTTACTCAAGATTCTTGTATATACATAATGAATGACTTGCTAAAATGTTGTGAGTCATTTATTGAATAAATAATAGTGTTTGGGTGTTACGGGAATGGCAGAAAAAGACACAGAAACGTTTAACTTGCTCTTTTCGTGATTTATTTTGGGAATTGCATCAAAGAATGTTAACATGTCATTTTTTAAAACTGGATAGATATCCCTCAACATAAGGAAACTGAAACTGTGACTCATGCATTGTTTTTGTGTGTATATGTCTATGAGTCAAACCCAGTGGTGCTTGTGTTGGTGACATCATCAGTATCGTACGACTGCCTTTCTATTCAATGAGGATGGACATTTCTTGGTGAACAAATTATGTTCTAGGGTGGTAGTTCTCAAACCTTTTTATACCAAGTACCAGCTGAGAAATATTGAGCTCTTAAAGTGACACCATTATCGCCAATGTTAAAATACAGTGGGTTAAATAGGCCGAGCAAAGTGAACTATGGACTTTTCACTATTCCTCACATATACTTCAGACACTGGCATAGTGAAATTAGATTAAGATGGAGTGAGAGACAAAGTGACTAATTATTTGTTTAATTTTCTCTGGTCAAAATTCCTCATACCCTGGTATATATAGTAGAACAGTATTTCTGATTTTCCTCCCAAGTACCACCAGAGGAAGCTTGTGTACTACTGCTGGTACATGTGCCAGTACATGTGGTACATGTAATCATAATTTTCAAGCTTTAAAAGATTTTTTTAAATGTATTTTTTTAAAACTAGATAGAGGCATACATCGATATTTACTTCGTTTAGGAAATTCCAAAAAATGTGAGAATACCTCCAGCATTTGTGGTTGCGTGTATCTCTGTAATGTTGGTGACGTCACAGCATAGTGGGACGGACTTCTACTAAATGAGAGCTGCAAAGATGCATAACAAAATCCACGATAATCAAATTATATAGTAACCTTCATTCGGATCGAGTTAAAATTCTGTGTACAAATATCCATAAATTATAATTAAATGCTGTCATATTAATTGTACAATGTTGGCTTTAAACTGTGGCTCCAGCTGTCATGTATTACTGCAGACTGCTTGCTGCAGTATTTTTACGATGACATCATCCCCTTTGAAAAGACACCACGTGGTCACCGGCCAGAGATGCAATAAATTACGAATTCGAATCCCGAAGTGACGCGTCATTTCGTGATCGAGTGTGCTTCCCGAGATCCAGAGAGAATCGTCTTTTTAAAAAAATAATCTAATTCCAGTGTGACTTTCGGGTCTGTTTTGGTTCCACGGAGCCTTTTAACAGTGACAACGTGAGACGTGGAATCTGATTGGTCGCCGTCGGGAGATAAACAAAAAACAACCAATCAGGTCGGTGAACAGATTCAGGTGGTAAACTCTGACTCCGCCCCTCTGAACAGTAACGGCCCCGGAGCTCTGTGCACTCTCGCCCTCTCGTAGTGTATTTTCTTGCCTCCCCCTCGGCTGCTTCTCTTCCCACAGCTCCGCCATTAAAGCCCGTCAGCTCGGTGTTTGGGAACCGGGGAAGAAGAAGAAGCGAAAATGGTTTAAAGCGTCAAAGGAAGACGGCCGAGGGACGGGACTTTGGGGTGGGGGGGAATGTACGGACGGACCTTCGACTGGCGACTAATATGCGGCTTGTTTTGGCCAAGTGAGAGAAGCCTGAGTTCGAATTGGAGTGGGTTTCTCTGGCCGGGGGGGCGGGGGAGCTCCGGGGAAGCTCCGTTTGTTTTGGCCGCCGTGTGAAAGTAAGGAGTGTAAACACAGCAGAGCTAAGGTAAGGATTTCACCGACCGTACGGCAGACTTGTTACGGGCCTGTGAACATCTCCGGGCGGGCAAACATTATCCCCGCCTGGGTAGCGTTCAGCCACAGCTAGCTTGTCTGTAATTTTCTGGCTGACAACCGAACGAACCGAGTTGTCGTGAAACATAAGTCACTGTCATTACAGCTCGTCCTGTTTACACAGGATATAGCGCTAGTATGTTGGTATTACTTGTTTGTTTTTGTCACAGGGGCGTCGCTAGAAATCATGGGCACCATCACAGAATAATGCCCCCCCCCCCCCCCCAACAATATTTGACAAAAGAAAATGTGCATCTACGTGTGTGTTTCCATCGAATGGCTTAAAAAGTTCGGGTTACCACTGAATGTTATGAAGTTGCAGTGTTGCCAGATGTACGAAGTGTATGATAAGTTTGACCGTACACCCCCACGAGGCGGCACACATCAAAAACTTTGGAGCAGCAGTTTGATTATTTTAAGTAGTGTAATTATTCTTTATGGTCGGCATTATTTTCTTTGTGCTCTTATTTGTGTTTTTAGTAGGCGTTAATTGCCTTAATGTATGTACTTTGGGAGTTACTGTATTGACAGCTCTGAGTTACTTAACTTTTGTAAAAAGCAGCGGCGCTGTATGTAGACCCTTTGGCTTTTATATTGGGTTACATATATATATATGTGTGTGTGTGTGTGTGTAGGGTTGGATCGAATGTGGTTGCTGTAATTGATGTGTGATTATAGACGGACGAGCGGTTGCCTTCAAAATACAAAATCTCCGTATGTACATTTCCATGTACGATGTTTTTTGTTAAAATACGATACTTTTAAAGTATAAATGTATTTTACATCTGGCAACACTGAGATGGTGCAACCCCAGGTGTGTTCCATTTACATCAGAGTGATGTC
This sequence comes from Solea solea, assembly GCF_958295425.1. Lineage (NCBI taxonomy): Eukaryota > Metazoa > Chordata > Actinopteri > Pleuronectiformes > Soleidae > Solea > Solea solea. The sequence goes on from NC_081148.1 coordinate 21,829,394, forward strand.
ACCTCGGAGGAAAACATGGACTAACACATATCTTGGGCTAGGCATTGTTAGCAATACCATTTAAAATAAAATAAAATAAAAACCGCTGTAAAAACGTCCCCTCAACTCAGAAATTCCGACTTTCAAGGATAACTGGAACACAACATACATATCAAAAATGAAAAACGTCAGTACCTATTGATTCATGGTGGCATTTCATTTCATTATATTGTAGTAATTTACTTATCCCCTTGTCTGCCAATTTTGCCATTTATAAAATGTTGCCAGTGTAGTGGACGTGGAATAATATATCAGTCTAGTGGTTTCTTCTTCTGTTGAACTAATTTCCATCTACAATTTTAGAGTCCCCAACTTTTCCCTCCTTCCTGAAGTTAAAAACTTGAAATACAAAACTGGTTTTCATTTTCTGTGTTTCCATTGAGGTGTTTATAAAAAGGCCTTATAGAATTCAACCTAGCAGCTGATACCTGGTGGTGTCATGTTAATGATTTTACCCGTTATTGTAGTAATACAATACAATAATTCTCATCAGGCCACACACTTTTTCCTCAATGCAGTTAAATGCAGATGTTTCAGGTGTGATTTCTTAACGCCCTTGTTTGTTTGCTGAAACGTCTTCCTTTTAATTGATAAGCCAGTATTCCCTCCTACCTTAATCATAAAAACGTAAGTGCGTTATTTCAAGACTTTTAAGGATTTTCTAACCCTAATCCAACACTCATGAAAACAGGATGATGGTTGCTGACTTTAGTTATTATTGTAGAAATATCAAGAAATGTTTTGATTTTCTTGAAATGTCGAAGCTGCAGTGGCATTTCAGTCACGTGATTTTCAAAACAATCTTGTCTTAAATTCATTATACACTCACCCACCACTGTATCAGAATCTGTTTCTGTTGCTCTCATTTGCTTTTAACGCTATGCAAACATTTCATTCTCCCTCAAGTATAAAAACGCACATATAAATATTAAAAAAAAGTGCTGTGTTACCATTCAGGTTTGCATAAAAACGCATAAAAATAGGCTGATTGAAACCAACGTAGGTCTGAGCATGAACTATGGTGGATAACAAGGTTATGTTGAGGCTAATTTCACATATATTTGAATTGTGTGGATGAAATAGTGATTTGTCACAAGTCTATAAACAGGTTGAATGTGTCTGCACTAGCCGACACCTACTGCTCCCTCACAAATGTGTTGAATTTTTCACAGTGTGTTAGTAAACTTTGAGGCGTGGTGTAAACACAGCAGAGCCAAATAGTTTCTAAGCTTCCCCCCGGCAGGCTAACAATAACCTGATCTTTTTTATCTTTTGTTAAATAATACAACATGAGCACATGAAGTCTTGACTCTTTACTTTCATACAAAGGTAAATGGCTTTGGGTCAAATTCAATTTCAGTGCATTAGGAAGTGTCTTAACCAGTCACGCACCTCCCTGCTTGGTGTCTTGTTTCATCTGCCCTTGTCTCCTGTTACCTAGCAATGCTGTAGGGCACACTTGCCCACTGTATATGTTTAAAGCCAGTGGGTCTTTATAGGTTCATTGTTGTACTCATTGCCTTGGCACTGTATGATCGTCCTTTTGAGTTTATGCATAGCTAAGTGCCAGACAAAGAGCCACAGCACTGTAGATTATTGCAAGTGTCAGACCGTGAATGGCCCAACTGCTGAATGGCACAGATGGCTGTAATAAAGGCTGCTTTGTTTGTATTTTGTGTAACAATGGATTATCTAAGTGTTTTACTTCTAAAAACCTTTCAAAGTTAAGAACTGTCTCTGGGGCATAATATATTTTGGGATGACATTTTTGTATTTGTTTATTTGGTGTAACATTTAAGCATTTTGCTAAAACACCCTGTTTTTTTTCCCTATCTTTGTCAACTAGTGCTGTGTGATCTCCTTGAGAGTGGATCTGCCGTGCTGAGTGCCCCTCTGAACGGCAGGAAGCCTCCTTCAGCGGCGGTGCGACGATGACCGAGCTGGTTGCCAAGTGGGCCTGTGAATACTGCACATACGAGAACTGGCCGTCAGCCATCAAGTGCACCATGTGCCGCGCTCAGAGGCCCAGCGGGGGTGCCATCATTACTGAGGAGCCCTTCAAGAGCAGCCCTGCACTGGATGCTAGTCTGCACCAGTGGGACCCTGCAGGCCTTAGCAACAGTCCACCCCAGGGAGGCTCCAGCTTACTTATTTGTCCAGACTCCAGTGCCCGACCCCGTGTTCGCATTGCTGATGTACCTGAGACCAGTAGCAAGTGGTCGTGCCATATGTGTACCTACTTGAACTGGCCTCGGGCCATCCGTTGCACCCAGTGCCTGTGCCACAGGCAGCACGCTCAACAGCAGCAGCATGGGCAGCATGCAACACATCAAGGACATCACACCCACCAGCCACGCAGCCCCACTGAGTCACCCCAGACTTCAGGCTCTGGATGTCGCCCTGCTCCCCTGGCCACCACTACAGACCCCTGTGAGGAATATAATGATCGAAACAGGCTTAACACTCACGCACAGCACTGGACCTGCACTGCCTGCACTTATGAGAACTGGGCAAAGGCACAAAAGTGTGTGGTGTGTGACCATCCCAGACCCAATAGTCTGCTAACGGAACCCATCGAACTTGCCTCAGAGCCTGAGAGTCAGCAACCTTCCTCAAAACTAAATGAACAGGACAGAGACAACAGGAGAGGTGTGGTTGGGCAAGTAGTTGGGAATGTGGTAGGTAGTGTAGGGGGTTGTAGCAGCAGCCAACGGAGGTCTCCTCCGATATCAAAACGGGAATCGGAGCTGAACATGGACTTTCAGAGAATTGAATTGGCCTCAGGCGCTGGAATTGGGAGTAAAGAGGAGCTGGAGGTGGATTTCAAAAAACTGAAGCAGATTAAAAACAGGATGAGAAGGACTGACTGGCTCTTCCTCAATGCCTGTGTTGGTGAGTCTCAAGAATATACAACTTCATGAAGCATATTAAACACTTTCCTTGATTTTTGCTGTGTGGTGCGCAGAGGGGGTCATGAGTGAACTTGGCAATTTAAGATGCATCAACCAGGAACTGGGTTTTCCCCAAATTTGTAAGGATGGTTATTATCGTTTTACTAACTACGAAGTTGGTGTTGCAATCCACTAATCAGCACCAAGTGCAGTTATTCAGAAACACATCCCGCTGATGCTGATTTACTATGTGAGCTTAGAAATTCTCAGCACTCAGTGCCAGTGGGTGTAAAATCACCGTACACATGCAGCAACTGTCCTGCCTCCCACACTGTAGACTGGTGAATGTGGAGTGGGAGGAAAGATGGACGTTTTAAGAAAAGCTAGTGATTGCCTTTATCTCACTCTATCTCACTCTTTTTTCCTTTGCCATGTCTATGTAGAGTGTATTCTGTGCACCCACTCGTCCTCCTAGCTGCTTTTCACATAAGATTATTCTCTGTTGCACCAACAACACTAATTTGACAGCCACACATCTATTTGATATTTTCAGCTAAGCCCTTTTATTCATCTGTAAATGAAAGTTACAGGGTTTTTCATGCAACGTCATTCCTCACACTGAGGCCCATGTCTTAATGTCCAAGAAATATCACAGGAGCTAAGTTCCTTACTGCATGTGACATGGTGAACTCCCTCATGTTTGTGCTGTTTATCCCCTTGAGTCCAAGTCTAATCTGGTTAGATTTTTATGATCTGGGTTTTATTTATTTTTGGCCATTGAAATATTCACTCTCCATATATGCGATCCATTGTTCCCTGAAGGAAATCCTTTTCCAAGCCACTGCTGATATCATCCTATCCCTATTTGCCACCAAGTTTATTGCACCTGCCTCAAGATGTTTGTAAGCAAAACCTGTGATTCATAACACTGTAAAAACAAGACTTTAAAAACCTTTAAACCTAAGTGCAAGAATAAAGTACCAGACTTGAGTGATGGTGCTAATGGAGAGTTTGTTTCAGGTCTCCAGCTAAACTCCAGCTAAGTTTTACGAAATACAGGTAAACATATGAATTTTCTTTGCTCAAAATCAATAAATATTAAGCCAATTGTGACAGAAAATGACAAGCATAAAACAAAGGAGGAGCTGCAACCAGACAGGCTTTGCTTGATAAATTTACTTAAAATGAGGAAATCATTTTAGCAGATTCATTGACAAGTTGTGTCCACTCTAGAGCTTTTGAGTGTCTGAAGATAACTGAGACAAAGGAATTTCACAATGTGACATTGCAGCTTTTACAATTTTGGCCCGAGGTCAAAAAAGTTTCTTTAACAACAGTCCATCCGGATGTAGTGAAGTGGTAAAGTTTAAAGCTCCTGAATCAAGCAAGATCTGCCCTCTTTAGTGTAGGCTGTATCAAGGTCCAGTATTGTGCAAAAGTCTTCAATTTGTTGTGAAAATGTATGCAGTTTTTAAATAGGGTTTATAGTGTTATGCATAAGTGTTGCTTTCATACATACTGTGTAGTTGAATACTGTTTATCTGCAGTTGTTTGCTAGGTATTACAACACTGCAGTCTCAAAGGACATAGTGCATAGCTCAGTTGAGTCAAATTCAGACAAGGGAACGTGTTGCTAGGTGGATTTCCCTGTCATTGCTGGCGGACATCAGTGTTTGTAAACGATTGCCCCAAAGTTCTGCTTCATGCCTTTGGTTCTCTAAGGAACTTTTGGCACTTAAAATAGCATGAGCTGTGCAACTCTTTGGCAACGGTATTGACCTTTGCCCAGACATTGTGCATGACCCAAGGTCAACTCTGTGTTCTCAACTCATGTTGCTTACATCCCAGTGGCATTGCATCACAATCTTCCCTATTTATGAGGTCATGACCTGAATTATGATCAGTAACCTGTTTTCAGAGAGTGGTTTTCATGTTTCATTTGGCCAACCAATCTGCTCTGACTACAATCTTTCACAAAGTGAATTTCTTTAGAAGACAGTGGTTTCATATTATGTTATGTCTGTGTTTGTGCAGTTTTATTGCCCTATTGTCACAACTTTTATTGACCAAAGATAACTGGCAAGGTGCCTTGGGTAAGGTTGAATTCTTAAGAGCCATAGCCAGTAAGTAATCTTTTTCTTGAGATAAGCGGGTTTTTGCAATTTGTGATCAATCTTTTTGTGTGCTGAGGTCTGACTTATCTTACGATTGGGAACTTTCCTGGATATGTTGTCAAGCCATCGCAGTGAAAACATAGACTCACAGTCCCTCTCACAGCTCATGAATACCTGCATGAAATGCATCTCAAAGTGTCTCCACCAGTGCTCCTGCAAGGAAACAGGAGCCATGTCAAAGGAAGCACAGGGAGAAAACACTCAAAACAAATGCTAAACATTTCTGTGTCCTACTTTCAGAGAGGTGATGGTACTAAGTTGGGCTGATTGATTTGGGACAAAAATCACATCTTGGTACAAAACTTATGACTATGTATAGGCAGTCAGTTATACAGTATATATACACACAAGAATTAGCAAACACACAATGACTATACTAGAACTGCTGCAAAGTGCAAATGATGTTGGGTTAACGTTGCTGAAGTAGATATTAGCTGTGTCCCATTTATGGGACTGGATCTGGAAGTCAGGCGCTGTGAACCCCATTGGTTACGTCACCAATCCCCCTTCTTTTTCGTCTAATGAATTCCAGCAGGCGGTACACTACACTTGCCGTTTATGTCACCAATTCTTATCGCTTCTTGAAGCTCTACAGCTCCCTCATTCACCCATACACAAAAAATAGAAAAGTTCATATTAATTATTTTTTGGCCACAGTTGTAGAACTCATTACACACTCCGGACACAGCCACTGTGTTTCCTCAGCCTTATTGCTCTTCTCTTAATTAGTAATTATCAAATAAATCTAATGAGTCAAGTTCATAAAGTAATTTACTTTGCATTCATTTGATACCCAATCAAGATACAGTGGCAAGAGTTGGTTTACTGACCTATAAACTCTTGTGAATTGCGCTATTGTGATTAAAAACTATTGAACTACTGCAATTACTTTTGCGATTTAGAAAAAAATAGTGTGTAAGCCATAAAAAGAACACAAACTGTGTGTAAGGTTAAGACCAGCACCTCCTAGTTTGATCCGTTTTCTTTCGTTGGCACACCTGTAAGTGTACGCCTGTTTGCTTGTTTGCACCTGTTGTGTTTTCTAAGGGATCTATGAATGTGGTACTGACTGCAGCGCCACAGACACACCCACACTAATGGAGTGTTGTGTGGAAAGTGGTTGTGATCCCTTTCTATCACAGTGCACGGCCATTGTGTGGCTCCTGTCTTGTTCTCTTACAGTGTGGGCCGGCTCCACATGATACAGCGAGTCCTTCCACCCACTCCACGTCTCTCTCTTTCTCCCTCTCACACAGATTATGCAGCGCAGCATTGTGTGTGGTCTATTGACACGAGAACAAAAGATCTGCAGCGTTTTAATGCTGTCAAAAGTACGAGAGAATACTACACGCACATTTGCTGTGCTAGAAATGGAAAGACAGTTTTTCGTGGCTGTGTAGAACTGAAATCTATGCATGATTTTGACACACTTGTCTAAATGGTTCATTTTCATTCAACGGGTAAAAACTGGTTTCATTATGTTGGAATTTTTTGTCTTTCTGTTTGTCTGGAGCGGATTACACAACCATCCAAATTTCATTCTTCATTCTTTTGTGAGTGGATTTGCTTTGGTTTCGTCGTTGGACTAAAAATGCCCTCTTTCCTTTGCCTCTCAGGAAAGTTTACTGTTGCACAGGCACACACCAGCCACATTACGCCACTGTTTTCTTCTCCATTAAAACAGAATTTATTTGTAATTATTTGACTTTTCTGGGCATCAAATGCGTATAAATTCACAAATAACAAATAACAAAAAGGAAACATCCACATAGGATTCAACACAACCCTCCACCCTCCCACTAAGATCTAAGCCTTAAGACAAACATACAACCGAAAATAGATGACATAGTTGGTCCTTTCCCCTTCTCTCAAAAGTTGTTATTGAGCACAGATTCAGAGGAGAATGTCGTGTTTTTATTCTTTACCAATTTTGGTTTCTCTACAAATAACATTAAAACTATGTTGCTCCTTCTCCATAAAACACGCAAATGTGAACTTGGTATTTTGTTCCAACTGTGTGTACTGTCCAACTGGTTCTATTAAGTCAAATGTCTTCTGTGTAAACACCTCGAGAGCAAGATAAAGTCAACACAAATGTTTTCTTAATAATGGGACCATTTTCTTTGTCCGACAGGTGTTGTAGAAGGCGACCTGGCAGCTGTGGAAGCCTACAAGTCATCAGGAGGAGACATTGCACGGCAGCTAACGTCGGACGAGGTGCGCCTATTAAATCGGCCCTCGGCGTTTGACGACGGCTTCACGCTGGTTCACCTCGCCATCCGCTTCCAGAGGCAGGACATGCTGGCTGTGTTACTCACAGAGGTCAGTAGAGAGTGGTACAAGATGTAATGTTAAATCAGTCTCATTCTCCTGTTCCACCTGTATTTTAAAACAAAATTCAGTGCTGCATGTTCACCCGTTTGTGTATTGGGAAGAAAAAAGTCAAATCTATTGACTCTTGTTTTAGTGAGAGAACATATCTGCTGTGATTACAGGCATGCTGTAGTATGAGTCAGACTAAATGTAAGAGTTGATTTCCACATTTTCTTGAGAAGTCTTGCAATCTCAATGCCCAATGAGCTGAGCTGAGAGAAATCACACTGGAACTTGCCAATACAATCTATGCCTTTTGTACTTCTATTCATGTCCTATGCCTCCTCTAGTTTTAAACTTAGAACCAAAGTGAAGTGTGATTAACTTCCAAATAGTCTACATTGTTTGTGATGTTTGTATCAAGTGTTGTGTAAAAAAGAGCTGAACACTGTGATCCCAGATCATCTGTACACACACACACGCACACCTCTCCTCCCACACATAGTCCCTGTCCCAGTTTGCTCTCAGAGGAGGTCAGTGAGCAACCACTGGATCATTCTGCTGAAAAAAAAATAAAGCTTACAACTGCTTCAACATTAAACACAGACACAGCTCTTTTCACACTCTTGTCCCAGAGGCAAACTGGATTAGATCAGTGAAAAGATTAGTAAAAAAAAAAAAAATTATATCACAGTCATCTAATCAAACACATACAAAAACAACTGCTTTTATTCAACATTCAGGCTTCAACTGTGCTTTAAATTCAGGTTCAAAGAGACATCAAAGACATGTTGTACTTAACAGTCCTGTGACTTTTCATGTAGTGGTTACAGAGTTCATACGGGTGCTTGAATTCTAATGCTGTGTTTTCAAGGCTTGCATTTTGTATGAAGTGTGTGAAAATGTTTGAATTTTTTTCTGCATTTCATTCACACCAAATAGCTGACTGAGCTTTTCAGATAGAGAAATCAAAATTAGTTCTAAAATGAAAACCATTCCATCTGGAGAGTCTGGACTCTCAGACAGGGGACATGTTTAGAAATATAAAACGGTTTTCTTTTCAGTTTTCTATCTTTCTGCTAATACAAAATTGAATTTTGGATGCTTAGAGGCTCAGAGCATAACTGTCTCTGTCTTTTCTTCTTTTAAAAATAAAATTATACTTTTGATTGTTTCCTTCAGAGCCATAACAAGGTAAATCAGTTGTCAGGTATAAAACTGTCTCATTTAAACACACATTGTAAGGTATAAAGTAAAGTCAGAAATCAAAATGTATAAATGACATATTTGACTTAAAGATTATTAAAACTAAATTAAATAACTACAAATAGAATTAGATACTAAACCAAAAATATTTAGGTAAAACTAGATAAGATAAAAAAAATAACAAGAAATTAAACCATTAATAACTCTTTTAATGTGATTGTTTCACAGCAGTAAGGGGCTGTAAAAGCTTGAAAATGGACTTTGACAGTGCCTGAATTTGGCTTTAGAAGAGGTGAATGCACCCTATCTTTACTTGTGAAATATAGACACTCTCTTAAACTCAGCATCTGTCTCCCTTTATCTCCTGCAGGTGTCCCAGCAGGCAGCCAAGTGTATACCAGCCATGGTGTGCCCGGAGCTAACGGAGCAGATCCGTCGGGAGGTAGCGGCTTCTCTTCACCAGCGCAAGGGCGACTTCACCTGCTATTTTCTCACTGACCTGGTGACCTTCACCCTGCCTGCAGGTCAGCACTTACCCCATCAGCAAATAAACACAACACAGATTCCAAAATCTGTCAGTGTGTACTTTCAGGGTTTTGTGTAAGGGTAACTTAAAACTCAGCAGTCATGACCTGTGGCTTACCGAGTGTGTGACAGATGCTTGTTTTGTTCACTTGTGGCGTATTGAAATTACTTGTTGTTCAGTTGTTGGGACATAATGCCACGGTCATCTCTCATCTGCCAGAAGCCTCAGGCTTCTGTATAGTTTAAGTATTGTTATTGCATGCTGACTGCAGTATCCCCGAACAGTCCATGTCTCCTTCATAACAATATTTACCTTTTTTTGCCAATATCTCTCTGTAAAATGTGCTGCTTCTTTTGAATTTCACTGTGTGGAATGTTACTGTGTTTCACTCTGTTGCCTGTAGCTAAGCTAAGGATTTCTGTTGTGCAGAGTGTTCACAACAATGCAGACCTTGGCTTCGGGCCACTATAGAGAGCCATTCTGTTGGGTTCCACAAAGTCAATGTATCCATTTATTTTAGCAGAAGAATGAGCTACTGTGTTGACAGGAGCTCGGAGCATGCAGTGAAAGCCAGTGTGAAAAAGACAAAAACATGATGGCTTGAGTTGAAATGAACCACAAAAATACATGTCAGATGAATGCATTCATCAAGTAAAATATGTGAACAACCGAGACATGACTTTCCCTTCACCCTTTTATTCTTTAATAACCTCCCACTACTTTGATTTCTGTCATTCATTTGTTTTCTCTTTTTTCCTTCTGTGTTTCAGACATTGAGGACTTGCCCCCTGCGGTTCAGGAAAAACTTTTTGATGAGGTGCTGGACCGAGACGTACAAAAGGGTACGATCTTCTCACTGCTAAATTCAAATGTATCAAATGTTGTGCTTACATACTGTACTGTATATGTTTACATGCAACCACTTTGAACTGGAAAACAAATCTAAGGAAAACAAACCCCCCCCCTCACAAATGGTATAGTATAACAGGAAGGCTGCCAAGTACTGGCAGTGTTATCTTACTTGTATTTTCCTCCTTGGTAATGCAGACTTTGCTGCAGTCTCTGCCAGGAGGTTTATCTTTATCGTGTGCACCAGTTGCATTTACTCTAATCAGCCTAATTGAGTTTTAGGGATTTCTCTGAGCCGTCCTGAATTATTGCAACTCCGCTCAGCCCAAAAATACACACACACACACACACACACATACACACACATTCAAAAGGCATCGTATGTCTGCGACACTTTCTTTCCTATGTGCTGGTTATTTGTGTGCCCTGTCTAATCAGTCCAGTGTGTCACATACTGGTGCAACGTGAAAGACAGAAAATTATATTTCACCTTCAGGGTCCTTTATGTGTGTGTTTCTATTTAAATGTGCTCTGTGCAAGAATTAGGGCTGCAGCTAATATTTATTTTCTTGATTAATTGAGCACTTGTTTGGTCTGCAAATATCAGAAAATGTTGATCTGTGTTTACCAAACCTGGAAATCATGATGTTCTCAAATTTCTTATTCAGTTTTAATGATTTATTTGTTACACATGGAGCAAAGAAACCAGAAAATATTCACATTTAAGAAGCTGAAAAATCAGAAAGCTCGTTTTAATTATTGAAAAAATCACTCAAACCAATAAAAAACATTATCAAAATAATTGACAATAATCTTAGCTGCCCTAGCACCAATTTGTAGATTCTAACTCCCTTTCCCAAGTGCATCATGGAACTACAGTGGCCTCCACATACCAGAAAGGATGCCATTTGTTTTGATTTGTGTCGTCAGCTTCCACTTCAAAATGTAAACATACACTTCTGCAGAAACATACATGGCTGTGCAAAATGGCAGCCTCTGTAAACAAGATCCTTGCCTAGTAGTGCCTAGGCAACTTGCCTAAGTACATTATTATTATTATTACTACAAGGCTATGAAAACCAAATCACTTTTATTGTAAACTAATTCTACAACACTTGACCTTAAGGAAAGAAGTTTTGGCAGAAACATGAAATGTCTCGGGAGAGAACAGCAAACCGTGTCCCTTGTTTAGAGATTAATGGTGTGTTCAAGTAGTCGTCAGATGTTCCAAATGGAACACCCCTTCAGGTCGTTCATTCCTTTCTCGTAGAGTCGGGAACAATCTCACAAACCCTGAAATAGGATTCCAAGATGGTATTGGCATCCGTCGTAAAAAACACTCTTGTAATATTGCACTTCTGTTTTATTTGTTTCACAATAAGATACAATTTGAGCAGTCATACACAATATGTGTATCTATGGACACATTGCCTCATGCAAAATACTGTGGAGCGTTGTTATAGACTAGTATCGCGATTAGTGTCTAGCAATGGCTAACCCGAGATACAATTGCAACCATGTTTTTTTCCCCAACTTCTCGACAACTTAACTTTGAGGTGACGTCACCCCAATTTCCTACTCTCAATTGAAATGGAATGCACCATAAGACCAGATAATGCAGTTCAAACCCTTAAATGAATGGCTATTATAAACCACTCACTGTCTGAAACTCGCAGATCAAACACTTAGCTACACATTAAGCAGCAGCAGTGTGGTGTCACACCGTGACACGGCCAAATGTCAAAATACCGAATGTGTTTTTAATGCGACTTAGATTGAACACAAAGATGCAAAGACTGATTTTTGTTTTGTTGTTGGTTCCGCAGACTAAAAAAAACACCCAAATACCAAATAAATCACTCCACAGCTAAACAAAAGGTCATTTGTGAATTTCAAACACATGCTCACGGAAAGAAAATAGTGTGTTCCCATCAACTACAGAGCTCATTTGTCTCAGCGCTCCAGCAGTCTCAGAGCCCTAACATTAAAAAAGCCTTTTTATGTGGTTTTAGCATATTATTAACAAGCTTCTTTCAGCAAACGACAGTAAACACATTCAAGTAGAACAGTGCTGCTCCAAATATATTGTATAGGTTTGGGCAGATGTCAGATTAGATGTCAGTATATAATGTATATACATTTAAAGCAGTAAAGGAGTCACTTTCAGTTTTACAATGCATTCAATACTGACTTCCACTTGTACTATATAAATGCAAATAATGTTTTTGTGATTGGCTCGTAACAAAGAAGAATGGTCAATACTGAGTTGTCAGCAGAAATGCAACTTTAAGTGATTGGTCTTTAAAAGGCAACAGATAATGTTGTGATGTTACATGTCTCTGTTATTTATATGAGCACAGACAGTTCAGCTCTCCTGATTTCTCACAGTCATCTGGTTGAATGTTATCACTATCATTGGTGTTTCTTAGTATGTTGATTCAAGGTCAAACGGAGTGTTTTTAAGGTTAGTAACACGAGACTCAGCCTTTCACTTGTGCTCTCCTCTTGTCCAGAACTTGAAGAGGAGTCTCCCATCATCAACTGGTCCCTGGAGCTCGGGACAAGGTTAGACAGTCGACTGTATGCCCTCTGGAACCGCACGGCCGGGGACTGTCTGCTCGACTCCGTGCTGCAGGCCACGTGGGGCATCTACGACAAGGACTCTGTGCTGCGCAAGACCCTGCACGACAGCCTGCATGACTGCTCTCACTGGTGAGTCCTGCAAACAGAGGCCAATGAGTGTGGATTGCAGCTTTATAGTTCTTTACAAGGTACAAATAAACATCTACACTCTCAGTGGTAAACCTGAAAGGTTTGTAGCCTGAAGCCAAAGCTCATTTACCTCATATGATCTTACAAAATCTGATTTAAGAACAACAACAACAAAATGAAGAACTATGCTAGCTTGTGTCGCTATTAATTTAACATATTTTCATCTAGTTTCTGTAATTATCACAGTTATTACAGTGAGAATTATTGTCCAGAGTGATCTTGTCATAAGTGGACAGCTCTAATGCTGCGTTTCATTTACATCAGAAGTCACAACTGGGTGTGACGTCACTTCCGAATCCAGGTGTGTTCCAGGTGAAAAGTTGGAAAAAACATATCCTAGTCTAGTCACTGTTATCAACTCAGGAATTTAATAACAACGCTCTACATAGTATTTTCAATTCAGTTAAATTCAGTTTTATTTATATAGCCCAACATCACAAACACAATTTGCCTCGAAGGGCTTTGATTCTCTACAGCAAGTGACACCCTCTGTCCTTAGACCCTCACACCAAGTGAAGAAAAACTCCCCCCAAAAATCCTTCTCACAGGACGGACAGACGGCCGTGCAGTAGGTGTCACGTGTACAGAAACAAGTTCAGAAGATTACAGACAAAATGTCATACATACAGAGAAGAAGAAAATAGAAACCATAATTTCCACGGATAAAACAATTGATTTACTTTAAAACAAATACGACAGGCGTGCAATTAACAGTAAAAATAGCAGTTGGGGTTTGTGAGGCTGCTCCGACTTTCTGAGTCCCTGCCCCTCTCAACTGGGATTTCCTGACATCTGACCTAAATGGGAACACACGATAGTATTTAGGTCTGAATGCAAAACAATAAGTGTTCACACTGATGGTTTGGAGACACATGTCGCCACATTCTTAACAGTTCATGAACACAATCCCACTTCAGGATGCTTTAAAAATTGCCTCCTCTGCTGGCATCCTCTGACCTGCTGCAGTCTCACTGTAACACTGAAGTATTTTCACACTTCAACATCATCCAGGACGTGTGTAAATTCCAGGTGCAAACAGTTGTACTTGATCCAGAATTGTGTTCCTATAACAAAATATCAAAGTCCCAAGTTAATGCACTATTCCAAAAGGCTCAAGCTACGCTTTTGTTTTTCTCCAACATGGCACAGATGTGCCAGAAACACGGCCATGGTTTATAAGTTTATAAAAGTCCAAAGCTTGGATTGTGGGCGTCAGACTTTGATCTGGAAATTCTAAGCGCTGAAACGCTTTCAAGGCCAGAGAATTTTCTGCATCACCAGAACAAGCCATCTCTTTTTCTGAGAAGCGGGGAGCTTTTTCAGTGAGAGTATTACTAATTTGAAGAAAATAACTCAGCTGCAAAAGATCTAAAATGTCATGAACAAACCAGTGTCTGTGTGTCTGTGTGTCTGTGTGGTCTGTAGGTTTTACACACGCTGGAAGGAGTGGGAGTCGTGGTATTCCCAAAGCTTCGGCCTGCACTTTTCACTGCGGGAGGAACAGTGGCAGGAGGACTGGGCTTTCATCCTCTCCTTGGCCAGTCAGGTACGTGCACATGAAAGCAAACAACACGCAAATTATGGAGGGCTGATGTGCTTACAACACGACATACTAATGATACATGAATTATGCAACAAGCTTTACTGCCCCCCCACCCCCCCACCCCACATGGTACTTACTTAATCTGCGATGCTCTCTGTGAAAGTGCAGCCTGGTTGTCGTGAGCACTTCTCTTGCTTCTCTGTGTGACCTCACAGACTAAGTATTTGGGCGCGTTGTTATTATGCTTGGGTGTGAAAGTGCGGTAACTGTGTGTGTTTTGAGCTTTAACACCAGGGAGTTGTCTGAGCTAACTTGGCAGAGGGAGACACTTTCTAAACATTTTTCTTACCTTTTTCTGTCTTGTTGTCTCTCACAGCCGGGATCCAGCTTGGAGCAGACCCACATTTTTGTTCTTGCACACATACTTCGTAGGCCCATTATTGTCTACGGGGTGAAGTATTACAAAAGTTTCCGTGGAGAAACACTCGGGTACACCCGTTTTCAAGGTGAGTGCACAGTCGCCCGTTTTGTGCTGGTGTATTGTTCTGGTCAAATATCATGAAATGTCGAGTGCAGCTCCCGATCCAGTGGGCGTAGAAGGAGCGGGCTTGGTTTATGAATAAGCTCCAGCCTACATGTGTCTGCATAGCTGACATAGCTGACATAACTGCCCCTCTGCTCTGTCAGTAATTGCTATTTACAATATGCATGAGTCAAAAAAAAGTGGTATTTTAGAACACAGGGGAATCAAAATAACCTCTAAAATCAAAACAAAGCCCCCGCTTTGTCATGGGAACACACAAGTGTGTGTGTTGTGATGCAGGGAAATGTTACACACACCCTCCCAAGCCCATTTAAACACATGTAAACTATCAGAACCTAGAGTCAGACAAACCTATGGATCCACCTTTATTGCCAGCAGTAAAAACAGTCTGGATTCAATTTGCCTCATGAGTGACGCTGTGCAGGGGATGATGAAAGTGCTGTGCAAGGGCCAACTGCTTGTGGTGAAGCCTGTCTGATGGCTCCGTGATTTACTGTTGCCAGGAGCCAACGTAAAACAGTCGGGGAGGCGGGCATATGGGCGCTTGTAGCGACGGGAGGGGGGTGGTGGGGGTGGGGTTCGCTTCAGCTGAAGTGGTGACCAAGTGAACCCTGTAAAAGCACAATGGTTACATGGTTACTGGAGAGGAGAGTCAGCTGCACGCAGAGCGCTCATCTCATATGAGACACAGATGCTGTCTGGATTGTGTTTTCTGCACTGTTTCGTCTATAAACAGTGTCTCGGGCTACATCACGTTTTTTTGTTTGAAACCATTAACAAATGTAATCCTCATTAGTGAAGTATACACTCACCGGCTTCTTCTACCTAATAAAACAGCCATTGCTTTAAGGTTTGCTGTGTTCAGAGATGGACTTCTGCATACTTTGGATTTAATGAGTGCGTGTTTGAGATACTGCAGCCTCAGTCTGCTCATTCACCTCTGACCTCTGTTATAAACAAGACATTTTTGCATTTGAGCATTTTCTGTAAACCTTAGAGATGATTGTGTGTGAAAATCCCTGTAAAAAAAAAAATTCACACCCGCCCATCTGGCACCAACAACTTCACAAATCACCTATCTTCTCCATTCTGATGCTTGGTTTGAACTTCTGCAGGTGGTCTCCACCATGTCTGCATACCTGATTAGATATTTGCATTAATGAGCATTTAACAGGTCCTTGAAATCCTTGAAAGTTTGTGAATTTGAATTGTTTTGGAAAATCACACTAAACAGACATGGGTCATTGAAACTGCTTTCTTGTGGAAGAAAAAAAGTTAAGTTGATATTTAGGTAAATCTCTCCCTGTTTGTTATGGCGCCACCTACTGTTTCATGCCCTGCATTGCTTGATGTACATAGACTAGGCCTTCGCAGAACAAACGTTGACTTGTTATTACTAGTGTTGTGGACACTGTCCACTGTCTCTCATTAATCAAGAGAGAGTAAATGACGTGATGACTGGGAAATGCAAATTTCAAGATCTCTGTCTCACCAAAGAAAATTACAAAGACTGTCCTTGAGATCTTGGACAAAGTCAAGATTTTGCAGATGCAGAGCATGCTGCAAATCAAAAAAGTGGACTCTTAAAAGTTGCCCTCTCATCTTAAGCTGTGTCAGCACATTTGGTCCTTGAATTTGAGGAAATTGGTCCTGGAAAGTCCTTGAATTTGATGTCAAATGTGACATGTGACCATGCAGGTACATTAGACATGCTCATGTAAACAGGAAGCAGTTGTTTACTCACGGAACAGTCACAGCCAGCCACATTTGTTTGATTTAATTTAGACGGCTATCATCGTCTTTAGTTCAACTCTAACAATAATCGTGTTCCTGTAATAGCAGTAGTAACTGGTACTGCAGTATCAGCAACCGTAACATGTGTGTTTGTTCTTCAGGTGTGTACTTGCCCCTCTTGTGGGAGCAGAGTTTCTGCTGGAAGAGTCCCATCGCTCTGGGCTACACGCGGGGCCACTTCTCAGCACTGGTGGCCATGGAGAACGACGGCTTTGACAATCGTGGCGCGGGCGCCAACCTGAACACGGACGACGACGTGACCGTCACGTTCCTGCCGCTGGTTGACAGCGAGAGGAAGCTGCTTCACATTCACTTCCTCTCGGCGCAGGAAGTAAGTGCCGTAACCCATTGTTGTGAACGTTTCTCTACGTCAACAGTAGTTCAAAAGGACAGTTTCAGGGGTTGTTTGATGTAGTACATGCAGATGATCGTGCCTAGAACATGTAGCACGCACACTGCTTTGTAAATGAGTGTAGAGTGAGTTAGAAAAGGCGGTCTAATGGTAAGATAAAGTGGCAAACATATTCTTATTAATGCTGATTTAGTGGGAGGAAACCCAGAGAGAACCCACATGCACACTCCAGAACATGCACACTTTCCCTTGTTCCGACCAGGTTGTGGGTCTTCTTGCTGCTCAGACAAGAGTATTAACCACTTCACGGTCCCCTCAAAACACCTTAACTATCACTTTAAGAGGGAGAGCGTGATGTACTGAATATAGACGAGTGATGTGGCTCCGTCTGATGGTTACCCATGTTTCTCCCCTCAGATGGGAAATGAAGAGCAACAGGAGAAGCTGCTGCGGGAGTGGCTGGACTGCTGTGTGACTGAGGGCGGAGTCCTGGTGGCTCTTCAGAAAAGCTCCCGCCGACGCAACCACCCACTCGTCACACAGATGGTGGAGAAGTGGCTGGACGGCTACAGGCAGATCCGGCCCTGCGCCTCTTTGTCCGACGGCGAGGAGGAGGAGGAGGACGACGACGAGTGATTAAACTGAAGCAGAGGGAGAAGGGGGGGTGCAGGACTCATCCCCCTCTTCTCCATTACAGAATTTTATTTTATTTTTTTTTCCCCCTGACACGGACAAACTGTGAAGGCCTTTCAGGAGAGGACAGGAAACCACATCCACCTTTTAAAAGACAACACACTCACGCCACAACTGAGACTGACAAAAACTCCACTGCTGCGAAACATAGAATCATGGGGGGAGAGAGAGAGAGAGAGAGAGAGAGAGAGAGAGAGAGAGAGAGAGAGAGAGAGAATGAAAGGTTTACAAATGCTAAAAATAAAACAACCTATTGATTTGTTGTGAAAAATTTAAAAAGGAAAAAAGGAATCTTTATCTATAGATGTAAAATGCATGTGGTTGTAATAAATAAAAGAGTATAAGGAAAATATACCAGCATTGATTCAAATCAACTTTATATCCGTTCAGTGTGGGCACTGACAAAAGCACACTTACTAAATAAGGTGTTTTTTTTCCAGTTGTACAAGTTTGCTTATCATTTCTTTTTCTTTTTTTTTCTTTTTCTTTTTTTTAACGGGCAGGGACAAAGCCAATATCATTATCTTAAGAGAAGTGGAGGTTGTGGAATAGAAAATGACTTTAATCCTTCTTACTAAGCACTGCACATTTATTAAAAAGAAACCTTTCTATATAAATACAGTACCATTGCTTGAATTAAGGTCATTATATGAAGCTGTTGTGAAAAGGAGACGAGTCAAATCTCACTAAGGTTTTTAGCACACAAACAAACATCATGTTGGATATTTTGGTTTACCTTTTTTTCCCAGACTGACTGAGCTGAGAGTGTGTGTGTGTGCGAGAGGGAGAGAGTGTGTGTGTGTGTGTGTGTGTGTGTGTGTGTTTGGGGTTGTTTTTCTCTGAACCTATTCTACATATTTATTGTTTGGAAACTTATTTGAGCTAATAAGAGCTTTCTGTATATTTTCTTCTTTTTGTTTTGTGGTTTTTTTGTTAATTATTCTTAATCTTGATGAAGACATGTTGCACAGAAAACACTGTTGCTGTGAGGAAAGGTGTTGTGTGCGATTTAGTACCTCATTTGGATGCCTAAAATCTGGTGCTCTTGTTTGTCTGTTTGTTTTAAGGTTTTGCAGGAGTGAGATGCGTTTCATTGTCGACATAAACCCAGCGTTTCGCTTGTGTCACTGAAGTCTGCTCTTTTCTTTGTCACCCTCATGGTACACGTTACTTCACTTTCCCTTTAAGTTCATGATTAAGGTTGTTGTGAGGCTGCAACATATAAAAACCAAAGCTGACAGAAAAAAACAAATAATTAGTTTTCCTTCTATGTTAATTTCTTTTTTTTTTGCTGTGAATGTTTGCAATTTGTTTTTGTTGTTCATTGCGTACTGTAACCTCTTTCGTGTGTCATCGAGTCATGAGCATTTGAGCATCACCTGTATGTTGCTTTATATTTATGCAATAGTTGCAGTTGTGACTGATGGTTTGTGGATTTAGGCCTGACTTCACTATATGGAGTGTAACGCAGAGAAAAGGTAAAATAAGAGAAAAAAAATAATAATAAAGGAAAAACCTTTTTTGAATGTCCAACTCATTTGTTTCCTGTCTGATATTCTTCTTGTTAATGTTTTAAGGTTTAAAACTTATCACGACCAACGTGTCAACAACTGTAAAAAGTTATTAATAAGCTGTTTATATGTTAATAAAGTAAGTAACCCGTATGTCATCCAAAATATGACAAAAAAAGGTCATACTTTAGCATATCATCCAAATATTGACAAAAAAGTCATTGTTTAGTATGTCGTCCCAATTTTGACATAAAGTCATACTATAGTATGTCGTCCAAAATCACTCAAAAAAGTCATACTATAGTATGTCGTCCAAAATCACTCAAAAAAGACGACATGCTATACTATGACATTTTTGACCGATTTTGGACGACATGCTATACTATGACATTTTTGACCGATTTTGGACGACATGCTATACTATGACTTTTTTGACCGATTTTGGACGACATGCTATACTATGACTTTTTTGACCGATTTTGGACAACATGCTATACTATGACTTTTTTGACTGATTTTGGACGACATGCTATACTATGACTTTTTTGACCGATTTTGGACGACATGCTTTACTATGACTTTTTGACCGATTTTGGACGACATACTATTCTATGCCATTTTTGACCGATTTTGGACGACATACTATACTATGACTTTTTTGACCGATTTTGGACGACATACTATACTATGACTTTTTGACCGATTTTGGACGGCATGCTATACTATGACGATCTGGTGGCGTTTTAGATGACAAATTATACTGTGCATCCACTGTGAAATATTATCAATTGGCCCAGCGGTCTAAGGAGCATCCTCTTGGATACCACTCTGCATAGTTGACACTGGTTCAAATCCCATCCCTCACAGTTACTATCACTTTTTTAGGCATTTTGGACAACATGCTATACTATGACTTTTTTGACCGATTTTGGACAACATGCTATACTATGACTTTTTTGACTGATTTTGGACGACATACTATACTATGACTTTTTTGACAGATTTTGGACGACATACTATACTATGACTTTTTTGACCGATTGTGGACGACATACTATACTATGACATTTTTGACCGATTTTGGAAGACATACTATAGTATGACTTTTTTGACTGATTGTGGACGACATTCTATTCTATGACTTTTTTGACCGATTTTGGACGACATACTATACTACGACTTTTTTGACCGATTTTGGACGACATACTATACTATGACTTTTTTGACCGATTTTGGACTTCATACTATACTATGACTTTTTTGACCGATTTTGGACGACATACTATAATATGACTTTTTTGACTGATTGTGGACGACATTCTATTCTATGACTTTTTTGACCGATTTTGGACGACATACTATACTATGACTTTTTTGACCGATTTTGGACGACATACTATACTATGACTTTTTTGACCGATTTTGGACGACATACTATACTATGACTTTTTTGACTGATTATGGACGACATACTATACCATGACTTTTTTGACCGATTTTGGACGACATGCTATACTATGACTTTTTTGACTGATTTTGGACGACATACTATACTATGACTTTTTTGACTGATTGTGGAGGACATACTATACTATGACATTTTTTACCGATTTTGGAAGACATACTTAAACCATTTTGGAACCATACTTATGACTTTTTTGGTCAATCAGTCAAAAAATTCCTAGTATAGTATGTGGTCCAAAATCAGTCAAAAAAGTCATACTATAGTATGTCGTCCAAAATTTGACAAAAAAGTCATACTATAGCATGTCGTCCAAAATTTGACAAAAAAGTCATAATATAGTATGTCGTCCAAATTTTGACAAAAAAGTCATACTATAGTATGGCGTCCAAATTTTGACAAAAAAGTCATACTATAGCATGTCGTCCAAAATTTGACAAAAAAGTCATACTATAGCATGTCTTCCAAAATTTGACAAAAAAGTCATAGTATAGTGTCGTCCAAATTTTGACAAAAAAGTCATACTATAGCATGTTGTCCAAAATTTGACAAAAAAGTCATAGTATAGTATGTCGTCCAAATTTTGACAAAAAAGTCATACTATAGTATGTCGTGCAAAATCAGTCAAAAAAGTCATAGTATAGTATGTCGTCCAAAATCAGTCAAAAGGTCATACTATAGCATGTCGTCCAAAATTTGACAAAAAAGTCATAGTATAGTATGTCGTCCAAATTTTGACAAAAAAGTCATACTATAGTATGTCGTCCAAAATTTGACAGAAAAGTCATACTATAGCATGTCGTCCAAAATTTGACAAAAAAGTCATAGTATAGTATGTCGTCCAAATTTTGACAAAAAAGTCATACTATAGTATGGCGTCCAAATTTTGACAAAAAAGTCATACTATAGTATGTCGTCCAAAATCAGTCAAAAGGTCATACTATAGCATGTCGTCCAATTTTTGACAAAAAAGTCATACTATAGCATGTCGTTTTAATTTTGACAAAAAAGTCATAGTATAGTAGGTCGTCCAAAATCGGTCAAAAAAGTCATAGTAAAGTATGTTGTCAAAAAGCGGTCAAAAACGTCATAGTATAGTATGTCGTCAAAAATGGGTCAAAGAAGTCATAGTATAGTATGTCGTCCAAAATCAGTCAAAAGGTCATACTATAGCATGTCGTCCAAAATTTGACAAAAAAGTCATAGTATAGTATGTCGTCCAAATTTTGACAAAAAAGTCATACTATAGTATGTCGTCCAAAATTTGACAGAAAAGTCATACTATAGCATGTCGTCCAAAATTTGACAAAAAAGTCATAGTATAGTATGTCGTCCAAATTTTGACAAAAAAGTCATACTATAGTATGGCGTCCAAATTTTGACAAAAAAGTCATACTATAGTATGTCGTCCAAAATCAGTCAAAAGGTCATACTATAGCATGTCGTCCAATTTTTGACAAAAAAGTCATACTATAGCATGTCGTTTTAATTTTGACAAAAAAGTCATAGTATAGTAGGTCGTCCAAAATCGGTCAAAAAAGT
Organism: Solea solea; assembly: GCF_958295425.1. NCBI lineage: Eukaryota > Metazoa > Chordata > Actinopteri > Pleuronectiformes > Soleidae > Solea > Solea solea. The sequence continues at coordinate 21,851,605 of NC_081148.1, forward strand.
CATAGTAAAGTATGTTGTCAAAAAGCGGTCAAAAACGTCATAGTATAGTATGTCGTCAAAAATGGGTCAAAGAAGTCATAGAATGGTATGTCGTCCAAATTTTGACAAAAAAGTCATAGGTTAGTATGTCGTCCAGATTTTGACAAAAAAATCATACGATAGTATGACCTCCAAATTATAACAAAAAGTCATACTATAGCATGTCGTTTTAATTTTGACAAAAAAGTCATAGTATAGTATGTCGTCCAAATTTTGACAAAAAAGTCATACTATAGTAAGGCGTCCAAATTTTGACAAAAAAGTCATACCATAGTATGTCGTGCAAAATCAATCAAAAAAGTCATAGTATAGTATGTCGTCCAAAATCAGTCAAAAGGTCATACTATAGCATGTCGTCCAAAATTTGACAAAAAAATAATGCTATAGTATGTCGTCCAAATTTTGACAAAAAAGTCATACTATAGTATGTCGTGCAAAATCAGTCAAAAAAGTCATAGTATAGTATGTTGTCAAAAATCGGTCAAAAAGTCATAGTATAGTATGTCGTCCAAATTTTGACAAAAAAAATAATGCTATAGTATGTCGTCCAAAATTTGACAAAAAAGTCATACTATAGTATGTCGTCCAAATTTTGACCTAAAAGTCATACTATAGTATGTCGTCCAAAATCGGTCAAAAAAGTCATAGTATAGTATGTCGTCCAAAATCGGTCAAAAAAGTCATAGTAAAGTATGTCGTCCAAATTTTGACAAAAAAGTCATAGGTTAGTATGTCGTCCAGATTTTGACAAAAAAATCATACGATAGTATGACCTCCAAATTTTAACAAAAAGGCATACTAAAGCATGTCGTTTTAATTTTGACAAAAAATTCATAGTATAGTATGTCGTCCAAAATTTGACAAAAAAGTCATACTATAGCATGTCGTCCAAAATTTGACAAAAAAGTCATAGTATAGTATGTCGTCCAAATTTTGACAAAAAAGTCATAGTATAGTATGTCGTCCAAATTTTGACAAAAAAGTCATAGTATAGTATGTCGTCCAAATTTTGACAAAAAAGTCATACTATAGTATGTCGTCCAAAATTTGACAAAAAAGTCATACTATAGCATGTCGTCCAAAATTTGACAAAAAAGTCATACTATAGTATGGCGTCCAAATTTTGACAAAAAAGTCATACTATAGTATGTCGTGCAAAATCAGTCAAAAAAGTCATAGTATAGTATGTCGTCCAAAATCAGTCAAAAGGTCATACTATAGCATGTCGTCCAAAATTCGACAAAAAAAGTAATGCTATAGTATGTCGTCCAATTTTTGACAAAAAAGTCATACTATAGCATGTCGTTTTAATTTTGACAAAAAAGTCATAGTATAGTATGTCGTCCAAAATTTGACAAAAAAGTCCTACTATAGCATGTCGTCCAAAATTTGACAAAAAAGTCATAGTATAGTATGTCGTCCAAAATTTGACAAAAAAATAATGCTATAGTATGTCGTCCAATTTTTGACAAAAAAGTCATACTATAGCATGTCGTCCAAAATTTGACAAGAAAGTCATAGTAGAGTATGTCGTCCAAATTTTGACAAAAAAGTTATACTATAGTATGTCGTCCAAATTTTGACAAAAAAGTTATACTATAGTATGGCGTCCAAATTTTGACAAAAAACTCATAGGTTAGTATGTCGTCCAAAATTTGACAAAAAAGTCATACTATAGCATGTCGTCCAAAATCTGACAAAAAAGTCATAGAATAGCATGTCGTCCAAAATCTGACAAAAAAGTCATAGAATAGTATGGCGTGCAAATTTTGACAAAAAAGTCATACTATAGTATGTCGTGCAAAATCAGTCAAAAAAGTCATAGTATAGTATGTTGTCCAAAATCAGTCAAAAGGTCATACTATAGCATGTCGTCCAAAATTTGACAAAAAAATAATGCTATAGTATGTCGTCCAATTTTTGACAAAAAAGTCATACTATAGCATGTCGTCCAAAATTTGACAAAAAAGTCATACTATAGCATGTCGTCCAAATTTTAGACAAAAAGTCGTAGTATAGTATGTCGTCCAAAATCGGTCAAAAACGTCATAGTATAGCATGTCGTCCAAAATTGGTCAAAAAAGTCATAGTATAGTATGTCGTGCAAAATCAGTCAAAAAAGTCATAGGTTAGTATGTCGTCCAAAATCGGTCAAAAAGTCATAGTATAGTATGTCGTCAGAAATCGGTCAAAAAAGTCATAGTATAGTACGTCGTCAAAAAAGTCATACTATAGTATGTCGTCCAAATTTTGACAAAAAAGTCATAGTATAGTATGTCGTCCAAAATCGGTCAAAAAAGTCATAGTATAGTATGTCGTCCAAAATCGGTCAAAAAAGTCATAGTACAGTATGTTGTCAAAAATCGGTCAAAAACGTCATAGTACAGTATGTCGTCAAAAATGGGTCAAAAACGTCATAGTATAGTATGTCGTCCAAATTTTGACAAAAAAGTCATAGTATAGTATGTCGTCCAAATTTTGACAAAAAAGTCATAGTATAGTATGTCGTCCAAATTTTAACAAAAAGGCATACTATAGCATGTCGTTTTAATTTTGACAAAAAAGTCATAGTATAGTATGTCGTCCAAAATCAGTCAAAAGGTCATACTATAGCATGTCGTCCAAAATTCGACAAAAAAAGTAATGCTATAGTATGTCGTCCAATTTTTGACAAAAAAGTCATACTATAGCATGTCGTTTTAATTTTGACAAAAAAGTCATAGTATAGTATGTCGTCCAAAATTTGACAAAAAAGTCATACTATAGCATGTCGTCCAAAATTTGACAAAAAAGTCATAGTATAGTATGTCGTCCAAAATTTGACAAAAAAATAATGCTATAGTATGTCGTCCAATTTTTGACAAAAAAGTCATACTATAGCATGTCGTCCAAAATTTGACAAGAAAGTCATAGTATAGTATGTCGTCCAAATTTTGACAAAAAAGTTATACTATAGTATGTCGTCCAAATTTTGACAAAAAAGTTATACTATAGTATGGCGTCCAAATTTTGACAAAAAACTCATAGGTTAGTATGTCGTCCAAAATTTGACAAAAAAGTCATACTATAGCATGTCGTCCAAAATCTGACAAAAAAGTCATAGTATAGTATGGCGTGCAAATTTTGACAAAAAAGTCATACTATAGTATGTCGTGCAAAATCAGTCAAAAAAGTCATAGTATAGTATGTCGTCCAAAATCAGTCAAAAGGTCATACTATAGCATGTCGTCCAAAATTTGACAAAAAAATAATGCTATAGTATGTCGTCCAATTTTTGACAAAAAAGTCATACTATAGCATGTCGTCCAAAATTTGACAAAAAAGTCATAGTATAGTATGTCGTGCAAATTTTGACAAAAAAGTCATACTATAGTATGGCGTCCAAATTTTGACAAAAAAGTCATACTATAGCATGTCGTCCAAATTTTAGACAAAAAGTCGTAGTATAGTATGTCGTCCAAAATCGGTCAAAAACGTCATAGTATAGCATGTCGTCCAAAATTGGTCAAAAAAGTCATAGTATAGTATGTCGTGCAAAATCAGTCAAAAAAGTCATAGGTTAGTATGTCGTCCAAAATCGGTCAAAAAGTCATAGTATAGTATGTCGTCAGAAATCGGTCAAAAAAGTCGTAGTATAGTACGTCGTCAAAAAAGTCATACTATAGTATGTCGTCCAAATTTTGACAAAAAAGTCATAGTATAGTATGTCGTCCAAAATCGGTCAAAAAAGTCATAGTATAGTATGTCGTCCAAAATCGGTCAAAAAAGTCATAGTACAGTATGTTGTCAAAAATCGGTCAAAAACGTCATAGTACAGTATGTCGTCAAAAATGGGTCAAAAAAGTCATAGTATAGTATGTCGTCCAAATTTTGACAAAAAAGTCATAGTATAGTATGTCGTCCAAAATCAGTCAAAAGGTCATACTATAGCATGTCGTCCAAAATTCGACAAAAAAAGTAATGCTATAGTATGTCGTCCAATTTTTGACAAAAAAGTCATACTATAGCATGTCGTTTTAATTTTGACAAAAAAGTCATAGTATAGTATGTCGTCCAAAATTTGACAAAAAAGTCCTACTATAGCATGGCGTCCAAATTTTGACAAAAAAGTCATACTATAGTATGTCGTGCAAAATCAGTCAAAAAAGTCATAGTATAGTATGTCGTCCAAAATCAGTCAAAAGGTCATACTATAGCATGTCGTCCAAAATTTGACAAAAAAATAATGCTATAGTAAGTCGTCCAATTTTTGACAAAAAAGTCATACTATAGCATGTCGTCCAAATTTTGACAAAAAAGTCATACTATAGTATGTCGTGCAAAATCAGTCAAAAAAGTCATAGTATAGTATGTTGTCAAAAATCGGTCAAAAAGTCATAGTATAGTATGTCGTCCAAATTTTGACAAAAAAGTCATAGGTAAGTATGTCGTCCAGATTTTGACAAAAAAATCATACGATAGTATGACCTCCAAATTTTAACAAGGCATACTATAGCATGTCGTTTTAATTTTGACAAAAAAGTCATAGTATAGTATGTCGTCCAAAATTTGACAAAAAATCATACTATAGCATGTCGTCCAAAATTTGACAAAAAAGTCATAGTATAGTATGTCGTCCAAAATTTGACAAAAAAGTCATACTATAGCATGTCGTCCAAAATTTGACAATAAAGTCATAGTATAGTATGTCGTCCAAATTTTGACAAAAAAGTCATACTATAGTATGGCGTCCAAATTTTGACAAAAAAGTCATACTATAGTATGTCGTGCAAAATCAGTCAAAAAAGTCATAGTATAGCATGTCGTCCAAAATTTGACAAAAAAGTCATAGTATAGTATGTCGTCCAAATTTTGACAAAAAAGTCATACTATAGTATGGCGTCCAAATTTTGACAAAAAAGTCATACTATAGTATGTCGTGCCATATCAGTCAAAAAAGTCATAGTATAGTATGTCGTCCAAAATCAGTCAAAAGGTCATACTATAGCATGTCGTCCAAAATTTGACAGAAAAATAATGCTATGGAATATCGTCCAATTTTTGACAAAAAAGTCATACTATAGCATGTCGTCCAAATTTTGACAAAAAAGTCACACTATAGTTTGGCGTCCAAATTTTGACAAAAAAGTCATAGTATAGTATGTTGTGCAAAATCAGTCAAAAAAGTCATAGTATAGTATGTCGTCCAAAATCAGTCAAAAAGTCATACTATAGCATGTCGTCCAAAATTTGACAAAAAAATAATGCTATAGTATGTCGTCCAATTTTTGACAAAAAAGTCATACTATAGCATGTCGTGCAAAATCAGTCAAAAAAGTCATAGTATAGTATGTCGTGCAAAATCAGTCAAAAAAGTCATAGTATAGTATGTCGTCCAAAATCACCCAAAAAAGTCATAGTATAGTATGTCGTCCACAATCAATCAAAAAAGTCATGGTATAGTATGTTGTCCAAAATCAGTCAAAAAAGTCAGAGTATAGTATGTCGTCAAAGATCTGTCAAAAATGTCATAGTATAGTATGTCGTCAAAAATCGGTCAAAAACGTCATAGAATAACATGTCGTCCAAAATCAGTCAAAAACGTCATAGAATAGTATGTCGTCAAAAATCGGTCAAAAAAGTCATATTATAGTAAGTCGTCAAAAATCGGTCAAAAAAGTCATAGTATAGTATGTCGTCCAAAATCGGTCAAAAACGTCATAGTATAGCATGTCGTCCAAAATCACCAGAAAAAGTCATACTATAGTATGTTGTCCAAAATCACCAGAAAAAGTCATACTATAGTATGTTGTCCAAAATCACTCAAAAAAGTATGTCGTCCAAATTTTGACAAAAAAGTCATAGTTTAGTATGTCGTCCTAAATCACCAAAAAAAGTCATAGTTTAGTATGTCATCCAAAATGGGACAAAAAAGTCATAGTTTAGTATGTCGTCCTAAATCACCAATAAATGTCATAGCTTAGTTTGTCCAAAATTGCAGAAAAATGTCACTGGAGTGGGAGTGAAGTATTATTTTTAGTGGCTCTGTGTTTCTGTCTGTTTGAGTTTCCGTACTTGCCAATATGACCAACAGTTGCTAAAAGAGGCTTGTTGTTAAGTCAGCCATTTCTGATTGCCTTGTTAAATGTACACCGACGAAAACTAAGCACATTTTTGCCACAATTTTAGTTAGTTGTCACAATTCAGTTTCAGTTAGTTATCTTTTTTTTTACTCTAGTTTTTATTTTTATTTCATTTAAAGAATATGTTTTTCCAATTTCAGTTTTCTTTAACTAAAATAACCTAGGTAAAACCACAAAGTTGCTGTGTTGATTTTATGTATGAAATACCATGCAATCAAATTGACCAGGTTGCTAGCAAAACCAGCTAAGTGCTAACATTGACATTTATCTATCCTCCATGGAAATAAGAACTCACCTTAGTCCAGCGTGATGTCATTCTCAGTTCTTGCAACATTTGAGGCAACGATTATGCACTATGATAAAAATAAAAATACATGTACAGTATAATCCCAGTCACAGGCAGGTAGTTTCAATCGTCAAATTGTAATCTCAAGGTATAAACTTCTCAAAAACTCTCAAAATCGCTGCCACTAGCTCAATAACAGTAGTTTTTACATTAAATAACACCAACAAAAAATGATTTTTATATTCAATGTACACATGGTATTGTCCTGGTGTCCTTTGACATGTTGCTATGGTGTTATATGCTTAGTTAGCCAGTTAGCAAACCTGGCTATAATGCTAACATTAACCAGGAGATACATCCAACAATTCAAAATGGCTGCTCCTAGCATCGAACTTCAGTCAAAAGAGTTGTTTTTAATTTTAATCACTTAGTATTATTATTATTATTTTATTCAATATACACGTAGTACTGTCCTTTGTGTTTTTAAAAACACATTCCTATGGTGTTTTTATGTGTAGAATCCTGCATCATATGTTTATCAAATGTACTCGATAGTTAGCAAACTTAGCAATAACACTAACATTAACCTGTGGAAGAGAATGAAGCTGCATTTTACATGATTTACAACTGAATGTTTTGAACACTTAACAAAACACTTTTTTATCACTCAAAATAAAGACATGATGCTATGGTGTTTTTATGTTTGAAATACCTGGTTAAGTGTTTATATAAATGGACAAGATTAGCTTGCTAATTAGCAAAGGTAGCAATAACACTAACAGAACTCTAGAAGAGAAAGAAGCTGAATTTTACATGATTTAAAAACACATTTTTGAACACTTTACAAAACACTTTTTTATCACTCCAAATTGGTTATTAAGACATGACGCTATGGTGTTTTTATGTTTGAAATACCTGGTTAAGTGTTTTTATAAATCGACAAGATTAACTTGCTAGTTAGCAAACGTAGCAATAACACTAACAGAACTCTGGAAGAGAATGAAGCTGAATTTTACATATTTAAAAACACATTTTTAAACACTTTACAAAACACTTTTTTATCACTCAAAATTGGTTATTAAGACATGACACTATGGTGTTTTTATGTTTGAAATACCTGGTAAAGTGTTAAATAAATGGACAAGATTAGCTTGCTAGTTAGCAAACTACAGCAATAACACTAACATTAACCTCTGTGGAAGAGAATAAAGCTGCATTTTAAATGATTTTGAAACACACAAAAAGGGGATAAATAGATAAAAAGAAATTCTCTGGGGAAGAGAAAAGTCCCATGAAGCCGATCATCAATCAGAACAGCAAGTTTTTTTTTTATTTATTGTTTCCAGCTGCACTGTATACTATATGTTCACCTTTTACAAGAAACAAATACAAATACTCACACTAAAAACCAAACAATCCGCTAGCAGCCGTCTCTTGCTATTATTGTGGAGCTAAAGGGATGACGTGGCTGCTGCTGTTCACAGAGGGCACGGTGCCTCCAAAGAGCCACAGCTGACTTTCATTAGAGCAGACAAACAACCAAAAAAAAATGATTTTAATAAAAAAAAAAAGAAGAAACTATAAGGGAAGAGAGGGTGGGGTCGGTCACATAAGACTATGATTATAAGAACATTTATCAAGGCAATACAAACCTAACAGGACTGAAAACCTCCAACATTGGAAAATAAACATACATTTAATATATAAAAAAAAATATATACCACAATGGAGACATGAAAAGCCAAACATGTAGACTTACTTTTTTTCCTTATCAGATTCAAAGGTTAATCATTGTTTTCCTGAGTCACAAAGAAATGTACTGATTTTGTTTGTTTGTTTGTTTGTTTAACTCGCTCGTCAGTGCTGCAACGTCCACACAGAACTGTTCATGACAAATACCAATTTAGTGTTGTAGGTATCTCAGTCCCAACAGAGTAGAAAAAAGTTACAAATGGAACGGGTCCTCTGCACAGCAGCTATTCTGACAGGTCACAGTAGGTAAATCACAGGTGTAAATAATCTAATTACTGACAACTGAGATCCATTTAGCTTCGCCAGTTTCAGGGTGCACGCTGGTTCACTGTGACATTTTTCTGATTTGCGTGAACTGAACAGAGCCACATGTTAATGTGACGTCTAACACCAGTGCTACTCCTGCTAAAACAGATTTAAACGGCTGCTGAGCAAAGGACTCATTGAGGTGTCACACTTATTCCATTTAAATTACCACAAATTACATTTGTCCCTACGGAAGAGGATTGAGAGCCACATGTAAAAAAAAATATTGGAAACAAAATTTAAAAAAAATTTAAATAAAGAAAAACTGCCTGAATTCTGAGATTTTTTTTTTTGACTTCTCAGAATTCTGACTTTTTCTTAGAACTCTGAGAAAAAAGTAAAACTTAGAACGTAGAAACTTAGATTTAGTTCGAAATTCATAATTCTTAAAAAGAAAAAAGTCAGAATTCTGACTTTAAGTAAACATTTTGAGATTATGTTCAAAATTCTGAGATTGAAGAGTTCTGAGAAAAAAAATCAGAATTCCGAGATATAAGAATTCTGACTTTAATCTCAGAATTCTGAGGAAAAAAAAAAAAATTCTGAAAAAAAAAATCTGAGATTTAATTCAGAATTCTTGTCTTTTTAAATGTTTGTATTTTGTTTCCAGAACATTTTCACATTTGACCCTAATCCTCCTTGTTTTCATTTTACCATGATCTTTTGTTTTGTTTTTTTAAACCTTATGATCTGAAACATGTTCAAGTGTAGACCACATGTCCTGCCTCACATTCAGGGGCCATGGTCATAGTCATGAAACACCAAACATGGAGTCCAGATTAGCGATGGCGTCGTCCGTTGACGTTTTCTTTTCTCGTCGATACATTTAACTGTAAATCCTTTCATTTTCACACACTGAGGAACAGAACTGAATAGATATTAACTTGCAAAAGAAACACAGAGTAGAGGATTAACAGACGAAAGTAGAAAAAAAAAGAATAACAAGACAAACTGTGGAGGAAGGAACGACAAATGGAGTCTATCTGCCCTTTCAAGTTCTTTCTTCCTACCAGGGAGGGGTGGGGTAGATTTCCTTCCTGCACGTGGTCGTGTCAAACGTGTCCCAGACGTCGTCAGGAGGAATCTCCCTAAAATATACTCGAAAATAGAGACTAAAAAGGAAAATGTTTCGATGTGAATCAATGGAGAGGAGATGATGGAGGGAGGAAAGGGTTTTGGTTTCAGTCCCATCTCAGTGCGGCAGCTCGTGAACATCGACTGTCCTCACTTGGGCTTAGTGGTTTCATAGAAAAAGAAAAGGTGTGTGTGTGTGCTGGTTGGTTCAGGTGGCTGAAGTCAAGCATACGGTGAGATGGTTGAGTTGGTATATGTCGGTTTTTTTTCGTTTTTTTTAACCCTCCCCGCCCCAGCGCTCTGTTACGGCTACGGCTCAGTCATGTGCTCTCTCATGGGGTCGACGTGTTTGTTGGAGGGTTGGTTCGGGGAGGTGGCCTGTGACGGGTGGGTGCCAGGCGGCATGGTGTGGGTGATGGGGATACCCCCGGGCAACAAACCCTCCATAGGTCCAGGAATCCCACCGGGGGCGATGCCTATCACACCAGGAGGGAATCTGGAGGTGGGAAAACAAGGGGTTAGCGAAAGAGAAACAGAAAACGTTCACATTTTTGATTTCCTGTCACAATAAAAGCACAGAATCTGATGGAAAAAAAAACAACAGTTTTATTTAATGGTGCTCTATCGAGGATTACAAAAGTCAATGTGTGGACTTACTAACCATCATCACCTCTGTGAAACAAGAACAGAAATGGTGCAAAGTTAAAACAGTATGAAGGCAAAACACGAGACAATGTTAGGGACCTAATCTGCTGTAGAGGACCAAATTCACCCATATTACAAAAAAAAACACATCATTTCTCACTGAATTACTTTGGGATTTTAGACAATCTGGGTTCTATTTGATACTTCATTCTTTCCAATTGTATTTAGAAAATAAATCAACACAATAATCAGCATCAACTTATTTTGGTGATAACAATTGTTCTTAGTAAAATTTCTCAAATTCTCAAGTCATGAGATGAAAAGTCAGAATTATGAGATTAACCTAAATGATGAGATTTTGTGATAAGAAGTCAAAATTACAATAGAAAGTCATAAATATGAGAAAAAGATGAAACTGTCACATATAATAATGACTTTTTATCTGATCATGTCATCATCTTAGAGGACAATTTTTAAATTTTTAACGTCATAATTGTTGAAACTGTAATTTCATAATGATATAATAATAGAAGACTTTTTATGTTGAAATGGAAACTTTTTATCTCTTGTTCAGTTTTCATCTTTTTTACTTTACACTTGCAGAAATATTATCCAAATGGCTGAGCAAAATAGAATTTTTCTTTTTATAATTTGGGTGAACCATTCCTTCACTACCAGGAGTTAAAAGTGGTGGAGCGTGAAGTTTGTTGTGAACTATGATGTGAGACCCACCCTCACTCCATCTTTACCCGTGACTCTGAAACGAGGCAGTTTAGAGTAAGATCCTTATTTCAATTCTTTATTTCCAATGTGTCGGGTAACTTTAAACATACAAATGTCTTAATAAAAATGTCCCGTCACTACAGTGATGATGTGGTCGTGTTTCAGGTCAGTGCTGGGGTAGTTTAGGGGGCACTAATGAGATGCTGAGTGATGTGGGGAACAGTAAAAGGACATGAGAGTGAAGAAGGAAAAAAGGGCTATATATAGAGAGAGATTTCAATGGGATTTGGGATTTTATTCATGATATTTTTTTTTCATTTTCTCTGACCTGTGGGGTCAGCAGTGGTAGTTTTCATTTACCTGGTTGAGAATTACGTATATAATTTGTCCTGCATTCCCCCCGTTGCTATGGCCTGTACCATGGTTTGGTTCACTCGGCTGTGTGAGAGAAGCAGTTCAGTCTGGTTGAGACAATTATAGAGACTGAGAAACCAGTGGATAACTTCACTTGGGCCAAATTCTACGTAGAAATGTGCCACAAAAAACTAGGACCCAGCCTAATGATCAATTAGAGGGACAGTTTGGGTTATTTAAAATGTGGTCGTATGAGGTACTTGAACATAATCAGCGCTCTGCGCACTCCCTGCATCGAGAACCAGCCTAAGAAAAACATTTATTTTAGCCACTAAACAAAAGGCTTACCTTAAATAATCTTCAACATACTTATTTATCCTGCTATTAGACAACTTGAGGAAATTGAAGATTATGTTGCTTTGCAAACCTGCACCAAAGCCCATAGAGAAAAACAGCAATTTTACATCACAGCACAGAGAAGTTGCTGATCCACTTCTGACTCCATTACTAAGTTCGAATGTGCCATTTTGTGACTTTGGTGTTTCAAATTGTCCGTGTGAATTTACTGTGTGAGTAACATAAACTTATAAAATGAGGCAGCAGTAGACCAGGAAATCCATTGTCCTGCTAAAGCTAAAATAACTCATTTTCTCTATGGACTTTGGTGTGGGAAAATTATTTCTTTACAAATCAACAAAGACTTGAGTTTGATTTTGCTTTAGGCTGCCAAATGGTAGGATAAAGAAGTTAAAGTAGTGAACACTACTTTATCAGGTAAAGCCTTCATTAAATGGCTTTTTTTGAAATGTTTTCTTTGAGCTTGTGCCTGCCAGTCCTCGCTTAGTCAGCTGTTTGTAAGACACTGACTATGTACCTCAAGTACCTCATAAAACCACACTTCAAAATACCTCAACTAAACCCCTGGAGAAAGTCAAAAATATGAACATTTGGACCACACCTCCACCACTGCAGATGACACAGGTGATCTCTGTGCAGTGTGAGTTGCCTGCCTGCTTCACCTAAATACAACTCCTACCTGTAGGCGGCGCCATTGATCTCAGGGTGAATCTGAGGCTGTTGCTGCTCCATCATTCCCCACGGTGCCGAGGTGACAAAGAACTCTTTGTTGACGCAGTTTCGGAGGCTGTCCGGGATGCGGCCTGTGTTATGGAGGGAGTGAACACCGGTGAGTGGCTGAACCAAAAAACAAACAAAAAAGATTAAGGTAACCAGTGCACGTAGAGACGTCTCCATACCGGTGATGGCTCTGCGTATTTCTGTGGCGGCGGCCTCTCTCATCTCCAGAGACGCCTGCTCGCTGTACCAGGCAGTGTGTGGAGTGCAGATCAAGTTGGGGGCGTCTTTTAGGGGACCTTGGGAAAAACTGCAACAACAAAAAACAAACAGAATTGAGTGTTTTTACACAGACAATGTTTGAACAGTGAAGCAAAAGAGTTTAAAACTGTCTGAAAGTGTGTGATCGTTGACACCTGAAAGGCTCTGACTCGTGGACATCCAGGGCGGCGCCGCGTATTCTGCCTTCTTTCAGAGCCTGAGCCAAAGCTTTCTCATCAACCAGACCTCCCCGTGCCACGTTGACCAGGAAAGCACCTTGACGCATCTACACACAAAACCACACGCAAAGAAAAATAACTTACATTTTTATTCTCTCATGTACCTGTCACATTCCATAGACACTCACACAGGTTCAGTTCTGTGTTGAGAGGAATTTTTTGACTGAAAATTCATAATTTGTCACATTTTTTGGAGCATGTCAATACCTAAATCTAAAAAAAATACTATGTGTAATAACCAAGAACAAGTAACAAAACGTTGATTTGTATGTTACACTGTTAAAAGTGGCATATAAGAATTCAGTTCCAACTTTGTCCTTAATTAGGCTTCACAGATATATTAAATAAATATACATACATGTGTATATATATATATATATATATGTATATGTATGTACATATATGTGTACATATACATATGTACAAAAATATATATATATATATGATATATATATGAAATATTAAAACAGTACATGAAAAGACTAACAAGGCAACAAGTTTAACAAAAAGACAAAGATCTCACACCGGATGCTTCAATATTCAACACACTTTCTATCCATCTATGAATTTCAGAAGGTGTCTTTTGCTCAAAGAGAATAAAATCTGCACTTCTGTTTATGTCCTCCAGGTGGCAGCAGTGACCAGGAGAATAAGGGTGTAGATTTACTTGTGCAGGTCCTTGAATTTGTCATAGAGCTGCAGAATTTGTGGGGGCTCGTGTCCAATTTGGGACACATGGTGGTGCAGTGGATCCCGGTTCCACAAAGGGCCTTTCTGCCGGTTTCTTCCCAACATGCAGAGGTCATTTTGGACTCTAAATTGACCGTAAGTATGAGTGTGAGAGTGAATGTTTATCTCTGTGATAGACTGGCGACCTGTCCAGGGTGTGACCGCTGTGACAGCTCCCCCCTGCTCCCCTCATGTGGAGGATAAAGTGGTAGAAAGTGAATGAATGAACGTCCAATTTGGAGACTAAAAAAGTCAGTGTCCAAATCATAAGCCTTTACACTTTTGGCGGTTAAAGTGCACACCAGGATTAACTGAGCTGCAGAGACTGGCCGTGTTTTCAGTCTGCTGGCAACTGTGACTTGGTAGGTCAGTAGAATTCCTTCATTCTGTCACCGACAGCTTTGTTGGTAACTGACAGCAGTTGTGGTGAGGCTGCTCAGACTAATCACACACTTTTAAAACAAAGTTCTGCAAACAAAGAAAGCACACATTTACTTTTGTTCTGCCACCACCCGCACCAGCTTTTCATTCTAATTCCACCGAGATTTTCTAAACCCCTGTGTTTCTTTGCATGTTGTTGTTCCAAGTACCTTACCACTCATGTTAAAGAGCCAGTGATTGGAAGTTGCCAACAAAGCAGCGCTGGCAGCCGAAGAATGCCAGTGGCCGGCCAAGTCAGCTAACGGTTCGCTGGCATAAAGCTGTTCTACCAACCTCAGAGAAACATTAACTCCGTAAAAAGAATGTGCACACAGCTTCAGACGGTAATGAGAGAGAACGATTGCCAAATCAAAGCTTATCAGCTCTTGATAATTTGCCCGCTCTGACAGCCTCTCGGACAAAGTTGGATTTTTTAATGGGAAGCAGAAAAATCTGTTTCCTCTACCTTCCGTCACCTCAGTCTCAGAGAAAAAAGGGAAGCGGATTCTTCAGCTCTTTCTGGGACCGACCTGTTTGATGGTGAAGTCGTTGATGAGGTGGTGGTTGTGTTCGTTCAGGTTGCAGTGCAGGGAGACGCAGTCGCTCTGGTAAAGCAGGTCCTGGAGCGTGTAGACGCGCTGAACGCCCAGCGAGCGCTCCAACCCGTCCTGGAGGTAGGGGTCGTAGAAGAGCACGCTGAAGCCGAACGCCTTGGCGCGCATCGCCACTGCCTGGCCTGAGCGACCTGAGATGCAGAGAAAATGCAGGAGAGGAGTCAGATCAAAGTCGTCTTTTTCATGACAAACTGACGCTATTATGGGGCGGGGGAGGGGCCACAGCCCCGGCAGCACCCCCGCCTTCCTGTGCTAATGGCCAGAAGCTATGAAAACATGCTTCTCTTGCAGATTTTGACTGAGTATATTGCCTATTGTATACATTCCCACTGCAAACAAAAAACATGTGTGAGTGGAATTTTTAGATAAGAGCCAAAAGATACAGAAGCCGTTCCTGTTTCTGCTGATCATCGTCGCCATACAGTTGGTGTCGTCAAAACAAACCTGCCCACTCTCCTCTCAGGATGAGACACAATGAGCAGGTCAGGTTGGGACATTCTCAGCTTTCGTTCCTGAAGTCCAAACACTCCCACGTATGGTATGTTGCCATGCGCTCTTATAAACTCTGAACGCCTCTGCACGCACCTTCCAGACTTCATCACCTCTCGCAGTGAAAGCCATAAAGAAGGTAGACTCACCAAAGCCGATGAGGCCAAGCGTCTCCCCTCGGATCCTCGCTGCCCCTGACGCCACCTCGCGGATCTGCTCCACACTCTGGACCCGTGTGCCCTCCCGGAGAGCCTGGTACAGCCAGGTGTTCCGTCGATACAGGTTGAGGATGTGACAAAGTGTTGAGTCTGCCGTTTCTTCTACAGCCGCTGAGGGAATATTACACACTGCGATGCCTGGAAAACACACAATGACAATGACAGATGTGCCTCTTTTAAAGCAAAACCAGAGATTGCTTTGTCCTCCAGTGTGCTAAGTCACAAATATGCTACAAACAACCAAGGTTGCACAGTAATAAAAAATAAAATACCACTGAGAGCACTGGCAATGTTACAGTGGTTACACTTTTATATCTTTCTATTCAGTTCTTCTTTCAAAGTGAAATTTTTTATACTGCTGCTTCAACGGTGCGGATCAAAACATCACAATGAAAAAGGCGCTGACTCTGGAACCAAAATAAAGTCGTAGAACACAAACTTGCACATCCACGTGGGTTTCACGGCTACGTATGTTACTGATCATTTGACCTGGAAATTAAAGCCAATTATATCCTTTTCCACTGCACACTTAGATGTTAGCCGAGTGGAAAAGGCACAACGCGTAAAATGATAAGTGATCTAGATGCTTCACAGATGTGATTTACAAGTGAAGTGAATTTATCTGTACTTAGATAAGGATGAGTATTCATTTGTTTCTAATCATTTTGATTATAACGATCAGTGTGACTGTGAAAAGATGCTCATTCAATGTTTTGGTGCAACTATTACCACAAGGTATCATATTTACAAGGTTTCTTGAATGTATCTTGAAGCCGTTCTCTAACCTCAACACCCGGAAATTGGACTTTCCTAACAGTCCACACAGGAAGTGACTGCCGGGCATGTTCAATTTGAGGTGGCTGTCGGGCATTATCCGCAGATAATGTTTGTGACGAATGGACGTAAATGTGTCTATAATGAAGGCTTCAGATCTCAAATAACACTGCAGAGGACTGAACTCCTCCTCCTCTCAAACCAATCATATGCAGAAAGAAGCCAAATGGGAATCTGAGCTCCATATCAGTCACAGCATCTGCTCTGCACATGCGAATGCTTACATTACATATTCTGTTTACAGTATATCATACTGCTTGTTACATGTGTTATTTATGTGAAGTTAATACATCAAGCAACATTTGGATTGGCCCCAATCCAAACGTGCACTTTCCCTTATCCATGATGCATATTGCGATTAATTCTTCATTTCTTCTCATGACTGAGCCATATGTGCACACATGACCCTCCTCCTTCATTATCCTCTCCACATGATAACTGTCCTCCACTGAACGATCACAGCTTTTTTTTTGTTTTTATTATTATATCCGTCCCCCCTCCTCCTCTTTTGTCTCCATCTGTCCCTCAGCCTCACCAAGCTCGCCGGCAGCCTTGATGTCGATGTTGTCGTAGCCGCTGCCAATGCGGATGATGATGCGCAGCGCCTTGAACTTCTCCAGGTCCTCTCTGGTCAGAGTGATGGTGTGGTACATCATGGCTCCTACGGCCTCATTCAGCACCTGAGAGGACATTAGAGAGCATCACAACCACCACCACAGAGACATTAGCGAAATCAGACCATTTAAACTCATAACGATGTGGGGGAAATGCTACGTGTTTTTATTACAGGCTGTCTAGATTACTGCAATTCACCATTTACTGGTCTGCAGAAGAGAGCCATGAGAAAATTACAGTTCATTCAAAATGCTGCAGCCAGACTTTTAAACAATGCACAGCAATACACACAATACTCTCTGCCTGCATCACTGCACTGGTTACCTGCACAGACTGTGTGTAAAAATGGACAAAGTCACCTCAGGGCTTCATAACAAGAGTTTGTCCCTGCAACCAGCAGACTAACTCCATCTTTATATACAGCCTCTGGTTTTTAAAACTGATTTTTAATTTGATTCATATATAAAACCACAAATAATAAAGCGCCCTCATTCATTAGTGACCGTCCCTCTTTTGGTTTGTGGACAAAACAAGACATTTGATATCATCATTTGCAGGTTTGGGAATCACAATTAACATTTTCTGACACTGATGGACCAAATAAATACTAGATAATCCGCAGATTAATAGATTAGGAAAATAATAATCCATTGCAGCTCTAATTATCATTATTAATATTATTATAAGAAGTAGTAGCAGTATTTCCTCAGTGATCATGCTGTGTTAGGGATGGTTTGTTGTATTTTGATGTGCATTTTTTGTATTATTATATTCACAATGTCATCAGCCCCATGATTTTTCCTCAACAGTACGTATTAGCGATTTGCCGCGACCAACACAAGTCAAGAGTTTGTTCCCAACCTCTCATTTTCCTGGACCCAAGTTTGCCTGCTATTCTCCATCTAAATGCAAATGGACTGTTTATGTGTGCTCTAAAATACAAGTGGCTGCCTGTTTATTATGAGTGCTTGCCAAAGCTTGTTTTTGTCACAATCCATTCACACTGTATGCAAACAAGCCCGGAGTGGATGCGGGCAGCACCATAAAGTAAACTGACAGCTGCTGAGGAACCACAAAGCATAAGCAAGAAGCTTCTGCGGGCAACGGCCATTTAAACGTAACAGTTTTAAATTCACAACCTGATAACTGAATTAACCTAACCAAGCCGGATTAGCATAGCCATGAATTTTCATGCGTTTTTATTGCCGTATAGAGGAAGGTGGACGCTAGAATCAAGGTTGAAGCTCTCCTCGGGCATTAATGTAATTATTACTTGAGCAGAGCAGGTCAATAAGCAGGCTTTACAGGAGACAATGCTGGAAAAATTACACAGAATCACATTGTTAAGCAACAGGAACATAAACCGGGAGTGGAAAAAATGAGCTAATGGAATTTGTACGGCGCTAATTGGTCGAAGTCGTGTTCTGCAGTTTGTGCTGGCGTGGCGCGGCACATGTGTAAGTTCACGTTGTTTATCAAGCACAGTGTAATTACCTACGGTACAGCGAGGAATCATGGAAATTGCAAAGAAAGCACATAAAGCCGTTAACAAAAACAACGCTCTGCTGCTAATGGTACACTAGTGTACTGGCCCATTTACAAAGCTGTTAAGTCATACTCCAATATTCCTGTGTGGTTTAAGTAGGTGTGAATATACAGTTTAACTATAATTAGCTTTACATGTTAGAGTTGGAGCACTGGTTTAGCCCGGCTTTATTCACCCGGCTGTCTGTCTCCAAGCTAAGCTAAGCTAAGCTATTCACGCACTCCATCTACAACTAATATTTAGTGAATTTTAGAGCTAGCGGGATTATCATGGCTAGCTGTTTTCCCCCTTATAATTAGCTTAATTATTACCATGTAGATATTATCAATCTTCTCATGCGAAAATTGTGCTTTAATTTTGATACCTGGAAGCTAATGTTAGCTAGTTAAATAAATTGTAGTGCTAATGTCTTGAGCAGAGCATGACATGACACTTCCTCTTGTTTTGCTAGCTGGTTAGCATTTACATATGAGAACCTAAACCAAAATGCTAAACCTTGTTTATAAATATGCTGCTTTAAAATGAGGTTGTTTAGGCCTACAGACTTTTTGAACATTCCCCGCATAAAATTAATGATATCGTAAGTCTAAGCTTTGTTTTTTTTTAAGGATGACCTGTGTGGAACTGCTTAAACGCCCTCAGTAAACGCAGGTAGCAAGGAACGTTACATGGTACACAGGAAAGACGTGGTAGTGACAGCTGACAGAAAGATGGCAGAAGTAGCCCAAAGCAGAGTTATGTAGGGTAGTGATGGAGATAAAGTTTGGGACAGAGGGACAAAATGGATGAAAATGGAGTATAAATGGGCTTTTACTGCTAAAGAAATCGTGTTCTTAGACAAGGGGTAACATTGGTCCGATAAAGAGCTCTACCAGCCACAAAATGGCTCCAAAATGACTTGCACAGAAGGGCTGAACAATTAATCTAAATTTGATCTTGGAAGTAACTGGATGTGTATATTACTTTACATGTCAGTTTTCATTGGTGACTGGCTAAATAAACGTTTGTTTTGGCACTGAATTTTTGCAAATTTGAGAAATACTGTTCTACTGGGTATGGGATTGGAGTGGAGTTGAGGAAATGCGTTAAAAAATAAAACAAATCTCAATATTTTCTCAGTGGTTTGAGAACCACTGTCTAGTATATGATCAAATGCTACCAAGTTCAAGAGGAAATATCTGAAGCTGCATTGTCAACCATATTTTATTAACACATTTAACACTTTAATATGTAAGATTATTCCAAACACAGGATTGTGACCAGAAATTACAATCAATCAATACACCTTTTCCTCAAAAAGGAAATGTAAAAATAAAGAAAAGAAATTCTTGTTACATTCCCAACTCCTGTTCTTTTAACCAGTTTCACTTTGCACTAAACAGCAGCACTTAACAGATAACAGATACAGTGATGTCAGAGACTCTTGTAAAACACACCACTCTATCGTTCAGTGATTCAAAAGGCCCCCTTTTTTTGTCTTTCCAAGGACAGCACTGTGTTACAATGGTTTAAGGACCAGGAGTGCTTTCCACTTCATTTGTACTCTTTGCAGGTCGCCACTGGTTACACTTTCCACTGATTATTAAAGTGACAGTTTCCTTTAATCAGTCCATAAACCATAATACAGCAAAACTTCACAACCGAGACTTTCACTGATGTTATTAGTGAGTGTTTGTGTAGACTCCCCCACCTGTACCCTCAGTGTAAAGATATAGTTAAGGGAACTCTGCCAACAAGTACACTCGCTGAAAAGTCCTTTGTGAGTATATAATGTATTCACAAGGAGATCGTCTTACTGACCAGATATTGCCGTGTGTGTGTGTGTGTGTGTGAACTTGTAAATACATGTTGGCAAGGACCAAAAAAATTATAAACCACAGAAAGCGAGGACATTTTGTGACATTTTTGTGTCTTTTTACTTCATTTAAACATTTTCAGCTCATTCTATGCAGTTTCATGACTGTAAATCTTTTAAAAAATGATTTACAGTCTTAAAACAAAAGTCTTAAAAGCTGCAGAAACAAGCTTGGAAAAAAAAACACCAGTTTTTTCCTCACAGACAGCATGAGGCCCAGAAGGATTCAAACCTCACTGTTAATAACAATTAATAAAAAAACGTATGGCCCAGTATCACAGGATTAGCTTGGTACAGAAGCACACGCCGTGACACACTGTGTTATTATCCACTCTAAAATTAATACGAACAAGCTCCAGGGTGCTTAAAGCAGCAAAACAGGGAATCTAAAAATCGACAACAGATCAACAAGAAGTAATTAAAGTTTAAAAACTAAATAAACAACATAAGCAGCCACAGTGGTAGACCCTCAGGGGGTGGGGCTAAAATGTGATTCTCGCTCCTCGACCTGTTTTTATAAATGCTCACATCGATGTGCCAAATAAAAATCCTTACCTTTTCATGTATCTCCTGTGTCGACTGGGCGTCACAGAAGGCGACGGTGGCCAGATCTTTGAGGATGGGCATCTCCACAGTGCAGTCGCGCCCATCGAGCAGCGCCACCAGGGGGCGTGGGTGCATAGGCCCATTCATAATCTGGGGCCGGATACCTGCAGAGAGAGAGAGAGAGAGTTAATTATTTATGTCTGGCACACACACACACAGTCAAGTGAGCTGCAAAGAGATCGCAATAATGTAGAAAATGCTTCCCAGAGCAGGAAGTGTTTACCCAGACTGGAACTGTGTGTACTGCCTGTGTGATAGGCTAAATCAGTGGCACACACACACTTTTGTGCAGCATTTGAAATGTGGACCCTCATAGACATAATGCATTCCTTAGCCTGTTAACTCCTAGACCGTTACCGACTGTGATATCTAGAAAATTCAAAAATGGATGGGCTGGCGATCTGTCAGCTGAGATTGGCACAGTACCCTCCCCGCGACCCTCATGTGGAGGATAAAACGATAGAAGATTGATGGAAGGATACCGGAAAGCAGAGAACAGAGCTTTGCGCCCAAGTACTTGTCACTACGGTAGCCCTCAGGATCAGGACTCCCGCGGAACGACCGTCCAATCACAGACGAGATTCACCAGCGTGTCACACGTTTGTGGCGTCAGCTTCTCAGTACCGTAATTCCTCAACGGCTGAATAACTGCCCGATACTGAAAGTGAACGTTATCTTGGAAAAATTTTTGACAATTCCACAGCCATAAATTCAAAATAAGTCCAGGCGGTCTGAATTTTATGACGGTCACAAGAGGGTTAAAGATGTGAGGAACAGCCAATTTGCCAAAATGTCATCACTCTGTATGGTTTATACAATTTCTGGTCCTCACAATGCTACAAATACAAGAACACACACACAGATTTGTGCAGCTATAAGGACATCCATTCATCTAGACAGCCTAAACTAAACACTATAACTACTGTAGTTAATGTCTAACCCTAACCTTAACTGAACCACAACTCAAATTTTAGCCCTAAACTTAAAAAGTAACTCAGAAATGAGGTACTGCCTTCATTAGGACCAGGTTTTGGTCTTCATGAGGACTACTGGTCCTGACAAGGTCGGTGTTTATGCCAGAAAACGTCCTGAAAAGGCAACAAATACAAGCACACACACACACACACACACATACCACAACGCCAGAGATATGACTACCCCTCTCTTTCGCTGTTAGCCACACTGTTACCAGGCAACAGGTCCTTTTACCCCATGAGGTCATCACCTCCATTATCCTATCATTGTACAGAAGCTGGCACGTCTTAAATGTGTGCCCCTGTGTGTAAATGTGTGTGTGTGAATGTGTGTGAATGTGTAAGCACTCAACAGAACTTCTTTTCCAGCACTGAAAAGGATATAAAACAAAAACAAAAAAAAACCCACAGCAGTTTTTATAAACTTAAAGCTGCGGTGGAGCAGGTTCACTAGAAACACAGTTGTGATTGGTGAGTTTTATCCACAGGTTGTGAAAAACACTGACATTTTGTGATCACAGCTCTGTGTTATGAGCTCTCTCTCTCTCTCATCACACACACACGCACAGACAGATGCACGGCAGATGATCTGAGGCAATTTCTGCACCAGTGAAATCAGTCTATCAATTAATCTTTTTCTCTTTTTTTTATGTAGAGCTTTTCATGCAGATAAAATGAAACACAAGGTGCTTCACACAAACAGAACAAAACAGAGCACTGCATACACACACAAAATGGGAATCATTTCTGGTTTCTTTGCACCATATAACAAAATAAATCATTTCAATTGAATCAAGACATTAGAGAAAATCATCATTTCCAGGTTTGATCCACACCAATCCACATTTTCTGACATTTTACAGACCAAACAAGCACATGATTAATCAAGAATTAATAGTTAGTTAGTTGCAGCCCTCGTAGTTAGTAGTTAGTTAACTAAAAAGGGAGGCGCACAAGTGTCTCAAATCACATCATCTACATGTTATTATTCAAATAAAAGCTCTATCTTAAAAGATCATCTCCAACTTGGTCAACTGGAGAGCGGCATAATAGGTTGAGAGTGAGTTTGTGACTTTCCCTCATCTGTCGCCTTCGCCTTCTGAAGACATGATGTGATGATCCTTCAGGGAGGAAAAGTGGCAAAAAAAAAAAAAAAAAAAACGCAGAGAAAAACGAGCGTCTTATCTGACTCGCTGACTGATTGTCAGACTCTCGCTGAGCACCAATTAACAATCAATGCGACATGTTCTCGTGTGATAAGAAACCAGTGGGACGCTGCTGCTGAAGGAGGAGGAGAGGAAGAAATCTGACAGTGCGGACTCAGAATTCCACTAAAAAAAAGAGGCAGAAGGAGAGGAGGGGTGGGGTCCATGCACCACCACCACCATCACCACTCTCGGGCTCCCTGCTGCCTGTTGTCATGGTGATTAGAGGATTTGGGCAGGATTATGAAATATTTTATTTAGTGGCATCTGCGCTGCTGGAGAGGACATCAAGCCTGGTTCACTCTCTCTGTGTCTCTCTAGAACTCCTTGAGTTTTTCGGGGGGAATAAAGGACGGATGTTTGTGAACGACACAACTGCAGCATCATTTACACACAGCACTGTATAATACTGATTATTTCCATACTCAATGGATCTGTCGATTAATTGAGTACATGTTTTGTCTGTAAAATGTCCAAAAAATCATGAGAAATGTTGATTTGTGTGTCCCGAAACCGAAATGATTCAGTTTTAATGATTTCTTTGTCACACAGAGCAAAGAAAAATATAAAATAAGCAATAAAATGCAGCAATACTCAGAAAAAATAGAATATAAATAAAAAAGTATGCAAGAAAATAAAAAAAATATTATATACAATGTACACCTGTAAAAAAACTGGATTATTTCACAAATGGAAATGTGTTTCAGTGATTATTAATCCATATTTTAAGAAGATATTTTCTTGTACTGGTTTAACAAAAACAACCTGACCTCTGCAGTTTTTATCAATAATTTCACCTCTAACTTCTCACATGTCCACGTATATAAATCAGATTTTTGCAGCAGCTGAATGTAATTCTGATTTGTTTTGGTTTCAGACAGTCAATAATAACTAATCCCAAGCAGTCAAATTAATAATCTTTTCATCAGCGATTCATTTGCTGATTTTTTATTTTTTTTTTGGTTCTCGATTAATCATTTAAGTTAAAAAAAATGTAACCTATTTAATAGATTTTCTTACAGAACATTTCCACCTCTGCTGCTTCAGTTTTTGATCACACTTTCATGCTGATGTTTTATTTATTTCTTCATGTGTAATGCAGATATTTTTCCTTTTTTTTCCTCCCTTTAAGTAAAACTATAATATACTGCAGATTATTACTAAGCTTGTTCTGCAGTTATTTTTGTAGTGATTTTAGTTTATTCTTCTACAAACCAAGACATTTGAAGATTTAGGAAACATTTGAACACAATTTTGTGGAACATAAGACATATTTATCGATATTAAAACAAATGTTAAGCTCAGTTTTATTGTGTCCCCTTAATCATTTTCCGGTGTTTTGTGTATTTATTTTATGAGCTGAAGAAAATTAATATCTGCGACGCCAGTCCTTTTACAACGTTGTCTCACAAAATTATTTAAAAGATGAGGGAAATATGTAGTTAAATCACAGCCATTATTTATATCGGCATTAATTATTGTGCAGTGATCCTTAAATAAAAGCAGTAAAAGCCTAGGGCGCAAATCAAAAGGAGAAGAAAGCAAAGAAAAGGTTTAAAAGGGAAGATGTGACCTCACTTATTTGTTGCTGTTTTTCAGAGTAAACAGTGACAAAACACAAATTATCTCCGCGGAGGGAGGAACATATTCTTTCTGTACGTGTGTGTATGTGTATGTGTATGTGTGTGTGTGTGTGTGTGTGTGTGTTTTCACGTGTCACGAGTGTCAGTGAGGCGGCTCTGGGGAGAAGAGAGCGTTCACCAAACGCACCTGTGGCTCCGCGGCTCTCTCTGCACCTTCCAATCACACTCCTGCAGTGTTCATTATCACAGCTCAGACGGAGTGAGAAATAAAATACCTCTATCATACAGCAGCTACACACACACACACACACACACACACACAGACAGAGGGATGAAAGGAGAGAAAAACAGCCACTTGGTCACTTTACAGAAATGAAAGCAGCTGGTGGTAGTGGTAGAGAAAAAAGAAAGAAAGAAAAAGAAGCAGTGTCACTTGTAGGAAGTGGGTCAAAATGCTGTTGATTAATTATTTCCTGGTGGCTAATGGCTTTTATTCAGCCTAATAAGGCAGAACGTGGCTCTGCATCCAGCTCATGATGAATCCCCGGATAATTAATGCCTAATGAGGGTCCTAATGACTCGGATACCTGACCGGTGATTTAGAGGAGTGCTCTGCAGGAGGGTGTTTTGTTTTGACAGAAAGAAAGAAAGAAATCTTCTCTGAGTCACTCAGTCACAGAAAAAAAGTATTTATATGTATATATGTATATATATATATATATATATGTATATATACATATAAATATATATATATATATATATAGAATGACATTTGTGAATTTGGATAATAAATCTTTATGTTTGGATCAGAAGTGCCCAAAGTGGGGCTCGTGGGCCAAAATTGGTCCACCAAAGGGTTTTTTTTGGCCCATAAAAAGTAGGTATTACTCGATTATTAAATTAACCATCAATTATTTCAATAATTGATTAATCAGTTTTAATGTTTATTTTTCCAAAATTAAAACTGGTTTCTGGTTTTTCACCTTCTTAAATGTGAATATTTAGTAAGTGGACAAAACAAGACATTCGAGAACATTATCATTTCAACGTTTGGTCAAGTTTTTCAACATTTTCTGATGTTTTACGCACGAAACAAGTACTCAGATAAATCGATTATGAGAATGATCGTTTGTTGCAGACCAAACATACTGTTACTAGTACTGTTACTAATAAAAAAAATATATATAAGATCTCTGTTTAAGTTCTATTTGTGTAGGATGGAAGTGGTCCTTAAAAGTATTTCAGAACAAATGTTTACTTCAGGTTATGATTGTTTAAAACAAAGTAATCTGATATGATATGTAATGTAATGAAGGAATCTTGTAAAATTACAGTTTTGTGGCTGAAACAAACAACATGAAGTTGTTGTTTATCTATGTTTAATCTAATGTTTATTTAATTAAGGAATCTGAGATTCCATTCTATTACAATACAATACAATAGGTGTTTACTTGTGGCCCACAGCACACTGTGAAGTTAGATTATATATATATAAAAAATGAAACTGTTTGAACAAGCATAGTGTTCTCTCTCTCTCCAGTAAATGAAAAGCTGCAGTTGACTTGAGTGACTGTGGAATTGGACTCTTGTCAAACATCCCTCCAGAGATCGTCTCTGTCACATTAAAGATAATGAGTTGAGGGGGTTCAGTCTCTGGTCTCTCAATGTCAAAAGTAAACTACATTACATTTTTCCCTCCCGACGACACAAGAAGAGCAAAATCTTTTAGCGTTTTGAGGTCAAAATAAAAGTATTTAAATGTCTGTAAAGCAGCAGATTTAAGGGGGAGAGAGGTCGACTTAGTTGAAGCTCAGACTAAAGAGGAATGTACAGAAATTAACTACATAAATGCAGACTGTGAGCTGCAGCCAAAACAAACACACTCAAAGATGAACAATAAGCATTTTACTGCACTGTGACTGGATCTAATAAGAAATGTTATGAGGTGTGGAGGATTTTTCTGCCGTACATTTAAAACTGATAACTTGATTAGTTTGTATGTTATTCTGTATACATACACATTATAAAACCACTTGTCTTCTGTATAATTAAATACATACGCAGGCGCAGCTTAGAAAACAAGAATATGCTTAAGAAAGTGAAAATTTAATATATCCTACACTCCTTTTTTATTGTACTTACAATACAACGCAGTAAAGATTTGTGGCTGCTTTTCCCCCCTACAGTTGACATAAATGTGTTAGGGTTAGCAAACTATAAAGTCTATAAAAAGTGTTTTATTAATTTTTCTTGCATGGAAAATCCCAAGGTAGCCAGTCACAGGCTACAACACAACTTTAATACATTATTAAGGTCCTTGGGAGTTTCTGTGTTGTAAAAAAATGTAGTGATTGTAAAATAAGAGGAATAATATCCAGCTTTCATCTATGACTTGTTAT
This sequence comes from Solea solea, assembly GCF_958295425.1. Lineage (NCBI taxonomy): Eukaryota > Metazoa > Chordata > Actinopteri > Pleuronectiformes > Soleidae > Solea > Solea solea. The sequence continues at coordinate 21,878,567 of NC_081148.1, forward strand.
TGTCACTACAGGCTTCTGTAAACTAAAATGTTCATTACTATAGGGCACGGTAATTGATCTTTGCTGAATATTACAGAGACTCAGAATTAGAATGCGTCTGTTGATTTGAGGATGATTTATGTATGAGAATCAAACACATTTATGTAATGAATACACGGGAAGACAAGCCTGAGTTAGATTTCGGATGTCAAATCAAATCTGGTTAAAAAGACATCCTGAAATAATCATATGCTAATTACGAAAATACACTCACTGGCTAGTTTATGGCTCCACTGTTGTTTATTGGTAATTTAAATATCAAATCGACCAGTCACGCAGCAGCAACTCAGTGCATCTATATTCATTTCATTTCAGGCCCAGTTATTTACACATAAATTCTTGCAATTCTAACCCTAACCCTAGAACAAGGAAGCCAATATAATCATGTAAAACTGAAATGCTACAATAAAAAGTGTTTTATTTACAGTGTATATGTACAAATGAAAATGGCTATATTGACGACGACGGTGGCAGAAAAGCTCCAGCTGTCGTGTACGTTTCTGCAACGTTGTCAATCAAAAACTGGCTCCGCCTTTGAGACAGTTCCTCCAATCATCACGCAGAAGCCCAGCATCTGCACCCCGCCCACTGCAGAAATGACTCCCGGAGAAGCTGAGCTTACGTGGAAGTGATGTTTTTGCCGCATTTGTACTGCACTGCAGTGAAAAGAACCTATTCTGTGCCATCCCATAGAGAACAGTTAAAGCTGAGCTTCAGGTGGTTTTAATGAGGAGGCTGCTACGGGAATACGGAAATCACGTAAAGGTGTCGGTCATCTGTGATGAACAGCTGATTCTGAACAAACTACAGACACGTTCTAATCGCGTTCTAGCACACTTTTAGTATTGAAATGTGAAAACAACACAGTACATATTTAACAACATTTTACAGGACTGTCTTAGAGCAATCGCCATTGTCAGATGTGGTTAAAACGACCTGCTGGAGTTCACACTGCGCATAAGAATGCAGAGGAAAATTGACTTTGAACGTGGTGTGGTTCTCCGTGTAATACTTGCTGCTGTGGGTATTTCAGAAACTGCTGATCTACTGGGATTTTCACACAAAACAATCTCCGGGGTTTTACAGAGAATGGGCCAAAAAAAGAGAAAATATCCAGTGAGCAGCACTTCTCTGGGAGAAAATGCCCTGTTGATGCCAGCATCCAAAGGAGAATGCCCAGGTTTGAGATGATAGGAAAGCAACAGTAAGTCAAAAAAAACACTCGATGACTGCACATAATGATGGAGTAGATAGCGTATAGCAGCAGAAAACCACATCAGGTGCTAGTTTTGACACTTTATTAGGTGTCTTGTGTCTATTAAAGCAGTCAGTGGGTGTATATGACAGCTTTCAGATGTTTAAAGAGGCAAAACAGCTTCAAAGGGAGACAATTATCAGTGAAGCTAGTCTGGTTTTGCTCAGAATTGTGTCTAAACTGGGTAACAGGGGCGTCTCCTTACCAAAATGCCGATTTAGTTGAACCATTTCCCCATAGAAATATGAAATTGATGCCAGTAAACAATATTCATATTTGCTAGAAAATGCATAATGACTCCAAAAAATACCAACATTGTGGTAAATAGGCAGTCATATGTCTTAAGCGGCTTTGAATTCACATAAACTCCTGGTCCTGGTGGTGTGTTCTTTGCCACTTTAACATACACTTTCATCTTGAAAGTAAATACAAGAAAAAACAATAATTTCCCCCTTAGGAAGTCTTAGAATGCTGTATCAGTACTGGTGCAATACTGGTCAAAACTAGATCGGATATCAGAAAAAGAAAACCCAGTAAATATCTGCAAACTACAAATATGACAGAAATGTTACAGTAAACTCAGGCAATATGCTGTAAAGAGAGACACAAATGTCTGCCACACAGTGGGAGCATTATGATTTGGAAATGGCTGATATAGCTCAGTAGAAAAGATTGCTATACTTAAGTGAATTAAATGTTGTGACACAAAAAAAGGTGGTAGTGAGTCATCCCTCATTTTGTTCCCATCACCCTCACTGATCACACAGCAGCAATTTTTATAATATTAAGTTTAAACAAAGATTACGTAAAATGCTATTCCTTCAAAGAACCCAAAATACTTCCACGTGACACTTTTTAGATGCTTGGTGTCATGATTGTCCAATCAGGAGGACAGTTGAGCTTGTGTCCTTCATTATCACAGGGAAATAACATCGCAGTCTTATTTTTCTGATGGTCAAAAAGCCATTCTTAAATTTGCGGCCAATCAATCAATTTCATATGGCCCACCTTCTATCTATAGATTCATTTTGAGTACATGTGTTATATTGTGAAGTACAGTATTTATTCCATATCAAAGCAAACACTTATATATCATCTCAAATGTCGTTTTTGCTGTACTATGATGGCATATTTTGATATAATTTTGAGGCCACCCCTACTAACCACAGTTTGATTTTTTTTTCACTTGACTGGCCCCTTCCTAAGCAGACTTGAAGCTCCCATGTGGCCTCCATGTCATTTGAGTTTTAGGCCCCTGATTTAAGATCAAGCTGTGCTCAAATCGATCTATTCTGGACTTTTCAATAATCAGTTCAGATGGTCTGCTGCTCTTCTAGGCTGTACGTTTTAAACTGAAATGAATCCAAGTTTGAATTTTGTCCCCCAAGTTCCAACGGATATCTGAATTTCAGATAAAAACTGACACATATGGATTTTACATGTGGGCCAGAGACCTCATTAAGCTTGCTTTTCATATAACTGTTTTTCTACTTTCCCTCTCTCAATCTCTCTCTCCACCCCTCTTTTCTTTCTTGGGTCGACACCAGCTCGGTGGGTTTGACAGCAGCTGACCAGCAGCTCCACCTCGCCCTGGCAGCCCAGCGTGGAACCTGGACTCCAGGAAACACAATCCAAGCCAGAACTCCTCCCATGTCCAAACACCCAACACTGAGTCCCACCCAACACAAAACTCACTTACTGAGCAGGACACACACACACACACACAAATTACGCTTACACATACACTTCTGTGAGCAGTGGAAACAACACGACTAAAGATGGTTTACATTAAGTGGTAGGATATCTTGGCTAGATAGAAATGCAAATCGCATGCGCCAATTTCCTGTTATTGTACCCAAAGTATTTATCATAGCACAACAGCCAGCATTGTCTCAAGGCCAGCGGGTAATAAAAAAACAAAGCCTACAGCTTTGACTAACTAAATCTAAACCGTGTTCGATGTGACAGCGGTCTAATTCAGTGGAGGTTGTGTATTGTTACATCCCTCAAGGGAAGCTTGAACGCACTGAGGTTGATATCATCCTCTTTCACCAGTGCTAATCACAAACTGGATGATTCTCCAGGCAGCATGAAAACTTTTGGCAGAGCTGGCAAGAACGTACGCTCGACCACAAATGGATTGCAGATGTTGCAAGCTAAAAAAGCCTTTTTGGATTCTGACAACAGAAATAGAAGTATTTTTTTTAATACTGAAAAAAAAAAAGAAAAAATACAGAGGGCTCGTAAAAAATATGTCTCTCCTTGGTGAATAAAATGTGGTGTCTAATTCTCTTTCTTGAAAGGGGGGCTGATCTTTGGAAAAGCAGCTCTGAAAGCTCTGCTGCCAGATGCTGTGAGTCAGAACTTTCAGAGGGAGAAGGATCATTTCCTAAGTGGAGTGCAAACAATCAATGAAAGAAAATAAACCCTTGCTTAAACCTTGACTCCCCTCCTTTGGGGGTTGGTAACCAGTGTTCAAATTGGTGTTTAATAAAATTGCACAAAGTCAGTTATCGTTCAGTCTCAGGCTCCATTTTCTGACAGATCGTGGGCTCCGATTCAGCCTCAGCTGTTTTTTTTTTTAAAAAGATGATTTGATTTCGTACTTTAATGTGCTCCCCCCCTCAGGTTTACTTGCTGCCTGTTTGTGGCACAGTCACACACACTTTAGCCAATAAATCCACTGAAAAAGGGCAATTAACACCATTCCCAATACCAGTAGTTGGTTTGTCCTAAGGGGGGTTTTTACCAATTCTACCTGAAACAAAACAAGTCGGAAAAAGATGAAAATAATAACAACACAAGCTCAGTGAGAACGTTACAGTGGTTACTATTTCACATTTTTTACTTCAGTTCTTTCTTCAGAGTCAACAGCGAGGGAACTAGGGGTGGAAATCAATACTATACACGATACCAATAATATCACGATACAACGATTCTGTGATAATCAATATAT